>NC_042619.1:153851195-154545866 GCF_901001135.1 Rhinatrema bivittatum
TCGACTGCAGGAGGTCGTTCAGCGAGGCGCCGGAACCCTCGCTGAACGACCTCCTGCAGTCGATCTCCTGCCGGCGCCATTTTCCGTACCGAAAACGATTTGCGGCGGGAAATCGCTCCCTGACCCCCGCTGGCCCTCCAGGAACTTTTGGCCAGCTTGTGGGGGGCCTCCTGACCCCACGAGACTTGCCAAAAGTCCAGCGGGGGTCCGGAAGGACCTCCTGCCGTCCAATCTTTTTCGTCTATGGCCGCCGCCATTTTTCGGCGCCATTTTGGAAAATGGCGCCGGCTGAAGACGACAAGATCAGGAGCAGGAGCCCGTTCCGGACCGCTGCCGTTCGGACCGCCGCTGGACCCGCAGGTTATTTAAGTTATTTGGGGGGGGGTTCGGGGGGGTGGGGGTTTTAATTTAAAGGGTCGGGGGTTTGGTTTTTAGGGGGTTTTAGTGTGCCGGCTCACGATTCTAACGATTTATAACGATAAATCGTTAGAATCTGTATTGTATTGTGTTCCATAACGGTTTAAGACGATATTAAATTATCGGACGATAATTTTAATCGTCCTAAACAGATTCACATCCCTAGTTATTTCTGGGGTAAGTTTGGACATAAGAGCCTTTGTCTCCACAATATAAGTTCAAATCCAAGTATTTCTGATGCTTCTTCTCAGCTGTGGAACTGATATTTTTTTGTGTTCTCAGATTAGCCCACTGGTCAAGGTATATGATCTCTGATCCGAACCATTCCTGATTTAAAACTCAGTAGCTTAAACACATCTCACTTTATTTATTTATTTTTTGTTTTGTTTTGTTTTGTTTCCCTCTTATCTCCCTTAGTGTATTTGCTAGCATTCTACAAACGGTCATCATCAAGTAGCTAGGAATCCCCTTCTAAACCCAGGGGCTACAGAGATAGCTCATCCAAAGCCCACTCTCAGGGCCATAGGTAGCCCAGCATTCAACTTTGTTTCCTCTATGGATTAGAGCATCCCACCTCCATGGTTCACCCAAGCCCAAATGACCCCAACAGATGGAAGATTTTAATCTGAATCCCAATACAGAACCACTAATTACCATATCCTACATCATGGAGCCAGACAATTTGTTTTACTTTTATGGTAAATATTCTTTAACAGTGAAAGGCAATGCCAAAAGGTAGTGGGTTGGGGATGACACAAAAGTAGAAATTTCCTGACTTTTGATAGTTTGGATATATCCATCTTGTTGGAAAAATATGAAAAGTTACTAATATTCTTTATCCTAAATGTGAATTTTCTAGAACCAAAGAGGAACACATCTGAAATTCTAAGGGTACCAATATACAGGAAGAAAGAGAGAAAACAAAACAATTTGGATATGCAATGCATGCAAATCTATCTCATGCATATTCATTGTGGATATCCTGAAAACCTGGCATGTTTGTGACTCTCAAGGACTAGAATTGGCCTCACCTGCTCTAGCCCATTTGCTGCTGGATCCAGGAAGGCAGTCAGAGGGGACTGGGGTGGGAGATTTCCAATTGACAAATATTGGGCCCCAGCTTGCTCCAGGTAAGTTCTGATGCTAGACCACAGTGCTGGGCCCCAGCTCACTAATCGACCTCAATGCCAGGCCTAGATCTCAGTTCTAGGACTTGGCCTCAGTGCTTGGCTTTGCCCAAGACTAAACCTTGGCACTGTAGCAGATAATAAAATAGAATCAACAAATAATATTATTATTACAAGTATCATAAGCAAAATCAGTACATGCACATTTACATAACACATTTAGAGATAAAATATTCAAACATTTCCAGATAAGTAAGTTAGTTGGATAAGACTTATCTGGCTATCTTACAAGGGATATTCAGCATCATAGCTATGCTGCTGAATACCCCCCTTAAAAGTTGCTGGTTAGCCAGATAAGTCTTTCTGGCTAACTTTAAAACTGCTTTTGTGAGGTCTAATTTATCTGGTTAAACTTAACCAAATAAGTCTGAATATCAGCATTTATCTGGCTAAGTTAACCAGATAAGTAGCTCTTCCCCAATCTGCCCCACATCCTGCCTACCACTTATCTGGCTAACTATTTAGCCGGATAAGTGTGAACCGCTGATCACATCTGAATATTCAGCTGCCACCACTTAGATGGATAAGTCATTTCTTATCTGGTTAAGCGCTGCTGAACATTGGCCTCTTAAATTCTTATATTCTATAGAAAACAGAAACTTGTGGCATTATAGTAAAAAGCATTTGTTAGCATTAGAAAACTGTAAAAATTGCTTTTGTAATTTACAACAGAAACCACTAACCCACCCTATATCTCAGTTCAGTTCACTTCAAGCAAATTAAGAAAATGGGTTTTCAAAATCCACATATTCTGGCCAGAATATTATCCTAAGTTCTCAGTTCAATTTCATGTGATTGTTGAATAATTTAGACAAAATTCTCTGCAGTCCAGATGGTGATGAAGCAGTTGCTAATAGGGATGTGCATTCGTTTGCAACGAAATAGGAAATAGAGATGATATTTCCTATTTTGTCACGTTTCAGGGGGGGGGCGAAGAAATGATAAGAAAACCTTCGAATTTCGTGTGGTTTTCTTATCGTATTTTTTTGGGGGGAGAAAGGGCACATTACAAAAAAACCCCAAACCCACCCCAAACCCTTCAAATTTAATTAATTGCAACCCCCACCCCTCCTGACCCCCCCCCCTCCAAATACTTGCCTCCGAGACTTACCAAAAGTCCTGGTGGTCCAGCGGGGTCCTGGGAGCGATCTCCCCTTCTCAGGCCGTCGGCTGCCACTAATCAAAATGGTGCCAATGGCCCTTTGCCCTTACTGTGTAACAGGGGCTATCGGTGCCATTGGTCGGCCCCTGTCACATGGAAGGAGCAATGGATGGACTGCACCATTTTAGTGACTCTTGCTTAAAACAAAACACAAGAAAGGGTTTTGCTTGTTTCTGCTGCCTGATTAGGAAAGCAGCACAGAAAACACCTTTACCTTTCTGTTTTTCTTAGTCTGTGTCACAATGTATGAACCTTTGGCTGTGGTAAGACTGATGCTGCTCAACTGATGATCCAGCTGGGGCCTCACCAACAGGAAGTGGACTTGCTCGGATGGAGACCAGGTCTGGACTTCACCTATACTAACCTCTTTCCATGCAGGTTGGGCCCTTGGGTTCTGAGGCTGGCAGGATTTAGGCAAGGATCCCTTAGAGAGCAAACACGGTAAGGCCAATGAGCAGGCAGAGGGTCAGGGCAGGTGGAGATCAGGTAACATCAGAATCTAGGCAATGATCTAGGCAGGGGGAGATTAGGCAATGTCAGAATCCAGGGAATGGTTGAGGCAGGCTGAGATCAGGTAATGTCAGAATCTAAGCTTATGGTCATGGCAGGCCAAGATCAGACAATGTCAGAATCCAGGCAATGGTCAAGGTATGGGGGAAATAATCCAAGGAGGAACTGGGCAGATTATGGATAGGCAAGTCAGAAGTAAGGCAAGAAACAGGAAGGCAAGACCAAGTCTAGACAAGACAAAGAAGAGGCAAGGCAGGAAGGAGGCAAAGATAGGATGACTGGAATGAGGCAAGGCAAAGGCAGACGAGAGAGAATCTGACAGCAATACATACTGCAAACAAGGCAGGAGGACCTATTGCTGAGGTGTCAACTGGGAGCACAATGTCATCTGCCAGCAATACAGTGCGAGGTTCTCATCATGGGACCTTTAAAAGGGGGCCAGGTGTGCATGCCTAAGGCAGACCACAGAGGTGGACCTGAGAGCAGAGTCTGGGAATGCCAGACAGTGGCCTCCATAGCAACAGAGATCCTGCTGTGCCTGGGATGAGTGAAACAAGTTGAGAGGCCGCTCCACAGCCAGCCAACTGTTATAGTCTGCAGCCAAGCTTCAGACAAATGTCTTACCTCATGTCTATCTATCTCTCTAAGCAAAAGCAGCCACTTTTTATTCTTAATTGAAAAGGCTCATTAGTTTTCAATCCCTTGCTTCTTTTCGGCTACTATGAAGGAATAAGTAATATCTCACTTGTCGAAGTGCTGATACAAAGATACTGTACATATTTGACCATTTAAATAGAACTTAGTATTTCATATACTGACCAAGAAAAGTTAATTAGAATAAATTCTAGTATCTCTTCTTTCCATTAATGTCCACTATAATGCATCACTTTTATGCAGCAGATGCTTTGACATAGGGTAACATACTTCTTAATTTTATTGATAAGACATCGGTCTTCCCTACGTATTAACACTTCAAAAAGAAAATACAGCTCTCAGGAACTCATCATAAATACAGCTAATGACAATATATTTTTTCAAATGAACATCTTTTGTGACTAACAAATAAAAGGACTGCAAAGACTTGTTTAGATGTCACTATTTGTCTTTGGACTTAAGAATTGCTGGCAGTGAGATAAATATGTAGCTTAATAAATGCTTCCACAAGCCCCTGACTTACACATTAATGCCATTATGCTGGACATTTTTGCAAGACTTAATTAGCAGCTGGGGTCTGTCTGCCAGATTGGAAACATAGTATAACAAGAATTATAAGTCCTAATGGAAATGTAGTACTCATGTAGCCTAGTCCATCTGGAAGGCTACAAATAAAGTAGAAACTAGAAGTTGTAGTGCAAATAACAGGAGCTCATGTAGCTGGATCTGTCTGGCAGGCTAAGCAATCCGTACATTGACTGGTGGGTAAGTAGTGATAGGACCTAGTAAGCTGAATTTTGTGTAATAGCCATGCTGGATTTTATGGCTGCTTGCTGTATTGTGGGGCTAGAGTTACCAAATGGATCCATGTTTTCAGGACAGGCTGATCCAGTTCTAGTTTTACCCCACTGTATACCTAGATTTATAGTACTCCTTTTCATAAGCAATCAATAGGAAATTCAAAAGTACAAATTCATGTATGCAGTAGGGTAAAACTAGAATGGGATCAACCTGTTTTGAATACATGGAGCCAATTGAAAAGCCTAGTGCACTTTGTGGTTGGTCATGGGAGGGGAGAAGTTCCAGGTATAAACTAAAAAGGTGATCTTGCATGTTCAGCTACCCAGGAGATTGAAGGATAATGGACAGTAATGACAAAATAATATCTTTGATAAAGTGTGATAATCCAACAGATGGTTATGTAGCTGGAATATATCTTTGCATCATAGAGAAGAAAAACTGGGTAGACTGGATGGATCTAGTGATCATTTTCTGCCATCATCTACTATGTTGCTATTTAACCTGGAACTATACTTCTTAATGGTTACAGAGAGAGTAAAGGTAGTCCAAAAGAGTTACCAAAATGGTGCAAATCATATACCATGTACCCTGTTAAATGTGATGTAAAGACTTAAATATGCATTCCTTAAAGAAGTGGGAATATAATAGAGACAGTCAAATACCTGAAAGATATAAATAGTATACAAAAACAAAACATTTTCCAATGGGAAGGAACTTCTAACACACAAGATCAAAATATGAGGCTTAAGGTATGTAGACTCAGTAGTAACATTTGGAAATATTTTTTCACAGAAATAGTGTGGGGAATCCATGGAACAGCCTCCAGGTGGAGCTGATAGAGACCAAAGCAGTAACAGAATTCAAGAAAGCAGGGAACAAGCAGAGAGGATCTTTGGTTGCAAGGTAACACCTGAAATCAAGTAAGGTCTGTGGTACTGAATTGGCCTTGTTTCTTAATGCTGTGTTTTTATGTCTCACATAGATTTCCTCCACTAGGAGAGATGTCAAATTGGCTATTGTAGAGAAGATGGATCTATAGACCCCATTAATGTTCTCTGTGGGTGCAGAAGAAAGAGAAATTAATGTAGCTAATGATAGGTACACCCAGTTAGTCATGAAAATTAATATACTTGTGTGATGAAAGTGTAATAATTAATTATTGAGCAAGTAGTAATGTTCAGTTAATGGCTGTGTTAATAAAGATGTTAGCAAAGGTCCTAGGGCAGCAGAGGGCGCTCTCTGATAATAAAAATGTTCCCTGTTCCTATTGAGTCTGTGTTTCCAAGTCTCTCTGCAATGGTACCTAGCTATACCTAAACAATATCTATTTAAACATCTCAATGTGACAACATGAAGAATCCTTCAAAAGATGTGGCTTTAAGGGTTCTATGTTAGGGAGCAGAGGGCACATTTTAATCATGAAATTGTAATTTCCTTTGTTATTCCTTTGATGAATAAAAATAAAAATATATGTTAGAATTTGGAGATGTTATCCAGTAGATTATTCTGTTAGTTTCAAAGTTAGATTTGCAGAAATTATTCAAAGATAATTGTGTTTACACAAATTATTTTTCTTATACATAACATTAGATATGCAATGTTTTTATAAGTAATTATATATCATTTTTATGCAGTTTTTACAACATAAATGGGGGGTAAGCTTTACAGTGTCTATATCAGGACAAAGTCCTGTGTATAGTCTTTACTACTGGTCTTTGCACCAGTTTTGAAAGGAAATCGACATGCATAGTTTTGCCTTTGATAACTATTACATTGACAAAGTACACATGGCCACTTGCACCTGCTTTTTCTGTGGGCAGCTTTTTACTGGAAAAGTATACGTGAAGATTTCAAAATGCCCTCTGAGTGCATACTTTCTTCTTCTGATGAAAACATGGCCGAGGAAGTATCTCCTTACAATGCAGGTAAAAGCTCACACATTAGGGGGACAAATTGCAGATTTTTAGCTGCAATGGAGGAGTAGCCTAGTAGTTAAAGCAGTGGGCTATGAACTGGAGAAAGACAGGCTTCCAATCTACTGCCACTCTTCATGATCTTGGGTAAGTCACTTCAGCCTCTATTGCCTCAGGTTCAAACTTACGAGCCCTCCACAGACAGGGAAATATATACAGTGCCTGAATATAATCCACTTCAAAGTATCTGAAAGGCAGAATGCAAATAAAATTAATTAAATGAAAGAGGTCAGTTTTCAGACCAGCAACTAATAAGGGTAAAATGCTTTTCACTCAAGCTAATCATTTCGAAAATTTCCCTCACAGATTTTCAGACCACTTGGAAATACTTTCTTCTACAGCCTTTTCCCAGACATGTTCTTTTTTGCTGCTTTTTCTATTGTTTGCCAGTTACTGCAGTGCTATAAGCAATATGTTCTACTGTCAAAGTTACTTTACCTGTATCTGTACACCCTCTACAATATTAATAATTTAACTTGACTGGAAACCTGATGATGTTAAATATCTTGCTTTCAACTCTGTCCCAGACGAGCAAGAAGATAAAATAATTTGCCCAAGGTAATATAGAGTCATTGACAGATGTAGGCTTGGTACTCATGTTCCAGGAGAGTTGCTTAATCCCAGGACTTTAACCATTAGACCATACTGCCTCCCGAAGTCATGGTCTTCTTTATTCACAAAGATAATTTTGCATAGTAACATAGTAATGACAGCAGAAAAAAGACATATTGGCCTGTCCAGTCTGCCCATTCAGATTCTTCTTCTCTGATTTGGGTTTGTTTGGTTTTTTTTTTTTAATCTTTTGTTTTTCTTTGCTTATTTCAGCAAATTCAGAACGTGATGTTTTGAAGGATAATCACAAACACAATATTTATTTATTTATTTTATTTATTTTAATTTTATATACCGAAGTTCTTGTGGGAATTACAAATCACTCCGGTTTACATAAACGATGAACTGCCCAACAGAGAAAGGGGGGGCTTTACATGGAACCATAGAACAGATGGAACAATATAACCAGATGTCAATTTAACATAGTAATAAATAAATATAATATATACAATTTAACTATTTAACGTAGAAGTAATGACATGTTAAAGCTACAATATAGATACAATAAAAATAATATGATGAACTTTTGGACTCAAAGATTGATTGAACAGTTGCAGAGTCAAGATAGTAGGACTTATTTATGTATGTATTTATTTTAAGTTTTTCTATACCGGCATTCACAATAGATATCGCATCATGTCGGTTTACAATTAACAAGTGGATAGGTAACAAAAAAGGTTAAAAAACTAATATTTATCTTATTAATAATAATAATAATAATAATAATCATAGTAATAATAATAAAACATTAAACAAGAGAAGGCTAAGGTATGCAGTTACAATAAAACAAGGGAGTAATACAACTCTATAGTATCTCTTAAGAAATATCA
The DNA here is from genome assembly GCF_901001135.1 of Rhinatrema bivittatum. NCBI lineage: Eukaryota > Metazoa > Chordata > Amphibia > Gymnophiona > Rhinatrematidae > Rhinatrema > Rhinatrema bivittatum. The sequence continues at coordinate 153,859,342 of NC_042619.1, forward strand.
ATAATGCAGCTAGTGCCAGAAAAAGATAAAACAGTAAAATATGATATACAGAAATCTCTCATCCTAAATTGTGACTAGATTATTATGAGTAAAAGGTTAAACATAAAAGGAAGGGCTATTTAGCTCACAATGCAAAGAGAACATTCTAGCAATTGAAGTATATTTATGTTTGACTCTTGTAAAACTACCTAGAGCATATGGAAAACTAGCTTAAAATATAAATAAACGGAAAAATAAAATTCAATCAATTCATACAGACAAACAACATAATAAACGCAACTAATTCCCTCTGCTAACTGATTCAGGAAAGGATATATTAAAGGCATGAGTTTCCACAAAGGGGACTGAAATTCTATTTCTGAAAAAAAGAGTAATAAAATATGTAACTAACATTCCGCAACTTCACAAAATATTGAAATGAAAATCTAAGCTAACATTGTGTGCCAATTGCCACAACCTCTTGGCCTAAGGAAAGAAATGTTTTCTGTTCTCAAGAGTAGCCCTGGAGACATCTGGGAAAATCCATATTTTATGACTGAAAACAGTTCTTCCTTATGACAAAAACAATCTTTTAAACATCCAATCTCAGTGGCAGTGCAATCTATAGAATAATGTAGACTCCTCTTTGAAATTCAAGTCAGGTCTAGGCTGTTCATATTTGGCCTAAAGAGACCTCCTGCACCTTTTCAGAGGCAATTATTAAATATATTTACTGAAGGATATGATTCAGCTGAAATTTTTTAAAAATATCTGAATGGAACTTTTTAAACATGTTGCAGGGAGAAATTAGGGAAGCCTTGGGGAGGATGAATATCCTTAGATTGAGATACTTGCTGGTGTATTCCAGATTTTCAACTTTAGCCTTCAGAACCATATCATCATTTATAACTGCCAGTTTACTAGCCTGAAGCTCTGAAATCTGCAATTTCATAGATGCAAATCTCAGAACATGGTTATCTAATATAGCAGCATAGGCAGAGGACTTAGATTTCAATTTATTGACATATGCCAAACTTTTCTTGCACTTAAGTAAATATTGTGTGTTATTTTGCTACCAGAATTTCTATGCAAATAAGCCTAGTAACCAAATGACATGCATCATTTATTTACAAACATTTTGCAAAAGAAAAAAATAGTCCGAGTGAGGTTCATTGAGGTATTGTTAAAGTTTTTGCTAAATCAGATATGCGAAGAGTTTTTCATGTATATCTTTTATATGCATGCATTATTAATGAACTGTTTTGCATAATTTTGCTTCACAGTCACTCAGTGAATTTGCATGAAATTCTGCAAGCATAAAACTATGCATGAAAAATAGCTATTTGAAGGAAATAGTACACTAAAGGGCATATAGTGCGCACAATCCCATTTAATGTAGACTAATTATTAATTAGTGTGTGAAGTGCCCTTTGTGAATTTGTCCTTTTAGATTGAAGATTTTTCATAGATATTAAAATTTCATCAAATTGCTCAGAAATAAACTGCTCCATAACTGAAATTGCAGATCCAAATGAATCAAGACTTGTGTTATTAGACCTTACCAGTGTTGGAGGCTTGTCTTTTCTCAGTCTTTATGCTGGGGTAGCAGAGGGAAACAGCCATTACTTTCACTTTGTACTCGCCACTGTCTCACCTTCCACAGGAGTCCCCACTCTCACAGAGTCGACAGAAACCATGGGGGCTTTCAGTTGGTCATGTCTTCTGTCCTCACAGTGTCCTTGCTAAACACTAACATTTCTTCCAAATCACATGATGAATCCAGGCTAGCTGCCCCTCTGTACACGAACAAGCTCAAATGCCTTCTTGTACAGATGGTAAAGGCGACCCAGGATTTTCAATGCCAACAGGAACAACTGGAGGCAGCCACTCCCCAGGGCAAAGGATAGTCTCTAGTTCTGATGTAGGAGATCCATATCCCATCAAGAAATTTAGTGGGGGAACATTATAAGCTACAAATTGTTTCATCTGGTTGGATTGAAGCACATGGATTTGGAAGGGAAAATCCTCAGTTTTCTCTTCCTTTTCAGATAACTATTCCAAGCTCCAAATGTAGGAAAAAGGTCAAACTTGCAGCTCATAGAGTCAAATAAACTGTCACTATAGCATCTGTGCTATCTCCCATCCTTCCTCTCTGGTTTTCTACCATTTTAGGTGAATAAGTATTTAAATTTCCATACACAAAACCACATCAGTACCACCTTCTGCCATGTTGTATTATTTAAACATTTTTAACTGATCTCTCAACTCTTTTCTCATCTTCATATATGTAACAAACATGTCCAAAACCATTACACTGCTGGCCTCTTCCACCTCCACTGCTAAGTCATTTCAGACTCTATCAGTACCCTTTTTCTTACAAGATCAGTAATTTATCCAACATCCAGACCCTCTTCTATGTCTTAATACCAAGTTATATAATGATCCATACATGCACCAAATTAATGATGCTGTTGTCTAGATATCTGACCTTCTCATGCTCATTGATGTTTGGGTTTAAACCATGATTACTCCCTGTGGGTTGCCCACGTCTTTTTGGAAGCCGGAAGGAACCATACCATTTCTGTTAAAGTTGTAACTAACACTCAGTACAGGCTACCCATTGCCTTCTTAGAAGCCTGATAACAATACCACTGTGGTTTAGGATTGTAACTACTGCTCCATGCAGGTTACCCCAGTACTTCTCTACACTCCTGGATAGATGAATATACAAGATACCAAAATTTATCAAAACCTTTACCCACCTTCCCCATCTCCCCATGTTTTACCACCAAGCTTTGTAATTATCTAATGGTTACCAAACCAACTGATGCCATTGTCCAACATTGGACTTACCAGATAGTACTCAGCCACAACCTATCTTCAGGCACCTAAAAGGCAGGTTTCTGGAGAGTTTCTGTCTGCCTTGTATAATTCCTGATTCTCTGTGACTTATAGGGTGAACATATAGCATTAGGTGTCCCACATTAAGAATTAAGAGCCTAAGGTTTTGAATTGAAATTTTTTTCTAGGCTCAGCATCTATGGTCAGGAGCGGGCACAGACAGGGTACAGATTTAGTTGCTCAGTGCTGACATCTAGCACTGGGTCTCTAGATAAGGGTCATCAATACCTCAGCTAAGTTTAGGTGGATGAAATTTAGGCACCCAACTCCCATTTAGATAAGGGCAGCTCAAGACAATTTGCTGTTTGAGGCCAGGGATGAGATGATGCCCCCCTACCCAAAGGTATGAGGAAAGAGGAGTCAGGGAGCAGGTTTCAGGGTTTCCAGAGGTATGGCAGATTGTGTCAGTGATAATATTTCTAAGGAGCTGGCACCCCTACCACACTCCCAGGAACCCTACAACCTGCCTCCCACCCTTCCTCAAAATCTGCCCCCTTGGGATGTGGGAGATGGAAGTGTGTGTGGCACACTTTGAAAGCAGGTCCAAGTGTATTAGGTGATCTTTAAGCCTTGAGCAACTTCCTCTTCCTAGCACTTCCCACACACAATAAAAAGTTATGCATTTATTTAAATATTTCTTAACTACTTCCCAACCCAAAAAGGGGAATTTTATAAGAAAAAGAGCATTGAAAGTAAAGTCTTCTTAGACAAACAAATATCACTTAAAAAAAAAAAAATATATATATATAATGTTCTTATGTTAATATCATATTTACATGCACTGCTGTGGTAACAAACTTGAAAATCATGCAAAAAGACCCTTGGAATCTATATGGTATTAGGCCTGTTGTAAAGCACACTGAATGTATGTTTGGCCCTCAGAAAGCCATGAATAAACAAAAATACAATATAGTAAACCTTCCATATCAAAACAGCACAAACTGCAAGCACTCAAACAGTACCTAGCATACCTATGAAAAGACAACACTGCAAATATTACATTAGGTTCAAAAACATCAGTTCACCTCTTATTAGAAAACAGAACAAGCCAGACTGCTAAAGATCCCTACACAGAAACTACATGCTAGCAGAATATCTCACCACAGTCACAAATGCAGAACATAGACAGACCCTCTCCAAATACAAAATAAAGAAACCAAGAAGTATAAATAGAAACATGCAGGCCAAAGCTGAACTGGAAACCACAAGCCAGACACTGTATGCAGTGCAACAGTGGAAAAACAGAAACATCACTAACACAAAAGAGTCTATGAACCTGAATGCACACTTATGCAATGCACTTACAAGAACATTCAGTGAACCACTTAGCTATTTTAAATAGGATATTCTTTGCAGAAATTGTTTTAGTAACAAAGACTTTTAGCACTCCCTAAGCAAGAGGCTTAAGTTTGAAAGTTAGACATTTTTACTGTGGTCATATGTAATCATTAGTCCCAGCAGCAAAACCTTTTCTTAGAAATAGTGAGTGGTTCACTGAGTGTTCTTGTAAGTGCAAAACAGAAATACTACCATTCCTCATAAAACAAAATCAAGAAATATTAAACATCATTTATAATAGTGAACCATACTAATAAAAATGACAATTTCAAAACAGCTGGCAAACTAAACATCTACTAAGTAAAACTAATAAGGAGAAAAATAAATTAAACTTTAAAAATGTCCCCAAAAAACAAAAAAATATTTCAAGACAACAGACGTATCAAATATATATTTACACACACACATATCCTCTCTTCCAACTCACTCACACTCTCTTTACTCTCACTCCCTTCTGCTCACTTATACGTTTTCCTCTCACTCCCCTTCTTTCCCCCACTCACACCTCCTTTCTTCTTACTGCCCTTCCTTTCCTTTATTCAATTCCTCTTTCTTTCCCTTATACATCCCTCTGTCACTTACCCTTTCCCTCTCATACTCCTCTTCCCACTTATGCCTTCCCTTCTCTCTCAGTCATTTCTTCTCTTCCTCCTATCCTCTTCCCTCTCAGTCACTACTTCCCTTTCCTTACCTCACCTCCCATTTGTCTCAACCTCCCTGGTCGTCATTCTTCTTCCTGACAGCAGATCACATTGGGCCTACCCTGGACTTTTTGTAAGTGGTGAATAGAGTAGTGAAAGGCGGAGTGGGAAATTAAATGGGTGGAGCCAGTATCAGGTGTGACCTATGCAAAGGTCCGGGACTAGGGCCAATTGCAAACTCTTTCACATATGCACATTCCTGAATCAAAGCCATGTGGCTGCCCTTCTCGTAGGATCAGCAGCTCCAAAATTCCCTGATCTTCTTTGCTTCCTCCAAGGGCTTGGGGGCCATAAATAATCTATGCTACTACTGGCTTTGTTTTGATTTCTCAGGGAGGTCAGAATTAATATACACTGCAAAATCTGCTTCACTTTCTTGGGTCCCAGAAAAAAGGAGGCAGAACACTATTCTAGTTTGTTCTGCCAGAAATTAAGACATCAATATTGGACACAAAAAGGGATGAATTAGCACAAATTTGAAAGTTGTGAGTAGTAATGCCATTCATCAAGACTAGGGTAGAAGCCTTGACAACTGGCACTACTGCTCACAAGTTTCAAACCTGTGCAATTCAACCCCTTTAAGTGTCTGTTCTTTGCTCTACAGTGCCTGCTTCATATCACCCCTTTGCTTTGTTTCCTACAATACAGGAAAGGTGGGCAGAGGAGGGTTGGATTAGGGAGCAGAGTGAGAGTTTTCTTCTCTGTGTGCTCCAGGTTCAACCCCCCTTCTCTTCCCTGAAGGCTGCCTGGAGGGGAGGAGACAGGACAGGCTGGAGGAGAATACCCCTGCTGCTTTGCCTATTAAGCCTGAAAAGAAGTGTTGGAACTGCACTGCAGGCTGTTCCCAAACAAATTAAGCCTTGGGCTTACCATGTGTCTTCAGCAACTCTTTGAGTACCGATATCGCCCGTATGACATAGTGAGGGCAAAGGTAGCACCAGCGCCATTTTGAATATTGGCAATACGGCCCACGTGCAGGAGGTCGCTCCTGGACCCCCGCTGGACTTTTGGCAGCTTGTGGGGGTCAGGAGGCCCCCCCAAGCTGGCCAAAAGTCCCTGGGGTTCCAGCGGGGGTCCGGGAGCAATCTCCTGCACTCGTGATGTCGGGTGCCAGGAACCAAAATGGCACCGGCGCTACCTTTGCCCTGTCACATGATAAGGGCAAAGGGCCACCGGCGCCATTTCTATTAATGCAGCCATGGCCAGAGAGCGGGAGATCGTGCCGGGACCCCCCCCCACTGGACCCCAGGTAATTTAAAACATTTTGGGGGGGTTCGGGAGGGTGGGAGATTTGTTTTAAAGGGTCGGGGTGGATTTTAGGGTTGTTTTGGTGTGCCGGTTTTCCCGCCCTCCCCCGATTTACGATTTTTTTATGATAAATCGGGGGAATTGCTATTGTATCGCGGCTCTAACGATTTTTGACGATTTAAAATATATCTGACGATTGTTTTAAATTGTCAAAAAATGATTCACATCCCTAATAGTTATTCATGTTTGCAAACTCACAAAAATGTAAGAAAGGCTCTACAAAAAGACTATAAAGCAGACAAAACCTGAAGATGTCAAAAGAGAACAAGGAAGGCTGAAAGTAGCTTTAGAAATATGAAACACAAACTAACGGTTTAAAAATAAATTTCTACGAGTGAAAGTCAAAGGAAGGGAATTGTGCATATGACATTTTAGGGTTAGGTTAGATAAATATGGAAGCTCAGGGCTTACAAATTGAAACCTGGGATATCAATGTCACTATATGTCAGGATGAACACATAGCTATATGTCAAAAGGAATAGACTAAACCAAACCTGGTGTTACCCTATTGTTACCTTACAGAATTCCCTGTGGAATTCTGTAAGAAAAGCAGGATTGATCTTTATACATGCAATAATATAAATCCAGGACTGACTGGACAGGGAGCTATATGATCACCACATGGTCGAGCTTACCTAAAAGAGGAACCTTAGCTGGATCCTTTGAAAACTGACTAGGGATGACAGCCTTACATTTAGGAGCCTATTATGAAAAGGCACTTGCATTTTCAAAAGATTTAACTGGTTAACTTGGGAGTTGGCTGATTAAAAATAAATACTGACCATCTAAAATTGGCCCTCTTTGACCGACCAACTTTAAATGATTAAATGGCTAAAATATGGGCATTTCCATGGGTGAGGTTAAGTCAGTGGAGAAAGTTAAGCAATTAGCCCTGATTTTCTGTGTTAACTCTCTAAATTGGCTGGTCAAATGTAAGCACTGCAATAGCAGGCCTAAATCTGTCTGGCCAGTGCTCAGGAATCCTTCTTCTCTTCCTCCTGACATACCAAATAAAATGTCAGTGACAAAGATTCTCTTTCACTCCCTCCCAACATAAAAAAATCTATAAGTGCCAGTCACTTGTTTCCAGTATCCATATAAATAAATGAATGCGCCAGCTGCATTGTCTCATCCAGCCTTGCCTTTCCAGTCTACCTTGTCCACCCTGCCTCGTCTAGCCTTGCCTCATCCAGCCTTATCTCTCTAGCCTAGTCTCGTCTTTTGTTCCTTGACCAGCCTTGCCTTGTCCTTCTCATCTCATCTAGTATATTCTATGTGTCTTCATCCACCCTTCATCCACTCTCTGGATCTTGACCACTTTCTTGGGCATGACCTCAATTACCTGCCACCTGGACCTGATCTCGTACCAGGACCTGACCATTCATGTTAGCCGCTTGCCCTGACTTTGGTCTGTCTCCAACTCCATTAGCCTGCTGCCTGCCCTGACTCTTCCTTATCTTTGGATTCCAGTTGTCTTTCCCATCAAAACGACCAGCCTGAGACCTGCTGGCTGCCAGAACCTAAAGGCTCAACTTGTGGGGGAGGCAGCTAGTATAGGTGAATCTCCAGTCTGTCCTGCTACAGGGTATTTTGCCAGTTGCCTGTGTAGGCCTCATAGGTGAACCTACAAGGCTACATCAATACACTGTAGCACAAAGGGCTCAAACCAATGAAACCCTTTACAGATTTTTGAGGCCATGAACTCGGCAGACTTGCCTCAATCCTCCGCTATTGCTGGGCTAGCGCACCAACTTCAGCAGAAGCAAGACCAGATGAATAACATGGGCAGGTACCTCCAAGGTATGGCTGCTTGGCCTGCTTCAGCTTCCACTCTGGCATCCATGATAAGGCCTACTACACCCACCCTTTACCTTCCTCCACCATCAAGGTATGATATAGATCCTGGGAAACGTAGGAGCTTCCTAAAACTTTGTTGGATGCAGTTCAAAATCCAGGCACCTTTGTTCTTTACTGATCAAGTCAAGGTAACTTACATTATATAATCACTTGATAGTTCTGCCCTGGCCTGGGCCTTGCCTCTCTCGGAAAGAGATGATCAACTCCTGGAAGACTTGACCCATTCCTTGCAAGAATTCTGGCAGATCTTCGATGAGACTGGTCACACAGCTTCCAAGGCAACTTGCAAGTACATTTTAGGGTTTCAGGAACCTGTCTGCTACACGCACTTCTGGATCCCCCTTACCTCACTTTATGATCCTAAGTTCAGGAAAAGTCAATGTTTTTCTCTACAGAATTAGACTTTTATTTATCAGATTTTGCAGGATTAGCATTTAGAAGATAACAACAACAAATCTCTAACATCCTTGCTATTGAGTACCAATTTACCCTAAAGAAAGTTCTATACCATGGTTGGTTTAAAACCTGCCATAAACTAGGGGTGTGCATTCGTTTACAATGTATTAGTAATCCGCAACAAATAGGACCATATTCGTTGTATTCGTGGGGAAGCAAAACGTATTGCGTTTCCCACGAATACAACAAATCTTCACCGAATTATTCGGCCATCTAAAGGAGCAAATTTAAACAAACCCCCCACCCTCCTGACCCTCCAAGACTTACCAAAACTCCCTGGTGGTCCAGCGGGGGGTCTGGGAACCATCTCCAGCACTCATGCCGTCAGCTGCTGGTATTCAGAATGGCGCCGATAGCCTTTGACCTTACTATGTCACAGGGGCTACTGATGCCATTGGTCAGCTCCTACCATGTGACGGGGCAGGCCAAAGGCCCTGATAGCCCCTGTCACATGGTAAGTGCAGAGGGCCATTGGCGCCATTTTTTTTACTGGCAGCCGATGGCCCGATAGCGGGAGATCGCTCCGGGGACCCCTGCTGGACCACCAGGTACTTTAGAAATGTTTTGGGGGGGTTGGAAGGCAGCACACCCCTAGTACACACTGCACACAGGAACCTCCGATCAGCTAATAAAGCACTCCTAACCATCCCAACAGTTAAAACAGCAAGGCTGACACAAGTGAGAGAAAGAGCCCTGTCACTAGCAGGACCAATAATCTGGAACACAATGCCTCCAGAGATCAGGCTTCAAAGTGATCTCAAGGCATTCAAGAAAAGTTTAAAAACTTGGCTTTTTAAACAAGCATTTTACAAAGAGACGAGAGAATAGAGAGAAATAATTCAGGAAAAGACAGAAAGGCACCGACCCAGGGTACTTAGAATTTTACAGTAGATTAGTCTATGAACTCTACACCACAATAAGCTTAACTTTAAATCTATGTGTGATAAACTACCCGTGTAAGTACCTTGGTACAATTGGTCATGAACTACTTTGCTAAATAACTATGTCTATTGATATATTGTAACTGAACCTTTGTCGGCACCTGTTAGAATGTACTATAGTACACTTACCTACATTAAATATGTGCCTACATGTAAACCGTTGTGATGGTATTTAAACTTAGCAACAGTATAGAAAAGTTTTTAAATAAATAAATAAATAAATTCCTGGGCTACATTGTCTCAGCAGCCGGCTTTCAAATGGATCCTGAGAAAGTGGCTGCGATTAAGAACTGGCCTCAGCCGAGGGGCCTTAAAGCATTGCAATGCTTCCTCGGCTTTGCAAACTTCTATAGGCATTTCATCCCAAATTACTCTCGCATTGTGGCGCCTTTAACTGCACTTACCCGGATGGGAGCCAATGCGGTGGACTGGCCTGATTCCGCCTGCCAAGCCTTTGAGGACCTTAGGAAGTCCTTTTTGCAAGATACCTGCCTTCGTCATCCTGACCTTAGCCAACCATTCGTGGTGGAAGTCGATTCTTCTAATGTGGCGGTTGGGGCCATATTTAGTCAGCACTCTGATACAGGGCAAATACTACCGTGCTCATACTTCTCAAGAAAATTCTCACCGGCGGAAAGCAACTATTGTATTAGCGATAAAGAGTTGCTGGCCATGAAACTTGCCTTGGAAGAATGGAGAAAGTGGTTGGAGGGGGCCAACCATCCAGTTACTGTATACACCGACCACAAGAACCTGGCATTCTTGAGCCAAGTCCAACGCCTGAACCCAAGGCAGGCTCAGTGGTCCCTGTTCTTCGACTGTTTTAACTTTATCCTGCGTTATTGCCCGGGCTCTAAGAACATCCGAGCTGACGCCCTGTCCATCGAAGTCGAGGAAACTCCAGAGACTCCACAATATATCCTGGACCCCACGAAGTTGTGCCTCTCGGCGACTTCTGTGTCCTCCCAAGGAAAAACCGTCATTCCTCACCGCTCTTGTAGAGCAGTCCTTGCCTGGGCCCATGACTCTCTCAATGGGGGCCACACCGGCCACGAAGGAACCCTTGATCTGCTGAACCGGTATTACTGGTGGCCGTCAGTGAGGCAGGACGTGCATGCATTTGTGGGCTCCTGCCCTACTTGTGCCTTTCAGAAGCCACTCACCGGGAAGCCTAGGGGCTTATTACAACTGTTGCCCATTCCAGTGGAGCCCTGGATGCATATCTCCACAGACTTTGTGGTGGATCTCCTAGCTTCAGAAGGAAACACGGTCATTTGGGTGACCATAGACCGGTTCTCCAAAATGGCGCATTTTGTTCCTCTGCCAAAGTTACCCTCAGCACCTGACATGGCCAACCTTTTTGCTCAGCACATTTTTAGACTCCATGGCTTCCCACAGGACATAGTGTCAGATCGAGGCCCACAGTTCACCACTCGATATTGGAAGGCACTATGTAAGCGTTTCAATGTGCAACTCAGTCTCTCGTCTGCGTTCCACCCCCAGAGCAATGAGCAGATGGAACGGACCAACCGGACATTAAAGACTTTTCTTCGGTCATTCGTTAATGAATGACAAGACAATTGGGCCAAGTTACTCCCGTGGGCAGAATTTTCGTATAATAATCATACGCATGCCGCTACTGGAAGTTCACCTTTCCTCGTTGTGTATGGGAAACAATTTTGCCCGCCTCTGCCCTCGCCAAATCCCAGTGCACTCCCAGCAGTGCAGCTTTCAGCCCGTCAGTTACTTACTTTATGGACTTCTATCCAGGGGAAGTTGCATAAAGCCGCCAGGACCTCCAAGAAATGGGCAGATAAGCATCGTCAGCCAGCGCCTATCTTCCTCCCAGGAGACCGCGTCTGGCTTAGAACTAAGAATCTACAGCTACAGATCCTGTCTCGAAGACTAGCCCCGAGATTTTGTGGACTGTTCCGTATCGCTGAACGAGTGGGAGCAGTCTCGTATCGGTTACGCCTACCCTCGTCCATGCATATACATAATGTCTTCCATGTGTCATTATTGAAGCCTCTTGTTCTTTCTAGATATCATCCTCGGGCTCCTGACTCTCTGGATCCTTCTGTGCCAGATGACACCACATACCAAGTCCGGGAAATCCTCGATGTGCGCTTCCATCAACGACGTGGGGAGTACCTGCTCGCTTGGGAGGGTTGTGGTCCCGAGGATAACTCATGGGAGCCTGCCCGCAACATCCTTGACAAGGATTTACTAAGGCAGTTCCATCAGGACCACCCAGGTAAACCCGGGCCTGCTAAGAGGGGGCATAAGAGGGGAGGTATTGTTACGGTCCCAGTTGCGTGTGCCGCGACCAGGTTCTTACCTCCATGTTCCTGGTCCCACTCCCGGTTCAGCTGGCGGAGTTTGCAGCCTGTGTGGTAGCGTCCCCGCGGGTCGACACTGGTGGGAGATCTTCGGTGGACGCCCTGTCCCTAGGCGCACACGCACGCAAGAAGGACGCTTTTGTAAGCCTGTTCCCACCATTCAAAGCTCCGCCCACTTCCTGACGTCAGACGCCGCGGCCTATGTAACCTGGCCGCGGACCCTCAGTCTTTGCCTTGCAATGGGGTTACCTTGCGGTTCCCAGTTGCTCCGTGCCCCGGAGTGTGTTACTAGTTGCCAGTAGTTGCTCCATTCCAGCCTGGTTCCTGCTTCAGACTTGCTTATGTTCCAACCTGGTTCCTGCATCAGACTTCACTTACGTTCCAGCCTGGTTCCTGCTTCAGACTTTACTTCAGTTCCTGCCTGGTTCCAGTACCCGTGTCTTGCTTCAGTTCCTGCCTGGTTCCAGTACCCGTGTCTTGCTCCAGTTCCCTGCCTGGTTCCAGTTCCCAAGCCTGCTTGTTCCTGATCCAGCTACAGTACTCGCCTAAGTCCCAGCGGCTGGGATCCTATGGGCTCCTCCCGGGGCAGCTCCGGCTTCCAGGGTGAAGATTCGCATCCTGCCTGATATCTGCCTCCCGGCCTGCTTGTACACTGAGACTATAGTCCACCTCTCCCCAGTCTCCTGCAGGCCGGCCCAAGGGTCCACTAAAATCGTTAATATATAACAATATTTATAGCAAAATGATAAATATAGGTCTTAGGGACCTAACTTTTCAGCTGAAAATTCACATAAATGTATTTCCTAAAAGTTCAAAAATCTAGACGTCCTATTCATTTGTTCCCTAAATTGGGTGCTTATTTCTGAAAATCAGATCTAAGCTCCTAACTCCACACCCATAGCCATCCACTTTTGAGGCTCCTAAATTTAGGGCAAAATGAAACCTGGCATCTAAATTTAAGGACTTAGCCCTATTCAATTTTCAAAAGAGCCAATTTAGGGTCCTAAATGCTGAATATTCCCGTAAAAATCACTAGTTAGCCAGATAAGTCTTATCTAGCTAACTTTAGATTTGTTATTGAGTAGGTCTACCTTATCTGGTTAACTTAAACAGATATGTTTAAATATCACTACTTATTGACTTAATTAACTGGATAAGTAGCTTCTTCCTGAAATGTCCATTTCACGCCCACCATTACCTGGATAAGTACTTATCTGGATAACTGGTGAAAGGTAAACGTGACCAGATATTCAGCTACTGCTACTAAATATCAACTTCTTTGAAAACTGGTCCCACTAACTTCATCAGAGGAATGTTTTCTTGGAGTTATCTGTTCATTGGAGTCAATTAGGAAAATAATCAGTAAGGGAAGGAGAATTAAGAAAAGAATATTTTTTTCCATGACAGCAGGCCATTTTATAAAAACAAACTAGCTTGAAGACAATAATGCTTTGATCATATATCTGGTTTGTAATGTACAGTCCTATTGATGATGATGATGGAATCATATGATATATGGAAGAGCAATGCTAAATAACTTAGAGGTCAATTGTCAAAAACATTTGATAGTGGGCATAAATAGATAGAGGGCATACATTTTTTGTTGAAAATTCACATAAATATGAACAATATAACTGCCATTTTTTCAAGGTCACGGAGTCAATGGTAAAGAAAAAATGAACTTATATACCAAGATTTGTTTTGACTTGAATACTCTGGCTAATCACTTGACCAAATTGCATCCATTTACCTGCTAATAGGGGTGTTCATTTGTTTGCAACGTATTGGCAATCTGCAACGTATAGGGCCATATTCGTTGTATTCGTGGGGAAGCGAAATGTATTGCGATTCCCACGAATACAACAAATCTTCACCGAATTATTCAGCCAACTTAAGGAGCAAATTTAAACAAAACCCCCACACTCCTGACCCCCCCCCCCCTAAGATTTTCCAAAACTCCCTGGTGGTGCAGCGGGGGTCCAGGAGCCATCTACTGCACTCACGTCATCGGCTACCAGTATTCAAAATGGCGCCGATAGCTCCTGTGACACAGTAAAGGCAAAGGCTATTGGTGCCATTTTGATTACTGGCAGCCAATGGCCTGAGTGCAGGAGATCGCTCCCGGACCCCCGCTGGACCACCAGGGACTTTTGGCAAGTCTTGGGGTGGTCAGGGGTCCTGGAGCCATCTCCTGCACTCGGGCCGTCAGCTGCCAGTATTCAAAATGGCACCGATAGACTTTGCCCTTACTATGTCACAGGGGCTAACGGTGCCATTGGTCGGCCCCTGTCACACGGTAGGAGCACAAGATGGCGCCGGCCATCCATTGCTCCTACCATGTGACAGGGGCCGACCAATGGCACCGGTAGCCCCTGAGACATAGTAAGGTCAAAGGCTATCGGCACCATTTTGAATACCGGCAGCCAACAGCGTGAGTGCAGTAGATGGTTCCTGGACCCTACTGAACCACCAGGGAGTTTTGGCAAGTCTTGGGGGGTCAGGAGGGTGGGGGGTTGTAGTTAATTAAATTTTAGCCAGGAAACGAATAAGAATGGAATGCATGAATGGATCGGAGCCCCCCCTTGCCGAATGCAACATATCTGCCCCCCCCCCCAAGAATATGAATACCGAATATAACGTAACATATGCGGTCCCTCTGCACATCCCTACCTGCTAAAGCTGTGTTGGAGTTTCCAGTGCATGCAGGTTGTTCAAGAAATGCTGTTTGTTTGTTTTTTTGTGCAGTTGACTCTTCTTTTATTTTTTTTTCTTTAAATTCATTTCTAGCAAAGTTAACACTTATGAAGGATGCTAGCAGATGGCCCCAGGAAGCTGAGGTCCTCTCAATACAACACAGGTATCAGCATTCAGTATTTTCAATGCTATTTTGCTACATGTTCAATCCTCTGTGTTCTGAAGGGATTGATTCACAAGATGAAAGGGGTCTTCATTTTCCATGCTATTTCTCATCTGGTACTACCAACAAAAGTATTATTAGCCGGCTCAAATTTTAAGTTATATTGGCGCATGTCCACTAGTACTGAACTGAGACTAATAACTTATTTCTCATAGGCCCCAGACTGGCTTTCAAATGCTATTGACTTTCGGTCTTTACAGACCTGAACTTAATTTGTATGTCTGTGATTTAATAACATTATCTTAATAGATTATTCATTATTTTTAATAAACCACATGCACCTGTTAAGTACAGCAATAGTTTATGAAGTTTTTAAAGCTCCAAATATTTTGTGAAATTCAAAATGCTTCATGAAACAAAGAGGCACTTAAAATGTAAAAACAAGTTTGGACTTACAAGGAAACTTGAAAGAATCACAATTTATGGATGCCATGTAAATTGCAGCCATGAAATTTTAGATTTATTTTTGAATTTTAAATCTTATTTTTTATTAGACTAGTTTTCTTTACCTTTCCTCTCTTGCCTTTCATTTCCCACCTCTCTCTACCCTCTCTGTAGCCAAACTACTCCTTTTGCTTCCCTCCCAGTTGGTCTCATTATCATTATCATTATCATTCCCCTTCTTGTCAACCTATCAGTCAAGCCCCCTCATCTCTCAGCCCTTCTTCACCCCATCCAATCTATGTCTGATCCCCCAGTCCCTTTCATGATCATGCCTGCTGACTTTCCTCATTCTCTAGCTACTCTTCACCTCTCAGCCAACATCACTCATCTCTCAGGCCCCTCTCACACCCCAGTCAATCCCCCTCATTCCCCAATCCCTTGCCATCTCCAGCCAATCCCTTCAACTCCTAGCCCTTCCTCACCTCACACCTCTCTTATGTCCCTAACCTGCTTCCCGGAGCAACTTTTTGTCACACATTTGCGCTGTGATAACAAATTGCATCACAGTAATGCTGCAATAGTTTGTTCGGGAGAGGTCCAATATTGTGGGGACACCCCCAAGATATGTCGACCCTCCTGCAATAAATTGTCGATGCTTAGTAAATCTCTAAATTTAGTGTCCAATGCTGAAAATAAATGCTAGATGTTCACTTTATAAATATTGAAATTTAGGTGCCGTAATGAATTTTGAAAGAGCCACTGAGCCACAAAGATATCCAGTTAATTTTAACCAGTTACCCCAAACTACCTGTCTATCTGCGGGTTTTGTACTGATTTTCAAAGTGAAAGTACACATGTGCTATCTCATAGAGAAGTGTCTAAGGAAAATCATCCTTAAATGACTACATTTGCTAATTTGTGCTGATAGTAGGGATGTGCAGGCAAAAAGTTTTCGTTGCGTACATGATACGTATTCATGGGGGGTCAATTCTGTTTCATGCGGAAGTATGGAGAATTCAATAAGTTGTCGATCTGTAAATACGTTACTACTAAATTAACTACAACCCCCAACCCTCCTGACCCCCCCAAGACTTACCAAAACTCCCTGGTGGTCCAGCGGTGGGGTCCGGGAACTCACTCACAACCTCGGTGCTAGTTTCATCATGGCGCCGATAGCTTTTGTCACAGGGGCTACCGGTGCCATTGGGCAGCCCCTGTCACATGGCCATCGGCACCATCTTGTGCTCCTACCATGTGACAGGGGCTGACCAATGGCACCGGTAGCCCCTGTGACATAGTATGGGTAAAGGCTATCGGCACCATTTTGAGTCCTGGCGTCAGACGGCAGGTCGCTCCGGGACCCCCGTTGGACCCACAGGGACTTTTGGCCCTGTGGGTCCAACGGGGGGGTCCAAGTCTTGTGGGGGCCTCCTGACCCCCACAAGACTTGTCAAAAGTCCAGCAGGGGTCCGGGAGCGACATCCTTGCACACTGGCCATCCGATCCCAATACTCAAAATGGCGCCGATCGCCTTTGCCCTCACTATGACGGCGATCGGCGCCATTTTGAGTATTGGCATCGGACTGCGATTTTGAGTCTCAAAATGGCGCCGATCGCCTTTGCCCTCACTATGACGGCGATCGGCGCCATTTTGAGACAGACTGGAGCTTCACCTATACCAACTGCCTCCCCTTCAGGTTAAGCCCTTGGGTTCCGTTGGCCAACAGGACTTAGGTGGGTTCCTAGGGCAGTGAAGTGAACAATAGTTCAAAGGAATGCCAGGGTCAGGACAGGCAGTAGGCTAATAGAGTCAGAGATAGCTCAAGGTAGGGGCAAGTGATTAACAAGAATGGCCATGTCTAGGCAAGAATTCATGTTCAGACAGCAGGCAAACATGGTCAGGTCCAAGCAAGAGGTCAGATCCAGGTGGCAGTCATCAGGTCCAAGCAAGAGTTCAAGATATGGAGATTCAGGCCAAGAGAGGTTGAAGACACACAGAAGACACTAGGGATGTGAATCGTTTTACGACGATTAAAATTATCATCCGATAATTTTAATATCGTCTTAAACCGTTATGAAACACAATACAATAGAGATTCTAACGATTTATCGTTATAAATCGTTAGAATCGTGAGCCGGCACACTAAAACCCGCTAAAACCCACCCCCGACCCTTTAAATTAAATCCCCCACCCTCCCGAACCCCCCCCCCCCAAATAACTTAAATTACCTGGTGGTCCAGCTGCGGTCCGGAACAGCAGCGGTCCGGAACGGGCTCCTGCTATTGAATCTTGTTGTCTTCAGCCGGCGCCATTTTCCAAAATGGCGCCGAAAAATGGCGGCGGCCATAGACCAACAGGATTCGACGGCAGGAGGTCCTTCCGGACCCCCGCTGGACTTTTGGCAAGTCTTGTGGGGGTCAGGAGGCCCCCCCAAGCTGGCCAAAAGTTCCTTTTGAGCCCAACGAGGGGTCCGGGAGCGAACCCGAGGGGAATCACGTGACGCCGACGTCACGTGCTCCTTGCAAAGGAGTTCAGGAATGGCGTCCTGACCCCGCTGGACCACCAGGGAGTTTTGGTAAGTCTTGGGGGGGGGAGGAATAAGGCGGGTGAGGGGTTTAAATTTTTATTTGCACGTATGGACATAGACTCAACTTATGGAATTCTCCATATGTCCATATTGACCGCAAATGGGACCCCCTTTCGACTTATGGACTTATGAACTTAAACTTTTGGTCTGCACATCCCTAGTGTGTACCCGTAATGCTGTGTTTAGCCAATCTGCTTTCTCATCATAAATTAGTTTGTGAATGATACATAGGGTTTTGTATTTAATTCTGTGTTCAATTGGTAGCCAATGTAACTCTGCTAGGGTTTCAGTTATATGGTCTTTTTTTTCCGGTTAGTATTCTAGCTGCTGTGTTCTGAAGAATTTGCAGAGGTCTTAATGTCGTATTAGGTAGTCCTAGCATAAGGGCATTGCAGTAGTCCGTGCTGGAGAAGATTAGTGCCTGTAGAATTGTTCGGAAGTCATTTTGAGTTAGGAGTGGTTTAAGTTTTCTAAGTACCATGAGTTTTGCATAACCTTCCTTTAGTTTAGTGATATGTGTTGTTTCAGGTTAATTTCAGGATCTATAATTATTCCCAGATTACGTACTTTCCCAGTTAGTTCAATTTTCTGGTTGTCTTTGATTATTATTGAGGTTTGATTGGTTTCAGAATTTTTTCGTTCCAAGTGTAGAAATTCTGTTTTATCAATATTAATTACAAGTTCCATTTGTGTCAGTAGTTGTTTTTTAATGCTTAGGTACGTGTTGGCTAGGTTTAATGTTTTCTCTAAAGTGTCCTCTATGGGTAGAATTAGGAATGGCAGGGAAGACTTCTCAAAGCTACATTTCTTCAGTTTTGCATACAAGCTATGCTCCCTGAATATCTGGAGCACTTGACGGACATGCTGACGGTGTGTAGGCAAATCTCGGGAGTAGATTAGAACATCATCGAGATAGACGATTATGCAGGTGTTCAGTAGGTCCCGTAGCGCCTCGTTCATTAGGTGCTGAAAAACCGCCGGTGCATTACACAAGCCGAAGGGCATTACAAGATACTAGTAATGCCTGTCTCTGGTATTAAAAGCGGTTTTCCACTCGTCTCCGGGACGAATTCTGACCATTGTAGGCACCCCGTAAGTCTAATTTTGTAAAAATCTTTGCTCCCTGAAGCCTATCGAGGAGCTCCAGGATTAGTGGGAGTGGATAGCGATCCCACTTAGTAATGGAATTAAGCCCTCGATAGTCAATGCATGGCCTCAGCAAGCCGTCCTTCTTGCTGACAAAGAAGAAGCCGGCCCCAGTAGGAGATTTGGATGGGCGGATAAACCCCTTGGCCAAGTTCTCAGATATGTATTCAGACATGGCCCGGGTTTCAGGTAATGACAAAGGATATACCCTACCTCAAGGAGGCATGGTTCTGGGTAACAGGTCAATGGCGCAGTCATACAGACGGTGCTGCGGAAGGATCTCCGCCTTCATCTTGGAGAAGACATCTGTGAAGTCCTCATAAGGTGCCGGAGGACTGAGGGTGGAGTGCAGCAACGGAAGTCCTGGAGCCTTGGGTACATTCATACAATTAGCGAGACAGAACGGGCTCCATTTGGTAATTTGTAGAGTATCCCACTGGATCATAGGCGAGTGCTTTAGTAGCCATGGCAACCCTAGCACCACGGGGTGGACGGCCTTCTCCAAGACTAGGAAGGCTATCTCCTCTGAATGGATCGCCCCGGCGCGGACAGTGTTGGGTGCCGTGGACGTCATGATAGGTCCTGGAAGGAGCGTCCCCTGGATGGAGGTAATTCGTAATGGAACCTCCCATTTTTGCGTGGGAATCCGCAACTGGGAGACTAAGTCCTGCAGGATAAAATTACCCCCTGCTCCTGAATCCAAGAATGTGAGTGTCTCTAGAGACCCTCCAGGGTACTCCAGAGTAATAGGCACAGTACATTGAGGAGCTGTAGCGCAACCTAGGAGGAGCTCCTCTTGACCTCCTAGGTTCTGGCATTTTCTGCACGCTCCTGGCAGCGTGCCAAGTAGTGGCCCTTCTGCCCACAATACAGGCACAGGCCCATCGAGCGACGATGTTGTCTCTCTTCATCAGAGATCGGGGCACGTCCCAGCTGCATGGGTACGCAGGTGGGGACATCTGGGCGAGAAGTCTTAGGAGAAGACACTGGTCTCGTAGGAACAGAAGCTGGACTGTGTCTGGTCGGCCGCAACTCCCTGGCCCTTTGTTGTAAGCGGCAGTCAATGTGGGCGGCCATCTCTATAAGAGCGTTGAGGTCCTCCGGAAGATCACGGGCGGCAATCTCATCTTTGATACGTCCGGATAGTCCCTCAATAAAGATGGCTTTGAGGCTGCCGTCTTGCCAGGCCACCTCTTGGGCAAGAGTCTGGAACTCCATAGTGTAGTCTGCCAAAGAGCGAACCCCCTGACGGAGCTGTAGCAGTTCGGATGTAGCTGTAGCTAATCAGGCCGGCTCATCAAAAGTCTGTCGGAAGTTCGAGATGAACTGCTATAAATTCACTAATGAAGAATCATTATGTTCCCAAAGGGGGGAGGCCCACACCAAGGCCTTCCCGTCAAGCAGGGACAGGATGTAGGCTACCTTTACCATGTCGGTGGGGAACTGTCGGAGCATCAGGGAGAACCGTATGAAACATTGGTTCAAAAACCCACGACAGGTCTTGGCATCCCCAGCGTAGCGAGAGGGTGCAGGTAGCTGAGTCTCCGAAGTAGCTTGTCCTTCAGGTGCCGGCCCTGCGGCGGGCCGAGGGTGCGTGGTTCTAGCATCCAGGCGGGCAGTTAGTTCCCCCACAGAACCAGTGAGGAGATCAAGGTACTGCTGTTGATACTGCAATTGCTGGGCCAACCCCGGGAGGTCTGGGGGGCCCAGCCTATCCACCGAGTCCATGGCCTTGCAATCTGTTATGGATTAACAGTTTTAGTGGACTCTTGGGCCGGCCTGCAGGAGACTGGGGAGAGGTGGACTATAGTCTCAGTGTACAAGCAGGCCGGGAGGCGGATATCAGGCAGGATGCGAATGATGATCTTCACCCTGGAAGCCGGTGCTCCCCCGGGAGGAGCCCGTAGGAGCCCAGCCGCTGGGACTTAGGTGATCGGTGGTGAGACTTCACCCTGGAAGCCGGAGCTCCCCCGGGAGGAGCCCGGCCGCTGGGACTTAGGCGAGTACTGTAGCTGGATCAGGAACAAGCAGGCTTGGGAACTGGAACCAGGCAGGGAACTGGAGCAAGACACGGGTACTGTAACTAGGCAGGAACTGAAGCAAGACACGGGTGCTGGAACCAGGCAGGAACTGAAGCAAGACACAGGTATTGGAACCAGGCAGGAACTGAAGTAAAGTTTGAAGCAGGAACCAGGCTGGAATGTAAGCAAGTCTGAAGCAGGAGCCAGGCTGGAAAGGAGCAACTACCGGCAAGTAGTAACACACTCCGGGGCACGGAGCAACTGGGAACCACAAGGTAACCCCGTTGCAAGGCAAAGACTGAGGGTCCACAGCCGGCCTACATAGGCCGCGGCGTCTGACGTCAGGAAGTGGGCGGAGCTTTGAATGGCGGGAACAGGCCTACAAAAGCGTCCTTCTTGCGCACGCGCGGGCCTAGGGACAGGGCATCCACCGAAGATCTCCCACCGGTGTTGCCCCTGCGGGGACGCCGCCACACAGGCCGCAAACTCCGCCAGCTGAACCGGGAGCGGGACCAGGAACATGGAGATAAGGACCTGGTCGCGGCACATGTGACCGGGACCGTAACAAATATAGCAAAAAATACCACCCATGATAAAAAGAGACGTGGCTAGGGAAATTTTCAAGATACTGCAACATATGCTAATTTATCTTATAAATATTTTAGCCCAATGTGCAATAAAATTATAGCACATCGCAAGCTGAGAAATGCCCAGAAAGGCATTTAGGGCTGGAGAGCGAGAGAGAGAGAGAACCTCTTTATAAGACTGTTATATTAGTCATCTATTTATACCACTGTAGGAGGGTTATCTAATAACTCGAGTGAGGTTTTGGTGGTGGTCTAGGGGTTGGGGGGCAGTTTTACATGCACAATCAGATGTACAAATAGTACAGTACACATCATGAAGATTTGATATGATTTGGAATGCAGAAAGATACACAAAGATGAGATTTATACAATGTACTCTCGCCCCACTGAAACCTTACCTCAAATTACTAGATGACCCTCCTATAGTGGTGTAAATTAGTGACTAATATGTGTGCCACCCCAGATGCTTTCTCACTTGCTCCCCCCATCGCTCCCTCTCTCTCTCTCCCTCCATAACAGGTTTCAGGCATATCAAACAGCTTAACACCAGGAAAAGAAGATGTAGTTATTTCTGGTCATACAACATACTATCACACACATTAAACAGCCCTCATTTTCAGAAACCCTACCCAAACTCCTCCCTTTTGACTACATTTTTGGAATTTGCATATACATCATGTGATGTGAAAAATAACACATGCAATAACGCCCTAATGCATTTTGATGAATGACTCTGTTAGGCACCCAACTTAGGCCTGGAATTTCTAAGGTTGCATACCTTAGAAAATCTGGCAGTAACGGGGGGCGGGGAGGCGAAGCAGGGGGTGGGCCTGCGAAAGCCAGCAACCATTGCACCACTGCGGTGTGCTGGCTGCCAGCTTTCGCACTGAATAACTACACCATAAAAGGTGTAGTTATTCAGCGCAAAACTGGTGGTGATAAGGGTCCTTACCTTTCGCTGCCAGTGATTTGTCCGCAGCGTCGACCCCGGTGCCGCTCCGACTCCTCCTCTTCCGGGGCCGACTCCATCCCCATTTAGTGATCGCATGAAAGCTAGGGCCCTATCGAATGCAGGACCCTCCATATGGAATGCTATGCCAGCCAACTTACGTATGGAACCCAACTCGAACATGTTTAAAAAACTATTGAAAACTTGGCTCTTCATACAAGCTTTAACTAAATTCCTCTATTCACTCACTCACTCCTCCTTCGCTCCTGCTCTCACCAACTTTATCTAATTGCCATTTAGATTCCTGATATGATATTAATTACTATATGCAAAATGTGCTGTCAATTGTACTCATTGTAAAATTTAACCTCTTAAAGTGCCATCAATGATACTCATTGTAAACTATAACCACTTAAAGTAAGCAAAATGCCCTGTAAACTGTACATGTTGTATAATGTATATGCTGTAAACAGTATGGGGTAGATTTTCAAAGGGGTACGCGTTTAAGATACGCGCGTATCCCCAAAAAACCTACCCCAAACCCCTCCCCCCACGCGCGCCGAGCCTATTTTGCATAGGCTCGGCGGCGCGCTCAAGCCCCGGGACGCGTGTAAATCTCAGAGCTTGCATGGAGGGGCGTGTCGTGGGCGTGTCCGGGGGCGTGGTTATGGGGGCGTGACAGCGGCCCCTGGACCAGCCCCTGGACCGGAACATGGAGCGCGGCAGCCGGCCCGGCGCTCGCAAAGTTACGCCTGCTTCCAGCAGGCGTAACTTTCATGATAGAGGTAGGGAGGAGGTTTAGATAGGGCCGGGTGGGTGGATTAGGTAGGGGAAGGGAGGGGAAGGTGAGGGGAGGGTGAAGGAAAGTTCCCTCCGAGGCCGCTCCAATTTCGGAGCAGCCTTGGAGGGAACGAAGGCAGGCTGCGCGGCTCGGCATGCGCAGGCTGCCGATTTTGGGCAGCCTTGCGCGCGCCGACCCCGGATTTTAATGGATACGCGCGGCTACGCACGTATCTATTGAAATCCCACATACTCTTGTTCATGCCTGGTGTGCAAACAAAAGTACGCGTGTGCGCAGATTTATAAAATCTGCCCCTATATGTTGTAAACCGAGATGATGGTATCCCAACCGAATTTCGGTATATAAAAACACATAAATAAATAAAATAAATAAATAAACATGCAATTTGAAAACAAAATGTTTGCACATTTTTTATGTTTTGATTACACTCTAAGTGCTGACAAGGTACCTTGCTTATTAATAATGAAAAGAACCTGAAGGAATGAACTTTTTATATTCCACTCTTAAGCTCTGTTTTGTTTTGGGTTTTTTTCAGCCCAAATCATTTAACAATGTAAACACATCACAGATGGCACAGCAACTCTGGGGTGAGGCTGGGCCCAGCTGCCTTTTTGCATCTAGATAGCACAACAACTCTTTGGAAGGTCAGGCCCAGCTGCCATCTTCCATCTAGATGGTACAGCAACTCTGTGGTGAAGCCTGGCCCAGGCTTCTTTGACAAATTAGTTTCTTGAGGCTTGTAGGCCAGATGGTTCAGTAGATCATTGACCCTTGCCATGTCCTGGCTTGCCACTTGGGGGGGGGGCATAGGTTTGGGTGGCCTACCCCTTGGCCATCACACCTCATGGGGTCTGCAGCTGGGTGTCAAGTTGATAGTAGGGATGTGAATCGTGTCCTCGATCGTCTTAACGATCGATTTCGGCTGGGAGGGGGAGGGAATCGTATTGTTGCCGTTTGGGGGGGTAAAATATCGTGAAAAAATCGTGAAAAAATCGTGAAAAATCTAAAAATCTAAAAATCGCAAAACCGGCACATTAAAACCCCTAAAACCCACCCCCGACCCTTTAAATTAAATCCCCCACCCTCCCGAACCCCCCCCAAATGAGTTAAATAACCTGCGGGTCCAGCGGCGGTCCGGAACGGCAGCGGTCCGGAATGGGCTCCTGCTCCTGAATCTTGTTGTCTTCAGCCGGCGCCATTTTCCAAAATGGCGCCGAAAAATGGCGGCGGCCATAGACGAACACGATTGGACGGCAGGAGGTCCTTCCGGACCCCCGCTGGACTTTTGGCAAGTCTCGTGGGGGTCAGGAGGCCCCCCACAAGCTGGCCAAAAGTTCCTGGAGGTCCAGCGGGGGTCAGGGAGCGATTTCCCGCCGCGAATCGTTTTCGTACGGAAAATGGCGCCGGCAGGAGATCGACTGCAGGAGGTCGTTCAGCGAGGGTTCCGGCGCCTCGCTGAACAACCTCCTGCAGTCGATCTCCTGCCGGCGCCATTTTCCGTACGAAAACAAATCCTTTGGAGGATTTGTGTGAGCACATTTGTCATGTTGCTGATGTCAGCAACCAGTGTATTGATGTTTTGTGTATTTGCTGCTGTATCCTCAGCAACACTCCTCCTCCACCACCACCACCACCACTCCTCACAAAAAGACTGAAAGACAAACTGGACTAACAAATAAACACTTTCACTCCAACAAAGAAGACAAAAGATAAAGGTTATGGTAAACAAAGTACAACAGAAAACAAGACATCTCACTCAGTAATCGATAAACTCATCTAACAACTCCATAAACCACAAACCTTCTCTTCTCTCTTAACCAATGCCTGACACACCTT
Source organism: Rhinatrema bivittatum (assembly GCF_901001135.1). Classification (NCBI taxonomy): domain Eukaryota; kingdom Metazoa; phylum Chordata; class Amphibia; order Gymnophiona; family Rhinatrematidae; genus Rhinatrema; species Rhinatrema bivittatum. The sequence continues at coordinate 153,884,392 of NC_042619.1, forward strand.
CAAAGAGGCACATGCAGGAAGTCTGTATATACTCGGCAAAAATAATGCAGCATGCAGTAATAAATAGAGATGAGCTTTGTTTTTTACTACCGGGTCGTTTTTTGAGTCAGACGCTTCAGGGTAAAGTTCGTTTTTCCTCGGTTAGTTTTTTGGAAAAATGACCAAAAACTAAACGGGGAAAAACGAATCTGGCCCAAAAAATGATGCGGGAAAATGAAGCTAAAAAAAAAAACCCACCCCAAGCATTAAAATTCACTTTAATACATTAAATACAACCCCCCCCCCCCCCACCATCCCGATCCCTCCCCAAGACTTACTAAGATCCCTGGTGGTCCAGCGGGGTCCTGCAAGGGATTTCTCTCTCCGTGCTGTCTGACTTTTGGGCCTGCTTCAATCAAAATTGTGCTGATAGCCTTTGCCCATAGTGTCACAGGGGCTACCGGTGCCATTGGTCAGCCCCTGTCACATGGCCATTGGCGCCATTTTGTGCTCCTTTTTGAGTGAGGCAGGCCAGACGGGACAGAGGGACAAATTGCTCGCGGGTCCCCGCTGGACCACCAGGGATGCTAGTAAGTCTTGGGGAGGGATCGGGATGGTGGGTGGGGGGGGGGGGTTGTATTATACTAAATTTTAATGCTTGGGGTGGTTTTTTATTTTACAAAATAAAATGTGCCCCTCCCCCCGTACAAACCCGAAAAAAAAAATTTTCTCGGAGTTAGGGGAAAATCTGTTTTTGGGGGCTGGGCCCCCAAACCACAACGAAGGCACATCTCTAGTAATAAATGCTCCTAATGATAACACATCACGGCATGTACTGACACAATGCCATATGCAATATTTAGCTATGCTATCCAGCTGCCTGTTTATTATCCTATTATTTTTTTAGCGGAGCTCTATGAACCGCGATCGCAGCGGCACAGTCCACACTCTGATGAATGACAGCTGCCATTACTTTACGTATGTATCTCACTTCCTAGAGCCAATGTTAAGTGAAATATTATTCAATAACTTATAGATGTCTTCATACATGCTCTTTATAGAATCAACATTCCACGAGTCTCTCTTGAAACAATCAGCCCTTGATGAAAGAGCCAGCCTCCGAAACATCTAGATGTTGGCTGTGAAAGACTGACCTCAGAATACAAGATAAGTGACAGCAATGGCACTTGTGTTGCCAGCATCATAATAATTTGAAAGTGGACATTTTCAAGAGCATTATCACTGAGGTACCTAATGATTTATAAGCCTTATTTTAGGCTCACAGACATGATAGCTGTGCTATTAAGCAGCATCGTATGAAGGTACACTCAGCATTATATATTTCAAATTAGACATCTATATAACAGGTTATTTATTGTTCTGTTTATTATCCTAAACATGCCCCCCTTTTTTTTTTTATCACAGGCACTATTTCTGCTATATTTACAGCAGTTTGATGAATCTAGGTCTTACCCGGATAACTTTAGGACAGCTCTTTAATGCGACCAGACTTAGTACCTGATTCACTATGGGTTTCTGCACAGTAACAAAATGGGAGAACAGCCTTAATAAATCTAGCCCTTAGCCAACTAAATCATCTGGCTATTTCTGAATATCAGAGTTAGCTGGTTAATGTAGCTTGCTAACTCAGCCAATTGTACCCCTGGCCCTCTCCTAATTACCTGGCTAAATTCTAGGCTCCTAACTTATTAGCCAGTTAGAATTTAGCCAGATAAAAGCTGAATATAGCAGGGTAAGTCATTTAATGCATAATTATTACATTAGCACACAGAGAGAGAGAAGAGTAAACAGCACACACATATAGAGAAGATACAATGTAGTTAATATGTGGCAAACTTAATTCACTGGTCAATACACTGCCATTCTACTTTTGCCTGCATTGAGCTCTCTGAAAGATTTATAAAGAGATTACTATAACCCTATTTTGGGGTTGACACTTTTAATAGATTTCGGGTATCTTTGCAAGAATTCCAGCTGTTTAAAGATTCAACAACTCGTCTCATGCCGCAGAGGACTTTCCTTTGCCAATCCGTGCAAAAAGTGTCTGACCCCACTACTCTAAACTAATTATCTCCGGTGCAAGAGCCTATCTTGTGGCTTTGTCTACAAGCACTTATACAATCATGTCTGGGTTTCCATTACACCACGAGCTTCCTCACACAATCGTAGTGTGTATCCCTTATTGCATTCAGCCATCTTCAAATTCTGCCTGCATTGAAAAGCTCCTGTATTTAAGATATATTAAATATCTGGTCCCGCTGATGCAGCTCTGATGCAAAACACGGCCGCCATGTTGGGGTCCTTGTTTCTACACCATGAACCACATTTTCTTTTATTAGTGTGTAACACTGATGTGACTTTATTTACAATAAAAGTATTTCATCAATATGTATTGACCAGTGAATTATGTTTGCCACACATTAACCATGTTGTATAATTATTACATTATCCATCTAAATGGCTTTTAAATATTGACCTCACAGTTTACTTTGTATTTGTATATCAGTGATCCTCCAAGGACTATTTATTAATCTACCTATAACTACCAGGTTACATACCTTATTGTCTTTGGGTCCTCTGTTGAGTGTGAGAGCTGTGGAAGCTAAAACTTAAATGGTTCTCAGGGTCCTCTGCTAGGATTGCTGGTAGAATTACACAAGTTAATTTTCCTGTTCTTTACATCTTGAAAGAGTACAGGGGTAGTGGAAGCTGAGCCTAGATAGCTCATGGTGTCTTCGGGAGTCATCTGCTGGGGTGGCTGGAGAAATATGTAGATGAACTTTACAATCCTCTGCTGGGAACTGTGTGGGGGTTGTGGAAGATGAAGCCTAAATGGCTTTCAATATCCTCTGGAATCCTTTACTGGGGCTGCTGGGAGAAGTGTGCAGATGTGCTTTCTGTTCCTCTGCAGCAGAGAGACAGACACCACTTCCTCCTAAGTATAATATATATATTTAGATTTTTACTTAGTAGTAGAAGTAGAAAGTTTTGAAAGCTATTTATTAGGTGTAAATATGGTGCAAAATTCATCATCCTCACCCATGTTATAATTATTTTGGTTTAAGATAAAAAACACATTTAGTCATCTATAAATTTTCAGTTCTAATAGTTTGCGGGGGGGAAATTTGACCTGTATGCTACTACAGTATACTGTATATACACTGGGTGAATAGAACTAACTCCTCTATAAGTACTATGTCATTTAATTCAACAAGAGGATAGCATATATCTTTTTAATCATTTATTGATACAAAACTTCATTCAATGATTTCAAAATTGTGTCCATTAAAACAACACACACATCCCTACACACTCATACCTTAAAAATGCATTTCAAGGAAGGTACACATAACAAACCCTTTAAATGCCCATAACAATTTAATACAATAACTATTATACCCTGTGGGAAAAACCCACTTACAGACTATTTATACACCTTTATCAACGACGAACAAATTCCTCAAATGTCTCCTTCCTTTTTGGCGTTATATTTGATTTTATGTCTGGCTTGTCTCGATGTTATCAATCCCCAACAAGCGGCCCCTGTTTCGCAATCGTTTGCTTCCTCAGGGGGAAAAACCTCTGAGAAAACCAAACGAAACATAACGTTAAAAATCAGGACACATAACCCTGTTACAATTCTGTGTCAACATGATTACAGAAACTCAAACAATCCCAAACCATTATCACCTCAACACTTACCCGACCCAGACTCTACTATGCTCACTTCCAACCTGGATCTCAAACTGTTTCCAACGCGGTCTTTTTCATATCAAATGAGGTATCACGACAAGGAAATTCCATCTGTAACAATCCATAGTTATGCCCATGAAACGCTATATTATCAAAACTCCTATTCTAGTATATTGTGCCCCTATTGAAACTCACATACCTTGCAACCGATTATTTCTCTCTTCAGCGACAAAAAATGCCAAACAATTTTTCAATCTCTCTTCAACGGCCGAAAACGCCAAACATTTTTTCAATCTGTCTTCAGCGGCAAAAAACGCCCGAAGATGAACCACCCTCTGACGCTGCGTCCAAGTATGTTAACCCTATACTGACGATTCAAAACTTTATTATACCGCATCAACCACCACTCCCTTCTACGTCACTTCAACGTCAAAACGCACAAAGTTGAACCACCCACTTACACTACGTCTCTTCAACGTAGACAACGCACAACGATGAATCACCTTCATTCGCTGCCGCCAAACCGATTTTATCATACCCCATCCGCTACCGCAAAATGTATTGACCATTCCGATTTTAATTAAATCACATCCCAATTTTTATTATACCCTATCCACAACCTCTCCCATCTACGACCTAATTTGAAAAACGTATATCTACGCTTGCCACCGGATCAAAACCTGTACGCCCACTCTCACTAATTCAAACAACATAATGAAGAACAAAATGTTCAATATCACTGGCATAATGAAACGTCTACCTAACTATGTTCAGACGAATACCCCTTCCACTATACATCTCAACTACCAGGGTAACTCCATTGTCCAATCCTAAGGAGTAAATCCACAACACCCCTCCTTCAAGATATCTAAAGCATGGCATAGGATCCAAAGAAAGAAAGGATCTAAAAACAAGCCTGCCACTCTATTTCAGCGTTTAAGCCAGCCGGCAACAACGTCTGCCATTTAAATATACATTGTTGCTCCCATTTAATTAATAAACGATGTACATCACCCTCTTTACTAGTGCATTGTCTGATAACAAAGTATCTAACATCTTCCACAGTGTGTCCCATCTGTAGCCAATGTGTTACCAATGGGGCAAATTCCTTTTTTGTTCTGATGCAACTCTTGTGTTCTATTATCCTCTGTCTAATGGTTCTAGTCGTGTGGCCAATGTATATCATGTCACAAGGACAAACTATTGCATAAACCACTCGCTCAGAAGAGCAAGTGAAACGGCCTCGTAATTCATATGGAACTGACAACGTTTTGCATCGATATTGTTTAATTAGTAAAACGTTATTACATACTGAACAATGTCCACACTGAAATTGACCCGTGACAGTGGTATCTATATCCACTGATTTTCTGTGTTTCAAGCGTTGTCTTAAATTTCTACCCTTCTTGGTAGCAAATATAGGTAGCTCAGAAAAGCCCGGAAGTGCCGATATAATCCTCCATTGTCTCTTAATACTCTGTTTAATGGCTGTAGTTTTCGTAGAATAAGGAAGAGTACATACCACTCTGGAAATCTTATCTTTAACCTGCACTGATAACAAATTATCACGATTAGCAAACAATCCCCTTTTATACGCTTTCTTAATGATACTTTTACTATATCCCCTCTCCATGAAACGGTTTGATAACTCTAAAGCTTTAACTTTGTACTCCTCCACAGAGGAGCACAACCGTCTGTATCTAAGGAATTGGCCTGCTGGGATGTTCTCTTTTAACCTGCGAGGATGAAAACTCTTTGCATGGAGTAAGGTATTCCTATCTGTAGGTTTCTTAAAAACTGATGTCTCAAAATGATTCCTACATCTAGTAATAGCTATATCCAAAAACGGTACCTTCTTTCTATCCTTCACAAATGTAAATTGCAAGTTAACATCACACCTATTCATATATTGGCAGAATTCGGCTAATGTCTCATCATCACCAGTCCATATAAAGAACAGGTCATCAATATACCGCTTCCAGGTTGTGATCTGGGTAAAAAAATTGGAGGAATATATATAAGACTCTTCATATCGGGCTACGTACAGCCCTGCTACAGTCGGTGCTAAAGGGGATCCCATAGGGATACCCCTCACTTGTTTATAATAAACCCCCTCAAACCGGAAATAACTCTCAGTTAACACAAGCTTAACTAGTTGCATTAACAATGTATGTTTCCGATGAGAAAAACCCATGTTGTCCAAGATGGTTCGCACTATCAAAACCGCCTCTAACTGCGGTATATTGGTGTAAAGAGATGAGATGTCGGCTGTAACCAGCCATTGTACTGTAGATGCCAATGTATCAGTTAAACCGGATAAAAAATCCATGGAGTCCCTCACATAAGACTGCACCTGAACAATTTTAGTTTGAAGTAAGCTATCAATGTATTTGGCTATGGGCTCAAAAATGGACCCAATGCCCGACACTATAGGCCTACCCGGCGGCCGCTCCAAGGATTTATGAATTTTAGGGACCGTGTAAAAATACGGTACAGAAGGATATGCTTGAAACAACCACTTGAATTCTTGTTTGGAAATAACTCGCTCTTTTAAGGCCTGATCTAATAATTCCTTAATTCTAGTGCATAATGTGTCTGTGGGATCCTGCCCCAAAACGATATATGTAGAAGTATCCCTTAGTTGTTGTAATGCTTCTTCTTGATACAAAACCGTGTCTAGAACGACCACAGCTCCTCCCTTATCTGCTGCAGTTATTACTATAGAGGAATCAGATTGTAATTCACCAATAGCTTCATATTCCACTCTACTCAAATTGTATTTGAGGATTTCTTGTTCAGATTCAATCTGAACCAAATCGTCCAATACTAAATGTTCAAAAGCCACTATAAGCGGATGTGGGGGGACCGGAGGCATCCAGGTAGATGTACGATATAATTTTTTATCAGACTGATTCTCAATGTCTCTAGGGCCAAAAAAGTCCCTCAATCTAATGCGCCTAAAAAATCTCTGCAATTCAACCCTAGTATCAAAAGGGGCATGTCTCTCCGACGGAACAAAGGTCATTCCTTTACTCAAAACTGATATCATTTCCTTAGATAGTATTTTATTGGAGATGTTAATAACTATATTAGCGTCTTTCTCCACCTTGTCCCTTAATAACGTCGATATCGATGACTCCCTCCCTTTTGTAAATTGCTTTGTCCTGTATCTCCTTGTGTCTGTTTCATCTGTGAACGTAAAAAAGGCACTCGCTGATTACCATCCCCAGATGCAACTCTTTCCCCTGATCCTGCTTGAAATGTAACTCTCCTAGGTGGAATCTCTTCCCCTGTTTTATCATCATCGGAAGAGTCTCCGGAAGATGAAAAACCGGCTCGTGGTCTAGTGTTATATTTCTTACCCTTTTGCATCCAAGCATACACGTACCCCTGGGTATAATCCCTCTCATCCCTGTAATATTTACTCAGTTTAACCTTTTTTATGTCTTCTCTAAAAGTATCCAACTGTTTTTGGTAATCCTCCAACTGTACGTCATAACCCTCAATGGGGCATGAACTAGCTATAAACTGTAATTCCTTAGAAGCCGATTCATTGATCTCCACCACCTCCTCCTTAATATATGAAATGGTAAGCAACATAAGATCGTATGAACACTTGCTTAATATAGCGTTCCATTTGGCCACAAAATTATCATTATTTGAATAAAACGAAGGTGCTTTGTTCATTCTCAATCCGCGTGGTATGCGCTTAACGTGGCAATATTCTGAGAGGGTCTTTGCGTGCAACTCCATACGTATCAATTTCTTACTCAACCTCATATAAGACTCCCAATCCGCCTTCACTACTGGCTCCACTGTCTCTGAATCGAGTAAACGCAACCCTGACAGAATGTCCTGAGCCGCCTGGTCTGTGAAACTCCACATGGAGTCCTCCATAATATAACCCACCCACAAGGTTAGGTAACCGTACAAGGTATATACACTGGGTGAATAGAACTAACTCCTCTATAAGTACTATGTCATTTAATTCAACAAGAGGATAGCATATATCTTTTTAATCATTTATTGATACAAAACTTCATTCAATGATTTCAAAATTGTGTCCATTAAAACAACACACACATCCCTACACACTCATACCTTAAAAATGCATTTCAAGGAAGGTACACATAACAAACCCTTTAAATGCCCATAACAATTTAATACAATAACTATTATACCCTGTGGGAAAAACCCACTTACAGACTATTTATACACCTTTATCAACGACGAACAAATTCCTCAAATGTCTCCTTCCTTTTTGGCGTTATATTTGATTTTATGTCTGGCTTGTCTCGATGTTATCAAGGAGATACAGGACAAAGCAATTTACAAAAGGGAGGGAGTCATCGATATCGACGTTATTAAGGGACAAGGTGGAGAAAGACGCTAATATAGTTATTAACATCTCCAATAAAATACTATCTAAGGAAATGATATCAGTTTTGAGTAAAGGAATGACCTTTGTTCCGTCGGAGAGACATGCCCCTTTTGATACTAGGGTTGAATTGCAGAGATTTTTTAGGCGCATTAGATTGAGGGACTTTTTTGGCCCTAGAGACATTGAGAATCAGTCTGATAAAAAATTATATCGTACATCTACCTGGATGCCTCCGGTCCCCCCACATCCGCTTATAGTGGCTTTTGAACATTTAGTATTGGACGATTTGGTTCAGATTGAATCTGAACAAGAAATCCTCAAATACAATTTGAGTAGAGTGGAATATGAAGCTATTGGTGAATTACAATCTGATTCCTCTATAGTAATAACTGCAGCAGATAAGGGAGGAGCTGTGGTCGTTCTAGACACGGTTTTGTATCAAGAAGAAGCATTACAACAACTAAGGGATACTTCTACATATATCGTTTTGGGGCAGGATCCCACAGACACATTATGCACTAGAATTAAGGAATTATTAGATCAGGCCTTAAAAGAGCGAGTTATTTCCAAACAAGAATTCAAGTGGTTGTTTCAAGCATATCCTTCTGTACCGTATTTTTACACGGTCCCTAAAATTCATAAATCCTTGGAGCGGCCGCCGGGTAGGCCTATAGTGTCGGGCATTGGGTCCATTTTTGAGCCCATAGCCAAATACATTGATAGCTTACTTCAAACTAAAATTGTTCAGGTGCAGTCTTATGTGAGGGACTCCATGGATTTTTTATCCGGTTTAACTGATACATTGGCATCTACAGTACAATGGCTGGTTACAGCCGACATCTCATCTCTTTACACCAATATACCGCAGTTAGAGGCGGTTTTGATAGTGCGAACCATCTTGGACAACATGGGTTTTTCTCATCGGAAACATACATTGTTAATGCAACTAGTTAAGCTTGTGTTAACTGAGAGTTATTTCCGGTTTGAGGGGGTTTATTATAAACAAGTGAGGGGTATCCCTATGGGATCCCCTTTAGCACCGACTGTAGCAGGGCTGTACGTAGCCCGATATGAAGAGTCTTATATATATTCCTCCAATTTTTTTACCCAGATCACAACCTGGAAGCGGTATATTGATGACCTGTTCTTTATATGGACTGGTGATGATGAGACATTAGCCGAATTCTGCCAATATATGAATAGGTGTGATGTTAACTTGCAATTTACATTTGTGAAGGATAGAAAGAAGGTACCGTTTTTGGATATAGCTATTACTAGATGTAGGAATCATTTTGAGACATCAGTTTTTAAGAAACCTACAGATAGGAATACCTTACTCCATGCAAAGAGTTTTCATCCTCGCAGGTTAAAAGAGAACATCCCAGCAGGCCAATTCCTTAGATACAGACGGTTGTGCTCCTCTGTGGAGGAGTACAAAGTTAAAGCTTTAGAGTTATCAAACCGTTTCATGGAGAGGGGATATAGTAAAAGTATCATTAAGAAAGCGTATAAAAGGGGATTGTTTGCTAATCGTGATAATTTGTTATCAGTGCAGGTTAAAGATAAGATTTCCAGAGTGGTATGTACTCTTCCTTATTCTACGAAAACTACAGCCATTAAACAGAGTATTAAGAGACAATGGAGGATTATATCGGCACTTCCGGGCTTTTCTGAGCTACCTATATTTGCTACCAAGAAGGGTAGAAATTTAAGACAACGCTTGAAACACAGAAAATCAGTGGATATAGATACCACTGTCACGGGTCAATTTCAGTGTGGACATTGTTCAGTATGTAATAACGTTTTACTAATTAAACAATATCGATGCAAAACGTTGTCAGTTCCATATGAATTACGAGGCCGTTTCACTTGCTCTTCTGAGCGAGTGGTTTATGCAATAGTTTGTCCTTGTGACATGATATACATTGGCCACACGACTAGAACCATTAGACAGAGGATAATAGAACACAAGAGTTGCATCAGAACAAAAAAGGAATTTGCCCCATTGGTAACACATTGGCTACAGATGGGACACACTGTGGAAGATGTTAGATACTTTGTTATCAGACAATGCACTAGTAAAGAGGGTGATGTACATCGTTTATTAATTAAATGGGAGCAACAATGTATATTTAAATGGCAGACGTTGTTGCCGGCTGGCTTAAACGCTGAAATAGAGTGGCAGGCTTGTTTTTAGATCCTTTCTTTCTTTGGATCCTATGCCATGCTTTAGATATCTTGAAGGAGGGGTGTTGTGGATTTACTCCTTAGGATTGGACAATGGAGTTACCCTGGTAGTTGAGATGTATAGTGGAAGGGGTATTCGTCTGAACATAGTTAGGTAGACGTTTCATTATGCCAGTGATATTGAACATTTTGTTCTTCATTATGTTGTTTGAATTAGTGAGAGTGGGCGTACAGGTTTTGATCCGGTGGCAAGCGTAGATATACGTTTTTTCAAATTAGGTCGTAGATGGGAGAGGTTGTGGATAGGGTATAATAAAAATTGGGATGTGATTTAATTAAAATCGGAATGGTCAATACATTTTGCGGTAGCGGATGGGGTATGATAAAATCGGTTTGGCGGCAGCGAATGAAGGTGATTCATCGTTGTGCGTTGTCTACGTTGAAGAGACGTAGTGTAAGTGGGTGGTTCAACTTTGTGCGTTTTGACGTTGAAGTGACGTAGAAGGGAGTGGTGGTTGATGCGGTATAATAAAGTTTTGAATCGTCAGTATAGGGTTAACATACTTGGACGCAGCGTCAGAGGGTGGTTCATCTTCGGGCGTTTTTTGCCGCTGAAGACAGATTGAAAAAATGTTTGGCGTTTTCGGCCGTTGAAGAGAGATTGAAAAATTGTTTGGCATTTTTTGTCGCTGAAGAGAGAAATAATCGGTTGCAAGGTATGTGAGTTTCAATAGGGGCACAATATACTAGAATAGGAGTTTTGATAATATAGCGTTTCATGGGCATAACTATGGATTGTTACAGATGGAATTTCCTTGTCGTGATACCTCATTTGATATGAAAAAGACCGCGTTGGAAACAGTTTGAGATCCAGGTTGGAAGTGAGCATAGTAGAGTCTGGGTCGGGTAAGTGTTGAGGTGATAATGGTTTGGGATTGTTTGAGTTTCTGTAATCATGTTGACACAGAATTGTAACAGGGTTATGTGTCCTGATTTTTAACGTTATGTTTCGTTTGGTTTTCTCAGAGGTTTTTCCCCCTGAGGAAGCAAACGATTGCGAAACAGGGGCCGCTTGTTGGGGATTGATAACATCGAGACAAGCCAGACATAAAATCAAATATAACGCCAAAAAGGAAGGAGACATTTGAGGAATTTGTTCGTCGTTGATAAAGGTGTATAAATAGTCTGTAAGTGGGTTTTTCCCACAGGGTATAATAGTTATTGTATTAAATTGTTATGGGCATTTAAAGGGTTTGTTATGTGTACCTTCCTTGAAATGCATTTTTAAGGTATGAGTGTGTAGGGATGTGTGTGTTGTTTTAATGGACACAATTTTGAAATCATTGAATGAAGTTTTGTATCAATAAATGATTAAAAAGATATATGCTATCCTCTTGTTGAATTAAATGACTACAGTATACTGTACATTTTCAGTCTGAATTAATCAGCAGCAGCAAATTAGAAGAAGATCAAACACAATCATTGAATGAAGACATTTTTCTAACACAGCAATTGCTTTTGCATCATGAAAATAATGATAATAGCAAATAGAGACTTTCCAGTCATATTAAATGCAGTGCTTCAGTCCAGCATTAAGATCTCTTTTTGAAAACCTACACTATATTAGTGGATTGGAAATGTCTGCTGTCTGCTTCAATCTATAATTATTATGAAAGAAAATCAGAGGAATATTCAAGGTTTTGAAAATGAGCAGTGATAAAATAAAAATATATAAAATAATGTATCTAGAACACACAAATATATTAGCAATATATCAATTAGAAAGAAAAGATCTGGAAACTGTCAAACAAGGAAGAGACCTAGTATTTATTCATTTAATTTATTTATTTACAATTTTATAGACCACACACGGCATTCTACTATACGTATATACATAATATTATAAGAAATAAGATAAACAATAAAAACCACTAAATACACATCCAAATTAAACAATTAATAGTCAACATATTCTGCAGTTTTCACATCCCTTAAAAGAAATTCTCTCTTGGTGAATACATGCAATATCTTCCAGGAACAAAAAGCTTTTAACCAACCTTTGAAACTTAAGATAATTGGTCTCAGCTCTGGTAGAGACTGACAATTTATTCCAGAGATCTGGAGCCATCATTGAAAACATATTTCTAGCCACATGCTGACTCTTTATTAAGTTAGGGACTTACAAATGGTAACCTTGCGAGGATCTTAGAAACCATCCTGGTACCTGTCATTTCAACTTATTCTGTAAATATTCAGGACCAATACCACACATACATTTAAAGCAATTAAATACATAGTAAGCAATTTAAAATGAATGTGTTCACACACAAGCAGCCAAATGCAATGCCTTTATTTATTTATTTAAAATATTTTCTATACCATCATTAAGTTATACACCATCAACGGTTTACAGATAGGCATGTATCGTAATGTTAAAATTGTATTGGGTACTACTTTTTATCAAAGTGCCAGTAAAGTTCCAGTTACATAGTTTCAAAAAATAAAGACTATTTGATAAGTGTCATGAATCTTGTCCACTTCTATGTGAAAATATTTACCTTACATATATAAAAATTTTGAACTGTATAATTTATCTAAAGTTAGCAGTGAAAGAGTAAAAATAAAATATGCACATATTTTAATCTATGTGCTATGAGCTGATGTTCTGCTGCCTGCTTTATTTATTTTCCTATTCTCCATACTCTTTGTAAAACGCTTGTTTGAAAAGCCAGGTTTTTAAACTTTTTTTGAAAGGTTTGAGATTTTTCTGCAATCTAATCTCAAGGGGCATGGTGTTCCATAGTATCGGTCCTACTAAGGATAGTGCCCTCTCTCTAACTTGGGTCAGTCTTGCTGTCCTGACTGAAGGGATACTTAGGAGGGCTTTGTTGGCCAATCTAAGATTTCTCTGTGGGACGTGCACACGCAGTGCTGTGTTCAGCCACTCTGCTTTTTCTTCATTAATTAGTTTGTGTATTGTGCTTAGTGTTTTGTAATGTATCCTTTGTTCTATGGGAAGCCAATGTAATTTTGCTAGTGTTTCAGTAATAGAAACATAGAAACATAGAAATGAAGGCAGAAGAAGACCAAACGGCCTATCTAGTCTGCCAAGCAAGCTTTCACACTTGTTTTTTTTCTCATACTTATCTGATACTCTTGGCCCTTAGTAACTTTTTGGTTCTATTTCACTTCCACCCCCGCAATTGCTGTAGAGAGTAGTGCTGGAGCTGCATCTAAGTGAAGTATCTAGCTTAATTGGTTAGGGGTAGTAACTGCCGCAATAAGCAAGCTACTCCCATGCTTATTTGTTTGCCCAGCCTGTGCAATTCAGTCCTTGCTGGTTGTATGAATATAATTCCATTTTACTTCATTCCCCCCTGCCGTTGAAGCAGTTAGCTGCACTGGGTATGCATTCCAAGTGAAGTATCATGCTTAATTGATTCAGGGTAGTAACCACCATAACAAGCAAGCTACACTCATGCTTATTTGCTTATCCAGACTATGTAATTCAGTCCTTGTTGGTTGTTCTCTGAATATAAAACATTTTTTCTTCATTCCCCCTGCCGTTGAAGAAGTGAGCTATGCTGGATATGCAGTGAAGTGAAATATCAGGCATTATTTGGTTTGGGGTAGTAACTGCAGTAACAAGCAAGCTACTCCCCACTTTTTGTAAATGCAAATCCTATTTTCCACATTTCCTCTTGCCATTGAAGCATAGAGTAATGTTCGAGCCACATTAACCGTGTGTATGTTTATTGAATAAAGGTATTGTCTCCGGGTAGTAGCCGTCATTCCCGCAAGCCACTCCCATGCCTCTTCTCTTCATTCACATCCTCTAGACTTTATGGATCCACAGTGTCTATCCCATGCCCCTTTGAAATCCTTCACAGTTTTAGTCTTCACCACTTCCTCTGGAGGTCATTCCAGGCATCCACCACCCTCTCTGTGAAGAAATACTTCTTGACATTGGTTCTGAGTCTTCCTCCCTGGAGTTTTAAATCGTGACCCCTAGTTCTGCTGATTGTTTTTGCAACGGAAAAGGTTTGTCATTGACTTTGGGTCATTAAAACCTTTCAAGTATCTGAAGGTCTGTATCATATACCCTCTGCTCCACCTTTCCTCCAGGGTATACATATTTAGATTCTTCAATCTAGGTGGCAATGTCCTTTTGTGGATTGCAAACTGGCTAAAAGACAGGAAACAGAGAATAGGATTAAATGGACAATTTTCTCAGTGGAAGGGAGTGAGCAGTGGATTGCCTCAGCGATCTGTATTGGGACCCTTACATTTCAATATATTTATAAATGATCTGGAAAGAAATATGACAAGTGAGATAATCAAATTTGCAGATGATACAGAATTGTTCAGAGTAGTTAAATCACAAGCAGATTGTGATAAATTGCAGGAAGACCTTGTGAAACTGGAAAAATGGGCATCAAAATGGCAGATGAAATTTAATGTGGATAAATGCAAAGTAATGCATATAGGGAAAAATAACCTATGCTATAGTTACACAATGTTACGTTCCATATTAGGTGCTGCAACCCAAGAAAGAGATCTAGGCGTCATAGTGGATAACACATTGAAATTGTCGGTTCAGTGTGCTGCAGCAGTTAAAAAAGCAAACTGAATGTTGGGAATTATTAGAAAGGGAATGGTGAATAAAACGGAAAATGTCATAATGCCTCTGTATCGCTCCATGGTGAGACCACACCTTGAATACTGTGAACAATTCTGATCGCCGCATCTCAAAAAAGATATAATTGCAATGGAGAAGGTACAGAGAAGGGCTACCAAAATGATAAGGGGAATGGAACAGCTCCCCTATAAGGAAAGACTAAAGAGGTTAAGACTTTTCAGCTTGGAGAAGAGACGGCTGAGGGGGGATATGATAGAGGTGTTAAAAATCATGAGAGGTCTAGAATGGGTAGATGTGAATCGGTTATTTACTCTTTCGGATAATAGAAAGACTAAGGGGCACTCCATGAAGTTAGCATGTAGCACATTTAAAACTAATCGGAGAAAGTTCTTTTTTACTCAATGCACAATTAAACTCTGGAATTTGTTGCCAGAGGATGTGGTTAGTGCAGATAGTATAGCTGTGTTTAAAAAAGGATTGGATAAGTTCTTGGAGGAGAAGTCCATTACCTGCTATTAATTAAGTTGACTTAGAAAATAGCCACTGCTATTACTAGCAACGGTAACATGGAATAGACTTAGTTTTTAGGTACTTGCCAGGTTCTAATGGCCTGGATTGGCCACTGTTAGAAGCGGAATGCTGGGCTTGATGGACCCTTGGTCTGACCCAGTATGGCATGTTCTTATGTTCTCCTCATAAGGCATTCGATGAAGACCATACGCCTTTTTGGTCATCCTTCTCTGGACCGCCTCCATCCTATCTCTGTCCCTTCGGAGCTACGGTCTCCAGAACTGAGCGCAGTACTCCAGGTGAGGCCTCACCAAGGACCTGTACAAGGGGATAATCTCTTCCCTTTTCTTGCTCGATATTCCTCTCTCTATGTAGCCCAGCATTCTTCTGGCTTTAGCTATTGTCTTGTCACATTGTTTTGCCAGTTTCAGATTGTTAGACACTATCACCCCAAGGTCTCTCTCCTGCTCCGTGCACATCAGCCCTTCAACACCCATCAAATACATTTCTTTTGGATTTCCACATCCCATATGCATGACTATGTACTTCTTGGCATTGAATCTCAGCTGCCATATCTTCGACCAGTCTTTTCCTTTTACCAGTAAGTATTCTTGTGGAAGAGTTTTGGAATATTTGGAGTGGTCTTAAAGTTGTGTATGGTAATCCCAAAAACAGTGTGTTGCAGTAGTCCGTGCTAGCAAATATCAGAGCTTGTAAAACTGTTTGAAAGTTTGTTGGTGTTAATAACAGTTTTAGCCTCCTGAGGACCATAAGTTTGGCATAATCTTCTTTTACTTTCATTGATATGAGTTGTTTAAGGCTGAGTTCCATGTCAATTATTACACCGAGGTTCTGTACTTTCTCAGCTAGTTCTAATTTCTCATTATTTTTTAGCATAATTGGAGTTTGGATAATCTTGGATAATGTTTTTTTCATTCTAAATGTAGGAATTCAGTTTTTTCAATATTAACAACTAGCTCCATTTGGTTTAGTAGTTGTTTGATTATGTCTAAATATATGTTAGCTAGATTTAAAGTTTTTTCAATTGATTCATCAACAGGTAGGATTAGTTGTATGTCATCAGCATATATGTAATGTATGATTCCCAGGCCTGCCAGTAGGTGGCACAAAGGAAGTAGGTAAATGTTAAAGAGTGTTGCGGACAGAGCTGATCCCTGAGGTACTATTGTTTGTAGACTAATTTTCTCTGACATCATGTTTTTAATCTATACTTGAAAAAATCTATTTAGATAAGATTTAAACCAGGCAATTGTTTTGTTTTGTAGTTCTATTTATTCTAATCTTTTTAATAGTATCTCATGATTTACTGTGTTAAAAGCTGATGACAGGTCTAATAGCACAAGAATGTAATGTTTTCCACTATCAAATCCTCTCAGGATATTGTCTGTCAGTGAGAGTAGTCGTGTTTCTGTGCTGTAATGCTTACCGAATCCATGTTGTGAAGGATATAGTATGTTATTATTATCTAAATGTTTGGCTAGCTGTTTTTTGTACAGTTTTTTCTATAAGTTTTGCAATTAAAGGTAAATTAGAAACTGGTCTGTAGTTGCTCAGGATAAGGGGGTCACTGTTTATTTTCTTTATAATTGGTTTGATAGTTGCACCTTTAAGTATATTTAACATTGATCCTTCCTCTAAGGATAAGTTTATGATCTTTGCTAGAATAGGGGAAGCTATGTTAGCTAGTTTTTTTTTATGTCCATAGTAGGCAAGGTGTCAATTATATGTGGGGCAGGATTTAATTTTTTTAGCATAGATTCCACTTCAATATTTGATATCTCGTCAAACATAGACCATTATGTAATGTCTCTTTTGTGCATTTTAATTTCTTGTTTTGTTGAATTTGGGATTTTGGTTCTTAGTTTCGTAATTTTGTCACTGAAAAAAATGTGCTATTTTAGTACATCTGTTCTCTGGTATGTTCTTGGGAGCTTCTGTTTTATTGTTGGTGAAATCTTTAACTATGTTGAATAGTGCTCTTGGGTTGTTTGCAAATTTTCCTATTTTTGTGCTGAAGTATTGTTTTTTTGCATCAAGAATTACTTGTTTGTAATAAGCTAGATGTTTTCTGAATTTAGTCAAGTTTTCTGTTGTTTTATATTTTTCCATACTTTTTCTTTTTTTCTCAGATTTTGCTTGACTTCTTTTATCTTTTCTCTATGCCAGTGTTGATTCTTTTTTTGTTTTTCTTGTGGTTTTATATATTTCATAGCTGATTGAAAAGAAAGTGATCTGACCATGGAATTTGATTATAGTTTGTGTTTAAATGTTCTAAGAAGCTGTGGTTGATAAATGTCAGGTCGAGGGAATGCCATGCTTTGGCGTGGGTTTGTCTGCAATTAGTTTGAATCCTAGTGCGGTCATTATATCAATTAGTGTCTGACATGTATTTGATAATGGGTAGACGTCCATGTGGAGGTTAAAATCTCCAAGCATGATGGTAGGTTTTGATGTGTTTAGGTGCAGCGTAAGGAATTCGATTAGTGGTGAAATGTTTAGTTCAAGGAGGCTTGGCGGACAGTAAATAAGGCATATTTGTATATTTTCAGTTTCAAAGATTGCAATTTTGTGATTCCTTGGGTGTGTGATTTGAAAATTTTGCACTTACATTTTTTTTCAATGATTAGTAGTAGTCCGCCCCCTTGTTTATTTGCTCTGGGGATTGAAAATACACCGTAGTTTCTATGTGCTATTTGGCTTTTTAGAACTGTGTCTGATATTTTTAACCAAGATTCAGTGATTGCAATGAAGCTTGGTTTAGTGTCATAAAGTAGGTCTATGATTATTGGGAATTTGTTTATAATGAATTGTGCGTTCACTAGTAGGAATGTTATCATTAACACTTGGTTCATTTTTACATTGTTTTTACTCTTAGTTCTTTTTATTTGAATGAGGTTACTAATGTTTGTATTCTTTATTTCATTTGTAAAATATCGGTCTCTGGATTTCCTTACAAATGTATTCCCGTACTTACCTTTGTTTGTGCAGACTTTGATTATGTGTGTTACCTGGTCTTCTCCTTCTTTCTCCATGTTCTATTGCCCAGATTAGGTGTCTAAATCATTCTTTTATGTCCTCAGGGTATACGAAGGGGTGTACAAAGGGGCATGCCCCTTTGACGTGCTCCTTCGGTGCGCGACGCCGGTGCGCGACGCCTCCAGTCTTGGCGTGGCTTTTTAACTCTCCCCTTTGGCACACTTTTCTGATGTCAGGATGTCAGCAGCATCAGCCAAAGGGGAGGGGCTCAAGGCTTGCTTCCGGGTCTGTCGGTGGCATTTGCAGCATCTGAAAAATAATGCAGAGAGAAAAAATCACAGAGAATGGTTAGTTGGGTCTCAGAGTTGTCGGTGAGGCAGCTGACATGCAAGCTCATGTCCATCCACAGTCTCACCATGGCTTTTTAGCTCTCTCCTTTGGCACACTTTTCTGATGTCGGGACATCAGCAGCATCAGCTGAAGGGGAGGGGCAATGACACTAGTAGAAGTTTGGCACTCTCATAATGATTCTTTCCAAACACTAGTCTTGCAGCACTATTTTGCAAAATCTGCAACCTCTTAATAGTTGCCTTTGGATTTCCCAACAACAAAACTTTACAGTAGTCCTTTGAACTCATAAGTGTAGCTGAAGTCACTGTACACAGAGTTTGGAAATCCAATAAGGTTTTAGTAGACAGAGTTTTTTTTTTTTAGCTGTAAATAAGTCCTTCTCAAGACCTTCTGACTATAGGTTTCCATCATAAAAGCTAAATCAAGATCAAATTACTTACATTATTAGAGATAAATACTGAATACCCATCAATTTTTATTGCTATATGTGCCTGTAACCCACCACACTGATCAAATAATCTGTCCACTCCTAAAACCTCCATTGTCTTTTTATTCAACACTAACATATTTTTTTTTACCATACATTGAGTAATTTCCAACAGACAGAAGTTTAAAAACTCAATAGCAACTTCTAAAGCACCATCATTTGAGTTATCTCCTCAAATGACATCAAAGTTGTGCACCAATATAACAAAGCCACAAGGAAAGCTAACAATATGCTCGGTTGCACAAGTAGAGGAATTGTCAACAGGAAAAAGGAAATAATATATAACCCCTATTCTGCAAGCAAGTAGAAGTTAGGAACACCATTTGAATCAATGAGGCAAATAGATGCCCCAAGCACTCCGGGTCCTTTCCAGGCAGAGGGGGAGGACAATTCTTTCAGGGCCTTTAGGCTTGTGGAATATCCTCCGGTATGGCCCAGTATAAAGTACAGCATACACAAAATTGCAAGAAATAAATAAGTTCCTGGTGAAGTATTTGAACTGTCACATATGATATTTTATTACGGCAACTCCTTAGTTTGAATACAGTCTCTTACTGAAGATCCCCCAACACGGTCCTAGGTTTCACCACCCGGCTGCTTCGGGGGGGAATGTTTTAACAGCAATCTGAAAATGCACAAGAGTAGATAATAACCAGGAACAAAATTGGTACTGAACAGACAATTGCCATTGAAGGTGCACATTACAAAATGATATTGTTCAACATTGTATTACAAACGTACCTGTATCAGTTTGACATAGTTTTGAACCGGAGTGCACCCGCGTTGGCTTGTTATTAGGTCTTTAAACGCTACTTTTAGGCGTGAAAATCACATCAATAGATAACCAGATCTGTTACCCAATCGGCGTTGGCCTTACGTGCCGACATCATTGACCTTAAAAGAAGACTGCAGCGGGAACTCCCACTTGCGTAAAGTTCGACTGACCCTCACTATAGTTTATGAGATGCACTGCTGTATCTACCCGATGGACCCCCCGCAGGACACTAAACTTCTATAGTTATAGAAAATGGTTCCACTTGAGCTCACTATTAAGACCATATGGGACTACTGTATTTAGGCGGAAGATCCATCTTTGTTCTTGCCGTAAGAGGATGAGGGGAAAATCCCCTCCTCTTACTGGGGGCACAGTAACATCAAGCATGAAAAAATATAAGTCAGCTGTTGTGTGGGACTTTTCTAACCAATGGGAAACTAATGGGGCATTTTCCTTCTTTTATTGATACTCGATCTATGTTCGATAATGTCGTCCGATGATGACTGGGCAAATGCTACTTGTCTTTTGTTGGTCTATACATGGCTACGTCTATACATGGCAATCAACAAAACGGACCAACAAAAGACAAGTAGCATTTGCCCAGTCATCATTGGACAACAGTTCAGGCGAAGAACAAGGTCCAGCAAGAAGTGTCAATCGAGAAACACACATGGGAAGTGCGGGTGGAGCCTCATCTATAGTACCTACCTTATCAGGCTTATCTTTTTTAGAACCAGTTCCAATACTGCGGAATACAAGAAATCCCAGGCTGAGAGGTCAACAAACTTTTCAACAACCACAGAGGATAACACGATCTACCCAACAACAGGACCCGTGGCAGTGACTGGGAATAACATAGTTTTCAACTTGTCATCTAGGACACTCAGTCTGATTGAACTTAAGACGCTCAGTAAGGGTTTATCCTATGTTCCTACTGTTTTGCAGATGAATTTGACATACAAATACATCTCTACCGTTTTTTCAGGGCATTAAAGATCAAAGCTTTTTTCAGGGATTCCCCCCCTTTTCAAGACCGCTCATTGGTATACCCTAGGTCTAAATGGGTCCCACCGGGTCCGTTCGACCCCAGCTTGGTGGTTTTTGAGAATTTAGTAAGATCTGAGATTTCCACACTTAAGTATAAAAGACAATATGTGTACTATAATTTGAATAAGCAAGAGTACAAGGCCCTAAAAACTTTATCACAAGACACTAGTATTGTAATCAAGCCGGCGGATAAGGGAGGGGGTATTGTCCTGATGAGCAGTGAAGACTATACTACTGAGTGCTGGTGACAGCTTAATGATCCACAATTTTATAGACCCCTGGCACAAGATCCGACTGAGGAATTGAAAGAACTAATTAAAACAGCTGTACAGGTGGCAACCGATGCACGATACATAACTCCCCGCGAGTCTCAGTTTCTGGTCACCACACATCCAGTAATTCCAACCTTCTATACTGTATCTAAAATTCATAAATCATTGGTAAAGCCACCAGGGCGTCCTATAGTATCTGTTATAGGTTCTATTTTAGAACCTTTATCAAAATTTGTGGATGTGTTTCTTAAACCCTTTGTTACATTAAGTAAATTGTACATACGAGATTCATCCCACTTAATTACTCTTTTTGATAACTGTGATCCCCCGAATGGTCCATGTTACTTGGTGACACTTGATATAATATCATTGTATACCAACATACCACAAGAGGAGGCATTATCAGTTATTGAACATGTTTTGTACACTCGGACAACTCTGATAATAGTACCTACAATCTTTTTGGTCCAGTTGGCAATTTTTTCAGTTCCAGTCTCAATTTTTTCAACAAATTAAGGGCACGGCTATGGGGGCCACAATGGCCCCTAGTCTAGCCTGCCTTTATGTTGCAGCCTTTGAAGAACAGTATATTTATGGATCCGAATGGTGGCCTCTCATTTTTAAATGGTTGCGATACATTGATGATGTGCTGCTCATTTGGTTAGGAACAGACATACAATTTTTTGGGTTCATTGATTGGCTTAACCATTGTAACCCTAATTTGCAATTTAATTTCTATATACATCATAAGCAAGTAGAATTTTTGGATGTTATCCTCACTTATCAGGATGCAAGATTTGTTATTTCATTGTTTCGAAAATCTACTGATAGAAATACCCTTTTGGCATTTGATAGTTTTCACCCCCACCACTTAAAAAATAACATACCCACTGGTCAGTTCCTCAGACTCCGGCGATTGTGTTCTTCCACATCTGAATACATTATTCAAGCTCAGCAAATGAAAGAGGGTATCCCTATAAGATTTTGAAGAGGGCATTTAAACGTGCCCTATATACCAATAGAGACCTTTTATTTCTTCCACAATCTCAAAATCATGACCCAACAGTGAATTGTATCTTACCTTTTTCCACACAGAGTAAATTGATTTCTGAACTCATTCATAAACATTGGACGGCGTTAGCCTTAGATAAATTTTTCAATTCGGATCTAAGGTTCACCTACCGAAGGGGCAGAAACTTAAGGGACATATTAGTTCACTCAGCAGGCACTCCTAGCAAAGTAGCATATGGGGGCTGGCATAGACCTTGTGGTCATTGCTCAGTCTGCATTCACACCTCTACCATTACACAATTCACACATCCCAATACAAAGCAGACATACACATTAGGTGGCACCTCTGACTGTGACTCCACGGGGGTTGTATACGTCATCATTTGCCCCTGCAAGCTATTGTATGTGGGCAAGACACATCGGAGCATTAAAACTTGCATTATCGAACACAGATCGAGTATCAATACTAAGAAGGAAAATGCCCCATTAGTTTCCCATTGGTTAGAAAAGTCCCACACAACGGCTGACATATTTTTTCGTGCTTGATGTTATTGTGCCCCCAGTAAGAGGAGGGGATTTTCCCCTGATCCTCTTACGGCAAGAACAAAGATGGATCTTCCGCCTAAATACAGTAGTCCCATATGGCCTTAATAGTGAGCTCGAGTGGTACCATTTTCTATAACTAGAGAAGTTTAGTGTCCTGCGGGGGTTCCATCGGGTAGATACAGCAGTGCATCTCATAAACTATAGCGAGGGTCAGTCGAACTTTACACAAGTGGGAGTTCCCGCTGTAGTCTCCTTTTATTGTCAATGACGTCGGCACGTCAGGCCGATGCCGATTGGGTAACAGCCGATTGGTTCACTATTGATGTGATTTTCGCGCCTAAAAGTAGCGTTTAAAGACCTAGTAACAAGCCAACGTGGGTGCACTCTGGTTCAAAATGATGTCAAACTGATACGGGTACGTTTGTAATACAATGTTGAACAATATAATTTTGTAACGTGCAGCTTCAATGGCAATTGTCTGTTCAGTACCAATTTTGTTCCTGGTTATTATCTACTCTTGTGCATTTTCAGATTGCTGTTAAAACTTATTCCCCCCCCGAAGCAGCCAGGTGGCGAAACACGGGACCATGTTGGGGGATCTTCAGTAAGAGACTGTATTCAAACTAAGGAGTTGCCGTAATAAAATATCATATGTGACAGTTCAAATACTTCACCAGGAACTTATTTATTTCTTGCACTTTTGTGTATGCTGATTATTTAGAGTGCAAGTGGTGCTCTGGTGTGTTGTTGGATTCATCTCCCCAGTATAAAGTACCACACAAGACAGGTATTGTTCCAAAATAAATGTGTTTACTGGGGTACTTGAGACATACCAGCAGTCTGACAGATTGTGTACTAGTGTGTCGTCTTCTACTAATACTAATAGTAAGACTTCTAAAGCACTACTTGATGTACACAGTGCTGTATAAAAAAACATATAAAAGACAGTCCCTTTTTAGTAGAGCTTTCAATCTAATCAAGAAATCATTAGGAAAAACAAACTTTGGAAATTTCATTAATTAAGAAAATGATTACAATTAATGAGGCTGTAAGAAGGAAAATAAGGGGTTAAGATTTAAAAGCTGCCTCAGAAAGGTGAGTTTTTAGATGGGATTTAATTAAGTGCATGACACACCAGCTCAGGAAATCTATTCCAAGCATATTATGAAGCCAGCTGGAAAGCATGGAATCAGGAATGGTGATAGAGGAGAAGGTCATAGACAGGAGTGACTTGCCTGATGAGCAGAGTGTACAGAGTGTATGAGGAGTGGTTTAGAGAGGCGAAAAAGCATGTGAAGCTGAAGAGTGAAAGCTTTTGTAGGTGAGTAAGAGGAACCTGAACTGTATGTGGAAACAGATAGGAAGCCAATGTAATGATTTGAATAGAGGTGTTAAATGGATATATTGACTCTGGCAGAAGATAAGTCACACAGCTGAATTTTGGATGGATTTTAGTAGAGAGAGATGGCTCATGGAGAGACCTGTGAGGAGAAAGTTTGAATAGTTGAAGATAATGAAAGAGTAGATAAGAGTTCTGATAGTGTGTTTAGAAATAAAGGGTTGGATTTTGGTGATGTTATATAGAAATAAATGGCACATTTTAGAAGTGTTTTGGATAAACATATAAAGAAGGAGAGGGAGGAGTTGAGATGAATCCAAGGCTGTGGGCTAGGTAGATTATGTATTATCCACAGAATCCAAGGCTGTGGGCTAGGTAGATTATGTATTATCCACAGAAATAGAGAAAGGTAGAAGATGGGAAGGAGGTTTGAGTGCAATGATAAGGAGCTCTGTCTTGGTCATGTTGAGTGGCAGTGGGACATACAAGCAGCAATGTGAGACAAGCAGGCTGAGATTTGGGACTGAATTCCAGATGGAGTTTCTGGTCTAGAGAGGTAAATCTGGGAATAATCAGCATAAAGATGGTATTGAAAGTGATAATAGGAAATTAGAGCACCGATGGAATAAGTATGCAGAGAGAAGAGGAAAGGTCAAGGACCCAAGATAGAACCCTTGCAGTAGAGGAGGATCCACCAAATGAAACACTAAAAGTGCGATGAGAGAGGTAAGAAGAGAATCAAGACAGGGAAGCATTCTCTAATCCAAGTGAGCTCAGAGTATCTGGGAATAAGTGGTGATCAACAGTGTCAAAAGAAGTAGATAGGACAAGGAGGATAAGGATTGGTTTTAGAAATAAACAGATCACTGGAGACCTGTGAAATGTAGAGGGCAAAAAAACAGACTGGAGTGGATCAAGAATGATTTGAGATGAAAGTCAAGACAGGGGTGGTAAAAAGTATGTTCAAGTAATTTGCAAATAAAAGGGAAGAGGGAGATGGGCTGATAGTTGGCAGAAAAGTTAGGGTTTAATGAGTGCTTTTTGAGGAGTGGTTTGATCACAGCAAGTTTGAAGGGAGCAAGAACAGTAGCAATGGAAATGATAGATTGAGGATGTGACAGATCAAAGAAATGACTGTAGTGGAGAAAGAACCGAAGAAGTAGTTGGGAATGGGGCCAGCAAAACAAGAAGTCAGTTTAGAGGAGGAGGAGAGGAGATGGGAATTGTTTTCAGATGTAAGGAGGAGAGAATGGCAGTGGCCAGGGGAAGGGTAGAGGAAAGAAGTAGGGGAGAAAGAGGTAGAGGTGATCTGGTTGAGAACTCAAGATTAATTTTGTGAATCTTGTTATGGAAGTTATATAAGAGACCATAAGGGATGTGCATTCATTTTGAATGAATGCAGAAAATGTAACAAATGAGGCTATTTTTAGTTCATGCAAATGGTATGAAATGAAAACAGGCCTTAGACAAATATACACACAAATTTTTGTATATACTGTATTTATATTCATTCTGTAAAAAATAAAAAAAACAGGTCTGTGGCAGGAACAAGCCTTAGCCTAGTGTGTTCCATGGGCTCGGGCCTGCACCTACAACGAGAACCAAGGCTGAGTCCAGGATGCCAAGACTTAGACAAGGGTCAAATTCCAGGTCCAGGCTGAGGCTGAATCCTAGTCACCAAGTCTAAGGTCTGAGTCTGGACCTAATCCCTGGCCAGATGTCATGGCTCAGCCTCAGCCAGTCATCGAGGCCTAGAACCAGGGTGTCAGCCTTGGCCAGGCCCAACACTGAGTCCTAGTTGCCTCGGCCCATGACTAGGCCTAGGCCTAGACTTGAAGCTGGGGCCCATACCAGTTGCTGATGCATAGGCACAGGTCTGATGCTGGGACTTGGAAAAGTACGTATCCTAGTTGCCGAGGACTGATCAAGGGCCTGTGCTTAGCTCCAGGCTCGATGATAGGGCCTGATTGAGTCTAGATCCCTCTCATTGAGGCCAGGTCATAGACCTAGGCCTAGGCTCTGGTTTGATGCCGGGGCCTAGCTGAAGCTGGCTCCCAGTCACCATGACCCAAGACTGAGTCTAGGCCTAGGCCTGATTCCAGTGGTAGAGAATAGCATAGGATGCATCCTGGTCATTGAGGTTCTGATCTGATGGCATGACCTGCCCGAGGTCCTTAGGGTTTTGTTCATTCAGGTGCTCTTCCTGCTCACCAGTCAAACACTGAAAAAACAATCTCTACACTGTGCTGTTCAAAAATAAAGTCTTTACTGTGAAACTAGTATCAGGTACACAAAGTCCAAAAATTGTACACCAATACTGTGTTCAACAGCAGTAAATCAATCAAAAAAAGTTCACAAAAAGTACAATTCAGTCTCTTTTCCCCACAGGTAAGCTCTTATGGGAGGTTACCTCTTTTAACCTAGTCCCTCCGACTCTCTGGTGAGTAGAGGAATTATTTTCCTTAGGGGCTCCTTTTCTTGTTTTCTCTCTCTCTCACTCTCTCCTTTGAAGTTTCAGGCTGATTGTAGTTGGATCAGTTTCTGACTCTGGAGAACCTTCCCAGGCAGGCTACCTTACCCCTGGCACCTCCAAGTACACTCATCCACAAATTCTCTAGGGAATTCCTCTTCTCCTTAGGTCTCCCAACTTCACTCTGGTAGATTTTCTCAGGCAGGCTGCCCTTCCTCTGGCACAACACAGTACACTCATCCCCAGCTCTTCAGGGCCCTCTATCTTTACTCCTTTGGACTTTTAGGAACTCCTATCCTAGAATCCCTCTTCTCAAACTCGTCTGAGTAATGTGGTAATGCCATCAATGTTTTTGTTCTACAGATAAATGAATTTGGGGAGGTTGATTGCCAGCATGTTTTATTCTATCTGAGGGTGGGGGGATTGGGAGTGTATGAGGACGACTAAAGAGGTATTGATAGATCTTCAACAGTGGGCAGTGCAGGGATAGGAGGCAGGTTGTTGAAGATGGCATGGTCCCAAGCTACAGCAGGCCTCATCAATGTGTGCTCCTGGTCAGTGGGCCACCTCAAAGCTCTATACCTCCCTGACTCTACTTCAGGTGTTGCACAGCAGCTGACATGGTGTTGCAGCAGCCTGTAAGTAGATAACATCTTTACTAAAATGTCAGACCTAAAAAGCCTTTGTTATTAAGTACCCAGACAAGTAAGGGCCCTAAGTGATGCAAAGCACCCTTTGTGGGGTGCTTTGTATCACTTCACCAAGCACCCAACAAGAGATACATGTACACTATCTACTCTGTAGGTCTGGCACTGGCAGCTGTACATTTCTGCTCCCTAGAGCTGAACAAGACTTAGTGCTTTATATACTTTGCAAGTCTGCTTCTGACTAAGACTTATGTCATGACAGCATTTGGTGCTTGACCCAGAGAGAAGGCCTATTGTTTGGTCAGAGGTGAGATATCTTCATAATGAAAGAGGCCAATAGTCTGTTATAGCTGCACAATGACAATAGCATAGTTATATAACCTATTTGTCCTCAACCACATGAGTACATAGCTACAGGATCTCTAGTCAAGCATTTTTATAACTATTACACCAGACAGTGTATGAAGGTGAATACTAGATAGTTTCCATCTCACATATATGCCCAAGTACCCAAAAGTTAGCTAACAGTACGCTCTCTGGAGAAAGTAACATGAGCCACTTGAGAAACTCCACATAAAGGATTTTCTTGGTTAGTTCTTGCTGTCTTCCTTGGGCACATACAATGAACTTTCAATTGTATGCCTAGGCCTTATAGTATTGCATGCCTGAAATGTGCCTAGTTGGAATGGCAAATGGCACTCTCACATGCAAGGTCATGCAAGGTCCTACATATTTTGCCTAGTGAACCCTTGAGACAAAATTCACACAATGAAACTACACAACCAGAAAGTGTTTTTTCAAAACGTATGACCACTTTATTACACAACAAATGTCATCAACAGATTCTAAAGCAAGTCAAAGTATTTGGTAATCACATTCTACAAGTAAAAGATATCAAATAGCATATGACATTGTAACTGAAATGACCCAAACATTGAGTATAGACCTGTACATTCTTGGTTACAATTGGCAACATTACATATACAGTATTAGCTAGGGATGTGAATCGTGTGATCGATCATCTTAACGATTGATTTTGGCTGGGGGGGGGAGGGAAATCTGATCGTCATGTTTTTGTTTTTTTTTTTAAATCGTAAAAAATCGTAAATCGGGGGAGGGCGGGAAAACCGGCACACCAAAACAACCCTAATACCCACCCTGACCCTTTAAAACAAATCCCCCACCCTCCCGAACCCCCCCCCAAATGTTTTAAATTACCTGGGGTCCAGTGGGGGGGTCCCGGCGCGATCTTCCGCTCTCGGGCCACGGCTGCGTTAATAGAAATGGTGCCGGTGGCCCTTTGCCCTTACCATATGACAGGGCAAAGGTAGCGCCGGCGCCATTTTGTTCCTGTCACCCGACGTCACGAGTGCAGGAGATCGCTCCCAGACCCCTGCTGGACCCCCAGGGACTTTTGGCAAGCTTGGGGGGGCCTCCTGACCCCCAGTGCACTGGGCTTCAGTGGACAGTTTTGCAGACTCATATATATTGGTAGAGCAGTGCTCTTTTAAGCCAAGAAGGCAGTGCACTGGGCGTCAGTGGGCAGTTTTTCACACTCACATATATTGGGACAGGGGTGCTCTCTGAAGCCAAATGCCCAATAGGCCTCTTTTATAGTTACAAGTTTGGTGTGTGCACATACAGCGGTCTCATTTGTAGTGTACATCAAGGCACTACATCGTGCGTCAGTAGGCAGTTTTGCAGACTCACATATATTGGGACAGCAGTGCTCTCTGAAGCCAAATCCCCAGTAGGCCTCTTTTGTAGTTACAAGTTTGGTATGTGCACGTACAGCGGTCCCAGTTGTAGTGTACATCCAGACATTGCCTAATGGGCCTGTGGGCTATTTTGCAGACTCGCATATATGGGGACAGCGGTGCTCTTTTAAGCCAAATCCCCAGTAGGCCTCTTTTGTAGTTACAAATTTGATGTGTACACGTACAGCGGTCTCAGTTTTAGTGTATATCAAGGCACTGCATCGTACATCAGTGGGCAGTTTTGCAGACTCAAATATATATTGGTAGAACAGTGCTTTTTTAAGCCAAGAAGGCAGTGCACTGGGCATCATTGGGCAGTTTTGCATACTCACATATATTGGGACAGTGGTGCTCTCTGAAGCCAAATCCCCAGTAGGTCTCTTTTGTAGTTAAAAGTTTGGTATGTGCACATACAGCGGTCCCAGTTGTAGTGTACATCTAGGCACTGCCTTATGGGCCTGTGGGCAGTTTTGCAGACTCACATATATTGGGACAGCGGTGCTCTCTGAAGCCAAATCCCCAGTAGGCATCTTTTGTAGTTACAAGTTTGGTATGTGCACATACAGTGGTCCCAGTAGTAGTGTACATCCAGGCTCTGCCTCGTGGGCCTGTGGGCAGTTTTGCAGACTCACATATATTGGGACAGTGGTGCTCATTTAAGCCAAGAAGGCATTGGGCGACAGTGGGCAGTTTTGCAGACTCACATATTTTGGGACAGACATGCTCTCTGAAGCCAAATCCCCAGTAGGCCGCTTTTGTAGTTACAAGTTTGGTGTGTGCACATATAGCAGTCCCAGTTGTAGTGTACATCCAGGCACTTCCTCGTGGGCCTGTGGGCAGTTTCGCAGACTCACATATATTGGGACAGCGGTGCTCTTTTAAGCCAAATCCCCAGTTGGCCTCTTTTGTAGTTACAAGTTTGGTGTGTGCACATATAGCATTCCCAGTAGTAGTGTACTTCCATGCCTACTTCGTGGGCCTGTGGGCAGTTTTGCAGACTCACATATATTGGGACAGTGGTGCTCTCTGAAGCAAAATCCCCAGTAGGCCTCTTTTGGAAATAATTATTTAAATTGAAATCCCTAGTAGGCAGTGACATTAAATCCATGATGTCAGGGAAAGCTAGACGTGGTAGAGTGATTGGGACTGGAAGAGGAGGCACTTCAAAAGGCAGTGCCAGTCCCCCATTAAAGTTAAAAAGGGACCTGTTCCAATCTAAAATCTCTGGAGGGGCAGGCAGTTCCATCTGGAAAAAAATGAAATTCAAAGATGAATCATCACCTCCACCTGTTTCTCACCCTGTAGTTTTGGAGGTGAGGGAAGGGGAGGTTGAGTCATGCAAGACAAAAGAACGACACCCAAAAGCAGAAGTATGAGAGCAGATTCGACTTAGCTTTGAAAATGCAGTGCAGGCACTGTTTGCTTCTGATTCTGATGAAGAATCATCTTGTGTGGGATTCTCATCATCAGAAATGGAAGAAGTAATAGCTGAAGAAGGTTTAGGAGGATTAGTTAGTTCTGTCTTAGCCTACACTTCAGAGCTGCAGGGGAGAGATTAAACTGATGATGAGGAGGAGGAAGCACTGAGAGGAGAGGATCACCTCACTGGTTGCTGACAGGAAACAGTAAGTTTTTGCCTGGGACAATCTCTTTTTTAAAAGTATTGGGGCAACGTTAACTATTTGGGAATATTGTTTAGTGTGTTTGTGTGTTTGTGCTTTTAATAGTCAGTAAGGTAGTGAATAAACAAGTTAGACTGTATTTTTAAATAGTCAGTCAGTAAGGCAGCTAGTAAGCAGTAGTTAGTGTGTTTATTTTTAAAAGTCTGTAAGGAAGCTAGTAAGCAGAACTGAGTGTTTGTATTTAAAAAAAAAAAAAGTAGCCAGAAGCTAGAAATAAGCTAGGAGCAGTGTATACCTAAGTAAAAAGGTTGAAAAGTTCAGTTCAGTTACTCACCTTGGAAAGGTGTTGAGGTAGTATGATTTGGTTTGAATAGGTGCCAACATTTGTTAATCAAGAGAGCAGTGAATCACTCTGGCTTACTAACTGAAGTTAGACTATATTTCCCAACCCTCCCACCCCTTGCCCACCCACCCCTAGCTCATCCTTTAATTTATAGGCAGGTGCCACTTAAAAAAAAACAAAAAAAAAACTTTATAGAGAGTTTGATCAGTCCCCTGTAGGCCACAACCAGACATGTAGTGAATTCACTAGTACATTTTAAGGACGTTAATTAGATACATTCCTACTCCCATAGCAACCTAAAACTTATCTAGGAACTGAACAAAACTGAGATGAAGGCAGCAGTCCAGCAGCTTCCCAGTCTTTTGCATGTATGATATTTTACCTGCAGGTGAGAAGTTGTACATGTGCATGCAATGCAAAGAGCTCCTGGCTCTCAGAGAATGAGTCTGATCTCTGGAAGCTAGAGTGGCAGACCTGGAGGAGCTGAGGCAGACAGAGAGGTATATAAATGAGACTTTCAGGGACATAGTAGCCAAGTCCCAACTTTAGACTGGCAGCCCTGGAGCTGCCTTGGAGCAAGAAGGTCTCATGATTGGAGAGCATCAACCTGGTGCAGCAGGAAAGGATCCTGTAGCAAGGACCTGCTCTCCAGGTGATGCATTGTCCTTTTGCACCGAGGATATCTCCCCAAGGCCTACTGCCGAGGAGGGAAGGATTAGGTCGGCCATCATAGTTGGTGATTCAGTTATTAGGAATGTAGACAGCTGGGTGGCTGGTGGGCATGAGGATCACCTAGTAACATCCCTACATGGTGTGAAGGTGGCGGACCTCACGCGTCACCTAGATAGGATTTTAGACTTTGTTGGGGAGGAGCCAGCTGTCGTGGTACATGTGGGCACCAATGACATAGGAAAATGTGGGAGGGAGATTCTAGAAGCCAAGTTTAGGCTCTTAGGTAGAAAGCTTAAATCCAGAACCTCCAGGGTAGCATTCTCTGAAATGTTCCCTGTTCCACGCGCAGGTCACCAGAGGCAGGCATAGCTCCTGAGTCTCAATGCGTGGATGAGATGATGGTACAAGGAAGAGGGATTCAGTTTTGTTAGGAACTGGGGAACCTTTTGGGAAAGGGGGAGTCTCTTCCGAAGTGATGGGCTCCACTTGAACCAGAGTGGAACCAGACTGCTGGCACTAACCTTCAAAAAGGAGATAGAGCAGCTTTTAAACTAGAAGAAAGGGGAAAACCGACAGTCGCTCAGCAGTGCATGGTTCAGAGAGAGGTATCTTCAAAGGATACTAATGATGCATTAGAATTAGGGCATCCTGACAGTGAGGCTCCAATAATAAGAAAATTAGTCCAAGTGCCTGTAACTAAAAACTCACCTGAGCTAAAAAATTCTAAATTATCCCTATCAATTAAAAAGCAGAATGAAAATACAAAGAAAAAGCAAACTTTGAAATGTTTGTATGCTAATGCCAGAAGTCTAAGAAGTAAGATGGGAGAATTAGAATGATTAGCAGTGAATGATGACATAGACTTAATTGGCATCTCAGAGACATGGTGGAAGGAGGACAACCAATGGGACAGTGCTATACCGAGGTACAAATTATATTGCAATGACAGAGAGGGGCACCTGGGAGGCGGTGTGGCGCTTTATGTCCGTGATGGCATAGAGTCCAACAGAATAAACATCCTGCATGAGACAAAATGCACAATTGAATATTTATGGGTAAAAATCCCTTGTGTGTTGTGGAAGACTATAGTGATAGGAGTATACTACCGTCCACCTGGTCAAGATGGTGAGACTGACAGTGAAATGCTAAGATAAATTAGGGAAGCTAACCAAATTGGTAGTGCGGTAATAATGGGAGACTTCAATTACTCCAATGTTGACTGGGAAAATGTATCATTGGGACATGCTAGAGAGATACAGTTCCTGGATGGAATAAATGATAGCTTCTTGGAGCAATTAGTTCAGGAACTGACGAGAGAGGGAGCAACTTTAGATCTAATTCTCAGTGGAGCACAGGATTTGGTGAGAGAGGTAACGGTGGTGGGGCCGCTTGGCAATAGTGATCATAATATGATCAAATTTGAATTAATGAATGGAAGGGGGACCGTAAGCAAATCCACGGCTCTTGTGCTAAACTTTCAAAAGGGAAACTTTGATAAAATGAGAAAAATAGTTAGAAAAAAACTGAAAGGAGCAGCTACAAAAGTAAAAAATACCATCCTAGAAGCACAGTCCAGATGTATTCCACACATTAAGAAAGGTGGAAAGAAGGCAAAATGAATACCGGTATGGTTATAAGGGGAGGTGAAAAAAGCTATTTTAGCCAAAAGATCTTCATTCAAAAATTGGAAGAAGGATCCCACAGAAGAAAATAGGATAATGCATAAACATTGGCAAGTTAAATATAAGACATTGATAAGACAGGCTAATAGACAATTTGAAAAGAAGTTGGCCGTAGAGGCAAAAGCTCACAGTAAAAACTTTTAAAAATATATCTGAAGCAGAAAGCCTGTGAGGGAGTCTGTTGGACCGTTAGATGCTCAAGGGGGTTAAAGGGGCACTTAGAGAATATAAGGCCATTGCGGAAAGATTAAATGATTTCTTTGCTTCGGTGTTTACTAAAGAGGATGTTGGGGAGGCACCTGTACTGGAGAAGGTTTTCATGGGTAATGATTCAGATGGATTGAACCTAGAAGATGTGGTAGACCTGATTGACAAATTGAAGAGTAGTAAATCACCTGGACCGGATGGTATTCACCACAGAGTTCTGAAGGAACTAAAAATTGAAATTTCAGACATATTAGTAAAAATGTGTAATCTATCATTAAAATCATCCATTGTACCTGAAGACTGGAGGATAGCTAATGTAACCCCAATATTTAAAAAGGGCTCAGGGGTTATCCGGGAAACTACAGACCCATTAGCATGACTTCAGTGCTGGGAAAAATAGTGGAAAGTGTTCTAAACATCAAAATCACAGAATATATAGAAAGACATGGTTTATTGGAACAAAGTCAGCATGGCTTTACCCAAGGCAAGTCTTGCCTCACAAATCTGCTTCACTTTTTTGAAGGAGTTAATAAACATGTGGATAAAGGTGAACCGGTAGATGTAGTGTACTTGGATTTTCAGAAGGCGTTTGACAAAGTTCCTCATGAGAGGCTTCTAGGAAAAGTAAAAAGTCATGGGATAGGTGGCGATGTCCTTTTGTGGATTACAAACTGGCTAAAAGATCAGAAACAGAGAGTAGGATTAAATGGACAATTTTCTCAGTGGAAGGGAGTGGGCAGTGGATTATCTCAGGGACCCTTACTTTTCAATATATTTATAAATGATCTGGAAAGAAATAGGCCGAGTAAGGTAATCAAATTTGCAGATGATACAAAATTGTTCAGAGTAGTTAAATCACAAGCAGATTGTGATAAATTGCAGGAAGACCTTGTGAGACTGGAAAATTGGGCATCAAAATGGCAGATGAAATTTAATGTGGATAAGTGCAAAGTGATGCATATAGGGAAAAATAACCCATGCCATAGTTACACAATGTTAGGTTCCATATCAGGTGCTACTACCCAAGAAAGAGATCTAGGCGTCATAGTGGATAACACATTGAAATCGTCGGTTCAGAGTGCTGCAGCAGTCAAAAAGCAAACAGAATGTTGGGAATTATTTGAAAGGGAATGGTGAATAAAACAGAAAATGTCATAATGCCTCTGTATCGCTCCATGGTGAGACCTCACCATGAATACTGTGTACAATTCTGATCGCCGCATCTCAAAAAAGATATAATTGTGATGGAGAAGGTACAGAGAAGGGCTACCAAAATTATAAGGGGAATGGAACAGCTCCCCTATAAGGAAAGACTAAAGAGGTTAGGACTTTTCAGCTTGGAGAAGAGACAGCTGAGGGGGGATATGATAAAGGTGTTTAAAATCATGAGAGGTCTAGAACAGGTAGATGTAAATCGGTTATTTACGCTTTCGGATAATAGAAGGACTAGGGGGAACTCCATGAAGTTAGCATGTGGCACATTTAAAACTAATCAGAGAAAGTTCTTTTTCACTCGATCCACAATTAAACTCTGGAATTTTTTGCCAGTGGATGTGGTTAATGCAGTTAGTATAGCTGTGTTTAAAAAAGGATTGGATAAGTTCTTGGAGGAGAAGTTCATTATCTGCTATTAATTGACTTAGAAATTAGAGATGTGCTTTGTTTTTTTCTACCGGGTCGTTTTTCGGTTCGGATACTTCGTGGTACAATTCGGGTTTTCTCATTTCGTTTTTCGAAAAACAAAACGAGGAAACCCGAAACCGGGCCGAAAAACGAATCGGTACACGAAGCTAAAAAAAAACCCCACCCCAAGCATTTAAAAACATTTAGAAGCATTTTCGTATATATATACACAACCCCCCCCCATCCCGATCCCTCCCCAAGACTTACGAAGATCCCTGGTGGTCAAGCGGGGTCCCAGGTTCCATTTGCCCTCCGTGCCCGGTGTGCTACTGCAAGCCGTGCGCCTCAAAATGGTGCCGAATAGCCTGAACTACCATGTCACAGGGGCTTTCGGCGCCATTGGTCAGCCCCTGTCACATGGCCATCGGCGCCATCTTGTGCTCCTATCATGTGACAGGAGCTGACCAATGGCGCCGAAAGCCTCTGTGACATAGTATGGGCAAAGGCTATCGCCGCTATTTTGGTTACTGGCAGCCGACAACAAAATCGCTCCCGGACCCCTGCTGGACCCCCAGGGATTATTGGCAAGCCTTGGGGGGGTCAGGAGGGGGCTCCTGACCCCCCCAATAGCACCGAAAGCCCCTGTGACATGGTAGTTCAGGCTATTCGGCACCATTTTGAGGCGCACGGCTTGCAGTACCGGGCACGGAGGGCAAATGGAACCCGGGACCCCGCTGGACCAGTGATGTTCATAAGTCTTAGGGAGGGATCGGGATCGGGGGGGGGGGGGGTGTATTATAGTTAATTTAAATGTTTGGGGTGGTTTGGGGTGGTTTTTAATTAAAAAAAAAATTGTGCCCCTCTCCCCAGGCAAACCCGAAAAACGAAATTTCCCCGAAATTCGGGGAAATTTCATTTCGGGTTTCGGGACCTCCGAAACCGCAACGAATTAGGAAATTTCATGCAATTTCCTAATTCGGGTGAAAAATGAAGCACATCTCTGTTAGAAATTAGCCACTGCTATTACTAGCAATGGTATCATGGAATAGACTTAGTTTTTGGGTACTTGCCAGGTTCTTATGGCCTGGATTGGCCACTGTTGGAAACAGGATGCTGGGCTTGATGGACCCTTGGTCTGACCCGGTATGGCATGTTCTTATGTTCTTATATAAGAGCAATCAGCACAGGCACAGAATGCGACTGATGCCCCTGGCATTGCTTGTCAGGGTGCACCAGTTCCAGTGCCTGCATCCACCCTGAAGGCTATAGAGAAGGGATCACAAAAGAAATCTGTGATCTGGAGCCACTTTAAACTGACAGAGGACGCGTGTTTTGCTCAGTGTAATTACTGTGCCTGGACTATTAAAAGAGGGAAGCGAATGGGACATCTAACTAGTTTTGGCATGATGCATCATATGCAGAAGCAACACCCAACAGTACTGCCATCTGGGGATGGTGGCAGTACCAGTCAGGGGACCCCTTTTTCCAGGCAGTGTAAAGAGGTTGAAAAGGAGTAGAATCACCCCACGCCCTCAGCCCCTTCTAGCAGTCAGGACACAGGCCAACAGCCCCCTGCCATGTGGCAGAAGCGACAACCCACCATGCATGAAATGGGGTGGTGTTCAGTAACACTATCCCAGGGAAGGAGGCAGGCTGCCTCAAATGTTATAACCAGGAACATTGGGGAAATGATTGCCCTTGATGACCAGCCCTAGCAGATAGTGGAGAATGTGGGTTTCAAGCATTTTCTCAAGGTCTTAGTTCCAAATTAGAAAGTCCCCTCCATATCCACATTTAGCAGAAAGGTCATCCCCAGCCTGTACAACCAGTGTTACAGTCGCGTCCAAGCGCTGCTAGCTAAGGCACAGGGGAGTGTGCATTTCACCTGCAATATCTGGACCGCCATGAATGCTGCACACTCTTACCTTTCCCTGACAGCACACTGATGGGACCTGGCTGAGGCCGGGGCAGGCAGCAGCTCTATTAGTGAACAAGTATCATGGTGGAGGTGGGCTTTACTGTACACCCACCTGACGGACCCATACCTCAGCCAATATTCTAGCATGCATCAGACAGATGCTGGAGGGCTGGCAGTTACACCAGCAAGACAAGAATCTTCAGACAGGGTTCTTTGTCATAGACAATGGTGCAAACATGGTAAAGGCAATATCCGACAGGTGCTTTCAGAACATCTGATGTTTTGCACATACTCTGCACCTGGTAGTGAAGTCAGCTCTGGGGTTGGAGCCCAATGAGCAAGAGAATAAATACCTGCATATGTTAATGCACAAGTGCAGGAACATAGCAGTGCACTTCCACAGAAGTGTGAAGGTGGGGCAGGTTCTCCAACAAAAGCAGACTGATTTGGAGATGCCTCACAAGCGTTAATTTTCTGGAGGAAAATTTGGAGGGCTTTAAACAGGAAGAGGGAATGACAGCTGAGGTGCTGCATTGTCTGGACTTTTTGCAGAAGCAGGTGCAAGAAAGATTAAGGACTAACAGAAGACCAGACTTACTTGCTCGCCACAGTCTGTGATCTCCGTGTGAAAGGGAAACTCGCCCTCTGTACAATTGTCTCCTATTGGTGTAGGACCTGCTGTTAGTAAAAGTCCATGAACAGGAGCACTATAGGAAGAGGCAGATTAGGCATGAAGCAGAGAAGGAAACAGTGAGCACTTCAGAGAGTAGTGCTGCCCAAGCAGGAGAAGCACTCTGTCAGCGACAGCTAGTACTTCCTCCTCCACTTCAGTACGCCAAAGCCATGTTGCCCATAAAGGACCATCTGTTCTAGAATGGGCTAGAGAGAAAGCAGCTGGCATGAGTGACTCTCAGCCCACCCAAGCAAAGGAGACACCAGCACAAATGTCAGTGATGCTGTATCTCTCAGAGCCCACAGAGGACATGCAGACAAATTATCTGCCATATTGGGCACAGAAGCCCACTCTCTGGCCACACTTGGCAAAGTGGCTCAGTGATATCTGTCATATCCACCAACCAGTATGCCCAGTGAACATGTTTTTTCAATGACAGGGGATATCATGAGCCCTCACCGCTCTAGGTTGGCACCTGAGTTGATGAAAATGCTAGTGTTTTTGAAAATTAACATGCCTTTGCTTGGGTTTTCACATTTTCCCTGTGAATGGCAAGATGAATAAAAGTAATTGAAAGCCTTGAAGCAGCTCCAACTGCTTCCTATGCTCCAGACAATATAAGCTCATGCACCTGACCTGAAATGCTGTGCCAGTCTGTCCACTGTCCAGGCCGAATGTCCCTACAAGGGCCTGACCTTAAACACTGTGCCTGTCTTAGTTCTAGTATTTCTAATTTCAGTTTTATGTATTTGTACATCACTTCTTTCCAGAATATTCTTTTCCCTGATTTGCAACATTTGGAATGTAAGAACATAAAAAGCTGAATTAAGATGTTTGGAGCTTGCATATTTCACATGCTCAATAGTTTTCATGACCTTCATAATATGGCCATTTTCCCTAGATGTTTCTTAGGTGCCAACATTAATGTTTTATTATTTTAGAAAACTAGTGGTAGTTGCACTCTAGTTCATCCTCTGTGTTCCCATAGTTTACAGAGGCAATGTGTAAACTGCAAAGTCAACATAGATTATAAAGGAACCCTCTACATTCCTCCCCTCAAACTCACCCATCACATAGCCACGAAAGAACAGGCTCTGTCCATTGCTGGACCAACCCTATGGAATTCAATTCCCCCACACCTGTGCCAAGAAAATTATACCCAAACCTTTAAAAAAAAAACCTTAAAAAGGCTCTTCTCACAAGCCTTTACTTTACCTCAACATTCTGATGTCACAGTTACCCACCCCTGTCCTCTAAGCCGAGGCCTTTACACCCTTCATACTATAGTCGCCTTATTTCAACCAAGTACCACCCCCTATAACCACCCCCCATCCCTGCCTAATTCACTTTACCTGTAGCCTTTACCCCATTTCGTCCCATAAACTGCTCCCAATACCCACCACATGTTATTATCTCTAGCATCTTATTACTCCTCAGAATGTCTGTAATGTAAAAAATTGTTAATTCCATATTGTAAATAATTGTTCAACCTCTTTTGTAAATAACTGTTAATGTTACTACCGGTATTTGTTATCAAACCTTACACGCACATGACTCAGCTACTCTAGCTCTTACTCCCAGTTCTAGCTCCCATCGTTACATGTAATTTCTAATTTCCATCTCCTAAAAGTTAATGGTTTCCCTGTTCAATGTAAACCTACGTGATATCCCCATGAATGTCAGTATAGAAAAGTTTTAAATAAACAAATAAATAAATAAATAAACAAACAAATAAATAAATAAATATTGTAGATTTGGACTTGAGTAACGGTTTTCTTATTTCTGAGAGCTCAGGAAGTTCCTTTGTCATCATCTGAAGTGCATAAGTACAGTTAATAGCTTCTGAGTATTTACAAGGGCTTGACCTCAAATGCTGTGCCTGTCCGTCCAGGTCTTACATCCCTACAAGGGCTTGACCTCTATCCTCTAATGCTGTGCCTGTCCATCCAGGCCTTATGTCCCTACAAGGGTTTTACCTCTATTGATGTGCCTGTCCGGCTAGTCCTTACGTCCCTACAAGGGCTTGACCTCTATAGTCTAATGCTGTGCATGTCCATCCAGGCCTTATGTCCCTACAAGGGCTAGATATCTAATGTTGTGTCTGTCCGTCCAGGTCTTACGTCCCTACAGGGACTCGACCTCTAACACTGTGCCTGTCTGGCCAGGATGTACATCCCTACAAGGGCTTGACCTCTATCCTCTAATGCTGTGCCTGTCTGTCCAGGCCTTATGTCCCTATAAGGGCTTGATCTCTAATGCTGTGCCTGTCTGCCCAGGCCTTACATCCCTACAAGGGCTTGAACTCTATCCTCTAATGCTGTGCCTGTCCGTCCAGGCATTACTTTACTACAAGGGCTTAACCTCTAATGCTGTTCCTGTCCGTCCAGGCCTTACAACCCTTCAAGTGCTTGACTTCTATCCTCTAATGCTGTGCCTGTCCATCCAGGCCATATGTCCCTACAAGGGCTTGAGCTCTAATGCTGTGCCTGTCTGTCCAGGCCTTATGTCCCTACAAGGGCTTGACCTCTAATGCTGTGCATACAGGACTTACATCCCCACAAGGGTTTGACCTCTAATGTTGTATCTGTCCATCCAGGCCATACGTCCCTACAAGGGCTTGACCTCTATCCTCAAATGTTGTGCCAATCCATCCAGGCTTTACTTCACTTCAAGGGCTAGACCTCTAATGCTGTGCCTCTCCATCCAGGCCTCACATTCCTACATGGGCTTCACCTCTAATGCTGTTCCTGTATGCCCAGGCCTTACGTCCCTTCAAGGGCTGGACTTCTATCCTCTAATGCTGTGCCTGTCCATCTAGGCCTTATGTCCCTACAAGGGCTTGACCTTTAATGCTGTGTCTGTCCATCCAGGACTTACATCCCTACAAGGGCTTGACATCTAATGCTGTGCCTTGCCTGGGCATCCAGGCTGTATGTCCTTACAAGGGCTTGACCTCTATCCTTTAATGCTATGCCTGTCCATCCAGGCCTTACGTCCCTACAAGGGCTTGACCTCTATCATCTAATGATGTGCCTGTCCATCCAGGCCTTACATCCCTAGAAGGGCATGACCTATAATGCTGTGCCTGTCTGTCCAGGCGTATGTCCCTACAAGGGTTAGACCTCTATCCTCTAATGCTGTCCCTGTCCATCCCGCCTTATGTCCCTACAAGGGCTTGACCACTAATGCTGTGCCTGTCCACCCAGGCCTTATGTCCCTACAAGGGCTTGCCCTCTAATGCTGTGCCTGTCCATCTAGGACTTATATCCCTACAAGGGCTTGACCTCTAATGTTGTACCTGTCTGTCCAGGCCTTACATCCCTAGAAGGGCTTGACCTCTATCCTCTAATGTTGTGCCTGTCCGTCCAGGCCTTATGTCCCTAAAGGGCTTGGCCTCTATCCTCTAATGCTGTGCCTGTCCATCCAGGCCTTAAGTCTCTACAAGAGCTTGACTTCTATCCTCTAATGATGTGCCTGTCCATCCAGGCCTCACATTCCTACATGGGATTGACCTCTAATGCTGTTCCTGTATGCTCAGGCCTTACGTCCCTTCAAGGGCTTGACTTCTATCCTCTAATGCTGTGCCTGTCCATCCAGGATTTATGTCCATACAAGGGCTTGACCTCTAATGCTGTGCCTGCCCATCCAAGCCTTATGTCCCTACAAGGGCTGGCCATCTAATGCTGTGCCTGTCCATCCCGGACTTACATCCCTTCAAGGG
Source organism: Rhinatrema bivittatum (assembly GCF_901001135.1). NCBI lineage: Eukaryota > Metazoa > Chordata > Amphibia > Gymnophiona > Rhinatrematidae > Rhinatrema > Rhinatrema bivittatum. Next base: position 153,925,962 of record NC_042619.1, read on the forward strand.
CTTGAGCTCTAATGCAGTGCCTGTCCATCCAGGCCTTATGTCCCTACAAGGTCTTGACCTCTAACGCTGTGCCTGTGCATCCAGGCTGTACGTCCTTACAAGGGCTTGACCTCTATCCTCTAATGCTGTGTCTATTTGTCCAGGCCTTACGTCCCTACAAGGGCTTGACCTCTATCCTCTAATGCTGTGCCTGTACGTCCAGGACTTACGTCCCTACAAGGGCATGACCTCTAATGCTGTGCCTGTCTGTCCAGGCTTATGTCCCTACAAGGGTTAGACCTCTATCCTCTAATTCTGTCCCCATCCATCCCGCCTTATGTTCCTACAAGGGCTTGAACTCTAATGCTGTCCCTGTCTGCCCAGGCCTTATGTCCCTACAAGGGCTTGATCTCTATTGCTGTGCCTGTCCATCCAGGCCTTATGTCCCTACAAGGGCTTAACCTCTATCATCCAGGCCAGGCCTTACTTCACTACAAGGGCTTGACATTTAATGCTGTGCCTCTCTGTCCAGGCCTCACGTTTCTACAAGGGCTTGACCACTAATGCTGTTCCTGTACGCCCAGGCCTTACGTCCCTTCAAGGGCTTGACTTCTATCCTCTAGTGCTGTGCCTGTCCATCCAGGCCATACATCTCTGCAAGGGCTTGACCTCTAGTTCTGTGCCTGTCTGTCCAGGCCTTACATCCCTACAGGGGCATGACCTCTAACCTCTAATGCTGTGCCTGTCCATCCAGACCTTATGTCCCTACAAGGGCTTGACCTCTATCCTCTAATGCTGAGCCTGTTTGTCCAGGCCTTAAGTCCCTACAAAGGCTTGACATCTATCCTCTAATGCTGTGTCTGTCCATCAGGTCTTACAGCCCTAAAAAGGGCTTGACCTTTGTCCTCTAATGTTGTGCCTGTCCGTCCAGGCCTTACCTCACTACAAGGACTTGACCTCTAATTCTGTGCCTCTCCATCCAGGCCACACTTTCCTACAAGAGCTTGACCTCTAATGCTGTTCCTGTCCGTCCAGGCCTTATGACCTTACAAGGGCTTGACCTCTAATGCTGTGCCTGTCCATCCAGGCCTCACATTCCTACAAGGGCTTGAACTCTAATGCTGCTCTTATCTGCCCAGGCCTTATGTCCCTACAAGGGCTTGACCACTAATGCTGTGCCTGTCCGTCCAGGCCTTATGTCCCTACAAGGGCTTGACCTCCAGCGCTGTGTCTGTCCAACCAGGACTTATGTCCCTACAAGGGCTTGACCACTAATGCTGTGCCTGTCCGTCCAGGCCTTATGTCCCTACAAGTGCTTGACCTCTAACGCTGTGCCTGTGCATCCAGTCCATACGTACCTACAAGGGCTTGACCTCTAATCTTCTAATGCTGTACCAGTCCAACCAGGCCTTACGTCCCTACAAGGGCTTGACCTCTAATGCTGTGCCTGTACGTCCAGGCCTTATATCCCTACAAGGGCTTGACCTCTGTCCTCTAATGTTGTGGCTGTCCGTCCAGGCCTTACATCCCTAGAAGGGCATGACCTCTAATGATGTGCCTGTCCGTCCAGCCCTTATGCCCATTCAATGGTTAGACCTCTATACTCTAATGCTGTGCCTGTCCATCCAGGTCTTATGTCCCTACAAGGGCTTGACCTCTAATGCTGTGCCTGTTCGTTCAGGCCATACATCCCTACAATGGCTTGACCTCTAATTCTTGCCTGTCTGTCCAGGCCTTAAGTCTCTACAAGGGCGTGACCTCTATCCTTTAATGCTGTGCCTGTCTGTCCCGGCCTTACATTCCTACAAGGACTTTACCTCTATCCTTTAATGCTGTGCCTGTCTGTACAGGCCTTAAGTCCCCACAAGGGCGTGACCTCTAACGCTGTGCCTGTCTGTCCAGGCCTTATATCCCTACAAGGGCTTGACCTCTAACGCTAATGCTGTGCCTGTCCATCCAGGCCTTATGTCCCTACAAGGGCTTGACCTCTAATTCTGTGCCTGTCCATCCAGGCCTTATGTCCCTACAATGGCTTGATCTCTAATGCTGTGCTTGTTCATAGAGAAAGGAAATCCATACAAGGGCTTGACTTTTATCCTCTAATGCTGTGCCTGTCCATCCAGCCCTTACATCCTTACAAGGGCTTGACATCTAATGCTGTGCCTGTCCATCCAGGCCTTACTTCTCTTCAAGGGCTTGACCTCTAAAGCTGTGCCTGTCCATCCAGGACTTACATCCCTACAAGGGCTTGACCTCTAATGTTGTGCCTGTTCATCCAGGCCATATGTACCTACAAGGGCTTGACCTCTATCCTCTAATGCTGTGCCTCTCTGTCAAGGCCTTACGTCCCAACCTCTATCCTTTAGTCCTGTGCCTGTCCGTCCAGGCCTTATATCCCTACAAGAGCTTGATCTCTATCCTCTAATGCTGTGCCTGTGCATCCAGGCCTTATGTCCCTACAAGGGCATGACCTCTCATGCTGTGCCTGTCCATCCAGGCCATACATCCCTACAAGGGCTTAACCTCTAATTCTTTGCCTGTCTGTCCAGGCCTTATGTCCCTACAAGGGCTTGACCTCTAACACTGTGCCTGTCCATCCAGGTCGTACATCCCTACAAGGGCTTGAGCTTTAATGCTAATGCTGAGCCTGTATGTCCAGGCCTTATGTCCCTACAAGGGCTTGACCTCTAACACTAATGCTGTGCCTGTCCATCCAGGCCTTACTTCTCTACAAGGGCTTGACCTCTAATGATGTTGCTGTCCGCACAGGCGTTATGTCCCTACAAGGGCTTGACCTCTCATGCTGTGCCTGTCCATCCAGGCCATACATCCCTACAAGGGCTTAACCTCTAATTCTTTGCCTGTCTGTCCAGGCCTTATGTCCCTACAAGGGCTTGACCTCTAACACTGTGCCTGTCCATCCAGGTCGTACATCCCTACAAGGGCTTGAGCTTTAATGCTAATGCTGAGCCTGTATGTCCAGGCCTTATGTCCCTACAAGGGCTTGACCTCTAACACTAATGCTGTGCCTGTCCATCCAGGCCTTACTTCTCTACAAGGGCTTGACCTCTAATGATGTTGCTGTCCGCACAGGCGTTATGTCCCTACAAGGGCTTGACCTCTAATGCTGTGCCTGTCCATCCAGGACTTACATCCCTACAAGGGCTTGACCTCTAAAGTTGTGCTTGTCCGTCCAGGTCTTATCTCCCTACAGGGGCCTCATGTCTAATGCTGTGCCTGTCTGTCTAGCTTGGAGCTTGCATATTTCATATGCTCAATAGTTTTCATGACTTTCCTAATATGGGCCAATTTCCCTAGATTTTTCTTAGGTGCCAACATTAATGTTTCTAGTGCTATAGAAAACTGGTGGTAGTTGTACACTAGTTCATCCTCTGTGTTCCCATAGTTATAGAAGCAATGTAGGTTACAAAGTCAACATAGGTTGATATTGTAGATTTGGACTTGAGTAGTAGTTTTCTTATTTCTGAGAGCTCTTCAAGTTCCTTTGTCATCAGCTGAAGAGCATTAGTATAGTTAATAGTTCTAGGTATTCACTGGATGCCAACAGATCCACCACACTCTAGGGGCCAACCAATTTCAGGGAGCCCTTTCCTACACAAAGAAAAGGGAACTTTTCCTGGGTGTAGCCAGCCTATCTCTTAGTACCCGTTGATCCATGTTGAACCGCAGTTTGCATTGACACCTCCTCTACATAGACTCGCCACACTTGATGGCTCGTGCTCCTATCTAGGGGCCAACCCATTTCAGGGAGCCCTTTCCTACACAAAGAAAAGGGAACTTTTCCTGGGTGTAGCCAGCCTATCTCTTAGTACCCGTTTGATCCATGTTGAACTGCTGTTTGCATTGACACCTCCTCTACATAGACTCGCCACACTTGATGGCTCGTGCTCCTATCTAGGGGCCAACCCATTTCAGGGAGCGCTTTGCTGTACAATGGAAAGGGAACTCTCCCTTGGTGTAGCCAGCCTATCTCTTATAACCTATTGACCCATGTTGAACCAGAACTGCTGTTCACATGGAAACCTACTCCACATTGACTCACCACGCTTTGAAGGCATGTGCTCCACTCTAGGGGCCAACAACCCATTCTAGGTAGCCCTTTCTTGTAGAGATGTGAATCGTGTCCTCGATCGTCTTAACGATCGATTTCGGCTGGGAGGGGGAGGGAATCGTATTGTTGCCGTTTGGGGGGGTAAAATATCATGATATATCGTTAAAATCGTTAAAACCCGCTAAACCCACCCCGACCCTTTAAATTAAATCCCCCACCCTCCCGAACCCCCCCCCCCAATGACTTAAATTACCTGGTGTTCCAGCGGCGGTCCGGAACGGCAGCGGTCCGGAACGGGCTCCTGCTACTGAATCTTGTTGTCTTCGGCCGGCGCCATTTTCCAAAATGGCGCCGAAAAATGGCGGCGGCCATAGACCAACAGGATTTGACGGCAGGAGGTCCTTCCGGACCCCCGCTGGACTTTTGGCAAGTCTTGTGGGGGTCAGGAGGCCCCCCCCAAGCTGGCCAAAAGTTCCTGGAGGTCCAGCGGGGGTCAGGGAGCGATCTCCTGCCGGCGCCATTTTCCGTACGGAAAACGATTTGCGGCGGGAAATCGCTCCCTGACCCCCGCTGGACCTCCAGGAACTTTTGGCCAGCTTGGGGGGAGCCTCCTGACCCCCACAAGACTTTCCAAAAGTCCAGCGGGGCTCCGGAAGGACCTCCTGCCGTCGAATCCTGTTGGTCTATGGCCGCCGCCATTTTTCGGCGCCATTTTGGAAAATGGCGCCGGCCGAAGACAACAAGATTCAGTAGCAGGAGCCCGTTCCGGACTGCTGCCGTTCCGGACCCCCAGGTAATTTAAGTCATTTGGGTGGGGGATTGAAGGAGGTAGGATTTGGCAAGGAAATGTTTAAGTTATTTGGGGGGGGTTCGGGAGGGTGGGGGATTTAATTTAAAGGGTCGGGGGTGGGTTTTAGCGGGTTTTAGTGTGCCGGCTCACGATTCTAACGATTTATAATGATAAATCGTTAGAATCTCTATTGTATTGTGTTCCATAACGGTTTAAGACGATATTAAAATTATCGGACGATAATTTTAATCGTCCTAAAACGATTCACATCCCTACTTTCTTGCGCAATGGAAAGGGAACTCTCCCCAGGTATAGCCAGCCTATCTCTTAGTACCCATTGACCCATGTTGAACCAGAACTGCTGTTGACATGGAAAACTCTTCCATGTCGACTCGCCATGCTTTGAAGGCTCGTGCTCCACTCTAGGGGCCAAACCATTTCAGGGAGCCCTTTCTTATGCAAAGGAAAGGGAACTCTCCTCGGATGTAGCACCCGTTGACCCATGTTGTACTGCTGTTCACATGGAAACCTCTTCCACGTCTACTCGCCATGCTTGAAGGCTTGTGTTCCACTCTAGGGGCCAACAACCCATTCTAGGGAGCCTTTTCCTGCACAAAGGAAAGGGAACTCTCCCAGGGTGTAGCCAGCCTATCTCTTAACACCCGCTGTCCCATGTTGAACCGCTGTTTACATGGAAACCTCCTCTGCCTCAGCCTTGAAAATTCTCATTTGTATATCTGCTACATCCACCAGATTTTAAAAGACCAGCGAGAGCTCACTAGACGCCAATGAAAACACCCCACTCTAGGAGCAAACCCATTCTAGGGAGCCATTTCCTGTGCAAAGGAAAGGGAACTCTCCGCGGGGCCAGACTATCTTGCCCCTATCAAAACCACAGTGACCAGGCTACCTCCACTCTGCCAGCCTGTCTTGCCCCTATCAACTTTCTGCCACTCTGCCTTGCTGCCATACACCAGACAACTCACTCTACTCCTTGTGGTATTCTTGCCACTATCATGGTTCCTCAGTGTGTGGTCTTTCTGCTGCTTTGTCCCTTTATCGGCGCCTTGTGATTTTTTCTGACACTCTTTCTGCTTGCTATGTTCTCCCTTCATTGTGCTGTAGGATGTTGATGGCACTTATTTTGCCACTTTGCCTGCCGTGCTGCCTTCGAGGGTTCGTGCATCTGTTATTGGTGCTCTCTTTTGAAGCTGAGGTGAGTTTTTGACACTCTCACTGCTGCTTTGCACCTCTGTTAAAGCACTCTTGCCACTCCTGGTACCCCTTTGCCCCTTTACATTGCCTTAGGCTATTCATGCCACTTTGGTGCCACTTTGCCACATTCTAAGTACCTTGGAGCTCTTTTCTCATTCTGATGATTGCTCCCCAGAAGTTTCATCAGAATTGATAAGAAAACCCTAATTCTGCAGCCAAGAATAGGCTGCAAATACTTCCCCCATTGACTTTAATGGGAAAACGGATAACGAATAAAACTAATCAATGAATTGGTTTTGCCCCCTATGAAATTAATGCAACAAATTTGGGTCCCAGCGAAACGAAAACCGAATCGAAACATATTTTTTCCTTCTGCACATTTTTTGTTTATAAAAAAAAAAAAAAATTGCCAAGCACAAATCAATGTGCACCATGCAAAAGGACACCTGATGTGCTGTTGCTACATGCTTTGCGAACACGATAATGTTGCGTGCTTTGTGGAAATTGCCTATGAGATACGGTAGATAAGAAATTAGCCTAACCCATTTTTTATTTGCAAGTGCTATTCCTGCTATATTTATAGCATTTTGATAATTCTAGGCCTAAGTTACCTGGATGCCTTGTGGCTGAATATTAACTCCTAGATATATAAAGCATACAAAATGTTTATGTTGTGAAAAAGGAAAAAAAGCTAAATTCTTAGACATTTTCTTTCAAGATGAAGTAATGATATTGTAATTGGAATGTTTATGGACCCCTTCCTTTCACTACAGGCCATCCTAGAGAAGGGAGGGCTGGAAGTCTATAAGCTTCAAAAACTCCTTACTGGTGCCACCTATCCAACAGAGACATATGACACAAGACTATAGTGTCATTAGTCTTTCCTCTGTATAGAGGTGTATCCAATCATTTGTGGATGCCATGAATACTACAATCACCCATTTTATCTAGTGTAATTGTATTATATATAAGGGATTGTATTGTTCATCATACTACATGATTTATTTAAAAAAGGCTACTTACTCAATGATATTTAAGCCTGAATCCTGAACACCTTGCTGGGCAAACTGAATGAATCATTTGGTCTTTCTCTTTACAATGTTACTATTATTCTATTTATTCATTATTTACTCTGTACCCTCTTTTTGTACTTTATCTAAAATTCCATATTCTAAGTTTATTTGATCCTTGACTACTGCCCTCTCCCAGTTTAATGCATGCATGTTCACTTTTAGTTGTTGCTGCTTGGCTTTGCATACTCATTCCTGTTTTTTTTAACTGCAACCAGGGCTTTTTTTTCTGGTTAGTATTTGCAACTATTGCTCCATTACAAGTTATTGTACTCCTTACTTTTGTCCACATTAAATTTCATCTACTATCTGTCTGCTCAGTTACCTAAGATAACTTTATCCCCCTGTAAAACAGCAAATCCTACAGTATATTTACAGTGACAGTTTGATGTCAGCTGCAAAAAATGGTATAGTAGCCCCATTCCCCAGGTATTAGCAAAGGTACTTGAATAGATGATGATGTAGCCTCAGGGTATGGCCTTAGATTGAGTGCCCCTGGCAGGATTTGAATTATAACCCTAATGCCTCCATACTGGCTGACATCTCATGCACAGGGTAAAAGAGCTTGGTCTCCCAGGAACAATACAGAACAGTGCTGAACTGCCAGCTATTTAACATTTTCAGTGATACAATTCCCAATACACAGAGAAAAAAAAAATACTGAAGCAAACCAGGGACACTATATCATATTGGTCTGCAAAGGAACATTGGAATAGACAAGTACATGCATACATCCTGTGGTAGGTTGAGATTTACCTAACTCCACCAAGACTTACCTTGAATTATTTGTATTATATAGATCCCGAGAGGCAGAATGCTTACATAGTCTTTCAAGAAGAGTTCAGTTGAACTCTCTTCTAAATATTAAACAAGCAGAAATGTGCTGTTATAAGACTCCTTGAAAGATGGAGCCCCTTGCATAATGAGGGTTTGGATTCCACTTGTCATCCTCCATGGTTATGAGTATACCAGTGGCAAAAAAGCATTGGCATAACTAGTTTACTCCTCTGTTGCTACATATCTTTAAAAAAAAAAAATTATAGGAGAAATGATGAGTAATTTACTTGCATGTAATTTGACTGAAGATATCAGTGCTTTTTTCTCTTCTATTTAATTTTGTTGACCAGCACCTTCACCTAAACGTTTTCTTTTTCTTACCTGCAAAAGAGTGAACTTTCCTCTACTCGGTCGCAGAGGCATTGCAACCACTGAAAGGATCTACAACATTTCCGAAAACTGTGCAACCATAATCTCTGAATAAAGCCAAGAAAAGCACAAATATAATCTTGGCAGCATTCATGCATAAATGTATCTTTTTTTTTCCTTTCAGGTGGAACATATAACACAGTACCCTTTTCTTGGGAGGATGAAGTAAGATGTGAGAGACAGGCTATGCTACTGAGGTTCCACAGTAAGAGGTGGTGTCTTATGGTATCCCTGGCCTCCAAGATATCACGATGAAATGCAGTGCAAAAATAAGCCCACTGAGCCTGTGTTGCTCCCAGGGGTTTGCCTGATCAACACATTTATTGTGTGAGCAACTCACCCTGGTAAAATTGAGAGCTTCTTTAGAAGCATTGTCTGCATTCTAAGAGCTGGTCTTGGTGAAGATGCCTGCCCCAGTGAAATTTACAACAGCTTTTGCCTCAGCAGCTCATGTTAATTTTACTGCAGGAGATCTGGTCGGTTGCTGCAATAAATGATCGGGTTACTCCCAATCAATTGTGTGCCTTCTCGAATTCTACAGTTATAAAATTTTATTCTCAAGATTTAAAGTTTTCCTTTTATGAAAATGGCCTATAGGGATGTAAGGAGAAGTTTAAGCTAATATCACTTAATTCAGTTAAGAACATAAAAACACAATAGTCATGCTGGGTCAGACCAAGGGTCCATCAAGTCCAGCATCCTGTTTCCAACAGAGGCCAAACCAAACCACAAGAACCTGGCAAGTACAGAAACACTAAGAAGATCCCATGCTTCTGATGCCAGTAATAGCAGAGGCCATTACCTAAGTTAACTTGATTAATAGCAGTTAATGAACTTCTCCTTCAAGAACTTATCCAAACCTTTTTTAAACACAGCTACACTAACTGCACTAACCACATCCTCTGGCAAAAAATTCCAGAGCTTAATTGTGCATTGAGTGAAAAAGAATTTTCTCTGATTAGTCTTAAATGTGCTACTTACTAACTTCATGGAGTTCTCCCTAGTCCTTCTATTATCAAAAACTGTAAATAACCGATACACATCTACTCATTCAAGACCTCTCATTCTTTTAAAGACCTCTATCATATCCCCCCTCAGCCATCTCTTCTCCAAGCTAAACAGCCCTAACTCTTCAGCCTTTCCTCATAGGGGAGCTATTCCATCCCTTTTATCATTTTGATCACCCTTCTCTGTATCTTCTCCATCACAACTATATCTTTTTTGAGGTGCAGTGACCAGAATTATACACAGTATTCAAGGTGCGGTCTGACCATAGACCAAAACAGAGGCATTATGACATTTTCCGTTTTGTTAACCATTCCCTTCTTAATAATTCCTAACATTCTGTTTGTATTTTTGACTGCTGAAGCACACTGAGCCTATGATTTCAAAGTATTATCCACTATAATGCCTAGATATTTTTCCTGGGTGGTAGCTCCTAATATAGAACCTAACATCGTGTAACTACAGCAAGGGTTATTTTTCCCTATATGCAACACCTTGCACTTGTCCACCTTAAATTTCATCTGCCATTTGGATGTCCAATCTTTCAGTCTCACAAGGTCCTCCTGCAATGTATCACAATCCACTTGTGATTTAACAACTCTGAATAATTTTGTATCATCTGCAGATTTGATAACCTCACTCTTCGTATTCCTTTCCAGATCTTTTATAAATATATTGAAAAGCACCGATCCAAGTTCAGATCCCTGAAGCACTCCACTTTTTACCATTTTCCACTGAGAAAATTGACCATTTAATCCAACACTCTGTTTCCTGTCTTTTAACTGGTTTGTAATCCATGAAAGGACATTGCCTCCTATCCCATGACTTTTGATTTCTTAGAAGCCTCTTATGAGGGACTTTGGCAAATGCCTTCTGAAAATCCAAATATACTACATCTACCAGTTCACATTTATCCACATGTTTATTAACCTCGATTTAAAGACAAACTAAATCTGAAATATAAAATTGAAATGTAATATAGTCTAGAAAATGTAATCTCTGATTTGTTAGTTTTCCAGTTTTCTATGATTACACCTAAGGATTTTGTGAAATACATATTTGGTTGAAGTGCTGAAATTTCCAAAGGAATACCTACCCTATTGCGAGAGTCCAGTGCATCTAATACCAATATAAGTCATGTCTGGAGTTACTGCAGCCACAGATAACCTTAGAGCAAGATGGGAGTTTAAATCTGAAGTCATTTTTAGAACAATTATTGGAGGAAATGGTGACAAAATACTTGTCACTTGTGTACTCCAATCAGATTGGTTGGTACTCGATTCTGAAAATGTTTTTCCTTTATAAAGATGTTTTATTTACTAATCTGAAAGTTTTGGGATTTTCTCTGGCATCTAAAATATTCAATCTACGGGAACAGCATTCATTGATATTTTTCCATGGTTGTCCAATTGGAAGCTAAATGTTTTCTTAATTTTCCATTGAAATACATAATCAAGTATCAAGGGGCATGCTATGTATTTTTGACCCTGCTTAATTGGGTAAGTGTCTGAAAGATTGAAATGTCCATAGCTTTTCTGGAGGGCACCCATAAAAACATTTAAGATCTCACATTAATATTAGAGCTGCATGAATCAATAGCCTTCCAGAATGCTTGGAAGGATTGGTATTAGTATTCAGGATTGGTAAATTCCTTTCAGATATATCCTTAGTGAGTTTTATTTGGTTTATTCTCCTTCCTTCACCCTCTGTTTGGAGACTTGTATAATAGGGGTGTGCATTCGTTTTGAACTTAAATGGAAAACACAACTTTTTTTTTTTTTTAACTTAAAAAAAAGATGAGGCTTAAACGATCGGATTTCCAACTTATTCAACATAGCTATGTTGAATACGTTGGAAATCGCAATTGTTGATCTAAATAAAAATTTAAACCCCTCACCCTCCTTAATCCCCCCCCCCCAAGACTTACCAAAGCTGGCCAAAAGTTCCGTGAGGGTCCGGGAGCGGACGCGTGGGGAATCACGTGACGTCGGCACCACGTCAGAGTGACGCGGCGTCACGTGATTCCCCTCGGGTTCGCTCCCGGACCCCTCGTTGGGCTCAAAAGGAACTTTTGGCCAGCTTGGGGGGGCCTCCTGATTGGGGGGTCAGGAGGCCCCCCCAAGCTGGCCAAAAGTTCCTTTTGAGCCCAACGAGGGGTCCGGGAGCGAACCCGAGGGGAATCACGTGACGCCGCGTCACTCTGACGTGGCGCCGACGTCACGTGATTCCCCACGCGTCCGCTCCCGGAACCCTCATTGGGCCCAAAAGGCACTTTTGGCCAGCTTGGGGGGGTCAGGAGGCCCCCCCAAGCTGGCCAAAAGTTCCTTTTGGGCCCAACGAGGGGTCCGGGAGCGAACCCGAGGGGAATCACGTGACGTCGCGTCACTCTGACGTGGCGCCGACGTCACGTGCTCCTTGCAAAGGAGTTCAGGAATGGCGTCCTGACCCTGCTGGACCACCAGGGAGTTTTGGTAAGTCTTGGGGGGGGGATTAAGGCGGGTGAGGGGTTTAAATTTTTATTTGCACATATGGACATAGACTCAACTTATGGAATTCTCCATATGTCCATATTGACCGCAAATGGGACCCCCTTTCGACTTATGGACTTATGAACTTAAACTTTTGGTCTGCACATCCCTATTGTATAATATTCATGTGGAATTTATTTCTCTTCTTAATGTCAGAAGAAATATTTTGCATTCTGTGTCTTAATTTTTGTATCATGCAGTTACACATTTATTTTCAAGATATGTGTATGCTTGATGATATTCTCAAAATCAAATAATAAAAAAATAAATATCTCTATGTCCTTTTTTCTTTCAAGTTTTGGGAGGATCCTAGTCAATAGGGGACAGCCAAGGTCTCTGTTATATTATTACTGTTATATTTCACTTTGTAGTAATCCTTAAAGTAAAAGGGATCTTTACATTTGGCTTAGCGGATTGCAGGAGAGTGGGTTCTGTAACATTTTAAACCATGTGACCCCGAGACTCCTGTTGAAGAATGTGCTTTCCCAAGCCAGCAGGTAGTGTGGGTTCAATGGCAAAACAGATAATTTTGGATGTCTCTTGATTGGAAAAAAAGCTACTACAAGATTCAAGCCAAAAACCTAATCTATTTACTTTATAGTTTTGCTGTTGGAGGCTTTATTTATTTAGATTTATATTCTGCCTTTCAGCCACTTTAAAGCAGATTACATTTAAATATACTAAATGCATACATAACTGGAGGTTATGCATATATTTATGTATACATAACTGGAGGTCAAATATACATAATCAAGTATCAAATATACTCTGTATATTTGACCTCCAGTTATGACACTTCCGTGTATATATGACTATGTAATTATTATATTAACCATGTTTTGCACCCTAGCATTATACTTTTATACGTTTCAGTTATCATTGCTTTACACGTTATATTAAAAGAACCTCTTCTGCAGTTGGTCTGTACTTCTACTCTGTACCTTGTGTGATCCCTTCCCATTTTTTAGTCCCTGTTATTATGTATTTTCAAACCTGCTGTTAAAATATAAACCGGTATGATGTCCCTTCTAATACCGATATAAAAAAAAGTCTGTAAATAAATAAAATAAAGATAATATAGGCATTTCCCTGTCCCCAGAGGGCTCACGATCTATGTTTTGTACCTGATGCAATGGAAAGTGAAGCGATTTGCCCAAGATCACAAGCAGTAACAGTGGAAGTTGAACTTTGGCTTCCCCAGGTCATAGCCCACTGCTTAAACCACTAATCTCTTCCAATCTGGCCAATGTTAATTAATTATATTATTTGTAAATCAAAACACACCTTGCTTGCCCAGTTTGCAGAGCAAACCATATACTAATCCACCATATACAATTTAAATATCACCCTAAAAGGCCTCAGTAATTGAAAAATCAGGAACATACAGCATCACTGTATTGGTATGACTGGCTAGATGAAATGCAAATGTTCAGAGGCTGCAGAAACGCAATCTGCAATCCACTGAAAGGTTTTGGATACAGAGATTCCTATCTAAAATCCTGAGGATGTGAAACAAAACTTGGAAAAGTGGATGTCAGCAATGGAAACTTTTCCTGATTATATATGTGTATGCAGAGTTTCTAAGCAAAGACTTTGATGAGGGTCATAATTTACTCTGTTTACACTGACTTGCAGATCTGGATATGGCATCAGGTTGTCTCACATGGACTGTCCTAGTACTTAGTTGGTTGTCTTTGAGCAGAAAGAACTCTAGATATATTGACAACCTCTATTCTTCTCAGAACCCATAGACATATGCAAGAATTTATACCAAATTTTCTACACATCTCCAATGAGTGAGTGATTTCTACAAAAAAAGGTTAATATAACTATTTTGTTGCCAGAAAGGAAACTAAGATGAAAAGCTGTTAAGGTACATGAGCAAATACAAATATTTGGCATTCAAAGTTGGAGAAGAGGCTTTGCAGGAGACTCAATAGGAGTGAAAATTAATAATTAAGCATTTTGAATTCTACCTTGGTCTGAGCCAAGGAGTGCATTAGATACCTCATTCCACTGTGCACCGAGCATGATTGCAGCTATACAACATGATTATTTGCTTTGTAAATTGATTTGGCTGATGTCAGTTCCCTAGAGAAAAAAGTAGATAAACCACACAGATCCTGCTTAGGCCATGAAGTCAGCATGATCTAAAGACATGAAGCCAGGACTGCCTGCCCACACATCTATCTCCCCACCTTGTCATTGATATGCACACTTTTAACACTTATTTGTCCTAGCTTCACAGGAATCAATGAGTAAATCCTAGCATTCATACATAGACAAAAATATGACATTTTTTATAGTCAGAAACCAAAGTCAATGCCTTAGCAAATGACAGGGAATAAAGAATTCCTGACATGCAAGACCAGCATTGTATTCAAATAAAACAAACAACATGTCCTCATCTATGCAATTTTATGCTGAATTCTTCACTCACAGCTGTCCTATTTATGAAGTGACAGCATTCACAGGACACTTTCCCTTAAACATATTAGGCTTGTTTTTCAAAATGACTTATGCTGTTGGTGCTGCTAGTATGCCTGAAGGCTGGTGATTTATTTTGACTTCATTTCCACTAATTCATGAAAAGTAGTTCTGTATATGTATAATGTATTTCTATAAGACCCATTCCTCCTTCCACTCTTTGGATGTTCTCACTCAGCATACACTGGCTCTAATAGATTTCCTTGTGGGCTTGGAGGAGTTTTCTTATTCTTACTTGCAATTTCATAAGATCTTTGTGGGGCAATCCAGCACTGTATGAGAGTGCAGGGATTGCAATTCGATTGAAAACTTGTGTCTTATTTTGTACTATAAAAACACTTTTCAGGATCAGTTTCAGTTTTCCATACCACTCTTTGCTGCTCATTTTTCTCAACAATTTGTTCTGGATTGTCAAATCTACCTCCTTTCCCAGATATTTCTATACATTCCTGCTCAAGTCTACATTTTTCAGTTTTCTTTAGTTTTATTTATTTATATAGCTCAAGGCACATCGGGACAGATTTTTAAAAAGTACGCGAGTGCGTACTTTTGTTCGCGCACCCGGCACAAACAAGAGTATGCTGGATTTTAATAGATATGCACGTAGCCACGCGTATCTTTTAAAATCCAGGGTCGGTGTATGCAAGGGGGATGTACATTTGTGCACCTTGCGCGCGCCGAGCCCTGCGCGCTCTGCCCGTTCCCTCCGAGGCCGCTCCGAAAACGGAGCAGCCTCGGAGGGAACTTTCCTTCCACCTCCCCGCACCTTCCCCTCCTTTCCCCTACCTAACCCACCCCCAGCCCTATCTAAACCCCCCTACCTTTATTATAAAAATTACGCCTGCCCAAGGCAGGCGTAACTCGCGCACGCCGGCCGGCTGCCGGCGCGCGATTCCCTGGCCCGGGAGTAGTTCCAGAGGCCTCAGTCATGCCCCCAAAATGCCCCCGGGCCGAAACCACGCCCGCAACCCCACCCCCGGATGACGCACTGCCGTGACATGCCCCCGACACACCCTCCCCAGGAAAACCCCGGGACTTACGTGCGACCCGGGGCTTGTGCACGCTGCCGAGCCTATGCAACATAGGCTTGTCATGCGCAGGGGGTGGAAGGGGCAGCTTTTCAGGGGTTACGCACGTATCCTACACGCGTACCCCTTTGAAAATCTGCCCCATTACATTCAGGTTATGTAGGTATTGTCATGTCCAAACAGGGTTTACAATCTGAAGACCTAATATACTAAGGCTTTTCTCCATAGACACATACAGGTCAATTTTAAAAGTGTTGCTCTTGCAAAAATGCCCACATATGTGCCCAAGTGGGCCGTGTGCGAGCAACAGATTTTTAAAAGCTGCAAAATATGTGTGTATGTACCTGTGTGTGCATGAGGAATAAGAGGGTGGAAAAGGGGTGTGGCATGGGCATTCCAGGGTGGGGCCAAGACTAATGCTCATACCTCTGTATTATAAAACTGAAAACCTCAGCGCTTGTATGCTAGATATCCACGTAACTTTACTGCTGCTCCCGATGAGGAACAAGTCTGTAGATTTCGAGTTTTAGGGCTTATAGGACAGGATGAGGGATCCAGGTCAACTGGGCAGCATGCAGGATGAAGAACCAGAAGTATAACTTTGAACTAGGCAGCGCATCCTTTGCTGCTTTTATTTCTTAAAGAAACCTTTAAAATGTTTGTAAAAGGTTTCTTTTTAATTTTGTCAGTAAAAATATATAAACAATATTTACCAATATGGCTAAAAAATATCTAAAACAAAAAATGAAAACTATATCAAAAAGGATGTGCTGCCTAGTTCAAAGTTATACTTTTGGTTCAGCGGCGCCACGTTGTGGGACGTCCATACCTTCAGTGGGGAACAACAATTGAATAAGGCTTAATAAAATAAATTTTCTAAAAATTATTTTTTTTGCATTTTCTGTTGCCTAGATAAAATCATCTTCACATATTAGTAGTTGCAATTGGCCAAGGAGGTTTTAACATACCCATATAGGGGTAGATTTTCGAGGATTTACACACGTAGAGGGGGTTACTCGCACCGGGCCATTCCCCCAGACCACCCAGCCACACCCCCGAACCATCTCCCCTGCCCATCCCGCCCCGTCCCGCATCCTGCCCGCCCATTCATAAAAGTCAAAGGTATGGGGGGGTTTCTTTAGGGCTGGGGGGCGGGACAAGGAGGGGAAGGTGGGAGGGGAGGGAACGGGGAAAGCCAGCAGGGCTTCCCGAGGGCTCGGCGCACACAATTTGCACTAGTGTGCACCCCCTTGCTCGCATGTCCCCTGATTTTATAACATGCGCATGGCTGCTCGTGCATGTTATAAAATCAGGCATACATTTGTGCACACCGGGTTGCGTGCACAAATGTACGCCTGCTCGTATGTTTTAAAATCTGCCCCAATGTGTCTGTTCATATAAGGAGAACTGAATGAGGTATTTTAAAAGATCAATGAGAAAACTGGTCTGATCTTTACTGTTATATTCAAACTTTGTAATTGCACAGCCGTTTTCAAGTACAGACTTTAATAGCTCATTTCTGTTTTTGTATACATTTTGGTATATGTATGTGTATTTTACTTATTTACGGCTATATTGTCTGTTATTCAATGTAAATGTTTTTAATTTGAATTTTATTTAACTACATGTAAATTATGTTGTATGTATTTTTATATGTTATTATTTATGTTTTGATTACTGTAGCTCCTGAAGCAGCTCGGTCACATAAGTGAAACTCCGCCAGAGTCGGGCTTCACTTTTTCCTAAACCACATTGCAATAATAAAGAATCCTTGATTTTACCAATCAACTCTTCTTGGTTGCTACTCTGCATATTGGATCAGCTTCCAGTTTGTTTCTAAGGATATTCCAGACCTACTAGCTGTGTTGTCCCTTGATGTTGAAAAGACTTTTGACCATGCAGAATGGGACTATCTTTTTTAATTTCTGTATTGGTTTGGCTGTGGCGACTCTTCTCTCATTAAACAAGCAGATTTACCACTCTCCAAGTTCATTTCTTTCTATCAATGGTACTCTTTCTCAACAAGTTATTTTACAGAGGGGTATATGCCAGGTTTGCCCCCTTTCTCCATATCTGTTTAATGTGTCCTTGGAGCCTATTCTGTTATCCATATGGGAAGACCCTGCACTCACAAGTATTCAGTATTGTGGAGTTGAATGTAAGCTAGAAGCATACGCTGATGATGTTCTCCTATTCATAGCTGGTCCCTTGCCACCATCCCAGAAATTATGGAGCATACTCTTTCTTTTTCCAGCATTTCCTGCAATCATGTTAACTAGAACAAATCAGAATTGATGCCTCTTAATGGTCAAGTTGTAGAGATAGCATCTCAGCTTTCTCAATTCCGTTGGCTCTCAGATGGCCTGAAATATCTTGGTATGTATTTTTTTACTTCCTTGTCCTTAACCTTTTCAAAAGCTGAAGATCACATCATCAGTCTTGTAACTGAGAGTGTGCCTAAATGGACACCCTTATATCTCTCATAGTGTGGTCATTTAAACATGATCAAGATGGTTCTTGCCCCTCAGATATATTTTATGCTCAGCATGCTGCCAGTTTTGTTTTCCAATACATTTTACTGTAGAGTTGATAGGTTATTGACTCACTTTCTATGGCACAATAAACCCCCATGTATTGAACTCCGAATGCTCTAATTACCCAGGCAAGGAGGATCAGCTCCCTCAATTTTCAATACTACCACCTTTACTTTCTATTTCAGCAGATTCTTGCCTGGATTTCAGAATATGTTCATCTTTATTTTCTCCTAGTGTGGCTTTCCTTGGAGCAAGCTATAGTTAATCTGATTCTGTTGTCGGACTGGGCCATGCCCCGGTCCCTCCACCTACCTTGGAGCCGGCCCGGCCCACGCGAGTCCGTCTCCGGCCTCCCAGGCCTGTTCCGCGGCCTGCCGCGGAGACTCTACTGCGAGGGAAACGCCACCGACTCCCCATCGCTGGCCGCGCCTCCTAGGCGCGCGCAGGGGATCCAGTCTTAAAGGGGCCAGCGCGGGAAACCAAGGACAGCTCCTAGGATGACGTCAGGCGCTGCAGGGTATATTACCCTGCAGCTGGGATTAGATCTTTGCCTTGCAACGAGGTTCCTCAGGTTTCCTGACTGCTAGTTGCTGCGACTCTTGGATTGCTTCTGTTTTTGACCCGGCTTGCTTCCTGAACTTGTCCCCTGCTTCCGCCCCTTGGTTTTGGTATCGATGTCTGACTCTTGGCTTCTGACCTGGCTCCGTTCCACAACTTCGTCTTCGGCTTTTGTTCCTGGGTTGGTATTGACTTCTGACCTTCTGGCTTCCGACCCGGCTCCGTCCACAACTCCGTCCTCTGCTTCGCCCCGGCTTTGGTGTGGATCTCTGACTCCTGGCTCCCGACCGGGCTTAGCTCCTGGACTCCGTCTTCAGCTACTTCCTCACCTCTCGTATCCAGTACCTGCTGGCCCAGAGGATTCTCCTAAGTCCCAGCGGCTCGGGCTCTCACAGGCTCCTCCCGGGGGAGCCACGGGCTTCCAAGGGTGAAGACTCTTCATCTAGCTGGGTCCAGTCCTCGTCCGTCTCTTTAATCGCTGCCTGGGTCCTTGGTCGCATAGGACTCCACCTAAGCCCCCCTTCTCTTTTTCTACTTCTTTTTTGCTCTGCTTTACTTCATATGAGAAATCCACTGTATTTCTATGTTGCTCTAGAGTACATCAGGAACCAATGCACTCCAGAGGTTTGTTTGTATTCATTGTGTTCAATAAATAGGTTTAAACTTAAAAAAAAAAAAAAAGCATGAATGAGGGGAAGCCAGTGGTACATGTGTAGAAAATGTGGTGACATTTTCTGAAGTAGATAAGCCTTCTAAACACACTTTTCAGTAGATAGGTGTCATAATGTACTGCTGCCATCATTGCTGTCCATTAACAATAGTAAGGTACAGCTCCAAAGAGGAAATTTTTTCAAAAATATTTGTTTATGAATCCATTCCAGGGGAAACAGAAGATGACACAAGCCCTTTCCCATGATTTTCCAAAGTAGAAATGAAAAATTAATAACAAAAGGCATGTGGGCAAAATGGATGCAAGCTGGTCTTACTATTGCACTGAGCTGAAATATAGTGAATAAAAGTCATGCAGCTTGGTAAGTGACTCACCATTTGGAGCAGAATTATAGGTGAACTAGAACCTATAAATGGAAAGCAAAGATAGGTCCACCTCTTATGTGAACCAAATATCTTATTAGGGTGCCTTTAAAAAATAAATATTTGAAAGTTAGAAATCATACTAAACAGCAGTGGAATATCTCCTTTTATGACAGTAGATTTTGGGGAAGTCAAGATACTTAGGGGTAGATTTTAAAAGGTGCACACATGCGTCCATGTGAGTGTGTTTCCCGGTGCGCACACATAGACGCGCCAATTTTATAACATGTGCGCACCGGGAAGCGCATGTTATAAAATCAGGTGGCCACGCACACCTAATTGCTGGATTTTATAATTCGCGTGCACATGTTCGTGCGGCGCAGAAGGGGGGTGTACTTTTGTGAAGTCCACACGGCAACACAATCGGCACTTCCCCAGTTCCCTCCCAGTCTGCTCAAATTAAGGAGTAGACTGGGAGGTTGCTTTCCTAACCCCCTGCCTAAGGAGTATATTTTCCACTCTGTATGCGTGCGCTTCCCGGTGTGAACACATGGACGCGTTGATTTTCTAACATACGTGTGCTGGTACATGCATGGTAGAAAAATATGTGGGTCGCGTGCACTTGCACACTAGATTTTATAATCCGCACGTGTATATGCGGGCAGTGAGCGGAAATGGGGGGGCTTCTGCAATTTCCATGCAGCGATGCATTCCAGCCTTCCCCAGACTGGGAGGAAACTTAACTACCCCCCTACCTAACCTCCCTTCCCCTTCCCCTCAACTCTCCACCCCTTAACCCTACCCTTTTCTTTTTTTTTTTCTTTCTTTCACAACTTACTTCACCTCCTGAGCTGAAGTAAATTGCATGCACCAGCAACAGTGTCTTTGGGACAGCGAATAATGCAACTGTCCTGGCCTGCCCCCCCTTGCCCTGCCCCTTCCCACCCAGAACATGTCCCCCGGCCCTCCCCTTCAAAGAGTCCTGGCACTTATTCACATACTGGCGTTTACGCACGTGGCCAGGCCTCTTTGAAAATTTGTCAGGTGCGTGCAAGGTGCGGCCACACATGTAAATACTGGGATTTACATGCGTGGGCCATTTAAAATCTACTATTAACTTTCCTTCCCCTTCCCCTTCCCCTCTCCTCCCCACCCCTAAACGTAACCTACTTTACCTCTTTTTAAAAATGTTACTTGCTGCTCCTCGCTTCCTCAGGACAGTGGCTAATTGCCACTGTCCCGGATGGCCTCCGTCCTACCCCTCCCTGCCCAGAACATGCCCCCCCCCGGCCCATCCCTTTTCAGGGCACAGCAATAATACGCAAATTGAAAATGCACATGTGACAATATTTGTGTGTGTGGCCGATTTAAAATTCAGCCGTTAGTCACTACTTGCCTTTGAGAAACCAAAACCACTAGGGTGTTTTGACGCTATAGTACTCCAAGGATAATGCATATATTTTTCACACAAGTCTGAAAGGTCATCTGTGTGGCTAAAAGACTGCTACCAGTCCAATTACTTGCTAGAAGCAATACTGTCCATTCTCCTCAGAGAATGATTTCCTTTTACATTCAGAATCTATTCCATCTGCTTTCAGCCCAAAACTTTCTAGAGCCATTCTGAGCCAGAATCAATGCTTTCTCATTTCTGAATGGTTTAAAATCCCATTAGTCTTATAGGGCTATTTCAAGACCTCTTTAGAAATTAGTATACATTTGGCTAAACTTTAAGAAAACGCAAAGGTTATTTTTTCCAGTACCTCTTAAGTGTAAAGAGAAAATAAAACATTCTTTGGTTTTGAACTAGGATCTGCACAGTTTAGGGCCCGAGATTTATGCATTGAGCCATAGAATAGCTTTATCACTGTAAAGTTAGTTTGCTGTGTTGCCCTGCCCCTGTGTCTCTGGATTGTCCTCAGTGTCACAAAAAGAGATCTGGATTACTTCACAGGTTCTCTTAGCATATAGATATCCATAGAGAAGTGTGGGAGCCCAGAGGGAACTTGTGACTTGTACAAAGCAATGTATTCATGTTAAATTGTATTGTGAAGCAATAGTCTGTCTACTATTGTGTTGTGTTGTCACTGAAAGGATTCTATGGTGCTGAGACCTGGATTGGTATTTTGGCTGAGTATAAGCCTATTCCTACAAAGTTCTTTCTATTGAGTTTACCTGAAGTGATAAGCCAAGAGCTATATTAAGTTTATTAGCATTTATAAATAAAACCACTCATGCACATATCCTGTGACTATTTGCTTCAGGGGCCATTGGGCTTGACACTTAGTTATGACATAGCAAAAGATCTTTAGCAAAATATATTTCTTTGTGGTGTTCTCTGTCATAGGAGGAATTATCCATAGACTGAAAAAAGTACGCTTCTGCAGCTTTTACATTTTATGTGCTAACAGCATTGAACATTGGGTAAACCATGAATTATAGGACTTATATTGACAATTAGGGATGTGCAGGCAAAAAGTTTTCGTTGCGTACATGATACGTATTCGTGGGGGGTCAATTCCGTTTCATGCGGAAGTATGGAGAATTCCATAAGTTGTCGATCTGTAAATACGTTACTACGGCAAGATAAATTATTGTCCCAGCTAAAATTAAAATTAACTACAACCCCCCACCCTCCTGACCCCCCCCCCCCCAAGACTTACCAAAACTCCCTGGTGGTCCAGCGGGGAGACAGGAAGCCATCGCTGCACTCGTTTGCCGGTTTTATCACGGCGCCGATAGCCTGTGTCACAGGGGCTACCGGTGCCATTGGTCAGTCCCTACCACATGGTCACCAGCACCATCTTGTGCTCCTACCATGTGACAGGGGCTGACCAATGGCACCGGTAGCCCCTGTGACATAGTATGGGCAAAAGCTATCGGCGTCGGACGGCAGGTCACTCCTGGAACCCCGTTGGACCCACAGGGACTTTTGGCCAGCTTGGGGGGGCCTTCTGACCCCCACAAGACTTGCCAAAAGTCCAGCGGGGGTCCGGGAGCGACCTCCTTGCACGCCGGCCGTCCGATGCCAATACTCAAAATGGTGCCGATCGCCTTTGCCCTCACTATGACACACATAGTGAGGGCAAAGGCAATCGGCGCCATTTTGAGACTCAAAATCGCCGTCCGATGCCAATACTCAAAATGGCGCCGATCGCCGTCATAGTGAGGGCAAAGGCGATCGGCACCATTTTGAGTATTGGCATCGGACGGTGATTTTGAGTCTCAAAATGGCGCCGATCGCCTTTGCCCTCACTATGACGGCGATCATCGCCATTTTGAGTATTGGCATCGGACGGTGATTTTGAGTCTCAAAATGGCGCCGATCGCCTTTGCCCTCACTATGTGTGTCATAGTGAGGGCAAAGGCGATCGGCGCCATTTTGAGTATTGGCATTGGACGGCCGGTGTGCAAGGAGGTCGCTCCCGGAGCCCTGCTGGACTTTTGGCAAGTCTTGTGGGGGTCAGGAGGCCCCCCCCAAGCTGGCCAAAAGTCCCTGTGGGTCCAAGGGGGTCCCGGAGCAACCTGCTGTCCGATGCCAGGACTCAAAATGGCATCGATAGCTTTTGCCCATACTATGTCACAGGGGCTACCGGTGCCATTGGTCAGCCCCTGTCACATGGTAGGAGCACAAGATGGCGCCGGTGACCATGTGACAGGGGCTGACCAATGGCACCGGTAGCCCCTGTGACACAGGCTATTGGCACCATGATGAAACCAGCACCGAGGGTGTGAGAGTGCAAGGAATGGCTTCCGGACTCCCTGCTGGACCACCAGGGTGTTTTGGTAAGTCTTGGGGGGGTCAGGAGGGTGGGGGGTTTAAATTTTTATTTAGGAGGCCGAATAAAACAGAAATACGTGGGGAGTCGCGATGCGTTTCACCTCCCCACGTATTTAACAGATAGCAAAAAATAAGTTGTGGATTACAAATACGTGGAAAACGGATGCACACCTCTATTGACAGTCTCAGTTTGTATTCTTTCCAGCAACTCAGGGATGGGTATCATTTTGGATGAAGGTCTGTATTAATCAAGACATCAGGCATAATTATGGATGCATTTATAGTTTCTGGGGAGGCAGTCTCTCCCCTTCAATAAAAATTATTGAATAGGCAATGAGGGTGCCCCCTCCCCCCCAAAAAAAAAAACCTAAACAATTTCTTAAGACCAGATACTGATCAATAGTTTTTTAATGCAACCTTGCCCAGCAAAAACATCCCCTTTTTTACCTCTCCCAGCACTAATATTCTCTTCCTGCTCCCCTTGCCCTATCCAGCAACATCTTATCTCCTTGAGCCCAGCTCACATTCATCAGAGATTCATCAGCTCAGATTCATCAGATTCATCAGCTTCGCCCATTTCTCTCTCCCACACTAAAGCTAGTATTTCCTTTTTATCCCTCTTGCTGCACCCAGCATGATAATCCATCCATTCTCTCTCCTCCCCCCCCCCCCCCCCCCCCCAGGACTCCAGTATTCTTTGGTGGAAGCATGGTGCTTAACTCCCAAGCATGCATAGAAGCAGGGAGCAACATGGCATTGGGGTGCATAGTCAGGCAGGCATTGACATGCAGAAAGACTCCATTTCCTACACATGTCCCACACTTTATAAGCTTGCTCTTGCCTCTGCCCACTGACTGCTGGCTGAAGGCAGGGAGTAGGGGAGTGCTGGCATGGATGTCTTGCTGTGGGTCAGATGAAAAAGACCTGTGGGCAGGAGGTTTCCCACCCCTGCTTTAGATTAATGATTTCTGTTACATAAAAATATATGTACAGTCCCTTGGAGAACACCACTTGATTCTTTATTCCAAATGGTACATGTATTATTAATTATGACCTGTTGGTACATCTCATTTTTTGTGGTTCCTTAACACATTCAAACGTTATCCCTAAACACCATCTTCCTTAATGTGAAAATAATTCTTTATTGTCTATCAAAAGGTTTAAAAAAATACATGTGGCAAAATAATTGATATAGTTTATATCTAATTTACTGCTCATATTCTCAAAAAAAAAAACCAACCCAAAATAAAGTTAATTTAACAAGACTTGGTACTGCTGAACTCATGCTGATTCTTCTAATCATCCCCCTCACCTCCAAGTGTGCAGCCATCTCCTCTATTTGCCTTTTTCTGAAGATTTAGTCAAGGCATAAAGATTTTCTTTTGCTTCTCTTTGTTGTTTGATCCCTCTTTTGTGTCTGTTCAATAGGAGTCCAACCCACATTTACCTAATTTACTATAATAAGTATGAGAAGAAAAATATCCAAAAATAACACATTGGCAACATTGTTGTGCTTGAGACCTTGCAATTTTCTAATGTAACCCAAAAAAAAGATTGAATGATAAGAAATACATGCGCACTAAAGATTTATGGAAAGTAAATTAGACTCTCAGATAGCTAATGTAGTTTTATACCAAATAAGGATACAGTATGATCCAATTATATGTAATAGTTGCTCGATTATTGCTCTCACTTCCAAAATAACAAAACATATTTATCATTATTATTATAGAAAACACATAGAAACAAAGAATTTTAGAACTTCATTTCATACAATATGGGTCTCCAGGGCATTTTCCCATGATGGTAAACTCCTGCATACAATTTAAACCTAATTGATAACTTCATAAAAATATTGAGTAATTGATGTGAGTATTTATAAAGCAGTTTTCTTTTGCACCATAGAATATAATATACACAAATGACTTATTATCAGTAATGTGCCAGTTATATATTATAACCTTGTTACTTCATTTTAATAGATTCCCAGCCTTCTCTTTGAGGCATCTCTAACACAACTAATTTTAAAGGTAAATAAAATAGGCAAATGAACTTGGCTTTTAGAACTATTGTATGCAAATATATCTAAAGGCTGAAGTAGAAAGGATGTTGGGGTACTCTCCCTACCATCTTTCTCATCCTTTTCTTCTTTTATTACTCTTGAAGCTCTCAACTTATATTTTTCTATTTCATTCACTCTTTCTTCTCACTTCCCTGTCCAATTATTTCTCAGTCCATTTAACTCATCCCCCTTTTCAAATCCCCCTTTTCCTCTTCTCTTCCACAATTTCTCCCCATTCCTTGTGGTTTTATCCCTTCCACCATGTCTACTTACATAAAAAAGAAATGAGGTCAAGTGGGCATAAGAAGCAGCCAATGGGGATACAAAGCATAGATTCACTGTTGGTTTTTATACTACTGGCCTACATAGATACCATGAGCATCATGGCCAATGAGGAGGAGCAGATTCTGAGTCTGCTGCAGGGCTTTTCTTCAGCTGTCAGTAAGAAGAGCTATATTTGCCTCAAATTCCTCTTACCCTTCTATTTGAGTGATGAAGTGGGACAAAGAAGTGATGGCATGGTAATATCAGCACACACCTCACTTACAGGGTCATTCATCAAAATGTGTTATGGTGTTAATGCCCATGATAACGCAATAGCACATGGTGGGATTAGGGAGGGGTTTGGGCGAGATCAATGAAAATGAGAGGCAGTATCGTACCATGCAATAGCAAAATGCACACTGGAAATAACTACACCTTTTTTCCTGGCATTAAGCTGTGCGATATGCCTGAAATGGCCAAAACATAATTCACAATAAATATTGCAAATTCCATTTTGGGCATGGGGAGAGTAGAGTGGAGTGGAGTAGAGAGAGAGAGCCTCTGGGAGGACACACATAGTAGTCAACTATTTATACTGCTATAGGAGGGCTAGCTAGTAATTCAAGGTGAGGTTTTGGTTGTGGCTAGAATTTGGGGGCCAGTTTTATATGTTGAGTGAGGCATACAAACAGCACAGTAGACCTTAGTGAAGATTTGATGTGATTTGGCACACAAAGATGAGATTTCTACAATGGTCTCTCACCCAAGTTTGATGGACTCTCTACCAGGGTGCTATCAAGTTAGGGCAAGAGAACACTGGAGTAATCTCATCTTAGTTTGACTTTCTTCACTCCAAATTACATCAAATCTTCACCGAGGTCTATTGTGCTGTTCTTAGATCTCACTCTGCATGTAAAACTGGCCCCAAAACCCTACACCACCACCAAAACCTCACTTTGAGTTACTAGATGACCCTCCTATAGTGATATAAATAATTGACTAATATGAAAACCTTATAAAGAGTCTTTTTCTCTTTCTCTCTCTCTCTCTCTCGCTCAGCACTTTGCAAGTATTGCAGCTGTGAAAACTTTAACACATGTTGCCATAAACTACAAGTGCTGTAATTCTAAAATTATCATAGCTATGCCCCTTTTCCTTATCACAGACATTATCCATGCAAAAATTATCGCTTTTTGATGAATCTAGGGGTTTGTGAGCTCTGAACAATCCTTTTTCTTTTTCATTGTGTACATCCTATATTGCCAGACTTGGGGGGGGGATAACTTAGAGATCCAGGTTGAGACCAACCTTTTTAAAGCATTGTAATTCGTGACCCAGGCATTGACATAATTAATTCCAAATCCTACAATTCATCCTGGCTAGACAGAGTTCAGTGAACTCAGAAGTTGTGTAACAGATTGATTTCAGCCGGTTTCTTCCATGAATTGAAATAATGGTGCAGAAGACAAGGAGCAGCATTCAGACTCTGAGAGTGTTTTGTTTTGTTTTTTTAATTGTTTCTTAAAATATCTTAGAACTGCTACATTGTTACAGAAGAAAATTCAATACCTTGATTGAGGTTTGATTTTGTAAGGTTTCTGCATTTCTAATGTGTCCAAATTAAGCACTCAGAGGAATAAAGTTGTATGAAAGAATGTTACTTAATCACAAGGAGAGAATGTGTGGTCACACTTCAGGCTGTTCATCAAAATAATTTGATTATTTAAGAAAGACTTATTGTGTATAATTCCATTCAAAATGGTAGAGTGTTCAGTTTCTAGACACAGCCATGTTTTGCATGGTTGCTGCATAGGGAGGAACCCGCAGAGGCTCTCATATCTACAAGAAAACAAACATATTATAACAGTAGCAAGTACGGAACATTAAAATTGAAGGTGCAAGAAAACTAGTTTCAAAATCATTCACAATGGGCCAGATTTTATAACATGCGTGCGGGCGTAACCCGGCGCGCACGTGGGGTTATGCCGGGTTGTGCCCGGCGCGCACGCGGGCGCAACCCGGCGCGCACAAATGTACACCCAATTTTATAACCTGCGAGCGCATCCACGCACATGTTATAAAATCCGGGGTCGGCGCGCACAAGGGGGTGCACACTTGTGCACCTTGCGAGCGCCGAGCCCTAGGGGAGCCCCGATGGTGTTCCCAGTTCCCTCAGAGGCTGCCTCAGAGGGAACTTTTCTTCAGCCCCCCCAGCTTCCCCTCCCTTCCCCTATCTAACCCGCCCCCCAGCCCTAAAGAAATCCCCCCCACCTTTATTTTATGATTTACGCCTGCCTCTGGGCAGGCATAGGTTGCGCACACCGGCCAAGTGCAGGCGTGCGAACCCCCAGCATGGCCGCTGGACCGGAGGCCTCAGTCCCGCCTTGCCCCGCCCCACCCTGCCCATTTTTTCAAGCCCCGGGACATATGTGCATCCCGGAGCTTGTGCGCATCGCCGAGCCTATGCAAAATAGGTTCGGCGCGTGCAGGGGCACTTTTTTGTGGTTATGCACGTAACCCTTTGAAAATCTGCCCCAATAAGTCTTTCTTAAATTAATTTATTTTTTGATGAACAGCCTGAAGTGTGACCACACATTCTGTCCTTGTGACTTTATGAGTATGTGTGTGTTTTTATACTCCTTCGTTTGTACAGAATGTTACTTAAAACATTATTGTTAAATTTGGTAAGTGAACCTAGGCAATCTTATAGTATATCTGCTATATGCAGTGTATTTGTAGTAATTTGCAAAACTTTGAAAATAACTTTAACTATTACTCAATAGTATATTGTCCAGAAACCAATAATGGAATAGTGTTATTGCAGGCCATATTTTCCAAAGAATTTTCCTGCAGAGATAGAATTACAGACACTTAAAATTAGAACTTTACAAGGGAAATCAATATAACATAAAATATATCCTCTGTTACAGAAAATTGATACATTAGCAACATAATTTAGACTTATTTATAAATGAACATAAAGTAATGCAAACCAAGGTTATCATAATGCCATCAGCCTGTGATGTACTGTAAAAATATTATTTTGTTTCCTGGACTAGCAGTTTATTTGTCAATAATGAAGCAAGGATTGATTTTCTTGCATCTTGGTATGAAAAGGAAATTGAATCTAATGCTCCCAAATTCATAGGTGTGAAAAAATAATGCACAAGGACACTTAGAGTGACCCATTAAAAAGAATTGCCTTCTAAGCTGAAAATTAGTGTTAGAAAGGTACTGCACATTTCAGCTTGTTTATGTAAGTGAGGTGGTGAGACCTGTAAGCCCTAGCCAAGCTCTGCCACAGATATCATTATAGCTCATTTCACTGTCTCCTCCTTGCATTACACTTTTCTTGGATGTGTCCCTTTTGGCATCTTGTAAATTGAGAAAAAGAGTGGAAGGAAAACTTCTGACTACTACAGAAATTGATGTTACCCAGAGAAAGAGCATGAAGTAAAAAACACCTGCCCATTTTTTAAATTAGAAGGCATTTTCCAGAATTCTTACAGGATCATAAATTATGAAAAAAGAATTGAACTCAGGGTGCTTCAGTTTCTCCAACACATGTACAGTAGGGATATACTATTCTTTGAAACCAAATAGGAAATGTCAATCAAATTTCCTATTTCATTTGTTTGTTTGTTTTTTTAAATGAAATGTAAGATAAATGAACAAAATGTTCATTTTTTTGTTTTATGCTGCCTTTTTAGCAAATTGGCCATCTGATTTAAAAATACCACCCCCCCTCCCCCATCTCCTAGAATTTCTTCCATCCTCCCTCTCCCAGACTCCTTAAAGCCCCTGGATAAACTCTTATCCCATATATGGTTTAAATGGGACAGGAGTGATCCTCAGTCTCTCCTGTTGCAGATTTTCAAAATGGCACCAACCTTGCGTCATTCATTTTGTTGTACAATAAATTGGTTGTACAATAAATTTTGTTGTACAATAAATTGGTGCTGGCCTAGTGTAAATCGGTTGATCCCTGTCACATGATGGGGCAAACAACAGCTGGCACCATTTTTCAAATTGGCAGTTGTAACACTTTGCTGGTTGCAGTACCATCCTGTGATTAGCAGCACTTTACCCCCAAAACACCATCTACTCTCCTATGCAGCATGGATGCCACCAACGGACACCATCCATGGCCTGCCTTAGATGCAAGGGCACATCAGGCTGCATCTTAAAGGCCCCTCCATGGGAAAAGTGGAGTGGTATCTGCTGATGACCAGCCCTGCTGGAGAATATAAGCTTGACTCACGTTCCAGCTGGTGCCTCAGCAGCAGCTCATCCTGTTGTTATTCGCTGTACCCCTGCCTTGCCTCATAGTCTTAGCTCTCTTCCTTGCTTTCTCCTTGTCTTGCCCCATTGTCTCTTTGTCTTGCTGTACCCTGCCCTGCCTTGCCTTGTCTATCTTGCATTGTCTGTCCACCTTACCATTGTCTTGGTCCTCTTTGACTTTTCTGGTCCATCTATTTCTTGCCTGCCTCTAGGTACTGACCTCTGCTATGCACCTTGATCATTCACTTCCGAGCTCCCTGGTACTAATCTCTGCTATGGACCTTGACCACTCTCTTGCCTGCTGCCTGCCCCCAACATCAGCCCACACCTGCATCCTCCTTCTTCACTGCCATCCCTCACCATGGCTTACTCCCAGCGACTGCCCCTCTTGGGACCCTCACCTAAGTCCTGCTGGCCCTTGGAACACACGGGAAAAGGGGCTAGTAAAAGTGAAGCCCAGCCCCAGTTCCTCTAGGGCATGTCCACCATCTGTTGACTACTCAACCATGCCACAGCTCAAGGGTTCACTAACTGTGACCTGGTCTGAGGGCATACATTCCTGGGACCCTACTAGACCACCTGGGTGAATTTGGTGAGTGTGGGGAGTTCAGGTGTTGGGCTACGTTATGCCATGGGGGTGCTGGCTCCAAAGAAGCTATGTTTTAATAAAAGGAACGGCAGCGATATAGTGGTGGGGACTGTGAGTGGGGGTTTATTTTACAAAATATTACTTTTTGGGGGGACATGGATACCTCTAGGGTGGTGGGGAAGGGGGTAGGACTGGGTCTTCTATTTGGTTTTGGAAAATAGTGTGCAGTATTTGCAAATAGGATGCACCATTTTCCAAAACCAAAATGAAAAAAGGAAACTAAAAGATCCTCAAAAACACCCACATCTATTTCTTTATTTCTTTCTTTATTTACTTATTTATTTATTTTACAGCTTTTTTTTTATACCGGTATTCGTGGGTACATCATATCGGTTTATAAATAACTGAAAGAAAATACAAAAAACAGGGACGGGGAAGGTGGAGCAGGGGGTGAGGCAAGTGGATATACAGAGGGGTGGAAGGCTGAAAAAAAGGACAGCAGATTAACTAAAAAAGGAGCAATAAATTGCAAATATAAAATATAACATGGCATAGGATCTCACAAATATACAATATAACATGGCAAATAGACTTCCAAATGAAACAACATTAAAAACTAATTTTTTTGCTGTGCATGTCTCTGTCATGTACTTTATCAAAAGGCAGAAGCTAACAAAGTTGTAACAAAAATAAATATATTACTTCCTATCAAAATATGTACCTAAAAGTATTATACAATATATCAGTGAGAACATAGGCAACAATGACCACAATAATAAACAATACTAGAGGTTGAAGTAAAATAAGCAGTTTTATTTTGCAATTCATGAAAAATCTCTTGTACAGAAGACAAGTAAATATTTTTCCAACTGCTTACCATGACTTAGCTGCACAATTTAAAAATGTTTCAGTCAGCCAGGCCACAAAGGTAAATAATTTAGATTCCTGGTTTGCATCTTTGAGAATCTAGGAGTGTTGCCATGTTAAAGATATAGTTCCAAAATCAATACTGGCTTACACCCCTCATGTATCATAAACAATAACCCCTCAACTCATGAGGTAAATACTTCACAACATTTTTTTATTATTTTTTTTTAATTTTTTGATTTAGGGAATTAGAATCAGATACTAAGGTGCTCTCTCTTGTGCAATCTCCAGGCTCTTGCCCGCAATGGGCTTCAACCTGTATCATCAATGAGCACAATCTTTCACATCATTTACTATTTCCCATCAAATTATTTCATATAATAGATTTCAACACCAGTTTTCTTTCCCATTAAATTATTTTGTGTGATAAATTTCAAAACGTATTTTTACTATTTTGCTTAGCTTATATTCATCCTCTTAAGCTCTTCCAACTCTTCTTTAGCCCACTGTGATACTTCTGTTTCACAGACACTGACCATGTTTCGGCATCAGTATATGCCTACTTCAGGGGACTAAAGTCTCTCTACAATGAAAAAGCACCATCACTCACATTATTAAACATTCCTTTCACTTATTTTAAATTTTAAATATCTACTTCAGTGGTGCCTACTTATTTCAGCCTGCATTGGCTCCGCATCACAACTCACAGCATGGTGACAAATGCTTACTCATTCATACCGGAAGTGCAGTTTTTTAAAGCACTGCTCTCATTCTCCATGAACCAGTCACACAACTCACACACCTTTCAACCTATCCACTTAAATTTATCTTCCAAGAGACACACCCCTTCCATATCTCTACATGAACACCGACCAGTCCACTTCCTTATTCAGTCCTTAGGGATAGACCGTGCTTAAATTAAAAATCCAATGTTGCTCACTTTGTAATAATCGAAGATTGACATCACCACCTCTCTCATTCCAACACACTA
Organism: Rhinatrema bivittatum; assembly: GCF_901001135.1. Taxonomy (NCBI): domain Eukaryota; kingdom Metazoa; phylum Chordata; class Amphibia; order Gymnophiona; family Rhinatrematidae; genus Rhinatrema; species Rhinatrema bivittatum. The sequence continues at coordinate 153,958,298 of NC_042619.1, forward strand.
CTTCCAATACAGTATATAACTCCTCAAAAAGATGACCTGCCTCCAGACAGTGTTGCACTAAGGGTGCCTCCACTTTTTTACTCTTCGAGGCACTCTTGTGCTCTATCAACCGTGTCTTTAATTTCCTCATAGTTTTGCCAATATATAATAATTGACAGGGGCACCATATTGCATACACCAGTTTGCTTGATGTACATGTGATTCTCACCCCGCGGTCTATACCACTTTCATTTTTGTACAGGCAGATTCTCATTAGTATGTGCTACCAAGCACATAGAGCATGAATTACAGGGAAAATGGCCTGCTTGCTCCACCCCCAAGGTTCTATCCTCCTTTAAAAATAACCATACTATTTTGTTCTTAATATTGTTGCCTTTACAGAAAGCCATCATTGGTTCATCTTTAAAGACTGGCTATAACTGTAACACATGCCAATGTCTCCTGATACTTTTGGCTACTTTGTGGATCAGCATAGAATATGGCAACACATGTTAAATGTTGCAAACTCTTTTTAGATATGTTGTTAAGCAAGAGATCCCTATCATTCCATTGAGCTCTCTTCATAACTATTTTCACTATCTTTAATGGATAACTCCTCTGTATAAATTTTGTACACATCTCTAGTGCTCATTCATTATACTCATGTGTAGTAGAGCATAGACGACTTAACCGTAGAAACTATCCAAATGGTACACTGTCTCATAAATTTTGAGGATGACAACTAGTATAACTCAACAAAGAGTTCTGGTCCATAGGTTTCTGATAAATGGTGAAGAAAAATTGATTATCATACACCGAGATTTTTATGTCTAAAAAGGAAACCACAGAGCCTCCAAAATGATATGTGAATTGCAAACGAAATCACACGAAATTAACCATAACATAAATTGCTCAAACAGATCCTTTCCTCCTGTCCACAAAATGATGATGTCATCAATGAACTTCCGCCAACAAACTATAGATTGTTTATAGGGTGAATTCTGTACCCATTTCTGTTCAAACTGTCCCACATATAGGCTCGCAACGCTTGGCACCATCATGGCACCCATTGCGGTGCCACCAACTTGCTGATAAAACACCTCATTAAACAGAAAAAAAATTTTCTTTAATGCCAGTGTAGCTAAATCAACCACAAAGTGGACTTGGATTCTTGCAGGATGCAGCTTTGGAGGTAATTCAGGAGGCTCTGACAGCTGGAGGCATAAATCCAAGAATCCAGGCCCATTTAGGTACTGTGGGTTTTATAAGGATACTAAGTAGCAGTGATTTCAGCATATTGATTAGTCTTGGAGCATAATTAAAAACCTTCTATTTCAGCTTTTATTTTATTTTTCATGGGAATTTCAGTGTTATAAGAAAAAAAATCAGTGGAAAAATGACTTTGTTATAACACACAAAAGAAAAGTCTAGTGAAAGGGTCATTTTCCACTGATTTTATTTTTATAACATTGGAATTCCCAGGAAAAATAAAATAAAAATGAAAAATGAATGGATCACAGTCTGTGCACAGACTACTTTTACTCCTAAAACCAGTTCATTATCTGGTTCTTGGTGGAAGGAAGACACATTTTCCAACAAAGAATTTGAGAGTGTACATACAAAGTTCCTCATTATAGACTTAATAACAATGTGGTTCATTTTTCTCTGGATCTATGTCCAAGCATGTGTCTGCAACAGGTTTGTCAAAAGCAGCACATTCATGGAACTGTAAGCCACCCCTCTGAGATGGGAACCCCTCCCACTTTGTATTAAGTGTCCTTAGCCGAGTATTGTATATGTGAGTTCCCTGATGTTGCTCACAGGGGATCACTGCCATAAATCCCCTCTATGATTAGGTTTAAATGGCCCGTAGCATACTCAATCAAGTCTCCTGGTGGTAGGGAGGGATTGCAAGAATAAAGAAAGAGTAAGGGAATGTTGTTTTATGCTTAAATCACAGAAATAATTTCTAATACTTCTTCTCTTTATATTTTTCTGGAACCAGATATCTGGAACCAGATATCTATCAACCACTAAGTACAATATTTCATATTTATCTTTTTCATTCAACTTTCTATTTTTCCTTAAATACTACTAATACCTTATAATATTTAAGAAATTGAGTATTTGTACTTTCTTTATATTTTTTAGATAAATAAGACCTTTGGAGTTCACCTTGGTTAGTATGGCACATGTGTTTCTTTCTTTACTTTCCTTTCTTTCAGTCTTTTTTATTATGACCTTTATTGTCTCTTTTATATCCATTTGTCTTTTTTTTTTTTTTTTACTCTTTTGTATTTTTTATCCTTTCTGCATAGTGATGGTGTGTGCACACACACTTATCTGTCTGCTGTATCTTCTTCTTTTCTTTCTTCTTTTTTTCCTTTCAATTGATGTCTCTTTTGCTGTCTTCTTCTTTAGCTACTACTCTATACCTTAAATAACATAAAATGAAAGACTACCTCCCTATGACTGGCCTCTCTTCTGCAAACTTTGATCAGTGTGTTTCCTAGTTAAGTGTGCCCAAGATATATTATTTGTAAATGGATCAGCTAAATGGAAAATAAATGATCATTATAATTACCCTATCTATGGGCAAAGGCAGGTCCCTATTTGTAGTTTCTTATACTCACTCCACAAGCATACCATATTCTACTGTCTCTGGTGAGTGTTCCTTTATTCAGTTTGAAGAATTCTGTATTATTTCAGTTCCACACTGCTTTGGTCCAAAGGTTCCTTTTGTTTACCCTGTATAATTCCTTGTCATATGGAATTCAACCTCACTAAGAGCATTTTATTTAGGTTACTCTATTTAACTTATAAGTAACGTTAACTCCTTAGCAAGCTGTCATATCTTTGTAGTACACTTTATCAGGGCTACTAGAAAACAATGTTTCTTCTCCTTTTTAGGATATTCTTTTGCAGAGCCTCTGTCTTCATACTTACAACAGCCTACCTCAGCTGACCATAGATTCTGTGGGTCAGCCACTTATTAATTGTCTCAATTTTTTTTTTCTTACCTTGACTGGAACTTATATTGAAAAGAATGTTCCAAACATACATTCACTCATTCTCTTATTTCCCCAAAGTCCTTGTCAATATAATTGTGTTTTTTGCAACTTTTTAAGCCTTAGTGACGAGATACTGAGATGTGCTCCTGCTCTCATGCAATCTCACCAGGTATCTCTTCAAATTCTAAACTGACACAGTTTTGAAGAAAAATTACTGTATCCCTTCTCTGATGATGTCACTGGGCTCATAGCACCCAAGCCATATTGGTTCCCTAGGTAACAGCTTCATCCTTTCATGTTCCACATGATTCAGAACACTGAGCACCACTGCTAATCTCTTACTGAAAATCACAGCTTAATTTGCAGTGGCTGTTAGAGGAGTCCCACAGCTGTCTGCCTCTCTTTTCTAGGTATAAGATGTTAGTGAAGCCTTTATGTCTGTTCAGCGTACGCCTCTATGATGTTTCCTACTTGTGAGAAAGTCAACTTAAGTATGACAACTCAGCCAGCTTTCAAACTCTGCTATTCTTCATTTTATTTTATTTTTTTTACATTTCAACATCATAGCTGCTATTTTCCTGGCAGCACTACACTGCCCAGATGTCTGTCCTGCCTCCTCAACTCCCAAGCAGCAAAGGATCCCTGCACATCATACACCCCCCCAAACACACACACATTCCAGGCTACTGACAGGCTCAAGACTCAGGTGAAATGTTGAGGTGGCCAAATAGAGGCTAATAAGGCCTTTTTACACTCAGAGTATTTCTTTTCAGTTTTTGTCAAAACTTTACTTGTGTACTTTATAACACTTTTGTTTTTGATACAAGACATCACTGTTGAGGTTGTGGACCTGTTATGAACCCTCCTGTAGTGGTGCTACGGGAGGCTCCTTACCTCTTCCTGGAGGCCGCTCCAAAGCCAGGGCCTCGCCTGCGAACTGTCCAGGATTTGCTCCAGGGCCTGGGAGGCCTCGATGTCCTTGGGGCCTGCCTGAGGCTGCTTGTGTTTGTATGGACTTCCTGATTTGAGCCACGCCCTTCTTCCTAGGGGCCAGCCCGCAGCACTTCTCTGTAGTCATAGGGCCAGCTAGGTGTGGGCCTGCCAAACTCCTCCCAGGAAGTCGCCGGTCTGCAGCCCTATAAAAGGACTTCAACTTAATTCTGGCTTTGCCTTGCATCAGAGTGACTTCCCTCTGGAGGCTCCTGCCTGCCAGAGCCTTGTTAGGTCTTCTATTCTTCGTGGAGCTCCTCGTCTCGTCTGCTTTTATACCATGTCTTCATGTCTTGATGTCTTGCCTGAGGTCCATGACCATGTCCTGATGTTCCGTCATGATCTTCCACGTCCTGATGTGTCTGCCTGCCATGATGTTCTTCCCTGCGTCTTCGTCTGGTGCTCCTGAGCCTTCCGTTCCTGCAATGTCGTGGTTCTCGGATGATGTCGTGCCTGACAATGGAGTGGCCTGCAGGTGGGATTCGTCCCCATGCTCCTGAGCCTCTGTTCTCGCCAGCCATGGGGGAAGCTTCGGATGACACCAGCTTCGTCATTGGAGTTCCTCCTTGCCTGGGTCTTCCCTGCACTTGTCCCACTCTCCTCGTGGTCCGTGACCAGCCTCTTAGGGCTGTGTAGGGCGCGCAGTGGGACAGGGTGGTCCATGACTCAGTCCCGCGAGTGGGCTAAGTAGGGCGTCCTGAGAGACAGTGCCAATGTCCTCCTGCTTTACGTCTTGTCTTGTTTGGATCAAGTTCCTCATCATGCTTGTGATGCCATCGCATCAACCCAGTCTCGTCCAAGATGCTGTCGCATCAATCATAGTCCTGTCTACGTGTCAAGGCCTCTGTCTGCCCTCAACCTCAGGCCGGCCTGCTACTCCTTGCCGATTCAAGCAGCAGGTCCGAAAGGGCTTGGAACAGTCGGAGGACCGTTCCCCTACCAATATCATCTGTTGTTGGCTCTGGGGGCTTGCAGGCCCGGCAGAGGGTAAGACCGTGTTTAGCCATGCTGGGACATGCCGTCACCCCTCGGTTTGGCCCTGGATTCGTCTGGGGTCGGGATGAGGCCCAAGGGCACACTAAACATCCCCCTTCTCAACAGAATGCAAGGCCTTCTAGGCTGTTCTCAACAGGACCCTTGGACCGGGACGGGGGTTAGTACTATCAAGGAGGGATGGCCTCCAGTGGATCCCATCACTGGTAGGTGGCGAGAGTGAGGTCAACTAGGGATGTGCAGCAGGGACGGATTCGTCCCATTCAGTATTCATATTCATCGGGACCCAAATCTGTTGCATCCGTTCTCGGGGGACCCCGATCCGTTCATTAGTTACATATGTATTCGTTTCCCAAAAAAACCCCCATCCCAACCCTTTAAATTTAATTATCTACAACCTCCCACCCTCCTGACCCCCCAAGACTTGCCAAAAGTCCCTTGTGGTCCAGCGGGGGTCCTGGAGCGATCTCCTGCACTCGGGCTGTCGGCTGCCGGTATTCAAAATGGCGCCGATAGCCTTTGAAATTACTATGTCACAGGGGCTACCAGTTCCATTGGTCGGCCCCTTTCACATGGTAGGAGCACAATATGGTGCCGGCCGTCCATTGCTTCTACCATGTGATGGGCCGACCAATGGCACTGGTAGCCCCTGTGACATAGTAAGGGCAAAGGCTATCGACACCATTTTGAATACCGGCAGCTGACAGCCCGAGTGCACATCGCTCCAGGACCCCCACTGGACCACCAGGGAATTTTGGCAAGTCTTGGGGGGTCAGGAGGGTGGGGGCTTATTTGTTAGTGATACGTTGTATTCGTGGGGATCCACCATACGTTTCGTGACCCCCACGAATGCAATGAATATGGCATATACGTTGCGTATTGCCAATACTTTGCAAATGAATGCACACCCCTCGAATGCACCTGGTCAACCCAACTGGAGCTTCACCTATACCAGCCCTCGTTCCCCACATGTTGTGCCCTTGGGTACCGGAGCCGGCAGGTCTTAGGTGCGGGTTGCCTCAGTGAAGCAGGAGAGATGAGACAAAAACATGGTCAGGAGTCCGGGTTAGGGCTGGCAGCGTAGATGCAGAACGAGTGTCCAATCTGAGGATTCGGGGCAGGCAGCAGGCAAGCAGAGATGAGGAAACCAGACCAGGGGTCGTGATGGGCAGCAGATGAGTGAAGACGAGAAGCAAGCCAAGGGTCAGAACCAGGAAATCAAGCCGAGGAGGGCCACACAGGAAATGGAGTACGAAGGAAGGAGTGAGGACCGGAATGGAGCAGGACCAGAAGCTGGATCAGGAACTGGATCAGGAACTTCAGGCAGGAACCAGGAGATGACAGAACACAGCAACTAGCACTCCGAGGAGATAACCTGTTGCTAAGGCAAGAGGCTGAAGTCTGAGGCTGGGTTTAAAAAGCCCTCAGCTTAGACGTCATCAGCCGGGGGCTGGACTGGAGTTTCCCACCCTGGGCCCTTTAAGAAGCAGAGCCTCCCGCATGTGTGCATCTAGGGAGAGCTCCGCAGGATACAGGGCGGCGACGTTCGAGCCATGTGGGTGGCCGCAGTTGGTCGGCCCCATAGTGGGGGACACCGCGCTGACTGGGAGGAGCGCCGGCTCGCAGTGGGAAGGTAGGGGAGGCCGGCCATGATCTGCTATGGCTGGGACCCTCAACAGTACCCCTCCTTACACCCCCCTCACAGAAGGACCAGGCTTGTTGGGGTGAGTATGATGGAAGTGTTGGAGTAGGGATTTATCCAAGATGTTTGATGATGGCTTCCAGGAATTCTCCTCGGGACCAAATCCCTCCCAGGAGATCAGATACTCCCAACAGCTCTGATTTGTTCTCACATTCAGGATCTCCTTGACTTTATAGACTGGGTCTTCTTCAGAGGCAGTCTCTGGAGTCTTGGGTGGAGTAACATGGAATGCAGAAAGCATCAATGGCTTTAGCAGTGATACATGAAAAATGTTATGTATCTGTAGACTGGTAGGAAGGCGTAGATGATAAGTTACGGGACCCAACCGCTCACTAATAGAGAATGGTCCAATGTAACTTGGAACAACCTCATAGAAGGGACCCGTAGGTGAATGTGGCGGGTGCTGAGCCACACCCGATCCTCTGGGTTAAATTATGCAGCTGGCCAGAGATGCTTGTCTGATGCTTGCTTAGCAGTCTTGGCGGCTTTTTGAAGGTTGGTATTGGTGGAGTCCCATAACTCGTGGAGCTGCTGGGCCATCAGCTGCACCGCCGGGGAAGGTACCAACAGGGGCATGGGTAAAGGAGGTCTGAGTTGCTTACCGAAGACCACCTGGAATGGAGAAGCTCTGGTAGTGGACTGTAATGACTATTATGAGAGAACTACGCCCAAGGTAATAACAAGGCCCAATCATTGTGGTGGCTCCCTACAAAGGAATGGAGGAAGGTCTTCAAACCCTGATTAACCAGTTCTGCCTGGCCATTCCCCTGGGGGTGGAAAGCTGTGGTAATGTCCAGTTGGATTCCAAATTTCTTGCATAAGGAGCTCCAGTATTTAGCCGTGAACTGGGGGCCATGGTCAGAGGTGATGTGTCAGCGCAGGCCATGGAGGTGGAAAACATGCTGCATGAACAGTCGTGCCAGTTCCAAGGCCGAAGGTAACTTGGGGAGAGGAATGAAATGTGCCATCTTAGAGAATCTGTGAACTATTACCCAGATCATCTGATTGCCCTGTGAGGGAAGGAAGTAAATATACCACAAAGTCTGTGGAGATGTGTGTCCAAGGTTCATACGAAGTTGGGAGAGGTTGAAGGAGGTCCCAAGGATGGCCTGTTAAGGGTTTTTGTTGTGCACAGGTTGGGCAGGACCTGATGTAGTCTTGCACATCTTGAGCCATGCGAGGCCACCAGTAGTAGCGAGACACCAGTTCCATGGTACGAGTTCTACCCGGGTTTCCGGCAGTGAGGAAATCATGTCCCCAGGCTAGAATCTTGGGCCGAAAGTGGAGTGGAACTACTGACTTCCCCTGGGGTGTCATGTGAGTGGCTGCCAGGATGACATGGGCAGAATGAAACGGGGTTGGTCCAGGGTATCCCCAGGATCATGGAGTCTAGATAGGGCATTCGCCCTGGCGTTCCTTATGGCCAGTCGATAGCGTAGGGTAAAGTGAAACCGGCTGAAGAAGAGAGACCAGCGGGCTTGGCGTGGATTCAAACAATGGCTTTACTGAGGTATTCCAAATTTTTGTGGTCAGTGTAAACTGTGGTGGGATTTTGCTCCCCCTCTAGCCACTGTTTCCATTCTTCAAATGCCAACTTTATGACCAGGAGCTCCTTATCTCTGATTCCGTAATTTCTTTCAGCCAGGGAGAATTTGCGGGAGAAGAAGGAGCACAGCAGCAGGGCTCCCTGGGGAGAGTGTTGGCTGAGCACGGCCGTTACTGCTATGTCGGAGGCATCCACCTCCACAATAAAGGGCTGAGAAGGGTCTGGGTAGTGAAGGGAAGGTTCTTGTAAAAAAGCCTGTTTTAGTTCCTCAAAGGCTGTAATAGCGGCTGGGGGCGAATGTTTGGCATCAGCACCCTTGCTAGTTAGGGTGGTAAGTGGTGCCATGATGCAAGAATACTGGGGAATGAAGTTCCAATAAAAGTTGGGGAAGCCAAGGAATCGGTGTAGCGAGCGGAATCCCAATAGTTAAGGCCATTCCCAGATGTTGGCTAGCTTGTCCATGTCCATTCGGAAGCCTGAAGTGGAGACAATAAACCCCAAGAAGGGCAAAGACTCCCGCTTGAAGAGACATTTCTCCAATTTATCAAATAAACGGTTGTCTCTTAGACGCTGAAGAACTTGACAAACTTCAGCATGGTGGGTACTCAGGTCCTTGGAATAGATTAGGACCTCGTTGAGATAGACAATCACACACTTATTGATTACATCCCAAAATACTTCATTCATTAGTCTCTCTCTTCCTCTCCCTGGCTCAGCTGTTACTCCAGGAGCTTCAAGCTTACTTAGCCACTGCCATTAGCAATGATAACATGGAATAGACTTAGATTTTGGGTATTTGCCAGGTTCTTATGGCCTGGATTGGCCACTGTTGGAAACAGGATGCTGGGCTTGATGGACCCTTGGTCTGACCCAGTATGGCATTTTCTTATGTTCTTATTAGGTTTTGGAAGACCGCTGGCACGTTGCACAAGCCGAAAGGCATCACTAGGTACTCATAGTATCCATCACACGTGCTAAAGGTAGTCTTCCATTCGTCCCCAGGCTTGATTCAGACCAAATTGTATGCCCCATGAATGTCCAATTTTGTAAAGATCTTGGCACCCTGAGACAGTCCAGGAGTTCTGGGATGAGCGGGAGAGGATAGCGGTCTCGGAGAGTGATTGAGTTGAGACCCCGGTAATCTATATAGGGCCTTAATGAGCCATCTTTCTTGGCCACAAAAAAGAATCCAGCACCTGCTTGGGACGTGGATGGACGAATAAACCCCCGATCTAGGTTCTCCTTGATATATTGGGACATCGATTGGGTTTCAGGTAAAGATAATGGGTATACCCAACCTCTGGGAAGAACTGTGTCATGAAGAAGATTAATTACACAGTTGAAGGAGCGGTGCTCGGGTAGAGTTTCTGCTCTTTCCTTTGAAAAGACATCCGCATATTTGGCGTACTGAGGTGGTAGTGGCAGTGTGGTAGCTGCGAGCAGGAGCTGTGGTTGAGGCAGATTCTGAAGGCAAGTGGAGAAGCACTCAGCCCCCTATGTGGCAATCTAGAGTATCTTCCAGTTCATGGTAGGAAAGTGCTTACGCAGCTATGGGAGACCCAACACCACCCGATGGACAGCTTTCTCGAGAATCAGGAAGGAGATCTCTTATTCATGGAGTACTCTAGTCCGGAGAGTCACAGGAGTCATGCATGAAGCTACTTGTCCAGGCAGAGGATCCCCTTGGATAGAAGAGATCAAAAGCAGTGGTGTGCGATGGACCACCGGTAGTTGCTATTGCTTGACCAGTTCAGCTAGGATGAAGTTTCCTCAGGCTCCGGAGTCGATAAAGGCCAGAGTCATGAAGGAACCCCCGGAGAATCGGAGGGTCATTGGTACTGTACATTGGGGAGGGGATTGATTCAGCTTAGGGTCAGCTCCCCCGAGACACCTAGGCCCAAGAGTTTCCCGGACGTTCTGGGCACTGGGCTAATAAATGACCCTTATTGCCACAGTACAGACAGAGTCCGAGAGTCATGCGCTGTTGCTTCTCTTTAAGTGTTAAATGGCTTCGGCCTATCTGCATCGGCTCTTCACCGTGACCCGGCGGGGTCTCAGCGGCGGCTGGGGAGGTCAGCGGAAGAGAGAATTTTGGAGCCAAGTGAACCACTCAGCATCCTGGTCTCAGCTCCTTCAAGCGCTGCTGAAGATGCCGATCAATTTGGCCCGCCAAATCAATGAGTGCCTCCAGCTCCTCAGGCAACTCTCAAGTGGCCAGCTCATCTTTTATTCTGGAAACCAGACCCTCTAGGAAGATACTCCACAGATTGTCATCCCTTCAGCCCAGTTTGGATGCTAGGGTGTGAAATTCCACGGCGTACTCGGCCAGAGTACGAGAGCCCTGGCGGACATGGAGCAGTTCTGAGACATCAGTGGACTGGGTCCTGGCTCATTGAAAACTTGCCAGAATGTCTAGATGAACCTGGACAGATCTCCTAGGAGGTTGTCCCCAGTTCCCACAATGGAGAGGACCAGGCCAGGGCCTTACCATCCAGTAGAGAAAGGATGAAGGTGATCTTAACTTGGTCATTGGAGAACTGAGTTGGTTGAAGGGAAAACCTCATGAAGCAATGATTTAAGAATCCCCAGCATTTCTTGGGATCCCCGGCGTATCTGGGCAGAGCTGGTAGATGCAAGGGTGGAGAAGAAGATGAGGAAGGCACCGGCGGAGAGGCAGAGATCCCAGGTGTGGCAGGAGGATCCAAACGATTGGCCAGGCACTCTAAGGTGGCTTCCAGGACATCTATACACTGCTGTTTCTGCCTCAGGCATTGAGCCAGACCAGGAATGGCCTGTAGACCGGACAAGTTCACCGGGTCCATGGCCTTAGCAAACTGTTGTGGTTATGGACCTTTGGACCGGGACGGGGGTTAGTGCTACCATGGAAGAGCAGCCCCCAGTGGTTCCCATCACCAGTAGGTATCGAGAGTGAGGTCAACCCAACTGGAGCTTCACCTATACCAGCCCTCGTTCCCTGCAGATTGAGCCCTTGGGTACCGGGGCTGGCAGGTCTTAGGTGTGGGTTCCCTTGGTGAAGCAGGGGAGATGAGACGAAAACACAGTCAGGAGTCCGGGTCATGGCTGGCAGCGGAGATGCAGAATGAGAGTTTGATCTGAGGATCCGTGGCAGGCAGCAGGCAAGCAGAGACGAGGAATCCAGGCCAGGGGTCAAGACGGGCAGCAGACGAGTGAAGACGAGAAGCAAGCCAAGTGTTGGAACCAGGAAATCAAGCCGAGGAGGAGCACACAGGAACTAGAGTACGAAGGAAGGAGAAAGGACCAGCGCGGAGCAGGAACAGGAGCTGGATCAGGAACTGGATCAGGAACTTCAGGCAGGAACCAGGAGATGACAGAATACAGCAACTAGCACTCCTAGGAGATGACCTGTTGTTAAGGCAAGAGGCTGAAGACTGAGGCTGGGTTTAAATAGCCCTCAGCTTAGATGTCATCAGAAGGGGCTGGACCGGAGTTTCCCACCCTGGGCCCTTTAAGAGGCGGAGCCTCCCACACATGCCTAAGGAGATCTCCGCAGGAAGCAGGGCGGTGGTGTTCGAGCCGCGTGGGAGGCTGCAGTCGGTCGGCCCCATAGCGGGGGACGCCATGCCGACTGGGAGGAGTGCGGGCTCGCAGCGGGAAGGTAGGGGGGAAGGGCCGGCCGTGGTCTGCCACGTCCAGGACCCACAACATTCACTCATATACGCTTGAGTGAATCCCAATTCCAGGAAAAACTCCTGGCCATCTTCTAGATAGGTGACATAAGTTTTCACTAAGTATGATTTTCAGCTCTTTCATATCTGCTTCTTGTTCCGATCCACAAGCTCATGGTTCATCTATCTTTAGAAGTTTAACTATAGGATGTGTGATTTCAGTATACTGGTCTATGATCTGCCAATACTAATTACAAATTCCCAGGGAAAAACCACAACTCTGTTAAACTAGTTGATCTTTTGAGCTTTTCTAAAGCTTTTATCCTTCTCGTTTATGGATGCACCCCATCAGCAAATATTCCATATCCCAAGTAATTAAGGGATTTCCTCTACCACTGATCTTTAAAGAGGAATATTTTATCCCATGCATGTTATAGCTGAGCAAAAACATGATCAATTTCTGCCAGATGGTCTGGGAAAATAATACTCATAATTAGGATATCATTCATATACACTAGGGTACTCTGAACCTCTGCATTAATTAACACCTTGCGAAAAAAGATGTTAAAGTCAGCTGGAGAATTTAAATACCCAAATGGAACTCTTTTCCATTTTTACTGTTTCATTTCTAAGGTAAATGCTAACTTGTACTGGTCCTTAAGATCAACCAGAACTGTACAAAATCCTTAGGCTAGTCCAAGACTGTTAAATTATTTAGCACCCTTGCTTATGATTAAGTTCTGGTCTAGATGTGCCATAGTACATCTAGACAGAAGGGCTATTGTTGGTAGGTAAATAGTTAGTCTTCATTTATAATTCTTTTTCAAAATGTGCCATTGGAACAAAGGCAGATGCCATTTCATTGCCTGATAATTCATTTTTCTATTAATGTGCTTAGATTCTCCTGTGTGGATTCATATGAAGCCAAAGGAATTTTCTATTGACACACAAAAACTGGCTTACCATCAGGATCTGTAGGGACTTGGATGACATGTAAATCAGTCAAGCCACAATCATAAGAAACAGTAGCAAAGAGGTCTTCATACAGGTTCAATAGTTCTTTTAGCTGAGCTTTCTCAGACTCTATCTACTCAGGCATCAATTTCTGATTGCACAATTATATGTTGGTAAGAATTAGTAATGTAACAGAAGTGAAGTTTTGATGTATGAGGTATTGGAACATATCCCTGAGGACTGTCTGTATATGTGCAAGCATTGGTAACACACCATGCTGATCAAAAGAATTGAATGTCAATGGCTACCTTATATCTTATTGATCTCTTGGTTCTGGATGAAAAGATGTCATTTTTTCCTACATTGCAAGCAAAGAAATCTGTATAGCTGAGATCATGGCCCCAGCTCAGATCCACGTCAACTGCTGTCATATGTGCTATGCCTGGTCAGTCTCCTGATTGACCATAGGCCCTGGGGACTTCCAGGGCCTATGGTCAATGGTTTGCTGCTATTTGGGCTTTGCTGCTATTAGGGCTACACAGAAAATCAGATGAGGAAAATGGAGTCTTCTTTCTCTGTCCCCTCCCCTTCTCAGAAACAACACCAATTTCCAAACACGAAAGTCATTTTATTTGCAACCACTTCCTGCTAGGTGGGAAATACAGTTCAGGGGAATATAGATAGCACAAGCTGAATTCGCTGCCCGGCCCCTTACCCTACTCCAGAGGAAAGTAAGTGATCCACAAAAGCAAAAGTCCTTTTCTTGGCAGCCAGTCTGAACTGCAGAAAACACAACCCAAATGAATGCAGGTTGTACAAGCTGAAAACACTCCCCTTACCCCACTCTAGAGATAAGCAAGGAATTTCAAAAGCAAAGGTCCCTTTATTGGCAGCTACTTTAAATTGCAGAAAAAAACAATCTAGGGGACTGTACAAGCTGAAAATACTTCCTCTCCTCTGTCCTAGAGTAAAGATTAGCAAACTCTTTAAACTGCAAAACCCATAACATTCACACTATTGATTGGGTCCCCCTCCCCTCCAGGATGGCTTAACTTATAATACTCCTTTCTCACCAGTTACACTTATAAATGGCATTGGAAGACTGAGGTCAATGCAAGTTCAAATTTCTTCCTTAGAAAATGATGCTGACATGGACACAGACCTGGCTATTTTATATGGATGAAATTAAAATTTGGGCCAGCCTTGATCTGCCAGCCCCATTTCCAGGCATACTAAATGCTGAGCATAAGAAACCATGGATTGCTTCTACCCAGTGTGTTGTGCTCGGGGGTGGAACCCTTGTCCTGGAACAGCGCAGGGACTGCCCCAGGGGGTGGAGCACTGAGGGAGGCATAGGAAGAGACGAGCTTCATCACTGGAAGCCCGAGGTCCCCCTGGGAGGAGCCCATAGGGACCCGGGCCACTTGGACTTAGGTGGGCCTCGCAGGGTCTCCAAGAGAAATGGAAGTCCAATGTGCCCACAGAAACTAGGGGAGCGCTGTAGGGTCCGAGACTGAAGACAGGAGGCAGCAGAAAGATCCAGAACAAGGATGGTGAAGACAAGGCGAGAAACAGAGCCAGGAACTAAGATGTGGTCAGGCAAGCAAGGTCAAGTCCAGATATCAATCCGAGGAGTGGTTAACGAAGCAAGGGTCAAGAGCCAGAGGTCCAATGGGTTCTAGAATAAGCTGAGGTCTTGGGCAGGCGGGAGGCAGGCAGGCAGGTCAGGAACAAGCTGAGGTCATTGGCAGGCGGCAGGCAGACAGGCAGGTCAGGAAGAGGCTGAGGTCTTTGGCAGGCAGCAAGCAGGCAGGCAAGTCAGGAACAGGCTGAGGTCTTTGGTAGGTGGCAAGCAGGCAGGCAAGTCAGGAACATGCTGAGGTCTTTGGAAGGCGGCAAGCAGGCAGGCAAGTCAGGAACAGGCCAAGGTCTTTACCAGAAGGCAGTCCAAGGTAAGACCAGGGAGATGAACAAACAAGCAGGACTAGGAATCAGGAACAACAGGAACAGAACTGGAATGAAGGATCCTGGAACAGAGTAGGATCAAGCAAGCAGGAACATGCAGTGACAATCTCAGGAACAAAATGACCCATTTGCCAAGGCAACGAAGTAAAGGCAATCATTTCCTTATATCGGGGGGTTCAATCAGGACGTGCCGCAGAGCTAGGCCCCGCCCTGGTTCCTACTTCAGCGCGGCTGGTCTGCGTGTGCCTGGAGGTGTGGTTAGGCAGGCTGATGGTGCCGGCATGAGGTGTGAGGCCTGGCGCATCGCAGGGGGCCCGGCGGTCTTCACCGCGGGACGCCGCAGCCTCGCTGGACTAGCTAGGGCCTCGAGGAAGGCAGTGCTGGAACTTGGTAGTGGGACCCAGAGGTGAGCAATCCCGTCTGCGGGCGGGGCGCGTAATACAGTGAATAAAGGAAAAGAGGGATTAGCAGAATGTATTTATTAGCAGCAGTGGAATCATTGTTAAAATCAAATGTACAAAAACTAATTTTTCCTTTTGTTTTCTTTCATTATATTTAAAAAAATAATTAAAACAAAATAGGAATATTGTTAAAATTTTCAATTTTGTTTCATATTAATTAATGCAGATCCCTAGTTTTGAGTTTCATTGTAATTAAGGGAAATGAAGGTCAGAAAACAAAAAAAACTACATAAGGTGATACCATTTCTTTGGACCAACTTTTATGTCAGTTCTGAAGTGCATGACTATTTTATCTTAAAATGTATTACATTCTTGAATTGATTGATCCAGTGGTTTGTGGCAAAATATTCCCCAGTAGACATATGCAGAGTAAGAAAAATGGATTGATCCAATGGGTTTGTGGAAAAATATTCCCCAGTAGGCATATGTGGAGTCAAAAAAATTCATTTTAATTTGTACATTTGTTTCATAGTTCAGTGTCATTAATAAGGTTCATTTCAAACTAAAATAATTGTTTTAATTTTTATGAAATTGGTGGGTAGATATTATCAGAAGTGTGAAGGATTGTCAATGCATCAAGACAATGTGAAAGTGGCAGTAAAAGAGCCACAAAGGGCCCAAGGACCTGCAATGTGGAAAAACAGTACCAGCAGTACTCCTGACACCCACAAGATTTGCCAAAAGTCCCTGGTTGTCCAGAGGGGGTCCGGGAGCAATCTCCTGCACTCGGGCCATCAGCTGCCAGTATTCAAAATGGCATCGATAGCCTTTGCCCTTACTATGTCACAGGGGCTACCTATTGTGGAATCTGCTAGCGGGTTAGCAATCTGTTGGGATTTGCTACACAGATGGGAGGAGCCAGCAGATGAGAATAGCAGTCTGATATAATCCCCCCTCCACCCAAAGGGGAGGAGTAGCAATCTGTAGTGAACTGCCACCTATGGGTCTATTAAGGAATGGCAATATGTTATGATGTAGACTGCAGAGTTGGCAATCTGTACCAGCGGAGTACTAGAGATGGTGCTCAGCTGGACAGAAAGTAGATAGGTGAATCCTTGGGCTGATGGCAGATGACAGCACCCCCAGGAGGGAGTCCCGAGAGGGACCACCGGCTAGGCTGGAGTATGGAGACAGACACAGATAGTTATTTTATTAGATAAGTAGTATATCCACCAGAGGTGGCAGTAGTGAGCTGGTATACCCGGCAGGGCTGAAGTTCCTCAGATACTGGAACTGCGATTCCAAGGTTGCTGAGCTGCAAAAGGGACTGTAGATAGTGAAAAGACAGGGTATGCAGATATACATAGCCAGTACTAGATGATAACTCTCATAAGGTCTTGAGATAGCTCAGTAGCTGGAAAGGGTTAGGCCCTCGAGGAGCAAGTACCTGGTTCCAGGGAAAGCTCTGAGAGAGCGGTGGTCACTCACAATAATCTGTATCTGGAATAGCTTCTAGTCAATAGATAATCTTCAGAGTGTTCAGGAACATAGGCCCTCAAGGAGCGAGTGCTGGTTCCTATATACCTTCTGAAATAGTAACTCATAAATGTCCGTCTCTTGCGATCCCTTCCAGGCAATAGGGAGTCTTCAGAGGATTTAGGAACATGGACCCTCGAGGAGCGAGTACCAGTTCCTTTCTGTAATCTGAAACAGAGAAAGAGAATGAGGCCCCCGAGGAGCGGGTACCCCTGCTAGGTTCGCAGAGGCAATGTTGCAAGAGTGAAGCGGGTCCGAAGGAAATCCCGCAAGCAATCCTTTGGGTGCAAAGTAGTCTTAGACAGCCGAAGCTAGTCCAATCGGAGTCCTTGCTAACTCGCTCTGTTAGCAAAAGTAAAGACCTTTTATGTTGTAAGTGGATGACGTCAATACAGGGGGACGCCCCTGATGTTCGCGCCTTTGCTGGTACATACTTCGGAGCGTGCACGCCCGTGTCCTACATCATCAGGAACATGGTGGATATGCAGCGTCGAGCTGGCCCAGGGACGCCAGGGAGAAGTGGCATGGAGATGCCGCGGCATCAAGCCGTCCAATAGGCATGGAGGAAGTCACCATACAGGTAGAGAGAGTGGAGCAAGGGCAAAAGCAGGCACAAATGCAACAGTACCCCCCTTCAAAGGGCGATCTCCTCTTCAGGTACCAGACTTAGGTTTCAAAGGATGTGCGATGTGGAACTGATAAAGCATCTCTTTATCCAAGATAGTGATCTAAGGCTCCAAAGATCAATCGGAGCTGATGCCTTCCCAATCAGAAGGTATTCCAATTTCTTGCCTCTGTAACGAACATCCAGAATCTCATGGTCTTAATCTCTATATCGATACTGTATAGATGACAGGTGGATCTTGAGATGTGGAAGAATCTCGTAGAGTGTAAAGATGAAATCAGCAGCAATGGATGGAGCTGCTGTGGATAACACTGAGGGATTCAGTGGAAGTGGTGATGTTGAAGAATGTCCAAAATCCACTTCTGGATAACTCTCCAGTAGATGTAGCTGGATGAGAGTTGAAATTCAGCCACAAACTTAGCTGATATGGACGTAAATGAAACTTCAACAGAAGTGGCAAACCAATGTACATCCAAAACTCACTTCTGGAAGAGAGATGGCAGCAGCCCCAGTAGACTAACAGACTGGTGACTAGAAATATCTTCTTCAGAGCTGATAGCAGCACCAGCAATCAAACAGGCTGGTGACTAGAGATGTCTTCTTCGGATCAACCTGTGCCGTGGCTCCTCAGACACATACTCCAAATAAATGGGCTTAGAGATAACTTCTTCAGATCAACCTGTGCAGTGGCTCATCACACACATACGCCAAATAGATGGCTAGGGATAACTTCTTCGGATCAACCTGTGCCATAGCTCATCAGACACATACTCCAAATAGATGGCTCTAGGTAAGTCCATGGAGTTGGTGAAGATGTAGAGAGCCATCTAGCTATGGAAGCTTAGCAACCGCTATGTATCTTAAAGTTCATGAAGATGATGAAGATGTAGAGCGCCATCTAGCTATGGAAGCATAGCAACTGCTATGTATCTTAAAGTCCATGAAGATGATGAAGGTATAGAGCACCATCTAGTTATGGTAAGCATAGCAACCGCTATGTATCTTAAAGTTCATGAAGATGATGAAGATTTAGAGCGCCATCTAGCTATGGTAAGCATAGCAACTGCTATGTAGAACAACAGTCAATAGTAGAACTGTTGTGGACATAGTTAAGATCCTCAAGAGAAGTGGCAGTGTAAAGGAACGTCCAAATCCCACTTCAAGTTGTGATGCAATAATGGATCTTCAAATTTGGTAAATGGACTCCTCAGGTCTTCCACAAGATGTCTGAGAATAAGGTTGCCTCCTGCCCCTGAGTCCTCCAGGGCAGGGGTCCAAAGCGACACTGGTTCAGGGGTCATGGAGACTGCACAATAGAATGGAGGAGATATCGCTGTATGGCCCAAGAACAGTCCTCCCGTGGGACTCAGGCCCATCTGTTCTCCGGATGGATAGGGCATGTAGAAACATCATGGCCTGGCTGACCACAGTACATGCACAGGCCGTGCTTCCTCCGGTCTTCTCTCTTTGGAAGTAAAGTGACCATGATCAGGTACCTTCTGTTCCTTTTTATCAACAGCAGGAATTGCTGGACCCATCCGTAGTACAGAAGTGCTGGCCTGCTTCAACCCAGGTAACACCTTAGGCCAGAGTTCCTTCACCTTGTCTTGGAGCCAACAGTCAATCCGAGTAGTTAAGACTATCAATTCTTCCAGCGAGTCAGGTGTCTGATGAGCTGCCAGCTCATCCTTCACGCGGATATCCAGGCCTCTGCAGAAGAGAGTCTTGAGACATCTGGGGTCCCAGCTAAGTTCTGCTGCAAGAGTCTTAAACTCTATGGCAAATTCAGCCAGAGATCTGTTGCCTTGCTTCAAGTCCACCAAAGCAAACCCGGCAACAGACGTATGAGCAGGATCATCAAAGACAGATTTAAATAAGTCCATAAATCCTTCTATGTCCTGCAAGATAGGGTCTTTTCATGCCCACAAGGTAGATGCTCATGATAAGGCTCTCCCATCCAAGTATGACAGAATATAGCTGGTCTTAGAAAGGCCCATGGGAATCAATGAAGGTTGTAAAGTGAAAAGTAAACTGCACTGGTTCAAGAAGCCCCGAGTCTTCTGGAGTTCTCCGGAGAATTGAATAGGCACTACCAGTGGAACAGCAGTTCCACTGGTGGTGCCTCCTGTAACTGACCTTATTGTATAGAAGCTGTGCCCTGTATCTTCTGTGTATAAAGCTGATGAAGTGCTGCAGTAAGTTTCCCCAAGGTTTCCCACTGTTCTGAGATGGGCTGAGCCAAGCCCAGTATAGCCTGCATAGTGGAGAGGTGTGCCGGGTCCATGGTCACTAACATCCAATACCTTAAGATGGATTCCCAGGAGTACTGCCTCTTCAGTCCTCAAGTTAAAGTCACTGAGGCTATAGACTTCCCATACACCAAGCAAATTCATTGTAGATATAGGCGTCCATACCTTTAAGCCGGATTCACTGGAGTTAGCAATCTGTTGTGGGATCTGCTAGTGGGTTAGCAATCTGTTGGGATTTGCTATGCGGATGGGAGGAGCCAGCAGATGAGAATAGTAGTCTGATAGAATCCCCTCCCCAAAGGGGAGGAGTAGCAATCTGTAGTGAACTGCCTCCTATGGGTCTACTAAGGAATGGCAATATGTTATGATGTAGACTGCAGAGTTGGCAATCTGTACCAGCGGAGTACTAGAGATGGTGCTCAGCTGGACAGAAAGTAGATCGGTGAATCCTTGGGCCGATGGCAAATGACAGTGCCCCCAGGAGGGAGTCCCGAGAGGGACCACCGGCTAAGCTGGAGTATGGAGACAGACACAGATAGTTCTTTTATTAGATAAGTAGTATAACCACCAGAGGTGGCAGTAGTGAGCTGGTATGCCTGGCAGGGCTGAAGTCCCTCAGATACTGGAACTGCGATTCCAAGGTTGCTGAACTGCAAAAGAGACTGTAGATAGTGAATAGACAGGGTATGCAGATATACATTGCCAGTACTAGATGATAACTCTCATAAGGTCTGGAGATAGCTCAGAAGCTGGAAAGGATTAGACCCTCGAGGAGCGAGTACCTGGTTCCAGGGAAGCTCTGAGAGAGTGGTGGTCACTCACAATAATCTGTATCTGAAATAGCTTCTAGTCAATAAAGAATCTTCAGAGTGTTCAGGCCCTCGAGGAGCGAGTGCCGGTTCCTATATACCTTCTGAAATAGTAACTCACAAATGTCTGTACATGCAATAGCTTCTGGATAAGGAGAATCTTCAGAGTATTCAGGAACATAGGCCCTCGAGGAGTGAGTACCGGTTCCTATCTCTAGTCTGAAATAATAACACACAATGTCCGTCTCTTGCGATCGCTTCCAGGCAATAGTCTTCAGAGGGTTTAGGAACATGGGCCCTCGAGGAGCGAGTACCGGTTCCTATCTGTAGTCTGAAATAATAACTCACAAAGGTCAGTACCCGCTATAGCTTCTGGGCAAGGAGAATCTTCAGAGTGTTCAGGAACATGGGCCCGTGAGGAGCAAGTACCGGTTCCTTTCTGTAATCTGAAATAGAGAAAGAGAATGAGGTCCCCGAGGAGCGGGAACCCCTGGTAGGTTCGGAGACGCAATGTTGCAAGAGTGAAGCGGGTCTGAAGGAAATCCCGCAAGCAATCCTTTGGGTGCAAAGTAGTCTTGGACAGCCAAAGCTAGTCCAATCGAAGTCCTTTCTAACTCGATCTGTTAGCAAAAGTAAATACCTTTTATGTTGGAAGCGGATGACGTCAATACAGGAGGTTCGCCCCTTTGCTGGTACGTACTTCGGAGCGCGCGCGCGCACCCCCTACGTCATCAGGAACATGGCGGATCCGCAGAGTCGAGCTGGCCCAGGGACACCGGGGAGAAGAGGCATGGAGATGCCGTGGCATCAAGCCGTCCATCAGGCACGGAGGGAGTCACCACACAGGTAGAGAGGGTGGAGCGAGGGTGAAAGCAGGCATGAACGCAACACTATCGATGCCATTGATCAGCCCATGTCACATGGTAGGAGAACATGATGGCGCTGGCCGTCCATTGCTCCTACCATGCACCAAGGGCGGACCAATGGCATCGATAGCCCCTGTGACATAGTAAGGTCAAAGGCTATCAGTGCCATTTTGAATACCGGCAGCCGATTGCGTGAGTGTAGTAGATGGCTCCCGGAACTCCGCTGGACTACCAGGGAGTTTTGGCAAGTCTTGGGGGGGGGGGGGGTCAGGAGGGTGGGGGATTATAGTTAATTAAATTTTAGCCGGGAAACGAATAAGAATGGAATGCATGAATGGATTGGGGGCCCCTCTTGCTGAATGCAACCTATCTGCCCCCCGACAAATATGAATACCGAATGTAATTTATTTATTTATATATTTTTAATTTTTATATACCGGAATTCCTGTATACAATACAAATCAGTCCGGTTTACATGGAACGAAAAGATAGCCCTGGTCTGGGAAGTCAGATCAGGGTTTTTTTACAAAGAACATTGAACAATAACATATAATACATTCATAATACAAAGAACATTGAACAATAACAATAAATCCTTAAATAATGTATGCGGTCCCTCTGCACATCCCTATAACCCACAAACTATAGAGTATGGTCAGTCACAAACAGCACAAAGGCATAGGCAGGCCTTGACAGCAAGACATAAACCTAAAAAAGTAGTAGGATTGAAGGAGAACATGCATTTTTTTATTTCTCAAATTATTTTTCTATGGATAAAACACACCAAAATAGGAAGGAGAGGAAAAGGAAGGAGGTGACCTATGTTTGCCAAATTTAAATTTAAACGAACGTCGGTATACAAAAACTTTAAATAAATAAATAAATAAATAAATAAATAAATAAATAAATAAATAAATAAGGGGCATGAAATGGCTCCCCTATGAGGAAAGGCTAAAGAGGTTAGGGCTGTTCAGTTTGTAGAAGGGGTGACTGAGAGAGATATGACAGAAGTCTACAAAATCATGAATGGTCTTGAACGGATTAATGTAAATCAGTTATCTGCTCTCAGATAATAGAATGACTAGGGGTACTCCATTAAGTTAGCAAGTAGCTCATATAAAACAAATAAAAAAAAATAAACATAGAACATATTTAAGCTCTGAGATTCATTGCCAGATGATGTGGTTATGGAAGTTAGTGTAACTGGTTTAAAAAAGGTTTGGGTAAGTTCCTAAAGGAAAAATCCAAAACCAGATATTAATTAATAGGAGCAGTAGCTTGAGATCTATTTAATATTTGGGTTCTTAGGGCTTGGATTGGCCACTGTTGAAATAGGATGCTGGGCTTGATGGACCCTTGGCCTGACCCAGTATGGCATATTTATGCTCATATTTATTTATTTTTCTGCTTTTAGGCAATTTAAAGTGGATTATATCCAGGTACTATAGGTATTTCCCCAACCACCCAGGGCTTACTATCAAATTTTTGTACCAAAGGCAAGACAGGGTAAGTTGACTTGCCCAAGATCACAAGTGATTTGAACTCTGTTTTCCCTGGGTCTTAACCCACTGCTTTAACCACTAGGCTACCTTTCCACTCCTATGCGCTTAGCGTTTGGACAGCCTTTTTTTATTTCTGCTTCTAGGCTGGCCTAGCTCTGTATCAATTTTTCTGTCCCTGCCAAAGCTGACAGGCCTGCAATTCCCTCCTTTCCATTTCCTGACATGATCACATTTGTTGAAGTGCACTGCCTTCTCGAAGTTTGATACATTAACTGTACCCACACTTAGAGTGAGGACTGTCTGTGTGCACGCAATGCTGACTGACTCCTTTTCAATCCACACCCCCCAAAAAAAAACATTAAACACTAAAGAATGAATAAGATTTGCAGTCTGGTAAGACTCATCTTCTCTTCAATATGTCAGTGTGCTTACCTCAATGGTGTCCAGAGAGGTGACACAAAAAAATCACTAACACCGTTGCAATCTCTATACTGTCCTCTGGACTGATCCTCCCCCAGTGAAGAGAAAAATCAGAAACAGCAACAGTGCCACTGACTCTTTTTCTGTCACGGTGAGTGAGACCACTTCAGCACAGAGATGATCAGAAGTTGTTCTTTATCAGTACCAAATCTAAAAGTTTCTAGTATTTTTTTTAAACTCCAATAAAGATAACAACAGTGGAGAGCATCTTAAACCTGCTCAGAGTTTACAGTGGGAGTAGGTCAGTGTCCTATTTCATCGGGGGGTCAACGAAACGATAGGGAAACCCTCAAAATTTTGTGTGGTTTTCTTATCGTTTTTGGGGGGAGAAAGGGCACATTAAAAAAAATAACCCAAACCCACCCCAACCCTTCAAATGTAATTAAGTGCAACCCCCCCACCCTCCTGACCCCCAAGACTTGCCTGAACCCCCCCCCCCCCAAGACTTACTGAAAGTCCCAGATGATCCAGTGGGGCCCAGGATTGATCTCCTCATCTTGGTCCATCAGCTGCCTCTATTGAAAATGGTGCCGATGGCCCTTTGCCCTTACCATGTGACAGGGGCTATCGGTGCCATTGGTCGGCCCCTGTTATATTGTAGGAGCAATGGATGGCCCGCACCATTTTTTAAGATGGCACTGGCCGTCCATTGCTCCTACCATGTGACAGAGGGTGGCCAATGGCACCAATAGCCCCTGTCACATGGTAAGGGCAAAGGGCCACCAGCACCATTTTGTTTACTGGCAGCTGATGGCCCGAGAGTGGGAGATCACTCCTGGGACCCCCGCTGGACCACCAGGGACTTTTGATAAGTTTTGATGGGGTTGGGAGGGAGGGGGGTTGTAATTAATTAAATCTGAAGGCTTGGGGTATTTGGGGTTTTTTCCAGTTCGGGACAGCTGAAAAACAAACAGCCCGAACCGCAGGAAATAAAATTTCCCATGGTAGGCCAATAATGAAGGCCGAACCGAAAGGTTCGGACAAATCACATCCCTACCAGACAGTAGCTATAGGCTAGCTTAAAATATGCTGCACTATGCACCCCAATATAAGTTTCCTTGCTAACTTGGCTAATCCAAGACTGTGAGGTCAGACAGGCAAGAGTTGGTGGCTATAGTTACCTGTTCCTGTTTATTTGTTCACAGCACAACCATAGACCAATATTTTCCAACCCTCTCATGTAGGCACATCTAACCAGTTGGATTTTCAGGATATTTAGAAAGAATATACATGAAAGAGATTTATATATATATATATATATATATATATGTATATATATGAGATCTAAGATATGCAAATCTATCGTATATTAATTCATCTCCTGAAAACCCGACTGGCTAGGTGTGTCTCCAGCAAAGGGTTGGGAAACACTGCCATAGACTTCAATGGGACATAGATTGGAATATAAAACATAAATGAATGAGACAACATTTTTTATCTCATTCTTGGGTCCACTCCATTTGTTTTGGGGGTCCCTGAATAAAATGAAAATAACTCATTTATTGCATTTTTACCCATTTGTTTCAAATGAATGCACATCACTATTCCCCAGTGGAGGTATAGCCTTCCTTCTTTGTGATGTGTAACTTTGAGACTCTGCAAGTTTATTCTTGTCTTTAACTTTTGATTTGTTTTGGTTGGCATTCCTCTTCTCAATTTCTGCATTGAATAATATATAATACATTAAAGGAACAATATGAATAGAATCCCGTAATGTTGAATATCTTAGCAATGTGGGTAACTGTGAGGTCCTATTATAAGTGTTGACAGATTGCAGCATGGTATACTGCAGGGATTTGTGCCATTTTCCTCTTTCTGAATTTCTTTTAGAAGCTTGTGTCTTACTAGTTTTCCTTCAGATTAGTTGTTTGCTGGAAGGCTAGTACTGGCAGATCATGGAGTATTTCTTTCAGTTACTCATTCTGAAAGAATATCTTTATGATTAATGGTTATCTATATTTATGGGATTTTTTAAATGTATTTTTATTAAGCATTTGTATGTAACAAAGCATAAATAATTTGCATAGTAATATGAATGAGAAATAATGAAGAAAATATTATAAGTAAATGAATTAACAATAAAGCATACAATCATATTATTCCATTCTTATCCATAAAAGCAACATAAGAGAGAGAGCACAGAAAAAGAGGAGAACTCCGCAGGAAATATATATGAAAAGGTAAGGCCTTAGCAGAAAAAAAACATCTCCTGCATTAATTATAATATCATGCCTGCTTGTTCTGAGTGGGAAATAGTGACAATGTTAAAGCTGTTCTAGTATATATAAAGGATTTAAGTTGCTCAGGAGAGAAGAAAATATAACTATCTGAATTAAGTTTGACAAAACATTTATAGGGATTGTGCAAGATGAAGGAAGCTCTGAGAGCCAGAGCATCCTACCTTAATGCAAGGAAACCTCTCCTCTTCTCAGGAGTAATCCTAGGTAGATCTGGGTATATTCTTACAGCCTGGCCATGAAAATTGACATTAACACTATGAAAGTATAAAGACATACCTGGGTCAGAATCAGTTATAAATGAAACAAGCAATGCCTGTGAAAAAAAAAAAAGCCGAGAGAAACCAAATGTTTCCTGAACGCACTACCCCACGAAACCCTGTCAAACTCTTTTTCTGCATCAAATCCCACCAAGACGGGATCTGCGAATTGGTGCAGCCTACAAAAGTGTAACAAAACTTGTACCCTTTTAATATTAATTCTGGATCGTTGACTTTTGACAAACCCTGCTTGTCCCGAGAAGGTCAAACAGGGTGGAATATCAGCCAGTCTATTAGCTAATAATTTAGCATATATTTTGTTGTCTACATTTAAAAGTAAAATGGGTTGATAAGAAGACATCATTTGTGGGCCTCTCTCTGGTTTGGGCAGTACTACTATATGCCATGTGCATGGACTCGGGCATGTGACCACCTTGTATCATGTTCACATATAAGTCTTTGAGACAGTCTGTGGCTAGAGGGGTCAAAACTTTGTTGAAATATGCTATTAGGCCATCAGGCCCTGGTGTCTTAAACGCTGGTAACAAACCAATAACCTTCTCTACTTCAGAGTTTGTGATGAGACCATTGAGAGGATCCTGTTGGGAAGGGGGTCAATGAAGGCAGTTTTAGATTTTGCATAAAACATTCCTGTTGTGTGATGTCTTCTTCCTCTACTGAATACAGATGGGCATAATATTCCTTAAAAATTTGGCTAATATCCTGACTACCTTTGGCCACCCTCCCTTGGGGAGTGTGCAATCCCACTACAAAAGCTGATTTATTCTCCCCCTTGTCAAATTGGCCATTAGTTTGCCTGACTGATTTCCATGGAAGAAGATCTTAGGTTTTAGTGACAGAAGTAAGAAGGTGGCTCTTGCATGTAATATGTATTTAGGGTTTTTGAGTAGTCAAATACTGAACTCTAATCATATCAGATAGGTTAATTAAAAGCTGTTTTTTGAGACCCATCAGCTGCATAGTTAAAGCCAGGAAAGTTTGATCCATTCTCTTTTGTTTGGCTATTGCATAACTAATAATGGTGCAAAGATGCCTCCCCCTCCCAACTTGCAACTTACAAATCCTCCCTCCACATATACTGAATGACTATCCTCAAAACAAAAAGAGATTTCTATGCCCTTAGAATCCACAACTTGCAATACAATGCCAAAGCCCTCTTTGCATACATCTCTGATCTCACCAAAATGTCCACCCCCCCATTCCTGATGATGAAACCCAATCAAAATCTGATGACCTCGCACACTTTTTCAACAACAAAATCACCAAGCTGATGCTACGTTTTCTGCCAACTCCCCTGCCCACCAAACCCCTCACAATAAACCCTCACACCACCCTGAACTCCTTTGAGTCCACCTCATCCTCCGAGATAGAAGCAATATTAAAGAAAATGAAACCTGCACTGCACCCATCTGATACTATCCCCACCAAATCCCTCTTGTCCATCCCAAATTTAATAGCTCAACCCCTAGCAGACATCATCAACTGCTACCTCACCCTCGGCAATGTTCCTGCACCCTTAAAGCAAGCCTCTGTTAAACCCTTACTCAAAAAACTGAATCTTGACCCCTCTGACCCTGCCAATTTTCGGCCTGCTTAAACCTACCCTTCATTGCTAAAGTTCTCGAAAAAGTTGTAAACTGACAGCTTTCAGAACACCTTGAAAAACAGAATATTCTTTCCCCTTCCCAATTTGGCTTTTGCAAATTCTTCAATACTGAGACCCTCCTAATCTCACTTACAGACTGTGGGGGGTCATTTATCAAAATGTGCTAAGGTGTTTTTGCATGTGAAAAGCCCTGTTAATTCATGTGATAGGCCCTTACCTCATGTGAAAATATGTTAGCACCATATTGTGATGCAAATTTGGAGGAGTTAGGGGTGGGCTGGGTTAATGCTAATTGTAAGTATGCCATCAAGCTGTTTTATTGCATTTTGTGAAGTCTCCTGCAAGGCCTATTTTAGGTGAATTGAAGGGGGAGGGAGAGAGAGAGAGAGAGAGAGAGAGAGAGAGAGAGTGGCCATAATGTCATCTCCCTAGATAGTTATTTGTATCCCTATTGTAGGCCCACCTAGTAACTTGAGGTGAGGTTTAGGTATTAGTGTAGGGGGTTAGAGGCCACCTTGACATTCAAAGTGAGATGTATGAACAGAACAGTGGTCTCTTCTGAAGATTTGATGACCTTCGTAGTGAGGAAACTCACTCCAAGATGAGATTTGGGCAATGTTATCTCCACCTAGCTTGATGTTACCCAGGTAGAGAGTCCATCAAGCTAGGTTGAGAGAACATTGCCCAAATCTCATCTTGGAGTGAGTGTCCTCACTCTGAAGGTCATCACATCTTCACAAGAGTATACTGTTCTGTTCATACGTCTCACTTTGAATGTCAAGGTGGCCCCTAACTCCCTACACTAATACTTAAACCTCACCTCAAGTTACTAGGTGGGCCTACCATAGGGATACAAATACCTATCTAGGGAGATGACATTATGGCCAGTCTCTCTCTCCTACTGGTTGTATGCAGGAATTAAAATAGGTCTAGCACCTATCACAATTTGCACTAACTTAGCTCTTCACATAGGTAATTAGTGCAATAAACTGAATATTTGCATAAACAACACCCCTTTTGCTATTGCATGCAATACTTACCGCATTTTGATAAATCTAGGTCTCTATCCTAAATGGTTTAGACAAGGGACACTCATACTTACTTGCTAGACATTTCCTCTGCCTTTGATTCTGTTAACCACAACATCCTATTAAACCCTCTCACAGAAATTGGCATCTCAGGAACTCTCATTCATTGGTTTGAATCATATCTAGACAACAGACTCTACAAGGTCAGAATAGGTAACAATGAATCCAAAGCTATAAAACTATCCCCCACCCTCTTCAATATCTATCTGCTACCCCTCTGCCAACTACTCTCTGACCTAGGCCTCACCCACTTCATTTACGCGGATGACGTTCAAATTCTTATCCCCATCACCTACTCATTATGTAATTCCCTCCAAACCTGGGTAAATGCTCTTGCAAGGATTAACAATCCCCTCACCAATCTTAACCTCGCACTCAACACCTCCAAAACAGAACTCCTCATCATCTCACCCCACCACAACTCCATAAGCTCCTATCCCCCCTCTATAACCCTCTCGCAGCATGTACAAGACCTGGGTGTCACCATAGATAACCACTTAAACTTAAAAAAATGCATTAGCTCAACTATGAAAGAATGGTATTTCAAAGTAAACACTCTAAAGAAACTTAGACCACTTCTCCACCTTAATGACTTCTGCACGGTCCTTCAAGCCACCATTTTTTCCAAAATCAATTACTGCAATGCCCTACTCCTAGGTCTCCCCAAAACCACTATTAGACCTCTCCAAATGCTACAAAATTCTGCTGCTAGAATCCTTACAAATACCCGCAAAAAAGATCACATCACCCCTATCCTCAGAGATCTCCACTGGCTACCTATCACCTTCCGAATCATCTACAAAATGCTCAGCATCATACATAAAACCCTACACAACCAGAACATGCTCTGGCTAAACAACTCCCTTGAATTCCTCACCCCTAACAGACCTTCCAGATCCTCCTACAAAGGAATTCTACACACACCCTCTCCTAAAGTTACTCATCTTACATCCACAAAAGAACATGCTCTATCCATTGTCGGCCCCTCTATCTGGAACTCCATGCCCCCTGATATGCATCAAGAGCAATGCACACAGAAATTTAAAAAAAAACTTAAAACCTGGCTCTTCCAGCAAGCATATACTTAAGCCATTTTTTCTCTCTTGCCCCACCCACCATTTATCAATAATCCCCCTCCCGCCCTCCTGCTACATTCTGCTTATTTCCCTTTAGGCATTCACCATTTATTTTTCGCTCTTTTCCCCTCCCCTGTTTTATTTATTTTTATTTATTTATTTTGAATTCTTATATACCGATATTCCTGTAAAGTATACAGATCACACGGGTTTACAGTGCAACAGAAACAATAATCCTTCTCCCGCTCTCTTGTTCCACTCTGCCGCTCTTGATGCAAATGACAATTACAGACTCAGTATTATTCTCTCTCACTTGTGTTACCGTTAACTTTGTTAATAATTATTTTTCCTCCTCTTAAATTACCTATAACCCCTTCATTAGTATTACCCCACCTGTTCCATGTATTTCTCTTACTTTGTTACTATAGTTCCATGTAAACCGATGTGATGTGTAAACGAATCTCGGTATATAAAAAAATGTTAAATAAATAATAATATTTCCCCACAGCACTGCCTTCGTGGTTTCTCAATACAGAACAGGAGTCTCTCTATGTTGAGCATTATGTCTGGCAAATTCTTGCCAAGACTCCTGTAAGTGTTGTGCAAATTTTCTGTCTTGAATAAGCCTGAGTGAAGTGAGTGAAGTCTTTCACCAGGATAGAACACTCTCCAAATATCCACTAACTGCAAAGCATTGTATAAAAACAGAATTCCCGTATTGTCTGCCTGGGGCATCTGATTTCGGGAGGGGTTTGATCTAAAATGGCATTTGCAACACAGATGAAGTCACCCCCTAAGATCACCAGGGCAGGCTCCAAGGCCAAGATCTGCGTGACCAATTCAGTGAAAAAGGAATGATCATATTTGTTTGGCCCGTAAATGGAGCCCATAATCAGCGGCCTCCCAAAGAAAAGGCCATGAATTATAATGCTCCTTCCATTGGGGTCTTTGAGACTGCAATTGGAATGACACAGATTTATGAATTAGGATTGCTACCCACCCCCTACTGTGGGAGGAGCCTGAAGCTGTGAATAATTAGTTAAAGCCCCCTTTTTTAAGTTTAAGATGTTCCCTCAGTGACATATGTGACTCCTACAAAAATATCACATTACCTCTCAACCTATTAATATGTGCAATAACTGTTTCCTGTTTCACTGGAGTGCCCATGCCCACTACATTCCACATTATAAATTTACCCTTACTCCCCATCTTGTTCAGACTTATAAAGGACTCCTCAAGTCACCCACATCATATATGAGATTTGCTTACTATCTCTAAACTTGGCAGGTTTTCCGGGCAACACCCATGGGCAGAGGAAAAGATGCAGAAAAAATATAATTGCAAAGGCCCCTAAATGCCACGGGACAATGTTGAAACTGGGTTTATTGACATCTAAATAATTTATAATGTAGGCCCATGCTTGCATGTTAATCCTCCCTCCCTCCTTTATCCCACTCCTCCCCTACCTCTCCCCCACTATCCTCCTTCCCACCCCTCCCCCATCTCCAAAGCCTTATCCATTGTGCACCTCCTTATTGGAGAGTACCAGGAGTCTAGATGCACCCGAATGCCTCCCCTTTCTAGTTAACAAAACACTAAGACTCAATATCGATAAAAATACTTTGGGTTCATTCTAAGCGTAGTCACATAGGGGCGGATTTTAAAACGAGCGCGAATAGCTTACTTTTGTTTGCGCTCCAGGCGCAAACAAAAGTACGCTGGATTTTAGTAGATACGCGCGGAGCCGCGCGTATCCGCTAAAATCCTGGATCGGCGCGCGCAAGGCTATCGATTTCGTACAGCCGGTGCGCGCCGAGCCGCGCAGCCTACCCCCGTTCCCTCCAAGGCCGCTCCGAAATCGGAGCGGCCTCGGAGGGAACTTTCCTTTGCCCTCCCCTCACCTTCCCCTCCCTTCCCCTACCTAACCCACCCGCCCAGCCCTGTCTAAACCCCCCCCTTACCTTTGTCGGGGGATTTACGCCTCCCGGAGGGAGGTGTAAATCCCCGCGCGTCAGCGGGCCTCCTGCGCGCAGGGACGCGACCTGGGGGCGGGTCCGGAGGGCGCGGCCACGCCCCCGGGCCGCCCCGGGCCGTAGCCACGCCCCCGGGCCGGCCCCCGGAACGCTCCCGACACGCCCCGAAAACACCGCGCGGTTCGGGCCCGCCCCCCGACACGCCCCCTGACACGCCCCCTCCGAAAACCCCGGGACTTACGCGAGTCCCGGGGCTCTGCGCGCGCCGGTAGGCCTATGTAAAATAGGCTTCCCGGCGCGCAGGGCCCTGCTCGCGTAAATCCGCCCGGTTTTGGGCGGATTTACGCGAGCAGGGCTCTGAAAATCCGCCCCATAATAAACATTAGTCAACTTTCATAAATGTACAAGCGGTACCCGGCCACGCATTGCAGTGGCAGAGTCAGGTTCTTTACCCTCCCTCCCCCTTCCCCTTGCTCATTTACCTCAGTCACTCATCCTCCTCCCCCTTGGTCACTCACCCCCCCTTCCCTCCCCTGTCCCCACTCCAACTCTCTCCCCTCACACTCACCTCTCTCCTCATTCTCCCTCCTCTCACTGTCACCTCCCCCCTCATTCTCCCTCCTCTCACTGTCACCTCCCCCCGCCTACTGCCTACCCTTCAGATCAAAAAACCTTTGTCTTTCTATTTCTGTGGGAACCCCCCACCACAAACCCCCCCCCCCTCCAATCCCAACCCTTTAAATCAAATAATAACCCTCCACCCTCCTGCTCCCTCCCAAGACCTGGGAAATTAAAATTGTTAGTGCTACATGTGGTCTGTTCCTGGGTGTCTGTGTGCGTTATGTAGCCAAATAAGGGCGTGCCTAACCAAATTTGCACTTCCAAATTTGTTTTGTGGTCTGGGGAGGGCTATTTTGGTGCGTTCCCAAGATCGTGCAAGTTTAGTGTATGATTTGTGTGTGAACCTCCCCCTTCCCCCAAAAAACAACTGTATGAGAAAAGTTCTCTTAAACTAACCACCCCACACTCTCCTGCCCCCCTCCCCCAGCCCTGCAAAAAACAGTAGCCCACCAACCTGCCCCCCCCAGAGTTGCTGAATGAATGAAACCTGCCCCCCTCGTGACCCCTCCCCAAGATGTTCGCAATAAATTCATTACCACCCCCCACCCTCCAGACCCCCCGAGACCTGATAAAAATGTCTGTTGGTGGAGCGGGCGTTCAGGAGCGGTCCGGGAGTGATGTATTGGCGTTGGTCCGTCGGCTGTGAGCACTGAAACGGGTTCTGACGGCCCTTTGCCCTTACTATGTCAGTGGGGTGGAGCAATGGCAGCAGTAGGTCCTCTGACATTGTAAGGCAAAGGTCTGCCGGCTGCCAGTCCTGAAAATGGCACCGAGGGGCCCTCGCCCTTACTATGTCACATGGGCTACTGCCGCCATTGGTGTCCCCGAGTGGCATAGTAAGGGAAAGGGCCGTCGGTGCCATGTTGAGTGCTGGCAGCCGACGGCCGTAGTGCAGAAGATGTGTCCCGGACCGGTCCTGGCCCTCCGCTGGAGCCTCCCAGATCTCTGTCAGGTTTTGTGTGTGTTGTGAGGGCCTGGGAAGTAAATATATTTGGCATGTGTGTGGGGGGTGTGAGGAGGGTGGTTTTGTGTGTGTTTGGGGGCTGTGGGAAGTAAATCAATTTGGCATGTGTGTGGGGGGCGTGAGGAGGGTGGTGGGTGTATTTTATCTGTAAAGGAAATAGTTATCTTCCGGTGAAAAAAGTGTGTGAATGTATTAAAATGGAAGTGAAACGTGGACCTGGACTGGCAAAATGATTAGTGTAGCGTGTGTTAGTATAAGGTGTAACAGATGGCGCTTACATCCAGCAGATGTCACTGTTTTCTCGAAAAAATATTTAAACCTATTTTACCTGTCACAGGTGTGACATATCTGTAATGTAAGTACAGAAGAACCTTCCTGTATGTGAAATGAAGGTTGTGTCCAAATTTGAAAGCAATCGGTTCAGTGGTTTCTGAGATTAGCGATTTTGTCCAAACTATTTAACATTTTTATTTATATAGATGTGTCAAAATTGGTCCCCTTTGCAAGCAGAAGAACAGAAGAACAGAAATACAAGAACAGCAACCTCATCGAGGCGACCCGCAACTAAGACCTGCCAGCCCCGACACCCAAGGGCTCAACCTAAGGGGAACGAGAGCTGGTATAGGTTAAACTCCAGCCTGGTTGTCACCTGTACCACAAGCTGGCGACAAGGAACATTGGGGGCCATCCCTCAGTGGTAGTACCAACCCTCATACTGGTCCAAGGATCCTCAGTTTCAACAGATACAGCTGTTGTGACCTGACCCAACACCGGAAGAAAGTGGTTTGATACATTCCCCCAAATGCCAGATAATGCAGGGTGGCCATTAGTTGGGTGAGCCCTAGTATAGCGGTGGCCATTTCCATGACCAGATCCAGATCCCCTTGTATTTCTTCAAATAATTCCAGAATAGCCCGAGAGCTGAGGCACTAACTATTAACCACATAATTCTCTGGCAAAGATACTCATGGAGGAAAGCTATGATCCCTTATCCTCTGCCATGGCTATCTGTACGCCAAGCACTGCCGTGGGCCATGACTCTTTCCCTGCAGGGCCAGTGGCTCAGGCTCTGGTACAGGGATTTCCCTAGGAAGGGTTGGAACTTCCCTTGCCTGTTCTTGTGGTTGTTGTTTTTCTTGTTGTTTTCTGCAATGAGCATGCTGAGTCAGCCAGTATCCCCCAACAAGTAAACCTGCCACAAACATAATAGGTTTAGGAAGACAGGCCTGGTAAGAACATGTAATTTTTTTGGCCCAGGATTGCAAGGTAGTTGTGTCTGATAGAAGGTCTCAATTTAACACACGCTATATTAGTTTTGCAAAACATAGCAGCAAGAGTGTTAACCGGCAAAAACAAAAGAGAACATATCACGGAAACACTGGTTGAACTACACTGGCTTCCGATAGAACAAAGAATCCATTACAAAACATTGTGCACCATACATAAATTAATACATAACGAAAATGCAGACTGGTTAAATACAGCCCTCCGAGTTCACGTCCGGAACAGAAACCTAAGGTCAGCAAACAAAGCCCTCCTGACAATATCATCAGTCAAAACAGCAAGACTAACACAAGTAAGAGAGAGGGCATTATTATTAGTAGGACCCATATTATGGAACTCCATGCTCTTGGATTTAAGACTACAAAGAGATAGCAAAACCTTTAGAAAAGGTTTGAAAACCTGGCTATTTAAACAGGCCTTCCAGAAAGAGAAGGGAGAATAGAAGCCAGGAATGGGCAAAGCACGAACAATTTAACAACCATACACACTGCAGAAATTCACTAAGTGTGTAGTTTTAAGATATAGCACACCATAACTAATGGATAAGTTACATTTGTAAAATTACCTCTGTAATTAAAACTGAGAAGGAAAGACATGGACATGAATCACATTTAACATCTAACATTGATAACAAACTATGTTACCGAACCTTATGGCACCTATGTAAACAGACAAATTGTAATATCATTACTTTTATGTGCCTTAATGTAAACCGTTGTGACGGTCCCCACCAAACGACGGTATAGAAAAGACTTAAAATAATAAATAAAATAAATTAGCCACAATAATAGCTTTGTTTCGCAATAACATCCGCGGTCACGTGATAAAATTTTTTTTCCCCCTTCTAATGCCAAAAAAGGTGTAGTTATTTCTGTTGTTAAACCCCATGTTACTGTGTGTTAATCTATCATGGAATGTGGTAGGAGATCTTAATTTGCATTAACTCCTTAAACTTGCTGATAGTGTTCGTGGTAGTTGTGGATGAATCCTTGGGCCGGTGGCAGATGACCATGCCTCCGGAGGAAGATCCTGAGAGGGACCACCAGTCAGGCTTAGAGTATGGAGACAAACACACACTAGTTCTTTTATTAAACAGTATATGGAACCACCAGAGGTGGCAGTAGTGAGCTGGAAGTGCCTGGCTGGGCTGTAGTCCCTCAGATACTGGAACAGCGATCCTGTATAACTGAGCTGTAGAGAAAATGAATATAGTGGGCCGGATTTTAAAAGGGTTACGCGCATAAGGTATGCACGTAACCCTTTTAAAATGCCCCTGCACGTGCTGAGCCTATATTGCATAGGCTTCCAGCACACACAAAGCCCCGGGATGTGCGTAAGTCCCGGGGCTTTCTTGGGGTGGGCATGTCGGGGGCGTGACGCGGTCGGTGCATCATCCGGGGGTGGTACCACGGGCGTGGTTTCGGCCCAGGGGCGTTCTGGGGGCGTGGCCGTGGCCTCCGGACTGGAACATGGCACAAGGGAGTCGGCCCGGCGCACGCAAAGTTATGCCTGCTTCGAGCAGGCGTAATTTGTGTGACAGAGGTGGGGGGGTTTAGATAGGGCTGGAGGGGTGGGTTAGGTAGGGGAAGGGAGGGGAAGTGGAGGGAGGTGGGAGGGAACGGGAAGCGTGCGCAGGGCTTGGCATGCGTAAGTTGCACAAATGTGCACCCCCTTGCGCGCATATCTTATAAAATCCGGCGTACTTTTGCTCGCGCCTGCTGCGCGAACAAAAGTACATGCGCACGCTATGTTTTAAAATGTACCCCAGTGAGTAGGCAGAGTATGCAGAGTTCAGGAACAGAACCTTGATGGTAACACTCACATAATAGTCTCTAAGAAGCAGCCCAGGAGCTGGAATGACGTAGGCCCTCGAGAAGTGAGTACCTGGTTCCAGGGGACGCTCTGAGTGAGGGATGGTAACTCACTGGTGTTGTAGGCAGCAATGACTTCCTGGCAGAAGTGGTATTCAGTAGCAAGTCCGGGAACGTGGGCCCTTGAGGAGCGAGTACCGATTCCAGACTGTGATCTGAAAAGCAAAGAGAAAGCGAGGCCCCTGAGGAGCGGGTACCCCTGGTGAGTCCAAGGAGGCCGAGTAGCAAGGTGTGCGGAGAGTGAATCCCATCTGCCGATCCCTGGAGGAAAGCCCTTGCTAACTCAATTCGTAAGCGATTTCAGAGACCTTAAATATCCGGTGAGGATGACGTCACCTCAGGGGGGCGCCCCTGAGGTTCGCGCCACTGCTGGTACTTGAGTCCGGACCGTGCCGCGTGCACGCCCTTAGGCTTCTGGGAAACATGGCAGGGTGCAGCATCCAGCCGGTCCGGGGACGCCGGAGGGGAACGGCAAGAAGACACCGTGGCAGCCAAACTTCCAACAGGCAAAGAGGGAGTCACCAAAGAGGTAAGGTGGGCGTAGTGGAGACGTCGGGTAGCGATGGTCGCAACACTTGCATACTAAAGTTAAAATTTGCATGCTAGCTTGCATTGCAATATTTATCATGCACACAATGTCCGCTAGACCCCATTTTATGTGTGTTAAGGCCTTAATAATTTTGATGAATGACGTAGTCATATAACTTAACTCATACCTGGAACACCTTTTTTATCCAGCTGGATTTTAGACTTACTTACTTACTTACTTACTTACTTACTTATTTATTTATTTATTTATTTATTTAAGGCTTTTCTATACCGGCATTCATGATACAATCATATCATGCCGGTTTACAGATAACAGGGGAGTGAAAACTTTGTTCATTTAACCAGTGCAGAAGAAGCAAAAAAATTACAATATAACAAGGTCATTGAACTGGGGAATGAAGGAGAATAAGAATAGATAGGAATAAATGTAAACTTTACAGAGGTAGATTATTTACATTGTGCAGTAATGTCTCTTTGTGGTTAGCATTTACATTGTCCCGTTAAGTCTCAATGGGTGGTAGAATCTGTATGGTTGGCGTGTCATAGGATCTCTCCTTGGATATTAGACTCGGGGAAGGCATATAATTACTTATTCAGCTGGAACAGGGGTCTCCAGATCCAGTCCTCAAGAGCCACAAATAGGCCTGTGATTCAGGACATCCACAATGAATATAGATGAGATAGATCTGTATGCACTGCCTCCATTGTGTGCAAATCTACCTCATACATATTCATTGTGGATAGCCTGAAAAACAGGTTTGTTTGTGGCTGTTGAGTAAAGTAGTTGGCCTCCCCTGAGCTAAAATCTAGAATGATAAATGGTTCAATATTCCAAAACTTGCTATTTAGATGGATAAGTGTACCCTCGTCTTTAATATTTACACCATTTTAAAAAGAAGTAATTTGTTTTTATTTTGAAGAAAAACCCCTGATATATATATATATAAAGATATAAAGTAGGCTTGCAAGCCATCCCTTCTATAAGATTCAGTACGTTGTATCAGTGAAAACAGAAAGCACATTTATCCTTCTATTGAATCATTTTCCTTAGATGTCTTCTTTCAGTAATATTGCCATATTTTATGTATTAGAGATTAAATCCTCTCCGGTAATACAATTACAATGAAGATAAAGGAACTTTTCAACAGATACATTTTACCATAAACTTGCATGGCAGATGAGGGAAGGTTTTTAAAATTGAGTAGTATATAAATTTTCATCTTATAACCAAATTCCATAACGGAAAAGGCTGAACAACCAATTTTGTATATCATATAAATGTGACTGTAGAATTGAGCTCCTATATGATACATTTAGATTAGAATTTAGGGGTGAATTTTTAAAAAGTTACTCATATTAAAAAATCCATGTGCATGAGTATATGGTTTGAGCACAAGCAACTGGTATTTTAAAATCAGCAAGTTGCATGCATATATGAGCATGGGCATACAAGAGAATATGGGATAAAAAGGGGAGGATTAGGAGTGGGTTAAGGGCATTCTGAGGTGGGGACAACATTTATGCACATAAATCCTGAATTTAGAACCAGCGAATGCAGTGCATGTCGGAATGTTACCTGCAACTATTTACTTCTACTCTTGTTCAGATGAAAATCTGAAAAATATTCATTATAGCCAAAAATTGACTGGGTGAGAGGTCTGGATTAAGTGGGAGGAGTGCAGGCTGAAAAACCTGAGGGGTCTTGATGTCCTAGAGATAGAATGGGCAAACTGGTGGACTAAGTAGTCAAACTGGTTATTTCCTTCATGCATGCATGTTTTAAAATTGGTTCACTTGCATGGGTTAAAGCCGACAAGTCCTAAGGAAAGATATGGAAAGAACATTTCCTCTCATAAAGGCTTAAAAATAGAAGCATACATGCATGCAGTAGGTGCATTTTAATTCATATGCGCACACTTGCTCAGATGATTTAAAATTCCAGCACGCTCATCCCTTTGAAGATGCATGATTAAAAAAGGAATGTTCGTAAAGGGTTCAGTTCAACCAAAATCTTTTTGCCCTCTTCAACATAAATAGTGGGATATAATTAGGTTAACAGACTATCTATGAAAATTTTCCTTCTGGCCCATGACAATTTGTTGTTCTTTTGCCAAATATTTGGTTTATATCCTCTTCCATCTCCTTTGGAAAAACTCATATTATGTTCCACAATTTTCAATTCAGTGGTCAAAAAAGTATTTGAGTGAATTGAACTCTTGTGCACTGTGCAATATGTCTTACATGGACAAGTAAGTCTCTGGGGGCTATACAAATGGTACAGCTTGAAACAGACCTTGTTTTAAATATCTTCAATTTATAAGACCTGCACAGATATAACTGAACTAATTTATAAGAATATTTTGTATTGCTTGCAATATTAACTGGAATTCCAAAACCTTGACCTGACTACCCATTTTTCCATTGAAATATATGCCTGTATAATAAAGTGACACTGGTATTCAAGCATAAAAATAAAGAAGTGGAATTGAAATAATTTATTAAGATGGAACAAGAGTGACATTTTTTTTCTTGCCACTGCTGTTCCACTGTCACTTACTAGATGGAAAGATTAAAAAATGTACATCAGGATTTTTTTAGTTCTCACACAAATGACACATTGAAACAGCCTTTTCAATATGGTGTTATTCCTTTATAAAGATATAGATGATTAATTATCTTTGGTATTCCTAGAAATGGCTATGTATTGAATGGAGCTTCCTAAGGACTGCTACAGTTATTTGCAGCTGCACAGGGCTATATGAGACTGGCTGTAATTGTAATTGTAATTGTAATTACACCACAGTACACCACAGACCTGGTACACCACAGACGTTAGAATAATGAAACTTGAACTCCGAAAACTGGAAAAGAAATGGCGTAGAAACCAAGATACAGTGCAACTACAAAAATACAAATCTCTACTCCACCAGTATCGTAAAACTACTGATGAAGCCAAAGAAACCTATTATACAGCAAGAATCCATCAATACCAGTTCAACCCGCGTGCCCTATTCCAATATGTCTCTAGTATAATTACCCCACCTTTAAACATCAACTCAGACAACGAGGATAAAAACAAATGTGAGAAACTTGCTACCTACTTCCACGACAAGGTTGCTAATATCATGACACGCTTCACTATGCCCTCTCCACCAGTATCCGTACTGACCACCAACTCCATGATCAACTCATCTACTCTCTCTAACTCCGAATCAACAACAACATCAGAAATTGAAGCGACCCTCAAAAAAATCAAACCAGCCATGCACCCGATTGATATAATGCCAACAAAAACACTACTCTCCATTCCTACAAGAATTGCACCTCCCATTACTAGCATTATAAACAAATCTATATTGTCTGGTATTTTTCCAACGCAACTTAAACATGCAATTATAAAGCCAACGCTCAAAAAAGCTGATCTGGATCCCTCAGAACCTGCAAACTATTGTCCAGTATCGAACCTCCCCTTCTTGTCTAAAATTATGGAGAAAGTCATCAACAAACAACTTACAGACTTTCTAGATGAAAATCGATTACTCTTCCCATCACAATATGGCTTCCGGAAGAACCATAGTACAGAAACACTTCTGGTGTCACTCTCTGATGCTATTCTAAAAACCCTCGATACTGGTCATTCCTACTTACTGGCTCTTCTTGATATCTCTGCGGCATTTGACACTGTAAATCACGATACACTCCTTTCCTGCCTTTCACAGATTGGCGTTGCAGGCACTGCTCTATCGTGGATCCAATCTTTTCTTAAGGATAGGACATACAGTGTTAAAACAGACTGCCATGTATCAAAACCCAGAAAACTAGCACAAGGTGTTACACAAGGATCTGCTCTTTCATCCACACTTTTTAACATATACCTATCTCCACTCTGTCAACTTCTGGTAAAACTGAATCTCCCAC
The DNA here is from genome assembly GCF_901001135.1 of Rhinatrema bivittatum. Taxonomy (NCBI): domain Eukaryota; kingdom Metazoa; phylum Chordata; class Amphibia; order Gymnophiona; family Rhinatrematidae; genus Rhinatrema; species Rhinatrema bivittatum. The sequence goes on from NC_042619.1 coordinate 153,999,021, forward strand.
ATTTTATATACGCGGATGATGTACAGATCCTCATCCCCATCAACGATTCACTATCTAATGCTCAAAAAATCTGGGACTCTGCTCTGGTGGAAATAAAAAAAGTACTCACTGAAAACTTCCTGGCAATAAACACTAACAAGACTGAGCTCCTCTTCATCACATCTCACAATAACATCTCCTACAACCCTACCCAACACCCACCTTCGGACATTCTCAAGTTACAGCAAGTCCGCAGCCTTGGCGTTATCATCGACGATCAGTTTTCATTAAATAAATTCATCACGGCTACAATCAAGAATGGATTTTTCAAACGACATACTCTAAAAAGAATCAAAACGCTTCTGCATCCACATGACTTCCGGACAGTTGTACAAGCTACAATATTGTCAAAACTGGATTACTGCAACGCCATACTCCTTGGTCTCCACAAAAACACCATACAACCACTACAGATGCTGCAAAATGCTGCAGCACGCTTACTCACTAACACGCACCGACATGAACATATCACTCCTGCTCTCATGTTCCTTCACTGGCTTCCGGTAGCATCTAGGATTTTATTCAAAGTTCTTACACTCATTCATAAATCGATTTATAACCAAGATATGCAATGGTTCTCCGATCAGTTTATATTCCGCACATCAAAGAGACCAATAAGAAAAATGCACCAAGCCAAACTCGCCACCCCTTCACTTAAACACATCAAACATGTTGCTACTAGAGACCGCTCATTCACTATTGCCGGAACCAACCTCTGGAACAAAATGCCCACAGACCTGCATCTAGAACCCTGCCATAAGAAATTCAAGCAGAATCTCAAAACTTGGCTGTTTGAACAAGCATTCTTCCAATGATCATCCATTTCCTGAAATGCCTATTACCTAACCCTGTTTTCTTTGATCCATATTTACTCGCCTAGTAATCACCGCCCATTGACTTTATACCGCTGCTAATTTATTGACTTTATACCGCTGCTAATTTATTGACTTTATACCGCTACTAATTTTTACCTTACCGATCTCTTTCCTCCCAATTATCATTTAAAATTGCCATTAACTTTAGAATTTATTATCTTTAGTTTAATTGTTCTTTGTTTTTAACTTGTGTTTAATTTATATATGATGTGTTTTAACAACTTGTTTTTTATTTATCTATGATGTGTTATGATGTGTTATGATATATCCACATCTTTCCCATCACACGTTCGCAACCTTGGTGTTCTTATTGACAATCATCTTACTTTCAAACCCTTCATTAAATCTATCATCAAGGACTGCTATTTTAAGCTCCAAACCATAAAAAAACTCAGACCACTGCTACACTTCTCTGATTTCCGCACTGTACTCCAGTCTATCATTTTATCTAAGGTAGACTACTGTAATGCACTCTTCCTTGGCATTCCCGCAACACATACCAAACCCTTACAACTATTACTAAACGCCGCCGCCAGGATACTATCAAATTCAAAAAAAAGAGACCACATCACCCCCACACTTATCGAACTTCATTGGCTCCCTATACACTCCCGAATTCTTTATAAAACCCTTTCCATCATCCACAAAAGTCTGTCGAATTCTAACCTTAATTGGATCAACCCCCCTCTCATCCCCCGTACCTCGAATAGACCCACACGTACAGCCCTCCAAGGAACCCTACGTGCCCAACCTATCAAATCTTTCAAATTATCATCCACCATAAGCAGAGCTTTCTCTATCGTCGGCCCCTCTTTATGGAACTCCCTGCCTCCCGATATTCGCCTGGAAACATACACACCCGCTTTCAAAAAAAAACTGAAAACATGGCTCTTCCAGCAAGCTTACCCCATGTCACCTTCCATTACATAACTCCCCACTGCTTGACTAAGAATCGCCTATATGCCTAAGAATCTATTTCTCAGAAGTCACCTTACGCCTATCGATTTCGTACTTTGACTCTGCTATTAATGTTGTTAGCTATGTATATAGTTTGATTGTACGTATATAGTGATTTGCTATATCTATTTATTGATTTTATGGACTTTGCCCGGCATAGTCAGTTCTTTCCCGTATCCCTGTTTTAGCCTCATTGCTCTCAGTTACATGTAAGGGCCCTGCCCAAAAGTTAACTTGTATTTCTATGTTATATGTAAGGGCTCTACCCAACTGTTCCTGTTTAATTGTAAACCGATGCGATGTGTGAACGGACGTCGGTATAAAAGAGACTTTAAATAAATAAATAAATAAATAAATAAATATATGATATGTTCACAATAGTTAATATTGTCTGTAAAGCTTGTTGCTAATTATTGTTTATTGTAAACCGAGGTGATGTTATTAACGTGCCGCGGTATATAAAAAATCACTAAATAAATAAATAAATAAATAAATAAATAAATAAATAAATAAATAAATATAAATAATTAACAATATGAGTTAATTTTAAAAGCCTGGCATGTGTTTCAATTATAGGATGTGCACCAAGTTGGGCTTATGCATGGTGACTGAATTTTCAAAGCCACAAGATGCACATGTATCTTCATCTGCGTGTACATCTCACTTGGATCCAAAAATAGATGTGATATGGACCTGATAAAAGTGGAAGGAGGGCATTTTGGAGTGTGGCCAAGAGATGTGCATATAAATACTTATGCGTCCAGGCATATGCCCATGTCCAATGCTGCACAATGAGGTATAAGTTAAAGAAAAACAGCCATCTCTGAGGGGTTAAAAGGGTATGGGGTAACTGGATGGAGTACAAGCAATGAAACCAGGGGGATTACAAGGACTTTACTCTATACTGGGTGAACTGGTGGATGAACTGGTGAAACTGGTCATGGCATGGACACATGTCGGTTATAAAATACTCAGACTTATGCGATAGAAACCTGATTTACATGGCTAGGCATTTGCATTCTTAAAACTGTGCACACGGCCAGGCTATTTATAACATGCATGCACTTGTACATGCAAGTTTTAAAATGGCCATGTCCCTGGGCTGCTCCAACAGCATCAGATTGGAAGGCAGAATCTGCTAGGAATGTGTTGTCATTTTAAATGAAATAGAAAATGCCATTTTCTTTCCTTCAAAAACAAAACAAAATAAAAATGAATGAAATTGTATTCTTTTTGATTCAGCTGCTGCCAAATAAAAAACAAAACAAAACAACAACAACCTCTCCCCATCATCACCAATCACCAACCCACAACGTGTTCCCCAGCCCCTAGGACTCCCACCTCTACCCCGGTTCTTACCCCATTAGCAGATTTTGGTTCATTCAAGGGCAGAAGTGATCTACAGTTCTTCTGCTCCGCAGCTCTAGTTTTTCAACATGGCCACTGGTCCACCTGAGGCTGATGCATTTATGTTGTATAATATATAGTGCTGGTTGACCGATGTCCATGTTGAAAAGCCAGAGCTGTGGAGCAGAATTGATTGGGCATTGCTCCTGCGCCTGGAAGATCCAAGATGGAGTAAGAACTGGGGTAAGGGGAGGTTGGGGTGAGGGGCCAGAGGTGCATTTTGTTTGGTTTTATTTCTATGGGTTTTTTTCTTTTTTTGTTTGTTTTATTTTGGATAAATTAAACAAAATGAGTAAGAAACACATTTTCAAATGCATATCCCTAGAGTTTACTATGTGATCTATCTCTCCAATAAGAGGGAAGGAGTGACCTAGTGGTTAGAACAATGGGATGGATAGGATACCAGGTTTCAAATCCTGTTCTCTATATGATATTTCTTGTAACCTTACCTCCCATTGTTTCTTGTACCCTCTTAGGCTGTAAGCTTTTTTGGCTCTGGACTTATCAGATCTGAAAACAAGGTACATCTTGGGATAGACTTGGAAAGGGAGTCTAGAAATATTAATTTCAAAACCCCCCACCTTTCCATTGTGTTTTATTTTTTATATTTTTTTCAGGGTTAAATTCACACAAATAGGGATTTCTTCCAGAATACAGAATGAGAGGTTAGAGTGGAAAAATGTTTTGTCAAATGTAAACTCAGGAAAGTTAAGTTTACATTTGTTACATTATGCCAATTGCATAACAAAACAATTACTTTTCAGAATATTTTTTTCAGAAGCTCTTCAAGAAGACTCAACTAAGAAGTTGAAACTCAGATTAACGCAAGCAAGGAATCAGATTCTTTGATACAGCAATTCTCAGTTCCACTTATTCAGAAGTACTTTCTATTCAATTAACACATTGCTTTTTCTTTTCACAGGTTCTTTTAGACTACCATCTAACATTAGTGCAATTAGGAAACACTGTGTTACATTTGTCATCTTGACTAGAGTGCTACTATTGAACAACACTTCATTAAAGTGTATTTTGCATTTTAAAATATATTATAATAAATGCAAGTATAGTTTAAAAATTGTTAAAATTACTGTGAATTAATATATAAATTAATTTTCAAAAAGTCTAGTTCATGTTTAAAAAAAGTTCTCTAATCAGAGATTTGCTTTAGTTTTTTTTCACCAATCACCTATAGCAAGAAGCTTGGTTAATGAACTCTGGAAGACTGCATAAAGAAGTATTTCACATGGCTACCCTCCTTCAGTCCTCCTTGATTCCCAACATTTAAAACTTGATGCTCCAGATTTGGGGAACTGGGCTACACTACAGAACCTAAATTAACAAGCCCTAAAGGCCCCACTAATTATTCTCATACAATGTTGCCAACTGGCTCCAGATTTTCAGGACTGGTTAATCCAGTTCTACTTTTACTCCCTTGGATGCCGGTACTTACAGTCTTGCTTTTCTTAGGGAATGCAATAGGGAAATCAGAATAAGTCCCAGCATGCAATGGGGGTAAAAGGAGGACTGGATCAACCTGTCTTAAAAATCTGGAGCCAGTTGGCAAAATAGCACATAAATATTATGTCTCGCTATGCACTTGTCTTTGTATCACTACACTATTTTATTTATTACTTGGGATTATTAACTACTTTTCTGAGTATAAGATTTACCCGAAGTGTATTTGAAATACAGCTTATAAACTGACACCATTTGTAGCTTCACAATTTGAAAATCAGTGTCAACATTTTTTAATTTCATTCTGTACAGTGTTGGGGAGGGAGGGCTCGATTGAAAGACTTATGAGGAGAGGTTAAAGGTCCTAAATATGAATACACTGGAGGAAAAGAGGTGTAGGGGAGATATGATACAGATGTGCAGATACCAGAAAGGTTTTAATGATGCGCAATTGACAAACCTCTTTTGTTGGAAAGAAATCAGTAGAACTAGGGGTCACAAAATGAAACTCCAGGGAGGACGACTCAGAAACAATGTCAGGAAATATTTCTTCTTAGAGAGGGTGGTAGATGCCTGGAATGCCCTTCCGTAGGATGTTGTGAAGACAAAAATAGAAAACAAAGGAGCATGGGATAAATACTAATGGATGGGAATGAAAAAAAAAGTGCATGGGGGTAACTTGATGGTGTGGTAGTTACTACCCTTAACCAATACTGTTGATGCAACTCTAACATTGCTCTCTCCTTCAACAGTAGGGGAAAAGAGGAAAAGGGGAATTGGATTCAGACAACAATCAATAAGGACCCTGACTTTTATAGTCTATTGAAACAAATAAGTATAGGTGTAACTTGCTGATGCAGCTGTTACTACCCTTAACCAATAAGCCTGATACTTTTAATGCAACTCCAGCAGTGCTCTCTGCTTCAACTGGAAGAGATAATGGGAAATTGGAGTCAGATAGCAATAAATAAGGGCTCTGACTTTTATGGTCTGGAACACTGATAAGTATGGGGATGACCTGTACAGTGCAGCAGATACTACCATAAACTTGCTGGGCAGACTGGATAGGCCATTCGGGTCCTTTTCTGCTACCATTTCTATGTTTCTAAGTAAACAACGTAGCTTAAAGAATCATTGCCAAGTACTCTTCCAGCCTGTAGGTGACTTTGTGATCCACTGTTCTAGATGTATAATCTTCTAAGCTCCTTGCTTCCCCCTGGCATCTAGCTTGTTTCTAGTATAGACTTGCACTTATACTGAGGTAGTCTCAGTAGTCAGTTGCCATGGCTTGATCCTACCTTCTGCTTCTCATGCCTTGCCCCCATCAGCTAGCCTAAGCAGAATTTGCTCTATTGTCAGTAGCCTGAATTTGACTCCCCTGGTACTAGACTGCTCATATCTGGAGCAACTCATGGACAACAGCTGTCATATCAGCTCTGGCAGGTATGGATCCCCCAGGAGTTGAGCCAACACTTGGGACCCAATGCTTGATAAGCTTGCAGGAGCAATTTCATGCACTAGCATAAGGCTTTTTATTCATAATGGTAATGTGCAATTCAATGTGTGAGTCCACAGCAAGCTGCCCTGCTGCCAAGATAAGGTGAAGAAGCACATGATTGTGAAGTCAGTATAAACATTGTTTCAAGTGATTGTATTAGATTAGGAGAAAGTGGACATGATGTTTTCTGGTTGCATGCATTAGGGTCAAATAGCCCACAATTGTGTGAAAGTATGATCAGTAGTCAGTGACTGTAAGATGGCTGAACAAGATGTCAGAGAAAAGAACAACTTAGACTCTGTACAGAAGTACATGGCATATGTGTAGTAATAGATATAGTTGATATTTAGATGTAGGTACAGTGTAAAAATCTTCAAAGATAGGAAATGAACCACAAATTTCAAAGATACAGGAAACTAGACAAGCTTGTATGCATGCGACAGAATGCAAGGCTAAAAAGCATAAAAAAAGAATACACCAGAGATTGTTTGGATTCCTTGTTGATGGTTGAGCCTAACCAGGTCAATGCATTACACTGGGCAAATCCCAAAGAATCTCCAGTACCATCTAGTCTTTTCACAGAGACCACACTTGCCTGCCACCATCTGGAGAGCTAGGAAAGTAAGACATTCTTCCATGAAAGTGACAAGCTTCTGCTAGGCCATTAATATATATTGTTATCCCTGTTAGCTATAGAAACAATTACTTATTCTGCTGCAATTGCTTGTATAATTTGGGTATGCTTATAGCCATTTTATAAGTGGTTGAATTGCTATATTCCACTTTTGCATTTAATAATAATATAGCTGCTTAGATATATCACTAAGTAGTCAGATGCCATTATTTTCTTAGTGTGTATGTGTGATCCAGACTATACAAGGCAACACCTCAATTCTTCCACCCACTACAGTGACATCCCATTTAGATGGTTTATATAAAGACCAGATTCTAATGACTTGCATCTCTAGTTTTTATGCATTCAACTTCCTATCTTTCTTAAGGTAGATGTTGCATCTCACCTTACTCAGGTTATACTCTGCCCATTTTTCCCAACACCTCTCTCTCCAGAGCGAGAGGGTTTTTTCCACTTCTTGGACAGTAATAGTGTACTTGCATTTTATCTAGATCGCACTACATTCCATAGGAATTCCACCTAACTCTTTCCATCTGTGGCAAGAGTCAAGCTGCCAGTTCCAGTGGGCAAACAGACCTATTCCTCCTAATTGACGGTCTGTATCTCTTTTCCTACCAACAAGCAAGCATTTCACTACAACACTGTGTGTAACCACACTCTGTTGTGTCCATCCCAGCCTCAATAGCTTCCCCTCAGCCGCTGCTGCTTGTACATATTTATCAGGCTGCAACCTGGAGCTCTCTCCATACCTTCGCAGCCCATTACTGCTTAGATATGACTAGCCGGCATGCTCCATGTTTGGCCAGTCCATCTACTCTTATTCTTTTCAGTTTAACTACCCAACATCCTTCCACTAACCCGTTACGGTTTCAGGATGCCCTGCATTTATCAGGATAACTCTAAAGTTATCCAGATAAATGCCTTTTAATATCAACATCAAAATATAAGAAAATAATTCAAACAATTAGTGATGGAAAAGGAAAAATGTCTTAATTGTTTTAAAGTTTGTAAATAATATTAATGGTGCACAAAATCAAATAAAATTGTTTAGAAAGTTGTTAAAATATCGGTCATAGCCATTGCACAAATGAAGGATTCTTAGACGCAGCATTTTGTAGAAGTTCTCTGGTGGCAAACACACAAATTCAGTTTGTAGCAGAATCAATACTAACATGTATTTCTGATGTATATTTCATATTATAAGAACCAATGGCAGATATATGTCAAAAACAAATCACTTACCTGTTTTGTTCTTTCCATCACAACACATTCATTATGGCACAGCATGAAATCATATATGAAGGCTGCATTCATATTCCTTTGATGACCATATCCAGTTTATTATATAATGAACCAAATGTGTGTGTTCATTCTTTGTTTTTCACTTTTTCTATATTATCTAACAGAAATATAATACTGTAGCTAGCTTTTCTACTACTGCAGTTTTGATGTATTTTTATAAAGAGTAATCTTCCCTTCTCTTCATCTTTTCCAATCAAAGGTAATCACTACTATTCAAAGGCATTGTTTGATTGTTAATTTAGGGAGTAGGGAGGTCAGATTGACAAGGGATGGCTTTCTCTCTCCCTTCCCCCACACTCAATTAATGGGGGAGGGGCACATTTTTTCTCTCCTGTTTTCCAAGGCCTGAGACAACTATTCTCCACTTCCTCTCTCTCTCTCTTTAGCACGCTCCACCTTTCTACTACCACACTAGTGCTCTCTTCCATTCTCTCTTCCCAAACCCAAACTATCTCCACCTTCCTCCCTTCCCTGACCATCTCAACATGCCCATTTCTTGTCACTGTTCAAATGCTGTTCTAAATACACATTCTTTAGCTATAGAAATGTTATATTTTCCTAATTGTAAATGCAGTCATCTTTCTGTTGCGCTGGAGGTGGTCCCTTGGCCTAGTGCAGGATTAGTATGGCCCTCTGGTTGGACCCAGAGTGCGACTGCCACTAGAAGACGGAGCACACGAGGGGACAGAGGCTAGCTGGAGCTTCGCCAATAACCGTCTGGGGTTTCCGCAGGTTGAGCCCTTGGGTACCCGGACCGCCTGGACTTAGGTGGGCCTCAGAGGGTCTCCCAGAGAAGTAGCGGAGAGGTGTACCCACCATGAGTAAGGGTGGGTGGCTAATGCTGAGAGGATGGACCAGACCTGAACTGGAAGCTCCGGAGACCTCAGAGAGGTAACAGTTCAGGAAGGTTCTTCGGGCAGAACAGGCAGTGCCTGTGAGTCGGGTCGGATGAAGGCAGCGGACAGAGTCCAAGCAGGGTGGTTTGGTGGTCATGGAAGGTGAGAAGAGAGTGTCCGAGTGAAGAGCAAGGGTCAAAGCCAGGGTATCCATCCAGAAGAGGTCAGCCAAAGCAAGGGTCAAATTCAAGGTCAGTCTGAGTGTGGTCAAGGCAAGCGAGGGTCAGTTCCAGGCAGCGGTCAGTCGTAGTCAGGCAAGCAGAGGTCAGTACCAAGAATCAGTCCGAAGGGTACTACCAGGGAACGTGGAGCAGGAATGCTGGAAGACACGGAGGACCACGGGAACACTGGAACACGGAGATGCTGGAACACGGAGACACGAACAAGGAGACACTGGAACACAGGATCAGGAACGGGAGCAAGTAATAGGCAAACTGGATACACCGAGGTGTCGACCTGATTGCCAAGGTGAGGATCTGGGGGGTAAGCCTTGCTCATATACCAGGGTCATGTGATGTCATCTCCTCACGCTGTGGACCGAGTCCCCGCGCTGGGCCCTTTAAAGGAAAGCGCGGTCCGCGTGTGCATGCCTAGGGGTGGGGGCCGATGCCATGGAGGACGCCGATCCCTAGCACGAGGAGTGTTGAGAGCCGGAAGGCCCCGCAGGTCTAGGGACGCCTGGGAGCATCAAGGAAGCTGGGATCTGGCCGCAGCCGCTAGAGACAGGGAGCGGGAGCTGGTGGACAGGAGCGCAAGGTGAGCAGGCCCAGTCGTGGCACCAATGCAGCCGGGACGTGCAGCCACGTTCTTTCCTGTTAGCATAAATGTCAACGATATTCTCTGGAAAAAGATCCTAGGCCAAAAAAATCTTCCTCCCATGGTTGAACACAATTATTTTCTGTCTAGTTGCTGAAAAGCTTTGCTGTGATGTGGCAATCCCAACAGCAATACTACAAACTGAGTGGGTTTGTAGTAGTTTGGGTACATCATCAGAGAAACCTTTTCTTGAAGCCTTTTGAATGTGCCAAGAGATTGAAAACTGTTAAACTACAGCCACAGAATGTTTCTCTGTGATCTGTGTTGGAACAGTCCATGCAGAAAAAGGGGTTGTAAAATTTGCTTACTTGTACATTTCTAGGTAATAATAATAAAAAAACAAAAACCTGTGTTGTAAGTTATCAAGTCTGCATATGAAATCTATTAAAAAATACTCTGATGGTTCCAGTACTATCACTGATTGTGAAAATCAACTCTAAGATGTCTGAGATCAATATTGATTAAAAGATAAGTCTTTGCAATCCGACTGGCATGACTTAGTTACTATAGATGGAATAGAAATATTCTAAATAAATAAGAAATAAATAACTACGTGCTATAAAACATTAAAAAAACAAGTGGGTGAAACAAATGGCCCTTGTAGGGATTTCGAATTCAACAGTTAGCAACATATCAGTTTTGCAGCCACATGTTTAGTAAAAGACTATTTATAGGATCTCAGAGGGATTTTTTTTACCTGTGGACATTGGAATTTTGGAGTGTTTTTTCAGCTAACCTTATCTGGCTAACTAGTGTTATATAATCAGCAGCCCGGCAACTGAAGTTTACATTTGTCAGAGAACAAATCACAGTGTAGCATCTTTTTAACCATCTTACTGCTGCTATCTAGATCTGAACTATGCAAGCAGTCTGCATTTCCTCTTTAGCTCTTTGCAGAGAAGGACTTAATAGGAGATCTCTGAGAGTTTTAAAAAAAAACCTAACTTTTGGATTTGGCAATGGTAAATGGCTGTATCCCATCTTTCCTGTGTTTTATAACATGCGTGAGTTGCTGCGCGCATGTTCTATCACTTGCATGCACAAAAGGGGGATATTTTGTTTAAAAACATGCAGAAATAAATCGTTCCTTGCCCAATTACCTCCCAATCTGCTCCAATTAAGGAGTGGTCTGGGAGGTGACTTCCCTAACCCCCAGGCTACCCTTCCTCCCTTTTACCCCCTCCATCCAGACCTTTAAACACACCCTAACTAACCTAACATTTTTTTTTCTGAACTTACCTGCTTTCCCGAGCAGATCTACGTTCCATGTGCTGGGCTGATTCAGCCATCCCCCACCCAGAACCCTGCCCTCAGCCTGCCCTTTTTAAAAAATCCGGCACTTCCGCATATACCGGAAGATATGTATATGGTTGGGCTGCTCTAAAATTCATTTGATGAGCGTGTGGCCAAGCCATGCATGTATCTCCTGGGATTTATGCACGCCAGGGTTTGAAAATTTGGCAGTATGCCAGGAAGAGACACAATAAATGCTGTTGATTTTGATGTTTCCATTTATTGGGAGAGGCTCAGGGAAGCAGACAGTATGGAAAATACAGTTGTGGTATTGCTAATAATTTTTTTGTCTCTGGACAGTCAGGTGGGTACAGCACATTTAAAGACTGAAGAGAAGACTCTTACTAGACTGGCAGTCTTTTTATCTGTTAGTGTTCAAATTATTTGTGTATGTGGAGTCCATCAGCACTATTGCACACAGCAAAGCACATATATACTGTATATTTGTCATTTTCTTTGTATGTGACACAGTTCTTTATTCAGTGAGTAGTACTGTGAGTGAGGGTAGAGTTACAGTATCAATAAATTCATATTCAAACCTCCAGTAGGAACAAGTGCAAATCAGCAAATTCTATCGTATCAGGAAAAGAGAGAGAAGGGGATCTTGGAAGGATTGGCAGCTTTGGCAGATGCAGCAATAAAAAAGACAGTCTGGCATATATATTAAAGAACACATTTTTTAGGTCCAGAATGACAGGAGTGGAAGGCAGTTCAATATAGAATAAATTGAATTTTGGAGAGAATATGCCACTGCTGCCTGCTCCTCTCCCTTTTGTTTTGAAGCACTGGGAAAACATAAGAGAGTTATGCAAGACTGGCATTGGCAGGGCATAAGAACATGAGAAAATAACAAGTTGCCACACTGGGTCAGACCAAGGATCCATCAAGCCCAGCATCCTGTTTCCAATAGTGGCCAATCTAGGTTACAAGTACCTAGCAAGTACCCAGACATTAAGTAGATCCAATGCTACTGATACCAGTAATTGCAGTGACTAGTACCTAAGTCAACTTGATTAATAGCAGTTAATGGATTTCTCCTCCAAGAACTTATCCAAACCTTTTTTAAACCCAACTACACTAACTGCACTAACCACATCCTCTGGCAACAAATTCCAGAGCATAATTGTGCGCTAAGTGAAAAATAATTTTCTCCAGTTAGTTTTAAATGTGCTACTTGCAAATTTAATGAAGTGCCCCCTACGTCTTCTATTATCCAAAAGAGTAAATAACCAATTCACAAGTACCCATTCTAGACCTCTCATGATTTTAAAGACATCTATCATATCCCATCTCAGTCATATCTTCTCCAAGCTGAACAGCCCTAACCTCTTTAGCCTTTCCTCATAGGGAGCCATTCCATCCCCTTTATCATTTTGGTTACTATTCTACATACCTTCGTGCAAATACCGTATTTTCCGGCGTATAAGACGACCCCCCCTTTTTTTTATACATATTTTTAAGAAAAAAAATAATTTTACACTCAAACAGGAGCAACCCTATCTATGAAAATGCAACACTACAAATATTAAATCAGGCCCTAAAAACCAATACACCTCTTATTAGGAAAACAGAACTAGCAAGCAGCTATAGATCCCCACACAGAAATAATTGTAAAACTATACTAATAAGCAGAATAAATGTTTCAAAACAGCTATGAACAGAATAACATCCAACAATTAAAAACTCAAAGAAACTATTAAACATTCTCCAAACACCAATAAAATATTTCAAAAAAGCAGACACATCACATAATATTAAATAATTAAAATGGCAGTCAATCAAGAATAATAAATTTAAAAAGCCACCTTTCCTTACCCCCTCCAGCAGCTCTCCTACTCCTCTTCCATGCAGGCCGTAGCACACACCAGAAGCAGCAGTAGTGGCTAAGCTCTATACTCATGGTCCTCTTCCTTAGGGCCCATGTCTATCACACACACACACCATACCAGTCATGCCCCCATGACCAGTTTCTGTCTCTCACACACCAATCATTTCCCAAACAGTCTTTGACACACACACCAGACACCTTCCTGAACAGTTTCTCTCATGCCATACACACACACAGGCTTCCAACTCCCGTGTTCTGCTTACTGTACATATACAGGCTTCTCACTCTCATAATCACTTTCTCTGTCTCACGCACACACACACACACACACACACACACCAGTCTCTCTCTCATTTCCATGCTCACTCTCCACGTGCACAGGCTTCTCATTCCCTGAATCACATTCTTTCTCTCACATTCACACACACCAGTCTCTTTCTCACACACACCGTCACCTTAACAACCAGTCTCTCTCTCATGCACGCACACACACACACAGCCCTCCCACTCCCATGCTCTCTCTCACATAATCATGCTTCTTACTCCCATGCTTTCTCACATACCCAGATTTCTCACTTCCATGCTTTTTCTCTCTCTCTCTCTCTCACACTCACATACACATCAGTCATCTCTCTGAGCAGTCACTTTCATTGTCTCTCACATATACACACACATGAGCTCTCTGACCAGTTTCTCTCAATCACAGACATGCTCTCAATCAAATACATTCTCTCACTTACACACAGGCTGGCTGGCTGCTTCTCTCTCTCTCACTCACTTCCTCTCCCCTCCCCCGCCCCCCAAGCACAAATAGTAGCTGCAGCAGCCTCCTCCTCCAGCCCCCGCAGGCCAAGAAAGAAGAATCCCATCGGCCGCGGGAGGCTCCTGCTGCTGTCTCCTTTCTCGATTACCGGCTGCTTCAATTGCTCGGGGGCCGATGCTGCAGCGGCCGCTGCTACTTTATCACATGGCATGGCCTTTCTTCTTCCCGCGCACCGCGTATCACTTCCTGTTCCGGGTCCGGGGGGGGGGGGGGGGGGGTAATGCAGGCGCGGGAAGAAGAAAAGGCCAGCCGCGGATGCCACAGCTTTTTTTTTTTTTGCACCGCTGCCGTTCCCACTGGGCTTGAACATGCTGATAGCCCAGCGGCAACGGCAGCAGGGAAGGAAGAGCAGCGGGAGAGACCGGGAGCACGCGACACACAGGTGAGAAGAGCTGCCCTATAAGACGATACCCGGCGTACAAGACGACCCCCGACTTTCGAGAAGATTTTCAGGGGTTAAAAAGTCGTCTTATACGCCGGAAAATACGGTATATCTTTTTTGAGATGTGGAGACCAGAATTGCTCACAGTACTAAAGGAATGGTCTTACCATGGAACAATACAGAGGCATTATGACATCCTCTGTTTTATTCCCCATTCCCTTTCTAATAATTCCTATCATTCTGTTTGCTTTTTTTGACTGCCACAGCACACTGAGCCAATGATTTCAATGTATATTATCCACTATGACACCTAGATTTTTTTCCTGGGTGGTAGCTCTTAATATATAATCTAACATCATGTAACAACAGCATGGGTTATTTTTCCCTGTATGCATCACTTTGCACTTGTCCACATTAAATTACTCTGCAAATTTGAACAACTCTCTCATTATATCTCTTTCCACATCATTTATAAATATATTGAAAAGCACCGGTCCAAGTACAGATCCCTGAGGCACTCCACTGTTTACTTTTTTCCATTGAGAATATTGACCATTTAATCCTACTCTCTTTTTTCCTGTCTTTTAACCAGTTAATGTATATGAAATTGAAATTTGAAGAGAATGTGATACTGCTACCTGTTCCTCTGCCTTTTATTTTGAAGCAGAGGGAAAACATAAGAGAGTTATCCAAGACTGGCATTAGCAGGGCAGGGGCAGCAGAAGTGTGATGCCCAAACCCAGCAGCACATTTCTCTTTGGTTCCTGGTTCTGACACAGTGAAGGCAGTGTTTTTTCCATCTGAGGAGGAAGAATCTTGTTTGGGATTCCCTTTAAATTCTGACTGGAAATTCCCCAGAGACCCCTACAAATTGACATCCCTTATCGCCCCCAGCATAGCCTACTCACCTGATCTGAACCCTAGGACACCCTATTCAGCCTTTCACATGCTGTCCTTCTAACACCCGCACGAGCAGCGCAGCATATTTCTTGCCCCCATCAGCCTGAGCTAAATCTATGCCTCACAGTCCCAGCCCCAGCTACAGCACAGCCTCTCATGTACATTTCCAAGAAGCTCCTATTTATTAACTTTTACCCACCAGTCCCAACAGCATGCTCTTCCCCCTGCAGGCCCCAGCTCAGCCTTTACCTTCTGATGATGTCAACCCACATATTTTAATAGAATTTATGAGAAAACTCCAATTTTGCAGTTTAAAATAGTCCTCCATAGGCTTTAATGGTAAATAAATGAATGAATAAAACAAGTTAATAATTTTTTTTTTGTTTTTAATTAATGAACCAAATAAAGGAGGCCTAAACAATGAATGAATAAACTGAAACATACACTTTTTCTCTGCATACCTGTAGTACAGAATACAGCAGCAAAATTGATTTTTGGACAAAGAAAGTAGGATTATTCTATGTTCTATCTTATTGAACTGATCTGGATGTCTGTCATCTGTAGGACAAGATTTAAGATTTTATGTTTACTAATGAAATCATTTTACGCAGGTCTTCCTTGGAATCTTGCCAAGTTATTGATAAATTAGAATCTTCTGATTTTTCCATCCATGATTCAGATGAGACTTAAGGGATCAAGGTTCTCTCATCTGTTACCGTATTTACCAAGGTCTTTCATAGTGGAATGGTCTTTGACTGAGGCATATAAAAAATCCAATTATTTGAAATTTAGGAAGATAATAAAAAGTTGGTTAGGGAAATATCTGAATGCGATCCACTTTGCTAAAAAGTGGAATATAAATCAAATCAATAAAATATAAATTTAGACAGGCATATGAGTCTCAAATCATATCCATGTAAAGAGATCTTTGATTTCAAAATGTACTTCATTTTCCCTAAGAATGTATCAGTGTTTATTATAATGAAACAAACAACAGCAGAAAATTAATGGAAAAAAAGTCTCAGTTTTTTCCCCCAATCATTTTTTCCTATTCTTATTGGTTATAGTTAACACTTATAAATTATTGGGGAAAATAAAACAACAACTGAAAACAAATGTCCTTATTCATGAAGCAGCAGATTTCAGAATCAGGGAGCCTGGAGGTTTGTTGTGATTCCTCCCATGGCTGGAGCCACGGGAGGTCTCTTACCTTCCCTCGAGGCCCGGAGGCCGCTCTGGTGCCTGGACCTCCAGTGTGGCAGGAGCCGTTGGTTGCCACCTTCTTCCTGGCCAAGGGCCGCTGTCTTGCCGGCACGGCTGGAGCCGTGCTGGGGTTCCGAACACAGCCAGTGGCCGCTGCCATCGCTGCTGCTGTGGTGCATGGCAGGAGCCACGCTGGGGCCTTCCCATGCATCCTGGAGGCCGCCGTCATGCCGGCATGGCAGGAGCCATGCCAGGGCTCCTCCTCGCAGCTGGAGCCGCCCTTGGCCTCATCTTCATGGCATGGAAAGCCGCCGAGGAACCCGGTCCCTTGCAGGCCTGGAGGCCTGCTCCTCAGCGGCAGGATGATTCCTTTGTTCCACCCCCATCATGCGGCAGGAAGCCGCCTCCCACATCGGGCCTGGTCGAGGCCTGCTCCAGTTCCTCCTCTCGCTGCTTTTGCAGGGCTGCTGTCCATGGTCCTGCATTCTTCTCTCCTTCCTTCCTTAGGCACGGGGCCATGCCTCTCCTCCAGCTTTAAAGGGTCAGTAGGGAGTGGTCCCTCTGGCTCCACTCAGATGACATCATCATAGGAGTTACTCCTTCAGCCCTACAAAAGGGCTTCATTGCCATTCAGCCTTTGCCTTTGCAAGGAGCAAGTTCCTTCCTGGAACTGTCTTCCAAGGAGCTGGACTTCTTGGACTTCCTGCATTCTCCGCTTCTCTGGGCATTCCTGTATTCTTCATTGGATCCTTCATCATCTTGTTTCCAGTCTCTTCCTTGGACGTTCCTTGTCTTGTCATCTATTTCAGCCCATTTGTCTTCCCATCCTGATGTTCATCCCAGCCTTGATGTCTTTCTCTCCTGATGTTCTTCAGCCTAGTCTTTGTCTGATGTCCGTCCTGTCCAGATGTCCAGGGCTTTGTTGTATTCATCCCAGTGTGGTCCTTGACCAGTCTGGCTGGGTTGGTAGGGCACGCTGCGGCCCAGTGGTCCGTGACCACCCTGGCTAGGGTATGTAGGGTGCTGGTGGGTCTTCTCCATCATCGCAGCCAAGGATCTTCTTGTATCTATATAGTTCTCCGATGCTCTGGACTCTGGTTATGCCTAGCCCCCAGCGGGCAGTGCTCCAGTGGATAGCCTGTGGGTCTTTCTGGCCACTGCAGCCTCCTTCCCGGCCTTGGATGTTAGTGCTCTATCCGGAGTCTTCTCCATCCTGAGTTTTATTGATGATTTTAGTCGCCTTGCCTTGCCTTGCCAGAGTATATGTCTTGCCTTGACAGAGTTCATGTTTTTGTCCATGTCTGACCTTCATCCACATCTGACCTTCATCCACGACTCATCCTTCAACAGCTAAGTCCTTGTCTCATCCTTCAATGTCTGAATCCTGTCATCATCAGCATTCGTTCCAAGTCCTCCATCATCTCTGACTCATGCCCAGCCTGCTGCCTCTGCTGCGCCCTGCAGCAGGTCCGAAAGGGCTGGGAATGGTCGGAGGACCGTTCAGAGACCACCATTGTGTGGGTGGCCTCCTGGAGGCTTGCAGGTCCGGTGGAGGTCCCTGGGTTCCTGGTAGCCAGACTTAGACTGTCTTGTCACAAGGGCACATAGTTTACATCCTGCACTGGAGCGCCATCTAGCGTTACATTCCATTGAGGCAACAAGGTTTGGATGATTTCATTAACAGACTTATTATTTATTTTTAATATTGTCAGATATGCATTTTTAGAGTTTGAATATTTTTACTTACAGTTTTAGAGTAATATTTATATTATATATTAATGATTTTGTTTCTATTGTATAATTTTACTTTGATTATTTATAAAACTATATATTGTGTTTGATTGTAAACTGGATTTATTTCTGAAAAATAAATAAATAAATAGTAAGAAAATAAATTACAATTAATAAATATGTTATATATAATGCTTTCCTCTAATTTAATTCTCAGGTCATCCAATCAGAGAAATTGGTCAGATTCATCTGACAAGACCTACATCTGGTTAAACCATACTGCCTTGGATCTGGTAAACCATTGGATTCTAAAAACTACAGTTGCCTCTTTTGATTCCAAAACTAATTCACCACAGATGTCAGACTAACCTGCCTGTGGTTCCCAGCTTCCTCTTTACATCCATTTCTATGAAGAGGAACCATGTTTGTTTGTTTCCAGTACTTCAGAATTGCTCCCAACTCTTAAGTAGAATTGAAAAGGTCAAATAGCAGAGCTGTAAAGACTTCTCTATAAAAAGGCAGCATTGCAAATATTTCACCAGGCCCTAGAACATCAATGTATCTCCTTTTGTGAAAACAAAATTAGCTGGGCCTTTATGGATCCCTACACAGAACCTTCATGCTAGTAAAATGCTTCACTTCAGTCACATATGCAGACCAGACCCTCGCCAAATACAAAATAAATGATAAAAAATTATAAAGAGAAATGTACATATAAAAATTGGAAACCCCAAGAACCTATACTCCGCACACAGTGAAACACTAGAGAAATAGAAATAAAAATGCAAAATAGAAAGATAAGTGAAATCATCCCAAAGCTCACATATTCTAATCATGAAACCAAAAAAGTATATATGTTTTACTTTTGTTGGCTAAACATTTTGGGCCCTAACATAACACTGACCTGCCATACAAATATAACAACTCTGTGGGCCCAACATAATATATCCCTCTCCATGCACAGAGAAGAATGATGACAGAGATTCAGTAATCCCAACAAAACTTTGTTCTCCCCCAACAGGAATGATTAGGGCTCAGCAGATCCAAGACACCACCACCACTATCAACACCACCACCACCATTCTCCAACACATACATAAGAATGATGATAAGGACTCATTTGCCCCCACATTACACTATTCACTCTCTCTTTCCCTATCACTGGAAAAAAGACAGCTGAGAGGAGATATGATAGAGGTCTATAGAATAATAAGAGGAGTGGAATGGGTAAATGAGAATTGGTTGTTTAGTTTTTCAAAAGTACAAAGACTAAGGAACATGCAATGAAGTTACTAAGTAATACATTTAAACAAATAGGAAACATGTTTTTTTAATCATCTCATAATTAAACTCTGGAATTTGTTGCTGGAGGATGTGGTAAAAGCTGTTAATGTAGCTGGGTTTGAAAAAAGGTTTGGACAAGTTCCTAGAAGAAAAGTCCATAAATCATTATTAAGGTGGGAAAATCTACTTCTTGTCCTTGGGAAAAGTTCATGGGATCTATATAGACCTTTTGAGATCCTGCCAGGCACTCATGACCTGGACTGACCATTGTTGGAAACAGGATATTGGGCATGATGGACCTCTAGTCTAACTCAGTAAGTATGGCAAATTTTATATTCCTAAGTTCTTATGTTCTTATGCCCCCAATCCCTTGGCCCTTCCACAATTCCCTCATCCCCAAACTCTCCCTCATTTCCTGCCCAGGAAACCAGCAGTATCCTGCTCACTGTCTCTTTTATCACTTTATGCCACCCTAGACAAGAAGCATCCCTCCCCTTCTTCTACTGGCAGCACATCACTCCCCAATCTCCCTCCGGCAGCAGTGTCATCTTAGCTCCTTATTTTTTGCTATGGAGTTCATGCTTCTGGCAGCAGTGCTAAGGCACAGCTACATTTGCTGCATGCATGCGGCACTTGTCTTCTACATTCTACTGCAGCCTGCAAGCCTATCCTGTGCCTGAACCCTTAATATGTTTTTGATTATGGGAGCATCAAATATGCTTGGATTGGCTGCAGACATTCTTTATACTCACCTCCCCCTTCTCATCTCAGACCTTATACCTTCCACCTGTTTCCTATTCTTCCCCTACTCAAAGCTTAGAGAAGACTATTTCTCTATTTTCCTGCCACAGCAGACCATCTCTTTTCCCCTACTACTATAGATCCTCCCTCTTCCCTTCTTCAGCCTCTCTGCACAAACTTTCTCTCTCTTCCCTCTGCCACTGTTAATCTTGTCTCTTCTTTTCTTCTTCCCCTTAATGCAGGCCTCTCCAGCTCAAACTCCAGACCTTTTTTTCCTTCTCAAGTACTCTTCATTCTCCCTCCTTCCTCCTCCCTCTCCACAATCCCCAGTCCTCTGCCACCCTCCTTGGTCTGACAACTCTCCAGTGTTTCCATCTTTCCTCAGTCCTCCCCCTTGTCCCCTTATCTACTGGAACTTCCCCAAGGGGCTTTAGACAGCTTCCCCTCTCTTTTCCCTTGAAAACATTTTGCTGTTTCCCTCTAACTCAAAAGGCTTGACTCAGTCCTTCCACCTTGGCCAGTAATAAGCTTTACATGTTAATGAACCTTTTAACCATTCTATTGAACATGTTTGAAATACTGCTTTTAGATGTTATTTAATTCATCATGTTTTTTGTTGTTGTTTTGTCTCAATATCTATTATGTAATCTACCCAGAAAAACGTTGTTGCTTGGGTAGTGGAATTTAATATTTTTAAATAAATAAATTGATGATGCTTTTTGGTGCATTTGGTTGACAGAAGGCACAGCATATGATGGCCTAAAAGTTAAAGGCCTAGATCAAGGCTTTTGAGCCAATAGCCTTGATCTAATCCCTCTCCCCCACCATCGCTAATGCTCCCTCTCAAACAAGCCTTTACTCAATATCCCCACAGTGTTGCAATGTATACATTTTGGCTATATCAATCTATTATGATATAATAAAAATGTATAGACTGTTTGGGTGCTATCTGGCCATGCTATTTTATTTGGGGTACTAACAATATGTTTTTTATTTGTTTATATATGGGCACATCTCGCAATGGTTTACATCTCAAGCGTTGATTATAGTAGTTGTTTTCAGCTCTGAGAGTTGCAGAGAACTTTTTGTCCTTGCACTTGGTCACTAGTTATCGTATCAGAAAGATGTCCTGCAGATTGGATGTTATTGCTTACAACTAGACCACTTTCACTTTGGAAATCTATCTTATAGTTAATTAAAACCAGTTCCAGATTAGGACCTCAATTTAACAAAATGTTAACATCTTGGCCTGATGATTCACTCCCAGCTTTTTCTTTCTCTTTGTGCCTTTCTGTTGTTTTTCTTTCTTTCTTAAAGCTAACAGCTGCTCTATTATATAAAATAAAAACAAAAATTCAGTCATGTGGCTGATTGTGAAGTTGGTGCCTCTAATGAAACACTAATGTATGTAGCCCCAGTTTTATATTTTCTCTTTGTATAGTTGATGATGGTTCCCTGAGGGCAAAAAATATCCACTGCATTCCAAAAAAATGGTTCCATTCCAATTATTGATAATAGCCCTATAATCCAAAGAAAGTTGTCAATAATAAATCATAAAGATGTATGAATCTTCTAAGAAATGGCTTGACAGAAATTTTATTTATCAAAAGTTCCTTAAAAAATCAAACAAAATCCAGCACTCTCAAACTGGTTGGCTTTTGGGTTCAACGAATTTGCACACAAGAGTTGCCAAGTCAAAACCTTTAACAGAAATGATTAGTATATTTGTCACAGATGGGCTGATAGCAAGACGTGTCTGTGGGGATTTTTGAAGAGTTTGTGAATAAAGAGAGACAAGAGGTTTGGTTTTGTTTAAATTTGAAGGCTTTTGGGCATATGAGTTGATTGTTTTTGTCTTTTTATTTTTATTATATTTAAGGTAGGAGTTGTTTGTTTTTTTCAAGTAAGACAATGAGGAATAGTGGTTGTGGTAGTGAGGAACAAAAGACTCAGCATATTTCCCCATTCCTCTTTTAATCAATAGTTTTTTTTATTATTACTACAGTCAAGTATGCAGCACCACTAGAAATTCTGGGCATGAGTACTGAACTTGAGAGAGAAGTGGTGAAAATAGAAAGGGGAGGAAAAAAAAAGTAGTTTCATGCCCATTATTACTATTGTTGCCAGAAGATCCTTTATGTAGGTCTATGAGGCCGATGCAATAATGTTCATGGAAAGCAAGCACTGACTTTTCAGCACCTGCTTTCTTAACGAATGCATGGCGCCCACAAAGGGGGCACCATGCAATATTTAAATTAGGGGGTCACACTAGGAAGAGGTGCTAGGGTCGCTTGCGCGACCTTAGAGCCTCCTTATTAACGCGACCCGCCACTGCTGCCGATTAAGACCTACGCTGGTAAACTCGGTCTCGGTTTTCATAACCTGCCTGTCTGCCAGTAATGAAAATGGCTGCAGTTTATTGGCGGCCATTTTCATTACTGGCAAACGGCCAGTTATGAAAACTGATGCCGTTTACCGGCGTTGGTCTTCATAACTTGGCAGTTTGCCGAGTTCTTTTCTTTTTTTTTTTACTTTAAAAAAGAAGTACAGAAAAGCAGTTGTTTCTGCTTTTCTGTACTTCTTTTACCTGTGCTCAGCTATTAACGCCTGCCTGGAGCAGGTGTTAATATCTGAGGGATAAATGTGCATCTGAGATGCACATTTATGTTTTTGCATGTGGAGTGAATGAGTAATAGGCTCATTCACATGCATTTACATGTGATGAGTACTGTCTCATTCACTCCGTATCAGACACACGTTAAATAGGCACTAATTCCCCTATTGCATTAGGGGATGGATTAGCGCCTATTTATCCTGCGTCCGACTGCTGGTTATACAGTGCGCTCGGCTGGAATTTGTTGCCAGTGGATGTGGTTAGTGCAGTTAGTATAGCTGTGTTTAAAAAAGAATTGGATAAGTTCTTGGAGGAGAAGTCCATTACCTGCTATTAAGTTCACTTAGAGAATAGCCACTGCCATTAGCAATGGTAACATGGAATAGACTTAGTTTTTGGGTACTTGCCAGGTTCTTATGGCCTGGATTGGCCACTGTTGGAAACAGGATGCTGGGCTTGATGGACCCTTGGTCTGACCCAGTATGGCATTTTCTTATGTTCTTATGTTCTTATGAGTTAGAAAGTAAGTTAAAGAGAGCAAAGGCCAATTTAGTATTGCAATCTACAAAATAAAATAGAGATATGTGTAAAGAGACTTTAAATATCTTAAACACTTACCTATACCAAAGAACAAAAAAATGTTAATGCATTAATTCTTTTCCTGCCTTATTCTTTTGGAATAAGGCTGGAAAATTAATGGCAAACTTCATAAAGATATGGAAAAGATAAATACATATAGAAACACTAAAGGAAGAGCAAGATGTAAGGAAAAAATCTGCAAACGAAATATGCCCAAATATTTAGAGATTTTTACACATATTTTTATACAGCAGATCCTCTTGTACAGAGAGGGAAAGAGGAAGAATTGTAATGCCTAAATAAGCCTATTCAAATCCAAGAAATAATTAGAGAATGCAAAAGCTAGTCAAGACTCACAAGGCTCCCATCCCTGATGAGCTGAATGCCGACTATTATAACATTTTACACCTAGTTTGATGATAGCATTGGGGATTTTTTTTAAGCAGCCTGTGATGCCCTTGGAGTGGTCTAAGACAGGAGAAGGTCAGAGAACAGACCAGGCTGGAGTCTGTTCTGCTTTTCAACAGTTTACAAAAAGTTCAGCAAAACAGAATCAAAATGACTGCTTATCTCAGCAGACTGACAATGCAAGAACAGTTTTTCCAAAAGAGCACAGCACTCCATTACAGATTCCTTCTTCTCCCTGGGGCCTATCTAACTCTCTCAGGGCTTCACCTTTGTATCCCTTACCTCAGGGAAACACCCCCACCCGAGGATCCCTTTCCTGCCTGTCTTAAGATGGACCGGGCCAGATAGCTGGAGCCGGTCCATCAAGGCAGTCTGAGGCTCTCTGTCATATGCTCTATCACACAGCCATTCAATCAGGGAATTTCCCAGAGAATGCAAAAAGAGCTTTTATCAAGGTCTTGCCCAAACCAGGAAAAGTCTGACCTACTAACCGGGCTTCTTATCAATCCATTTTCCTATTAAATGTTGATTTAAAAATATATGCTAAAGTAATAGCCAATAATATAAACCTAGTATTCCCAGCTCTGATATAACAAAATCAAGTATGGTTTGTTAAAGGAAGAACAGCAGGATGATATATAATATGACAAATAACAGCAATGTCACAATGTAAGCGCTAAAACACAAAATCATTGATAATGGGATTTGATGCTGAAAAGGTATTTGACTGGGTTGCATTGTCATACCATTTTTCTGCACTAAAGATATATGGTTTTGCAGGAAAAATTTTACAATATACAAATTTACTTTACAAATATCCCAGCTGCATCATTTTGGCATTGTTACTAAATGGCAAGAGATATTTGTTTAAAATGATCGAGCTGCCTAAATGGCTTTATGTATTACAACTATTACCAGTCTGGGAGAGAGACAAGACATGATTGAGATGCATCGTACTATAAGATTGTTTTTCTAGGGAACAAAAGGAACGAGATTATCTATAAAGATGATGATGATGCCTTTAGAAGAAGGAGAATGAGCTGTCCAAATTTACAGATTTATAACATAGCCTATTTATCTAGGCATGTTAAAGATTGGGTGTATGAATCAGAAATTTGCACTCTCACAAGTTTTCTGCCAGACTGGTGTTATCCCATAAACTTGAACAATGTCCTTCACTTACCTAGATAGGCTTTACCAGAATATTGTGAAGTGATACAATCTTGCAAAAGGACTTGGAAAACGATATGTTCTAAGCTAAACATTAATGTCGATTTGTAGTCATTTGCATTCTACACTGGGACTGAATGTCTAGTATCAAAATATGGAAGGAGAAAATACTTTATCTATTACATCATTTGTTTCAAGATGAAGTAGGACCCATGTGTCCCTTTTAATGAGTTGTATAAAAAGTACAATTTATCAAGCAAAGGCCTAGATTCATCATTTTGCAATAATATTCACATGAATAGTGCCAGTGATAAAATGGGGTGTGGTAATTTTGAGTTTAGTGCAACACTTGCTATTTTAGGGCTTTACATAGGTATTTACCACAACACATGTTAAATTTTACACTTTTCAAACTGCACCTGAGCCGATAAACAAAAAACCCACCCGACCCTTTAAAACTAATCCCTTAGCTTCCCCCACCCTCCCAACACCCCAAAAAACAATTTACAGGTATCTGGTGGTGCAGTGGGGGTCCCGGGAACGATCTCCTGGGACCCCCACTGGAGGGAGCACTGGATGGTCGGCGCCAACTTTAAAAATGGCGTGGGCCATCCAGTGCTCCTACCATGTGACAGGGGCCGGCCAATGGCATGGATACCCTGTCACATGGTAAAGGCAAAGGGCCATCGGCGCCATTTTGATTAGTGGCAGCTGACGGCCCGGGAGTGGGAGAATGCTCCCGGGACCCCCACTGGACCACCAGATACCTGTAAAATGTTTTTGGGGGGGTTGGGAGGGTGGGGGAAGCTAAGGGATTAGTTTTAAAGGGTCAGGGTGGGTTTAGGGGTTATTTTTGTGTGCCGTTTTTCCCGCCCTCCCCCAAAACAATAAGAGAACCCCCACGAACAATATCGTGGGGTTTCCTATCGTTTTGGGGAGCCCCTGATTTCTGACGATTTTGAAAATATCGTATGATATTTTCAATCGTCCGAAGCCCAATTCACATCCCTAATAGAGAGAGATTCTTTATATGACTCTTATATTAGTCGACTATTTTTATCACTATAGGAGGGTCAACTAGTAATTTGAAGTGAGGTTTTGGTGGTGATACAAGCTAGAGGGAGAGTACATTGTAGAAATCTCATCTTTGTGTACCTATCCTCATTCCAAATTTATTTATCTATTTATTTACTATTTTTTACTATACCTATATTCAAGACAAGTCTTATCGTACCGGTTTACGTCAAACAAGGGGAAAAAAAAACCAGCTAGACATGTGGATCAAAGTTACGTATAACAGGGGTGAGGAACTCGGAACAAATCGGAAATGTAGACTTATTTTAACATAGGGCTAGTAGGAAGTTGAGAATAACTTAAGGTTGAAATAAGTTTAGCGATAAAGAAGATTAATATCAAGTAACTTATCGAGAAAATGTTAAGCGGAATTGGCAAATCTTGAGGATCTCAATAGATGATTGTATCGATAGATGACTGCATTAAGAGTCAGTGTAAGTGGCTTGGTACTGTTTGAGGCCAGGCCGATTATGGGTAGGGTTGTTCAAATAGCCAAGACTTCAGGTTTTTTTTCTAAAGGTGGATAGACATTGTTCCTGGCGAAGCTCTGGTGGTAATGAATTCCATTGAGTGGGTCCGGAAGTGGAGAATGCACGTTTGCGTATGGACGAGTGAAGTGTGGATTTGGCAAGGGGTGTTTGAAGGGATCCCTTATAGGCAGTTCTGATCGGTCTCGTGGAGGAGTGAAGGTTGAACGGGATTTTAAGCTGGAGTGAATAATTATGGTGGATGGTTTTGTGTATGATGGTTAGAGATTTGTATAAGATTCTGAAGTTGATAGGGAGCCAGTGTAAGTTTTTGAGGATGGGTGTGATGTGGTCTCTTCGTCTAGCATTGGTGAGGATCCTTGCGGCGGCGTTCTGGCGCATTTGTAAAGGTTTAGTAGTGGAACTGGGAAGGCCTAGGAGTAAAGAGTTACAGTAATCAATTTTTGAGAACAAGATGGCTTGGAGGACTGTGCGGAAGTCTTGAAAGTGGAGGAGAGGTCTGAGCTGTTTTAGAACATGTAGCTTGTGTAAGCATTCTTTTGTGGTATTGTTTATGAATTTTTTAAAATTCATTCACATGTCTATTATGGCACCGAGATTTCTCACTTGGGGCACTGAAGGAATGCTAAGGTTGCTGGAAAGGGGGTCAGAGTTGTTGTGAGAGATTAAGAGGAGTTCCGTTTTGGAAGTATTGAGGACAAGGTTGAGGCTGGAGAGGAGTAGGTTGATGGAGTGGAGGCAGCTGTTCCAGAAATGGAGGGTTTTGGAAATGGGATCAGTTATGGGGATCAAGATCTGTACGTCATCGGCGTAAATGAAATGTGTTAAGTTTAGACTTGAGAGGAGCTGGCAGAGGGGTAGCAGATATATGTTAAACAGTGTTGGTGAGAGGGATGATCCCTGAGGTACTCCATGCAAAGAGCAGGTGGGAGGTGATTCCTTGTTGTTTATTCTGACCTTGTATTTCCTGTTGCTAGGAAGGATTTAAACCAGCTGAGAGCGGTACCAAAGATGCCGATGTCTGCAAGACGGCTGATGAGGATGGGGTGATTCATGGTGTAGAAAGCTGCTGAGATGTCGAGTAGAGCCAGTAGATAGGATTGACCTTTATCTAGGCCTATTAAGATGTCTGTAAGTGAAATCAGAAGGGTTTCCGTGTTTAGTAATTTGCGGAATCTGAACTGGGAAGGGTAGATAATCTTATTAGTGTCCAGGTATTCTGAGAGTTGGTTGTTGACCAGTTATTCCATTAATTTAGTGATGAAAGGAAGATTGGCAATAGGGCGAAAGTTAGCAGGGTTAGCTGGATCCAAGTTGGGTTTCTTTAGTAGAGGTTTAAGAGAGGCGATTTTCAGGAGGTCAGGGACCGATCCTTGGGAGAGGGAGCAGTTTATTATATCTGCCAGATGTTTTGAGATGGTGTTCAGGATGGTAAGAAGGAGTTTAGTCGGTTGGTGGTCTTATGGGTGAGAGGAAGGTTTCATGTTCTTGAGGATGGATTCTATTTCAAGTGCTGAAGTGGGTTCAAAGGAGTCGAATGTAGGATTGTGAATAATGGGGGGGGGGGTTGTAAAGGGGTGGGGGTTGGTTATTCAAGGGGATCCGAGGGGCTAGTAAGTTTGAGATTTTCTTTTCGAAGAACGTTGCAAGTTCGATGGATTTATTTTGAGCTTCATCATCCGGAATGGTTAGGGGAGTGGGTTTTGTAAGTGTTGAGACGTATGAAAACAAGGCCTTTGCGTCATAGAGAAAGTTGTGGATTTTATTGGTGTAGAAATCCTTTTTAGTGTATAGTATGGTATTCCTATAGTAGTTCATGGTGGCTTTGTAGGCTGATTGTGAAGCCAGGGTGGGGTGCTTGCGCCATCGTTGTTCTTTGTGGTGCAGTTCTTGTTTAAGGTTTTTTAGTTCTAGAGAGAACCAAGGTTTTTTGTTTTGATGGGCAGGGTTAATTTCCTTTGATGACAGGGGACATACTTTATTAGCAATGGAGTTGGTGATGTTATGCCAAGAGGTCATGGCCGAGTCTGTGATGGTGAGGTCAATGTTTTGTAGGTTCATGGAGAGGTGGGACTTGAGGTCATCCATAGAGCAGGTTTTTCTGAAGTGGATATTCATTTTGGGGAAGGGTGGGGCCGGTGTTTTCATTATTGAGAGTTCAGTGGAGATCAACGAATTGTCAGACGAAGGGATCAGAGTACAAGAGGGAGGGGTTGTAGGTGAGATGTTTTCATTTATGAAGATAAGGTCCAAAGTGTGGCCCGCTTTATGGGTGGGTTTGTTAATGATTTGCATAAAACCCATGGCCACGAGGGAGGAAAGAAAGGCTTCACAGTTAGGGGTTAGTGGGTTCGAGTCTGCATGGATGTTGAAATCTCCTAGAATAATGGCATGAGAGTCTGTGTTGATGTGTTTTGCTAAGATTTCAACCAGAGGAGAAGGGTCAGCTTCTAAGAGCCCTTGGAAGAGGGGGCGGGGGGTTGTAGATTAGGCAGATTTGAAGATGGTTAGATTTGAAAAGGCCAATTTCTAATTTGGAGGCCAATTTCAGGGTTTGAGGAATTAATAGCAAACCACCCCCTCTTTTTTTAAGCCTGGGTATCGAGAAAATATCGTAGTGCTGAATTGGCAGTTGGTTGGTCAGCACTATGTCTGTGTTTTTCAACCAAGTTTCAGAGAGGGCACAGATATCAGGTTGAGAATCCAGAAGGTAGTTGTTGAGGATGTGCATTTTTTTGGTGAGGGATTGTGTGTTGAGTAGCGTTAGCATGATTAAAGAGAGACCAAGGAACTGAGTGAGAGGGGAGGTCATGATGGGAATCAGTGATCTCTTAAGATGCTGATGAGTGGGGGTAGGGTTTGCTGGTTGTCTTCTGTTATGGTAGAGGTGGGTAATGATAGGTATGGGGTATGTTTGCATCTTGTTAGGTTTAGCTGTTAGATTGTTCGAGTTAAGATGCGGAAGGCTTTTATTAGGTGATGAGAAGGAGATGGACATGATTCCCAATATGAGTGGCGAAGTGAGGAGAGGGCTGTCGCACTCAGAGCTGCACGAAGGGGCGCACAAAGGGGCTGGCCCCTTTGTTGCGCTCCTTAGGCACGCGGCACCATAGGCGCACTCCATGCCTTTAAATAGTAGGCAGGTCCCTCTTCGCCGCCTGGAGCGCGTTGGTGGGCGGGGTCTTAGGCCACGAGAGCCAGCAGTACTTCCTGGGCTTTCGGGCAAGTCTAGAGGCGAGTCAAAAGGCGCAGGAAGAAAGGAGGAAATACGCCGGGCAGCGGTGGGATGAAAAGAGACCGTCTGGGCGGCGTCCCGAAGGCCCTTCGGGAGGGAGGGACTAGGTGAGACTGGGGCTGCCTGGGGGCCAGGTCGTCGGGTTGTGTGCAGGCTTTCCCAGTAGGTCCGGGAGCAATTGGCCGCATATCAGGCCTACCTTCGGTAGGTAAATCAGGGTCCTGCGTCCACGGGTTTGCAGTGGCGGTGGCGCCGAGGTCCGGCGGCGGAGAAATCCTGCCAGAAAAGGATCTTCCAGGCGCGCTCCGGGCCTTTAAATAGTAGGCAGGTCCCTCGTCGCTGCCTGGAGCGCATTGGTGGGTGGAGTCTTAGGCCACGAGAGCCAGCAGCACTTCCTGGGCTTTCGGGCGAGTCCAGAGGCGAGTCAAAAGGTGCAGAAAGGAAGGAGGAAATACGCCGGGCAGCGGTGGGATGAAAAGAGACCATCTGAGCGGTGTCCCGAAGGCTCTCCGGGGGGGAGGGACTAGGTAAGACTGGGCCTGTCTGGGGGCCGGGTCGTCGGGTTGCGTGCAGGCTTTCCCAGTAGGTCCGGGAGCAATTGGCCACGTCTCAGGCCTACCTTCAGTAGGTAAATCAGGGTCCTGCGTCCTCGGGTTTCCAGCGGCGGTCCTCGGGTTAGCGGCAGCGGTGGCGCCGAGGTCCAGCGGCGGTGAAATTCTGCTGTTCATACCTCTGACTGTGCATGTAAAACTGGTCCCCAAACCCTAAACCACCACCAAAACCTCACCTCGAGTTACTAGTTGACCCAACAGTGGTATAAATAGTTGAAAAATATGTGTGCTAACCAGAGGTTCTCTCTCTCTCTTTCTCTCTCTCTCTCTCTCTCTCTCATTTGGAGATGTAAAAAATAACACCATAACTCATTTTGATGAATGACCCTGTTAGACTTTTACGCAGATCTACTGGTTTGACCTTTTGCGGAGACATTTGTGCTAACTAAAAAGCCCTACTGGAGATGTAAAACTTAGGATAAAATATTTCTCATTGTTGTAGGAAAAGAAATCTCATGTACAACATTGGTCAAGACAGTCACAGCAACAATAAAGTCACAAGACTTTACAAATGTTATTGGCAAAATGGAAATGAGACACAAACACAGATTATTGTACAAGATTTGAAAAAATGCTTCACAAATCTTAGCATGATATTAGAGAACATATTATTACAATATAAGTTTCTTTGTAGAATGTTTATGACACAGGTATGAGTGCATAAATCAAAGGTAACTTCTTCAGATCTGTGTAGAAAATATGTGATGGACAGAGGTATGCTTTCCCATTGTTTTTGGGAATGCCCAGATTTGAAAGTGTTTTGGAAAGATCTGTCGAATTATATTGGCAATCTTCAACATTTTCCACAATTCCAAATTGTGTCTATTTGAAATCATTGAGGAAATAACACCTACAATTTAAAAAAAAAGTCAGTTGATAATGTAAAGTAAGTGCTCTTGGTAGCCAAAACAGAGGTATTGGGAAATTGGATCTCTTCAGAAAGTCCTATGATACTACAAAGGAGATTACGAATAAACAACCTAATTATCAATGAACACTTAACAGCAGTAAATTCTTGACCAAAAAATATGAACTATTTTTAGATATGTAGCAAGAATATACCTAGCACTAAACTCTAAAGCCTGCAGTATGTTATTCAGTGTTTCTTTGACCCAATAAGAGATCAATAAACAATAAACAACAATAAACAACTTACAAGGACATGAACTATAAGTGAGGGGAAATAATCGTCTAGTAAGATTGTTAAGAAGTTAATATGTAGATGTTGTCATGCCATGGGAAAGGTGGGTAGGGGAGGGGTTTGGGACTCCTTTGTCTTTCAGTTTGTGATATGTCATTGGACATTTGTATTTCTTATTGATAAGAAAAGTGAAAAATAAAGAAGTATAAAGAAGAGGATGAGATCTGGAATTCTACGTTAGAAGGGTGAATTATGAAGAGCTACATACACACCATTTTGAGAAAAAAAAAACATCTTCATGAATTGCAGAATTGAATTTTTGTCCTGAAGGTGAAGGAAATATAAGAAATATAATTCCTGTTGTTACGATTAGGATTAGATGGCACTGTTGTTATTTTTGCAACATGTGTATTGGGATTGAGTGCTTGTGTGCATGTGGGTTGGATGGTTGGGTGATTCGTGCTTAAGTATGAGTCAGTTGAATGTGTGGGCTTAAACCTAAATTTTAAATATATAGGTGATTGTGTTAAGTGAGGCATGAAGTCCTAGATGGATGCTATACAGTATGGGGTAGATTTTCAAAAAGCGCAATTTGGCATACTTTTGTTGGCGCATCAGGCGCAAACAAAAGTACGCTGGATTTTAGAAGATACGCGCGTAGCCGCGCGTATCCGCTAAAATCCTGGATCGGCGCGCGCAAGGCTACCGATTCCGTATAGCTGGCGCGCGCCGAGTCGCACAGCCTACCTCCGTTCCCTCCGAGGCCGCTCCGAAATCGAAGCGGCCTCGGAGGGAACTTTCTTTTGCCCTCCCCTCACATTCCCCTCCCTTCCCCTACCTAACCCACCCCCCCCGGCCCTGTCTAACCCCCCCCTTACCTTTGTTGGGGGATTTACGCCTCCCGGAGGGAGACATAAATCCCCGCGCGCCAGCGGGCCGCTAGCGCGCTGGGACGCAGCTTGGGGGCAGGTCCGGAGGGCGCGGCCACGCCCCCGGACCGCCCCAGGCCGTAACCATGCCCCCGGACCCGCCCCTGAAACGCTACGTCCCGCCCCAAAAATGTCGCGCGGATCAGGCCCGCCCCCCCGACACGCCCCCTCAGAAAACCCCGGGACTTACGCGAGTCCCGGGGCTCTGCGCGCGCCGGTAGGCCTATGTAAAATAGACGCACCGGCGCGCAGGGCTCTTAAAATCCGCCCCTATTTGTCTATGTATTTGTTTAAGACTTTATATAAGGATGATTTTAAAATCCATTTTCACCAGTGCAAATGTATTTGTAAAGTATATTAAATTATAAGCTTGTGATATTTATTGTTTATGATTTTGTATTTATCTATGGTGATAACTAAAGAAGTTTTTTTGAGTATTTGAAGTATTTTTTGTAGCATATATTAGATACATTGTGTTATGATCAGGAGGGATCGTGAACCCTTGGACTGACAGGAGGTTGAATCACCTTAGGAGATGGCCCCTTAGGTTCCCCCATCGGATGGTGAGGCGGAACAGAAGATGGGACTGGCTGGCCCTTCGGCGTTGAAGACTGAGGTGGCCATTGAGAGGACAAAGAGGTGTGACGTCAGAGCAGAACCCACTGGATCTTCGCCACTGGAAGCCCGCCCCCCCCCCCCAAAGAATCACCGCTTGCCAGTCCGAAGTCACACACTGAGGAATCTCCGAGAAGAAGCAGGAACCAGGGATCAGGAACTCGTGGAACCGGAAGACTCACCGAAGCAAGCAGACTCATAACAATAAAGTTGCCAAGTTGAGGAGTGAGTGGAGGAAGTCAGCTTTTATACTTCCCTTTGCCTGGCCCATTAGGCACAGGTGAAGTCAATTTGGATGACGAGGCCCCTTTAAATCCTATGAGGAGGTGCGGCCTCATGCTTAAGGGAAGGGCGGCCATCTTGGGTCCCGGGAGCAAAGCAGAGCAGCCAGACACAGCGAGGAGAGGCCTGGAGCACCTCCCCCGCCAGCAGCCACTGCGAGAACCGGCGCCAAGGAGCAGGGGTGAACAGAGCCGGGTTCCGGTGCCCTCCCCGACATTGCCGCGGCGGCTTCGATGCCGCAAATCAGGTAGGGGATCGAGGCCGTGAGGCACAACACATTGTTTGTGACACTTTATCCTAATGACTTTGATGCATCATTTTTGTGGGAAAGTATTGAATTAGCCAAATATTCTTTTGTTCCTAATTGCGTCTGTCGTATTAATGTTTAATGGTCTCTCATAGGAACATAAGAATTGCCATATTGGGTAAGACTGAGGGTTTAGCAAGCCCAGTATCCTGTTTCCAACAGTCACCCATCCAAATCACAGGTACTTGGCAAGATCCCAAACTATAATTAGATCCCATGCTACCATCACACAGTGATAACTATTGGCTATTCCCTAATATTGTAACTTGTAAAGTGGTTGCTACATGTGAGTCGGTGTGTGCCCAGGGACATGGCAATTTTATAACTTGTGTGCATATTATAAAATAGCCTGAGCATGTGCACACGTGTGCCTAATTTTAAGTGGGTATACACTTAGGAGATTAAATCCCATTTCTATCGCGTATATCAGGAAATTTTAAAACCAGTGTGCATCCACACCATGATCAGTTTCACCAATTTATCCAGCAGTTCACCCAGTGTTGAGCAAGGTCCTCCAAACTACCCTGGTTTAAAAGCCTTCAACCCTCCTCCCAAGTTACCCCAGACCCTTTAAATCCCTCCAAAACCATAAGCTTGTTGGGCCTACTGGATGGATTGTTTGGTCCTTTTCAGCCATCATTTTCGATGATTCTATGTTTCTATATAAAACAGCTGGATTTTTTTTCAACTTCCATTTCTTGAATAGCAGAAGTAAACTTATGCAGCAGTGGATTTGGGAAGAATCTGGGGTACATATGCTTTTATGTGCACATTTCTTGGCCATGCTGCAAAACGCCAACAACCTACCCAGACCATGCCTCTTTTTGAAATTGAGATGTGTGCACAGTGGGAGATACTCATGCTTCTGGGCAGCTTTTAAAATTTGATGGGCATGCAGGAACCCACTTTTGTGTGCATCTCCCAATTTGGCTTTTAAAATTCACCTTTAAGTCTGATTGGCTAATAACATTCTATGGACTTCTCATTCAGGAACTTGTCCAAACCTTTTTTAAACCCAGCTTGCTGCCTTAACAACATTCTTTGGTAATGAATTCCAGAGTCTAATTGTGCAGAGATTGAGAACAATTTATTTCTGATTTATTTTGAATGAGTTATTTACTAACTTCATGGAGTGTCCCCTGGTCTTTGTCTTTTTTTTTTTTTTTAAGTAAATAAATGATTTACATTTACCCATTCTTTTTCAGTCTTGATTTTATAGACCTCTATCATATTCCCCCTCAGCTGTCTTTAGCCCTTTCCTATTTAGCCTTTCCTCATAAGGAAGCCATTCATTCACCTTTATCAGATTTCTCACCCTTCTCTTTACTTTTCCCAATGCCACTACATCTTTTTTGAGATGCAGCAATCAGAACTGCACACAGTACTCCAAGTGTGGCCTCACCATAGACCAGAGGTGGCCAACTCTTGTCCTCGAGAACCACAAACAGGCCAGGTTTTCTGGATATCTATAATGAATATGAATGAGACAGATTTGTAAACAATGAAGGCAGTGCTTTACTTTCTAATTAGTCTTTGGACACCATGTAAAAAAATGCACCTTCATCATCTAAAATATTTTTATTGCAAAGTGTTTCTTTCCTGTATAGCCTGCTTTTGTATCTGGTGATGTATCTCCTGCAATTCTTCCTGTCTCAGGTTGTGTCTCTCTTCTTCCTCCTTCTCCTCTTCATCTAGATGATCTTGTAGTCCCTTAATCCCTCTGGAAGAGGCAGGCCTCTGGTTTTGGCCAGGTTATGAAGCATGCAGCAGGCTAAAAAGATCTTACAGAACTTGGAGGAAGGGGGTTGTAGAGAAGGGGGTTATAGAGAAGGCATTCCCCAGAATGAAGCAGCTGAAACATATTTTGATAGGCTGAATGTTCTCTCGTTGACTGCCCTGGTCTTCCAGTGGGCCCAGCTGCAGCAAACCTCTGCAGCTCTGTGGGTTAACTAGTGGAATCATGAGCCATATTTTGAGTGGATATCCTCTGTCACTTGTAGGTGAAAACCTACAGAAGAGCAGTTAGATATCTTTTAATGTTGGGCAGGGGGAGTAGTTCCCTAGATGAGGTTGGAGTGGTCCTCCTGGGCCAGTGATTTAAATCCACCTAGATATGAGGAAGACCAAAAGAAGTGGTAACAGTGGTAATTGAATTCCTACCTAGAAGGCAGCTTCTGATTATGTGCCTTTCCTGGAAACAATCATGAATTCCTGACTGCAAGAGATTGTAGGCATCATGACAGAATCCCTGAATCCTGGGCATGACGTCCAAGGTGATGCCATTTGCATTGCAATTCACCTGCATATTGAAGGAATGGTGGTCCTTGCAATGTAGTAGGTGACCTTGCTGCTCCTAGTGCCCTTATAAGGATGTAAATGCAATCAAAAATCTCCAAGACAGACATTAAGTGAGCAAATTGGTAGAAATCAGTCATTATTTGCTGTTCTTGCTGTCTGCTCTGAGGGAATTTCATCCAGGAACTGATGTGTACGTATGAAGGCGGCAAAAAGGATTAATCCAGCTATGACCCCTAGAGGTGTCTTGAAAGTGCTAGTGGCCAAAAATGCCAAAGTGGTAGTAATCTTTACAAGCAAAGCATATCCCCTTTGGGTGGAAGGATGCAGTTCCTACTCTAACTGCTGGTATACATAGGGGTAGATCTTTAAAAACTACGCGATCACGTACTTTTGTTCGCGCACCAGGCGCGAACAAAAGTACGCTGGATGTTATAAGATACGCGCGTAGCTGCGCCAATCTTATAAAGTCCGGGGTTGGCGCATGCAAGGGGGTGCACATTTGTGCAACCTGCGCGCACCGAGCCCAGCACGGCCTGCCTGTTCCCTCCGAGGCCGCTCCGATTTCGGAGCGTCCTCGGAGGGAACTTTTCTTCGCCCTCCCTTCCCCTACCTAACCCACCCCCTGGCCCTATCTAAACCCCCCCCTACCTTTGTCGGCAAAGTTACGCCTGCTGAAAGCAGGCGTAACTTTGCGCGCGTCGGCCGGCAGCCCCGCTCCGTCCTCCGGTCCCGGGGGCTGGTCCGGAGGCCTCGACCACGCCCCCGGGCCGTGTCGTTTCGGGAACGCCCCCGGACATGCCCCCTCCCTCCCCTTTTCGAAAGCCCCGGGACTTACGCGCGTCCCGGGGCTTTACGAGCGCCGGCGGCCTATGCAAAATAGGCGCGCCGGCGCGCGAGGGCCCCGCGGGCCTTTTAAAATCCGCCCCACACAGTATTGTTTCCTTCTTGAATTTGGACCTGCTCATGACTTGCTATTCTGAAAAATAACAAAACTGTGCCCTATTTCTGTATAGTCTTTGTAAGCGGTACCTCATCATGATCCTCCTCCTCCTCCTCCTCTGTTCTCACTCCCTTTTCAACCATTGTAACATGAGTACCCATGAACCCATGAGAGGCATTTTGATTATGATTTCACCACCATGGAATCCCAGACCCAAGTATAGCCCTGCCAGTCCCAGGTACCCTCACTCCTACCCCTCCAGTAAAGTTAGTATTGCCCTGTCTTCCCCAGAGACATTTACTATCCCCCACAGCCTGCTGCCATGATCACTCACCCAGAAAAGCCAGCCTGCCAAACACCAAATGGTAAAACAGTATGAGAGTGTGAAGTTATGTAAGTTAATAAGTAGTAGTAAATGTACTCATGCAGTTTTGATGATGTTCATGTATAAATCACTTGTAAAAATAGCTCATTAGGCATATACATGCAAATCACACCCTAGCACATCCCTAAAAATCCCCATTTTTCATGCAGATTTTTAAACTTGAAGGCTTATATGCGTATATATTACGTTAATAAAATCAGATTGCACATGGATATGTCACATACGTGCACATATTCACTATTTTTCATGTGCAGTCTTTTCAAAATTCACCTGCTTGTCTATGTATTTCTTTAGTGACATATATTCTATTCACCAGTCTCATTTTCAAACTTCTGGTATTTGCATACAGGCATTTTAAAATAGATTTATTTTTATATGTATGCAAAACCTGCAGTTTTGAGTCATTTATATCTGTGTGATCTGTGTTTAAATACATTTGGGCTTTTTCAGCTTTTGCAACCACCTTTGTATTGGGACATTCTAACTTAGTTAGATAGCCAGTATCCTTTGAAGATATCTCCCTCTGAACTATGCCCTGCTGTTCTTTCTCCTTTTCAAATGTTAGCACCAGCACTGAGTTTCAACCTGCTTATGGTGGAAAGCTTGCTTTTAGAATAGGATCCCCCTTCCCCAAAATGTTGTTCAATTATTAAAAAATCTAAGCCTCTCTTCCCTGTATCATCATCTCATCCATGCATTGAGACTCCAGATTTCTGTCTGCTTCTGGGTTCCTGCATGTGGAGGTCCTCGATTTCACTTTCCTTACCTAAAATCCTAAAGTTTGCCTCCAGAACCTCCCTCTTGTACCTTACTAAGTCATTGGTATCCACATGTACCATGATAGCTGGATTGTCCCCAATATTCTCTAAGAACATATCTAGGTGATGAGTGAAGTCCACCACTTTCACACCAGAGAAGAAAGTTAGCAAGAAGTCCTCATGCTCACCAGCCACCACGCTATCCACATTCCTAATGATTGAGTAGCCTATTACAATGGCTGTCCTAACTTGTCCCTCCTGAGCATGAACCCCTGGACACACACTCTCTGCATGAGAGGATAATGCATAATCTAGAGGGAAGGTCCTAGTTACAGGACAACTTCCAACCATTCCAAGGTAATGATCATCTTCCAAGTGACCTTGCTTCTCCAAAGCAGCACAGAAGCTGCTAGACTGAAGTTTGGACTACTCTATTATAACCCTGAAGTTCTCTATATATTTCTGTCTGTCTCTGCTCCACCAGGTCTGCCACCATTCTCTGAGAGCTAGGAGCATTCTGCACCAGGTGCATACATATAACCTCTCACCAACTGGTAGATGATCATACATGAGTTGCTCAATGCAAAAGACTAGATTGCCTGCATCTTGCTACTGGACTACTGTCTGCATATTTTAGCTTTTCATCCACTATAGAATTTAGCTTTTTTAGATTAGAGTAGTTTAATTTGACTATTTTATTTGCAAATAATCTTTAATGGATTCACTTTCTTTGAAACTTTGCTCAGTGTCAACAAATTATACATTTGTGTGAGTGGCTACCAATTGACTGCCAATCTTTAACTTTGCTCACTGAGTCTCTAATTATGCAATAGTCAATACATTAATATTGGAGCCTGGATAGTTGAGAGTTGGGGGTGGGATGGAGGGAAATGGTTTAAACAATCAGTTTCTACAAGCAACCAGGATTAGAAAACTGGAGAACCACACATCCACAAAAGCATGTATTCTATTGCTTGCTGAAACTTTTCCAATTTGACAAATAAATTGATTCTGGAGCAATATACAAGCTGACATAGTGCAAAAAAATAATGCTAGAAATAAAAATAACATTGCCTTATAAATGACTGATGCATGCTTCTTATGGACAAGTTTACTCTCGTTCATGTCAAGTCATCTCTGGCTTCCTTTTTGTATAATGACAATGACATACATAATACTTGAAAGATACTCATCTGTTTTTTTTTTTTGCCTGAATCATGGAAAACCTTGACATATCTCATCAACTAATATCAACCCACATACATTTTATGACTGACATATTTCCAGTGCATATTTACTGGACTCTGTTCTATACAGAAAAAAAAGAAATTTAATATTGTAAACATAAATACTTTATCTTCCAACTGCAGAGCCATTCATTTAAAGGCAATCTGCCAACTTTTAATACATCATGGCATCACATTGTAGCTGCTTATTTTATCCATTGGTCTGTGTATTACATAGCCTTAATTTGCTCAAGTTTTATTAAAAAGTGAACATTTGATTCTGGGAAATTTGATAGTGTACAATTAATCACAGATAGGGATATTCAACATGACCAGGAAATTAAAAAATATTCCATTTCAAGATTCAGAAAGCGCTGAAGGGCTGCATGTGTCTCCAAAAGCATGTGACTTAGATTTGCATGACTTATAAAGTCGCCATTGGGTTCTGCCACAGAAAATATTCTCATTTCAGTCTCTCCATCTGCTATTATCCCTTTTTTGGTTATTCATCCTCCAAATGACATCAGGTAAAGGCTACTAGCATAGGGGTAGATTTTAAAAAGCCTACATGTGCTGGGCCTATTTTAGAAAGGCTCGGCGACGCAGGTAAAGACCCGAGATGTGCGTATGTCCCGGGGCTTCAAAAAAGGGGTGGGGAGGGGGCAGGGTGCGGCCAGAGGACTCCGGCACAGTGGCCATTTGCCACTGTGTTGGAGGATCACGTGCCGGCAGGCTGTCGGCAGTTGCAACAGGCAAAATAAAGGTCAGGGGGGGTTAGGATAGGGTTAGGGGTTGGGAGGGTTAGGGGAAGGGGAAAGGGAAGGGGAAGGGAAGGGAAGTTAGGTTAGGGGGTTGGGAAGTTTCCTCTGAGGCCGCTTTGAAATCAGAGTGGCCTGGGAGGGAACAGGGAAAAGCGCGGGTGTTGGCACGCACAAGTTGCACAATTGTGCACCCCCTTTTTGCACGCCGACCCCCAGTTTTAAAACATTCTCACTTTACATCACTTCTATCCTTTTTATTTATTTACAATTGTATTATTTGTATTTTATACTTTTTATTAGTAATGCAATTTTACTATTATATATGGTTTTCATGTAAACCGCTTTATGTCTTTAAATGGCGGTATACAAAATTTTTTTTAAAAATAAATAAATAAAATAAAGTACATTCTAAAGCAGAGGAAGGCAACTCAGCATATGCCACATACAAATGTCAGCACAAATGAAGTTCAAAATGCTGGTACTAGTTCTTATAAGATATTCAGAAAATTTACCTTAATTTCTATTCTGCAATTTATGCACATCAATCACACTAAAAAGCCTGAATCAAGGACTTCTCTGCTTCTTATACACATCAAAATGTGTCTTCTAACATGGAAAATCCCCTTGTTGCTCTCACATACTCCATAAAATGTAAATATGCCTCTGTTAGGTCTATATGCCTTATAAGTAGAATGAAGAGAATGAAAGGAAGAAGCCATGAATTAGGGATGTTCATTTACCTTAATGAGTAAAGCAGGATGAATGAGGACTTTTTAAATCTGTGATTGACAGAATATGGGCAAATAGCATTGCTCCTTAGAGATGTGCAGCCAAAAAGTTTTCGTTGCGTACGTGATACGTATTCGTGGGGGGTCAATTCTGTTTCATGCGGAAGTATGGAGAATTGCATAAGTTGTCGATCTGTAAATACGTTACTACAGCGAGTTAAATTAGTGTCCCAGCTAAAATTAAAATTAACTACAACCCCCCACCCTAGTGACCCCCCCTAAGACTTACCAAAACTCCCTGGTGGTCCAGCGGTGGGGTCCGGGAACTCATTCACACACTCGGTGCTAGTTTCATCATGGCGCCGATAGCCTTTGTCACAGGGGCTACCGGTGCCATTGGTCAGCCCCTGTCACATGGTCATCAGCGCCATCTTGTGCTCCTACCATGTGACAGGGGCTGACCAATGGCACCAGTAGCCCCTGTGACATAGTGTGGGCAAAGGCTATCGGTGCCATTTTGAGTCCTGGCATCGGACGGCAGGTCGCTCCAGGACCCCCGTTGGACCCACAGGGACTTTTGGCCAGCTTGGGGGGGCCTCCTGACCCCCACAAGACTTGCCAAAAGTCCAGCGGGGGTCCGGGAGCGACCTCCTTGAACGCCGGCCGTCCGATCCAAATACTCAAAATGGCGCCGATCGCCGTCATAGTGAGGGCAAAGGCGATCGGCACCATTTTGAGACTCAAAATTGCCGTCCGATGCCAATACTCAAAATGGCGCCAATTGCCTTTGCCCTCACTATGACGGTAGATGTAAACAGAACCATGTGAAAAAAATGTACAACTAATATTCAAAAGCAAACTCCTAGACAGTGCAACAAATTAAAGAAAGTTATTTGCTTTCCCTGTTTAAGAAGGAGTAACCTAATCAGGAGAAAAGCGCTGATAATCACATCTGTACATGAAAGGATGATTGTGCCTCAGCTTTGGACCCCTGATCATAGAAGCTGGTAATCAAGATTGAGCACAGGTTTTGGCTGGGCCGTACAGTCAAGTGTGGAGGAAAATGAATCTGTTCAACCAAAAAAATGAGTTTGAAAATGAAAAAAATATTTATCTTTTCTTAAGGTTAAATAAATTATTTTCATAGAAATGCTACAGTAAAATTTTGCCAATGATAATTATAAATATATTAATTTCTTAGAATTCTTAGGCAAATTTCTGCTGATAATTATTTGGTCCAATATGTTAACTCACTGTTGGTAAGTTACCAATCAGAGGGGCCAATGCAATACAGTGCGCTCAGCCGAGCTTAGCAGAAAAAACTGCTTTTCTGTACTTCTTACTTAAGTAAAAAAAAAAAGAAAAAAAAAACTCGGCAGACCGCTGAGTTAGGAAGATCGATGCCAGTAAACTTGGCATCGGTTTTCATAACCAGACGTCTGTCAGTAATGAAAACGGACGCCGATAAACTCGGCGTCCGTTTTCATTACTGGCAGATGGCTGGGTTCGTGTTAGCAAGGAGGTGCTAGGAGCATGCAAGCGACCCTAGCACCTCCTTGCTAGCATGACCCCTTTATTTCCATATAGCATGGTGCCCCCCTTGAGGACACCATGCAGGCATTAAGAAAGCAGGCGCTAACTTTTCAGCTCCCGCTTTCAGCGTATTTTTTTGCATCGGCCCCAGAGAAGTGATAGCACTCCTTTTGTTCAGCATAAATTTTCTTCTTTGCGTTACTGTATTTCTTATATTCTTGCATCACTAGAGAGTGCACATTGTGCTATGGGGTCATATTCTCACATTTTATATCATGGATGCAGAATGGAATCAAACTAGAGTGGATTAGAAAATTAGAGAGCCATGCATCCATGTGTCCCAGTGGAAACATAGGCTTTGCAGGAGACAAAGGAGGTTAAATATTTGGCAAATTGCCATATGAGTTCCACAATAGCCTTTGCAAAAGTACCATGCAGGCCTGGTGGTATGAATCAGAGACCCCTCCACCCATCCATACAAATGGGCCCTGCCAAGCTGGACCCACCCACTTCTCAAAACATCTCCAAGTAGACAATTAAAAAAAAAAACAAAACCCTACCCACACCTCCTACCCATTTGGACAAATTTGGCAGCCTTGTCCTCTTCCTCCCTTCTCTCCTTTTCTTCTACCCCACACCCCAACACTTAACCTCCCATCAAACTGGTACCTTTGCAAAGTCTTTCTGGCCCTGGGTATGCTGTACACTTATATGGCAATTCCAGGAGCTTCCAGTGTTGTGTGA
This sequence comes from Rhinatrema bivittatum, assembly GCF_901001135.1. Taxonomy (NCBI): domain Eukaryota; kingdom Metazoa; phylum Chordata; class Amphibia; order Gymnophiona; family Rhinatrematidae; genus Rhinatrema; species Rhinatrema bivittatum. The sequence continues at coordinate 154,041,911 of NC_042619.1, forward strand.
CAGGTACATTAGGAGCATAAACTACTTGCATCGCTGTCAGAGATTCCTCTGATAACAATACTGATAGCTCTTGGAATCACCAAGTTGTTTTCAGTGGAACCGGGTAGGTGGACGGTGAAGTCTAAAGTTATACAGGGATATATTCCTGGATAATTTTAGACTTGCTCTTGGACACGGCTACCGTTAGCCAAAAAACATATTCAACTTATTCCTTACATTGGAAACAGACAGTTAAGTTTCCCAGAGAAATCATCTGCACTCTGAAACACCCCTGAAACCCTCATTACTTATTTGGCTAAACTTTTTTCAGATAATGAATATTGGCCTCCGAGTGCCTATCTTCAGCTACCCTGCCATATTTGAAAGAAACAATGACCTCAGAGAAGCATATAGTTTAAAACAATGCTGTATCATCAAACACTATCTTTTATTGCAAATGAAAAAGCAAAAATGTAGATCCAACACAAGGAAATTAATCATGGAAGCATGGAACTAAAATAACACTACTATAAAGCATTTTATCTCTGTGGTGCTCTGTAGCATGTATGGGTCAAAGATCCAGATACCTAGCCAGCAAGAGGCGAGGGTGAAGAATCCCTGCTGCCAACTTTTGGTGGGATCAGAAGGGGGTCTAGATGGGGAGTCAGGAAATCACCTGAGTTAATGGTAATGCAAAAATAGACACCCTCACATTAACATAGCCAATTTAACACTTCCACAATCTGCATATTATTAACTATGGGACTTTAAAGGCCTTTTAACCACTGCAGTAATTTAGAGCTTGATTTTCAAAAGCATTTACATGCTTAAAATTGGATTTTACACATGTAAATGCACATTACCCATGTAAGTGGATTTTTGAGAATTGCTACAATATATTCCATTGCTTGTCAATAGGTTTTACCCATGTTAAATGCACTTAATATGGGTAAATGGCTTTTGAAAATTGCTACAATAGTATGTTACATTTACATGTGTAACTCCTTGGAAAATTCACCTGCAAGGTTTTGAAAATTATACATGGTAGCTTTTCAAGTTTAGGGAAAAGGGAATGGGGCAGATTTTCAAAGGCTACTCGCGTAACATATGGGCGTAACCTGAGAAAATTTGCCCTTGCGCGAGCCGAGCCTTTTTTACATAGGCTCGGTGGCGCGCGCAAGCCCCGGGATGCGCGTATGTCCCGGGGCTTGCAAAAAGGGGCAGTCCATGGGTGTTGCCGGGGCATGGCGACGGATTGGGGGTGCTCCGAGGGCATGGCCAAGGGTGTGGCGGCGGTCTGGGGCGGGGTCAAGTGCTCTGGCACAGCGGCCTGTGCTGGGGCATGGTGCACCGGCGCGCGCAAGTTACGCCTGCCTCGGGCAGGCATAACTTTTTCAACAAAGGTAGGGGGGGGGATTTAGTTAGGGCTGGTGGGTGGGTTAGATAGGGGAATGGAGGGGAAGGTGGGGGGGGGCCGGAGAAAAAGTTCCCTCCAAGGCCGCTCCGATTTCGGGTTGCGCAAACAAATCTACGCACTGGGTTGCGCAAACAAATCTACGCCCACGCATAAGTTTTAAAGTTTGGCCCAATATATATTGTGGTACTTTAGGAGGAACTGTCAAAAATCCCAAAACACCATCAGTGTGTTTATTATAGCTAAAAATGCTCAAAATTTTGACACACATATTAATGCATGCATGTAATACATTGCAAACATATATTTTAATGTATTGAACAAATGTACTTTTCCTAGCTATTTTCAAAATATTTGCATTTATATTTTATGTGTGAAAATTAACCAAGTTCTCAAGATTTCCATTGGCTGTGATGCCTGAAATTACTAAGGCATATTACTTGCCACAACATTTATAAGGATCTATTGGAAATCAATCTCAAGATCTACCCTTGGATTTGACAGCTATTATTGAATCATTTCAGGAGACTGAAATCTCTAAAAGAGGGACACTGCTGGTTTCCTTTGCTTTTCTAAGTGATAGAAATACTGTCCTTAGATTTTTCTTTTGTAGTAGATTACTTATGTTTTATGGTCAAAAAATATGAATGTACCTGGATGTTACTAGAATAACCCAAGAACATAGGAAAACATTTCTTTTATGAGATCCAAGGTTTTGTTAAGGAGGTTGCAATTTATTTTGCATTATCCATTAAGTGTTTGGTGAAACATTTAAATGTTAATTATGTTTACTTTGAACCTTCTCAACTCCAGCCATTCCTGGACTCTCACACCTAGAAACTGCTTTTTTGTAGAATTGGCTAATTTGATTTGATGATGTGTAGGGTTACTCACTATTCTTTTTCATAATTTCAAGGTAATTTTGCTCTTTATTTTCCTTGGTCTCCCCTCTTGTTCCTTATTCTAATTATAGATTTTGTAAAGGCAATTTTCTTAATTTTTCTTTATTGTTTTTGCACTTTAGTACTGTTTAATGTTACACATACCTCATTTTATCTGGTACAAGGAATTCTTATGTTACTGTGTTAATCAATGAAAAATAAAAGAAAATAAAAAAAGAAAATGAAGTAGGACTTACTCGAGTAAATCAGTATATTTTAAAACGTGTGTGTGTAATTGACATAACCAGTTTTAACAATTAATCCAGCAGTTCACCCAGTCCTTCTCCATGTCATCGAGACCTTTCTGGTTCTTCAACTTGAACTCCCCCTTGTTCAATCAGACCTCCCACTCAGTCAATAGTACACAATAAACATGTTTTATATCACTTACGTAAGATCATTACTAGGGGTATAATTATACAAGTAAGTTGGCATATCAATGTGCATAAGTGTCTTTTAAAATAGAAACTTAAGTACATAAAGGTTGGCTCTGACCCACAATGCATCTAAATCACACACTTTTTATGCGTGCATTTGATCTTTAAAAAATAGCATGTATGTGAGTAGATGCTACTTAAGCAAATATACCATAATTTTTATGCACTAAGGGGACAATTTTAAAGGAGCACAGGCAGGTCCATCTGCACGCTGTTCCCAGCATGTGCACATGGATGCACCAATTTTATAACATGTGCACATTTTATAACCTATGCACACAGTGACGTAATTAGCCGGTGCCCTGTTCCCTCCAAGTCCACTTCTTAATTGGAGCAGACTGGGAGGGAATGTTCCCATCCCTAACCCTACTCTTCCTACCTCTTCCCCTCTCTACCCCAACTCCTATATATATCCTAGCTATCTCTTTTTTTGTTTGTTTTGCAACTTAATGCCTCGAGTTGAAGAAAGTTGTGCGTGCTGGCCGGCTGCCAGTGTGTGAATCATTGGGACAGTGCAAAATGGCACTGTCCTGGCCTGCCTCTCCCCATCCAGACCACACCCCCTGGCCCACCCCTTTTACAGGGCCCAGCACTTTGGTGTATAATGGGGGTTGCGCACATGGCTGGGCCCATTCTAAAATGCACGCGGCATGCGCAAGGCCAGCCACGCGTGTAACCCCCGTTTTTTTACATGCGTGGCCTTTTAAAAACATGCCGATATTGAAATTTGGTGGACAATTTTCAGATTTTGATAATTGACCCTTTAGCATCAAGATCCTGCTAGAGTCATCCAATAATTTTTAACTGAATACAGTCTAGAAAATGTCACCAAAAAGGTTACATGGGTAAAATGAATTGATCAGATAAATAAAGGGGGAACCAAATAATTTACAAGGCTCCATCAGGGAAACTTTTTATGAATGAAACAACTAAAATGACAGGTAGAAGAAAACAGTCAATCAGAAAACATGAAAGAAAAAAGCTTAAAAGAAGGAGGGATCTGCAGAGAATTCCAGATATACAGTGTATGTCATCAACAATTTTATAGAGAGGCAAAATGTAGTTAAAAGAAAGCTAATAACTGTATCATGGTGAAAACCTACCAGATGCTTTGAGTTTAGCAAATAGATCCATATCTGTTTGTATCAGATAAGGTATAGTAAAATGTCATCCCTGAGGGGAAAATGCATTCAATTACATAAAAATCATAACCTAGTTAGCTGGGACATCTCGACACCATCCAATTTCCCCTCCCACCCCATACCTGTGCACTCAAATGAATCACACACAAACAAGGTTGAACTGAAACCTAGGCCACAGTTTATTAACCATAAGTCCACACATCATAAACCTGAGCCCCAACACACATTTCAAAACATTAACTCGATTCCAAACACTGTTGAAGCCACCCTGGCACCACCCAGTAGTAACAACTTAATGCCATCACTGGCCTCCCACATCAACCAACCCATCCAGCCACCTGTTAGGACTTCCCTGTCATTACCCAACAGTAGAGATCCTGTGTCGTCTAGTCAGTGTCCTCAATGACTGATCAATAGCAGGTAAACTGCTGTCTGGCCCATCTATCACAGTCTCAATCAACTTTAACTTGTTCCCTATCTTAGTTATAACACTCCTAATCCAGGTCTTGGGTTGCCACCACTGTGACAAAACAACACAAAGCATAAAATACACAAAAAAATAGGGAGGGAGGGAGGGAAGGGAAAATTAGACCACAGCAGGTGAGCAACTGAGAAGGAAGATGTCCCACATCACAATTTAAATCCGGTTGTGCTTCTTCTCCCACTTCCACCCTGCCTCAAGGTGCTGGCCAATTTGAATTTATTTAATTTAAATTTTAAAATTTTTGCCATGGGGACAGAGAGGCAAGAAAGCCATGGACCAAGGGGGGGGGGGTGCAGATGGCCAGGCACTCCAACACCAGGTAAGCAATGGCTATGGGAAGATTAACTCACTAGCCTCTACTAACCTCAGCAGTCGAGACGACTTGTTGCTCATCTACCTCCCCCTTCCATTCTCATACCTTCATACCCTAATGAATTACACATAAACAAGAATGAAGTGAAACCAAGGCCGCAATTTATTGACCAACAGTCTACACATCATAAACCCAAACCTTACACACATTTCAAAACATTAACTCGATTCTAAACACTGTGGAAGACGCTCTGCTGCCACTTAGCAGTAGCAGCTTAACGCTATTGCTGGCATCCCACAACAATTGGCCCATATGGCCACCTACTAGGACCTCCCCATCACCACCCAACAGTAGAGATTCCGAGTCGGCTGGTCAGTGGACTCACTGACTGATCAACAGAGGTTAAACTGGGCTTCCTGGCCCTTCAACCACAGTCTCATTAAAAAATAACCTATTCCCCCACATAACAGTTATAAAGCCCCTAATCCAGGGCTTGCATTACTGCCATGGACATGGCTAGTTCTGATTAAGGACAGACTGCTTCCCTCCCACAAAACCAAACTTCAGCCACCTAACCTGAGACAAATGACCTCTCTAATTTCCCCTGAAGATCATTATTAAACAGATCATTACCAATGTCTGACAAATGAAATCCATCAGACCTATGATATCTAGGGCAATGCACAACCGCTCAAACTTGCTGGATATGAAACCCATCCTGGGACACCACCCACCTGCCTACTTGTCATTTCACTTTCATTATACCATTCCTCCAAAGTGGCTATGAGCTCAGCTTGGGCTGATACAAAATATCTGACCACCCCCACCCTCAAATTAGGCAACATATTCATCAGAAAAGCAAAGACTTTCCAGGATTGGACAATAAAATCTTGATAGGACATACCCCTAAGTCAGTGCCTCCTAGGCGCACAATTGACACCTCAGCAATGTCCACAGAACAGGCTTCAACTGGCCTGAATGCAATCTATGAATATTACATCATCGAAAACAGACTGCCTCCAGAGTCAGACCCAGATGCTCACCATAAAGGCGAACACATGAATTCTTGTGGTCCCAATAAATCAAGGAGTGGCCCACAGCCCAAGCAAACCCCCCTGATAACTGAACCTAGAAGAGCTCCTGAAAAGAAGAAAAGACAGTTGAAATCAAGAAGAGCTGCCTGCCACACCCATACCTGTATGTATATAAGAAACAAACACCCTGGAGCTCCAGAGACCAATCTTCCATATAATCCCCTCCTGCAAACCTGCCTTCACCGCAATTGTAGCTGCCCCATAAAGAAAGAATACATACCAAAACAACTAGAGTCATCTCTGAGGCTAACCATGGCCTGTTTAAGCACTACTGAAAACTGGAAACATGTCAACGGCAAGCCATCTTCACGGATCATAAAGAATGATCTTCCTGCTGGGCATAATGCCAAGAAGGCCCGCTTACTAGCAACTGGCAAAGCATTGGAATCTCCAAACGTGAAAGAGTAACAACATGCTGATCTGCCTTAGACCAAGGAATCCAGAGATGCACAAAACCATCTGCCACTTGGACATTGTGAGTCAACAGATCAGCCAAATCCAGTCATGCAGAGGAAACAGCCACCAATTCATTGACCTGCAATGCCGCAAAAAAACCCAGCATGAAAGCTATTCTAAAGAGAATGACCCCCATTTATTGACTAGCACACCTGAGGTAAACAACTCACCAATGCCATCATATCTAAGAAACACAAAGGCCGACACATATCCAGCACTGGCTCTTTATGGCTCTCCCACCCACCCAACATGAAACATACCACATAACTAGCCATCATATTATCCCACCCCATCACCCCTCTGTAAAAAGGAAAATCCTGCAAGATAAGAATGCAAGACGCAAGAGAATAGCTCTCATTATTTGCCCATAAGATATACTGCAATAGGGCCCCATCCTCTATCCCTTCCCCATGCATCCCATCCCATATAAAAAACTGGAGACTGTATCCCTTCTCTCCATGTAGGTTGCCTTGGTTGCAGGGGTGAGGGATGGCATAATCATGTTGCTCAATCTAGGCTCCCAAATGCTACAGTTATTCTTCCAAGGACATCTTCTCCAGGCATCAGCTGACAGAACATGACCCACTTGGAATGAGAAAGAGCATTAATGATGGAATTATCATATCCAAGTACATGGTGCACAATGGCCATAAATTCCACCATAAACACAAGAAATTGAATTCCCGTAACAATACTGTAACTCTCTCACATCTAGCAGACTGCCTATTGATAACATCAAGGGCACCCAAATTATCACAGCAGAACAAAAATTTTCTGTTCTATAAGCCATTATCCCCATATGGCGAGCACAACCACTAAAGGAAATAATTAAAGAAAGGTGATATTCCTAATGATTCCAGCTAAATTCCAAGACTTGGGCCATTGGGCCACACACCACGACTCACTCCAATAGACACCAAAACCCTCCAAACTTGCCACGTCTGAATAGAGTTCCAGGTCTTGAATGGATACCAGATGTGCCTGCATGACCCATACGCCATTGAAATTCTCAATAAAAATATCCCATTCACAACAAAGCTTCTCCAGAATCCAATCCATAATGTGGATGTTGTCTTTGTCAAGCATCTAAGGAATGCCCTACCCATTGAAATAACCCTGCAAGCAAAATTTGAAGAGCCTATCAATAATTTCATGTGGCACAAAATGTCCTTCCTTGTTGTTCCCATCTGCCACACCAATTCTCAAAGCCGGTGCACATTTTTTCTTCAGCAAACAAGAAACTATCACTTCTGAATGCAGCTCAATATCCAAAAAGGTTAACTGTGAAACAGGACTCTCAGACTTATCTTGCACTACAGGAATTCCAAACAGGGCAGCAACTCCCAGGAAACCATTTAGAAACTCTGCACAAGCTCCAGAATCTGATGGACCAACAAACAGGAAATCATAAGAATAATGGACCATCCTAGCAAGCCCAACCAAATGCATAGCTACCCAGTGGACAAAGGAGCTAAAAAGCTCAAACAGGGAACAGGAAGTTAAGCAACCCATAGACAGGCATCGGTCCACCTAATACTGCTCTTGGAACTTGAAACCAAGCCAAAGAAACACTTTGGATGTATGGGCTGCCAATGAAACCCAGACTCAATGTCTGCATTCACAAGCATTGCTTCCCACCCTGCCACCCTAATCAGCTCCACAACAGACTCAAAAGAGGCATACTTCACCATACACAACTCAGGTGGGACAAATTGTTGACTGGTGAGCTGGCCAGGGAAGACAAATTCCTTCTTGGGAATGACAACCAAATGGGACAAGTGCTTTGGTTGAAAAGGAGGAGCATTGAAAGGGCCTGCAATCCAACCCAATGCATATTCCCCACTCAGTTTCTCCTTCACAAGTGCTGAAAAAGTACCAGTAGACCCCGAGTTCCTTGCCATCCCCCTCCCCCGGTACCCATGTACAGTATTTGGAAACCCTCAGTAAAACTATTCCTCAAGATCACTGATGGTCTCCTACATGGGTATCCCTCCAAATAAGGCAACATGGCTTCAACCACAACAGATGTAGGAGCACGAACTAAAAAGAGATGACTATTTGTCACCCCATGAAAGGCCATCCAGGGCTCCCTTTCCACACGTTGTTGTGGGATGTGCTCTGCTGCACACCAAGCAGATGTGTTGAAACTTGCAACCGGGAAAAGGGCCTGACAATTTGTTAAATTGCCAGCATATATCCTGAGCTCTACTGAGTGGTTTGCTTGAACCACCTGACCTAGCAGCACTAACTCCGTGGAGAGATGAAAAGAGCCATACCAAGCCTCATTCCATTGACTTAACTCCCCCTAGCTTCTGTTTGTTGGTCATCTTAGTGAGCCAGAGCTAATATCCTGAGTACCCCAAAATATGAGGCAGTTTTCCTCTATTTTATCCCTGAACACCTCATCATAATCTAGACAAGCCCATCCCTTGTAATCTTGAAAGGCGTCCAAAATACTATCCCCATATACCAACAGAGGTTTGTATTATGAAGGGTCAAAGTGACCCACCACACTGGCTAAATGTAAAAAACAGCATGCCCAATTCAATATATTCCTAGGCATCCTCCTATGCTGAACTGTGTGCTCCTTCTTCTTCATCTTAGCCTTGCCCCTTTTACTCGTTCCCCACCTTCCTTCAAGTTGATGAAAAATGTCAATACACATGCTTTTTTATTTTGTTGTGCAGCTTGCAAGGCACCCCTTTATTTTTATTATTATTATTTATTTATTTTTCTATACCGACATTCAATTTGGCATATCTCATCGGTTTACATGTAACAAGATATCTAAGGCAAGCCTTATAATGACATGATACAATATAACAGCTTAATTGAGTAACTGGCTACATACATATAACTGTTTTACAAGATAGTAATACAATATAACGTGCTTAATAGCATAACTTCTTACAGAATGTATTAAGAGTTAAATAACTATATACAGTGGCAGGGTTGGGAAACTGGGGGGCTAGGAGGCGGGGGTGTGTGTGAGCGGATTGTTATATGGTCGGAGGGGGGCTGTGGCGGGATTATTTGTCTAGTGTGAAAGCTTTCCGGAAGAGCCAGGTCTTGAGGTTCTTTTGGAAGGTGGGTGTAGATGGGTCAGTTCTAAGAGCGGTTGGAAGGTTGTTCCAGAGGTGAGGGCCTGCTACGGATGCAGCACATTCTCTGGTGGAGACTCTATGTACTTCCTTGGCGGGAGGAATGGGGAGAAGGCCTGTGTTGGTTGAGCGAAGATTTCTAGTGGGGTTGCAGGGGGTCAGAGGTCCTTGTAACCAGCTGGCTTTGTCATTATGGATTGATTTGTGTATGAGCATGAGTGTTTTGTATTGGGATCTGAATGGGACGGGCAGCCAGTGGAGTTGTTTATGTGCGGGTGTGATGTGATCTGTTTTACATAATTCTGTTAGGGTGACTAAGACAGGGTTTCCCATTCTGTCTCAGGCACCTTGTGTCAGTCAAGTGTCATTCTCTACCCCTTCTATGGAAGCCTCAGAATAGAGCTAGATGAGCAGGAGGAAGAAGATGACCCAGACCTCTTATACCTCTTCCCAGAAATCTACCACCCCTTGTCTGCCCCAAACATTCATGAACATTTGCTGCAGGTCTCTTTACCCTCTTTACCCCAATGCCTATTTATGCCTGTCCAGTGATTGGCACAGTTTCAGGCCACGAACAATTCTGCTCATGCCAGGCCTCTTAGATGTCCCAGGCTGGTCAATACCATAACTATCACCTATAAAATAAGAAGCAGGCAAATGTGAAAGAGCATCAGTGCTGGGGATGTCTTTCCAGGGAAAAATACTGCAACCTCCAGCCAAACTCATGGTAGCCCCAGACACTCCTGGTGTACTGCTGGATATCTCACGCCCTTCATATGGCAGCACACCACCCATGCCATCCCACGGTCCATAATATATGGATCCAGCCATCACCCGACACCATCCCAGCCATAACAACTTCTACCATACAAACCCTGCCTCTAGCTCCACTTAGGACATGGCCAAGCATCTTACCTAAAACTTCCCCCTGGAGAACCCCAGAACCTCTGCTCACCACTCACTACTCAAAAAACACCCAGAATGAAAGACTTCTGGCTAGAAATTCACTATATCCCACCTTCCTGGAAAAAACTCCTCAAGGGGCGCACTCCCCACATGCAAAGCCACAAGGGACCCTCCCATTAGGGAACTTCACCTGCACAACTACCATCCGACCCCTGATGACGCACTCCCCACACTCCCCACATGCAAAGCCACAAGGGACCCACCCATTAGGGAAATTCACCTGCACAACTACCATCCGACCCCTGATGTCTCCCAGCTATTATCTTGTGTAGCGGAGGCCTTGCCCTTACCCAAACATGCAATACCATAATTACATCTCATGTTATTTTCACATCGCACACTGAGTAAGGTACCACAGCCGCGTTACCAGCCAAAAAGTTTTGTACTGCTGGAGAGAGAGAAACAGAGAGAGAGAGAGAGAGCTCTGTATAGGCTCACAAAAAATTATTTATACCACTGTAAGAAGGGGGAACTAGTAACCTGGGGTGAGGTGGGTTTTGGGAGGTAGTTTTTTTATTCACAGTCATACGTATGAACAGCACAGTTATCATCAGTGAAGATGAAAGAGAACATAGTACAGAGAACATGGTACAAATATATACTTCCTTTACGTTTCATCACTCCAAATCAGATTGAATCTTCACTGATGATAACTATGCTGTTCATACGTATGACTGTGCGTGTAAAACTGCCCCCCAAAATCTACCCCACCCCCCCAAACCTAACCCCGAGTTCATATGATATAAATAATGGTATAAATAATTAATTTTTAATGAGCTTCTACAGAGTCCCTCTCTCTCACTCGCATTTGCAATAAATACCATTTTGGCCAATAACATAAGCATAATACACAGAAAAAAGGTGTTGTTAATCCTGCATTAATTTATCGCACGACACGTTAACCAACCCTCATTTCCATTGACTTTGACCAAACGCCTCCCACTCAAATACTAATTTTAAATTTGCATATGCATTATGAGATGCAGTATTTATCACATGCATTACGGTGTTATTGCAGACATTAGGGCCCTAACCCCCGCGATATCACCTAACAGATTTTGATAAATGACCCTGTTAGCTGGATCAGTAGCATTTTAAGACTTATCTGGCTAAATAGCACTTGGTTCTGACTTCTATGGCTATCTTATATACCTATATAAGTCCAAAACGTGCTACTTAGATGGACAAGTAGTGCTTGCTTTTCAGATTTATCTGCTAAGTGCCGCTACTTAGCCCAGATAAATTGGATCTTATCTGGATAAGTGCAGCAACTTATCTGGCTAAGTCCAAACTTGCATGCCTCGTGGTTTTATGTAAGTGAGCAAGTTTGCACACATATGTAGTCATATTTTATAACTTGAATATCTCATTTGCGTGCAGGTTTTAAAATACAATAGTAAATGTATGTGCATCATTATACATGAGTATATGGGAGCATGCGAGCAATTTTGAGTTATCCTTCCTCTCTCTAACTTAGTAGAGGCTAGGGAGTTTATCGCCCCATAGCCATATTTAGCCTGGCATTGGAGTGCCAGGCCATCTGCCCCCCCCCCCCCCCCATCAGTCTATGGCCACTGTGCCTGTGGCAAAAATGTTCAAATTTAAATATAAATATATTCGGATTAGCCAGTGCAGGCAAGAGAAGGAGGAGCTACCTAATACTATTTAAATTCAGATGTAAGACGCTTTCTTCTCAGTCACTCATCTGCTATGGCCTAATTTTCATGGTGGCCAGCAGGTCCAGCAATGGTCAGGACTTAGTGTTGTGTTTTGAGCATGATGAGCACTGTCAAGGACTAAAGGCCTACCTCTTCCTGATCTGGCAGCTACAGCAACAGAGGATTGGACTGGATATGGTGAGTATGGGTGCAAGGATCGCAGAGCTGAGCCTTCGGTATAAAATAACCCCATCTTGGTAGGAGCAGTGAGCAGAGTCCCTAGTCGTGGGCCTGATGCACCAGTTGAGAGGCCTTCTCTCCCACCGGTGTCTGCAGATACATTTGGAGCTGTGGTTCTACATGCACCCAATATGGCTGCTTTAGAGGTGTGCATAGGAGCCCTACCTCCCATTTTGGATGTCATGCAGATGATAGGCCAGCACTCTGAGCCTGGTGAGGTGCCCTCACTGGCATGAAAATTAGCCTAACCATGCCCCTTTTTTATCGCAGGCACTATTTTTGCCATATTTATAGCAAAATGATGAATCTAGGTTTAATTCATTTTAACAGATAAGTCAAAAAGCTCTACATATCTGGTTAAATCTGATAGATGGATAAATCTATCAGACTTATCCGGTTTTCTGACTTAGGGGGTTATTTTCCAAGTTGCGTTATGATGTTTTCGCAAGCGATAAGGCATTTTCACATGCGAAAAATGCCTTAACGCATATGAAAAGCACCATAACACACGGTGCAATGCTAATTTTTAAAAAGGGAGGAGTTGGGGTGGGAGTTTTGGAAAAGTGGGCTGGCTTCACAAAGCCATATTGCACAGTTTTAACATTTTTCATTGGTGTTAAGCTGTCTGATATGCAAATTGTGATTTTTTTCTCAAATTGTGTTTTGGGCATTTTTAGGCTGGGGAAGGGCCCTGAGAGAGTGAGTGTGTGTGTGTGTGTGTGTGTGTGAGAGAGAGAGAGAGAGAGAGCAAGCCAGCCTCTGGGGTGGCACCATAGTAAGCAGCTATTTATGCTACTATAGGAGGCTTACCTAGTAACTCGAGGTGAGGTTTAGGTAGTAGTGTAGGGGATAGGGGCCACTTTGAAATGCAGAGTAAGACATAGGAACAGAACTAAGCTGAGAGAACATTATACAAATCTCATCTTTGTGTGAGTTTCCTCACTCTGAAGGACATCAAATCTTCACAAGAGTGTACTGTTCTGTTCGTACATCTCACTCTGCATGTCAAAATGGCCCCTAACCCCTACACTACTACCTAAACCTCACCTCGAGTTACTAGGTGGGCATCCTATAGAGATATAAATAGCTAACTACTAGGAGGACCTTACGCTAAAACATGTCCCTCTTCCTATCGCATGCAATACTTTGATAAATCTAGCCCTTAGCCAGATAAGTAGCACTTTTTGTTACTTTTCTGGCTATCTTCCATACCAGAATAAGACTAAAAAGTGCTTAGATGGACAAGTATCACTTTTCAAACATCTGGCTAGGTAATGCCTGCTGTTTCTTAGCCATGTAAATTGGAATATAACCAGATTGGTGCTGCTACATATCTAGATAAGTTCAAATTTGTTCAGTGAAGTAACAGCAAATTCCTACTTAGCCAGATAAGTCAGATAAGTGTGTGCTAGTGATATACCTGTGTATTTATACAGCAGATTTTAAAGGAATATGCAAATAGATTTTATTCATATTAGATACATTTAAACCCTCTCCACCCCATAATTTGGCTATTACATGCATAAGTCAGAGGTTTTTCTAACATGCATGTGGCAATGCAATAACCAGTTTTACCAATTAGTTTACCAGTTTTACTAGTCTATCTCTAGATCATCGACCCCCCTGGTTCTTCAGCGCAGTTTACCCATACCCTCACCCAGTAAATATTTGGCCATGAGGACTTTCATTCTCACTTACACAAGATAATAATCAGGTATAAATATAAGCAAATAATAGACTTACATGCTTTACTATAGCAGCTTGTAAAATAGCAATTTACACTCATAAATGGTGGCACAGCCCAGGAATGCTCTTGGACCGCCACTTTTTAGATGTATATTTTTGCTCATGAACTCCTCTCTTACATGTGTATGTAAGAGTTTATAAAATAGCATGTATTCACATACATGCTATTTTAAGTACATAATTCCTAATTTTATGCATGAAACCTTTTGAAACTTCACCTTTATTTGGTTTATCTCCAATCAATGAGCTATACAGAGGCTCATAACTGATCCAGTTATTGAAGAGTTGTAGCTTTTTACGCATTCTTGTAGAAAGTAAAGCAAGGACACCTCATATAGAGATCATCTCTAAATTACAGAGCCTGTAACCTAGTATCAAGATACAAACAGCTAAACAGAAAGAGCTGATATTTACAATTGAATACTTATAAGGATCTTCATTTTACATTTTTATTTTACCTGAAAATGTATCAATGTTTATTATAACCAACCAAACAGCAGAAAATGTGTAGAACAAATGGACTCCTCAGGTATATTCTCCTGCTTTTACTGGCTATAATATAATGGAACTTCCCAGAGAAAATTAAAATAAAAACTGAAAAATGAAGGTCCCTAAGTACTTAGAAGACTTGAATATTATGATTGCAAATATTGCCTTCTGTGTTATTGAGTCTTATTTTCCTCATTCCAGATGCAACAGCAGCCATACAGTAAACCAAGTTTTGTGCATGCTATACAAGAACACCTTTCCCACATGTTACTTATCATCTCTAAATGCAGCATCTTGCCATATCATATTCAAAAAGAACTCTCTGTGCCTATAAAAATAGAAGTGAATGAAGCCTTTAATATGAAAATACATTAAAAAAAATCAGTTGTATACACTAATACCAGAATCTGACTTATGGATGTGGCATTATATTGCACACTTCTTCAGATGGTGACGAGTGTGCGAATAAATAGATCTATAATAAGTCCTTTTTAGTCAAAGGGGAATAGTTACTTCTTCTTGTAAACCTGAATCAATAAAAACATTTATTTTGCAAATGATCTAGATAACCATAGTCTTTTTGATTATAGCATGTATCTGTTGCTATATAATAACTCTTGGAATTGAGTCCAGAGACACATTTTTGTTTGGCAATGCACCATTCGAACTTGCCATTCTAAAACAGCAGCAGTCTCATTTTACCAGCCCTAGGGAGCCTGATTGTCAAGGCGCTGTTTTTTCCAATCATGTATGAAATATGTTTTTGCACTATAATCCCTTTCCTTTTCAATAGTTTTTAAGTATGTATTCAGGAGCTCAGAACCCCCACTATTTGTATTTTCTTGTGCTTACAATTTACAGATAGCAATGAAAGTTGTCTTATTGTTGTCGTCCATCTGTTAGTCATTCAGTGGTTTCTAAAAATCAATATGTTGAGAAAAGGAGCTTAAAATGATTAGTTAATCATTTCAGGTCTGCCTCGGCAATGCAGAATTAACTCTTAAGGAAGTTGAGTATTAGACAAGTCAGAATAGGCAGTTTATAGAAAGATAAGTCGCATTGCCTGCCCTTTTATAAAACAAACCTAAAAAGTACAATTTCCACCATTATTTATTGGGGGATTCACAGCACTTTCCTTTTCCTTATGAGCAAACCTTCCACCAAGCTGAAATTTACAAAGAAATATTTAATTGTGTGACATTTTAACATGGAAAGAATTGATATTTCCATATTTATTAAACTAAGTATAAGCAATACTAACATAAAGAGGTGGGTTTACCAAGCAGCACTATTTTGTGAAGAGCAATTGGCTTTTTCCATGAATTATTTTTCTATTGAAATTAATTTTCAAATGAGCCCGGTAGAAAAACTGTATGTGAAATTTTGCTACAAATTATTTCACAGAAAAAAAATTCTTATACATCAGTGTAGCTATTTAATTTTTTATTTATATTTACAAATGTAAAATGTTTTTGGAAGCAAATTACATACAAATTTTTAGAATGCCCCAAAGGTTAATAAGCTAGTTGCTATAATGTTGTATCGCAGCATCTTATGAACTATTGATTTCAATGCAATTTTGCAATTGTAAAACTACTCTTCAAATCTGACATTTGCACAGAAAAACTTTGCAAAGTCTAATTTACATGGCATATCAGGAAACAGTGCATTCTATCGCAAAAAATGTACACTATTTACTAGGGATGTGAATCGTTTTTTGACGATTTAAAATATCGTCCGATATATTTTAAATCGTCAAAAATCGTTAGGGCCACGATACAATACCAATTCCCCCGATTTATCGTCAAAAAATCGTAAATCAGGGGAAGGGGGAGGGCAGGAAAACCGGCACACTAAAACCCCCTAAAACCCACCCCCGACCCTTTAAATTAAATCCCCCACCCTCCTGAACCCCCCCAAATGCCTTAAATTACCCTGGGGTCCAGCGGCGGTCCATAGCTAAATCGGGGGAAGGGGGAGGGCAGGAAAACCGGCACACTAAATCCCCCTAAAACCCACCCGCGACCCTTTAAATTAAATCCCCCACCCCCAAATGCCTTAAAGTACCCTGGGGTCCAGCGGCGGTCCGAAACGGGCCGAAAACCGGCACACTAAATCCCCCTAAAACCCACCCCCGACCCTTTAAATTAAATCCCCCCACTCCCGAACCCCCCCAAATGCCTTAAAGTAACCTGGGGTCCAGCGGCGGTCCGAAACGGGCTCCTGCTGTTGAAGCATGTTGTCTTCAGCCGGCGCCATTTTGCAAAATGGCCGCCGCAAAATGGCGGCGGCCATAGACCAACACGATTCGACCGCAGGAGGTCGCTTCCGGACCCCCGCTGGACTTTTGGCAAGTCTTGTGGGGGTGAGGAGGCCCCCCCAAGCTGGACAAAAGTCTCTGGGGGTCCAGCGGGCGTCCGGGAGCGATCTCCTGCCACAAATCGTTTTCCGTACGGAAAATGGCGCCGGCAGGAGATCGACTGCAGGAGGTCATTCAGCGGAGGTCCGGAACCCTCGCTGAACGACCTCCTGCAGTCGATCTCCTGCCGGCGCCATTTTCCGTACGGAAAATGGCGCCGGCCATACACGTATGGCCGGCGCCATTATCCGTACGGAAAACGATTCGCGGCAGGAGATCGCTCCCGGACGCCCACTGGACCCCCAGAGACTTTTGGCCAGCTTGGGGGGGCCTCCTGACCCCCACAAGACTTGCCAAAAGTCCAGCGGGGGTCCGGAAGCGACCTCCTGCGGTCGAATCGTGTTGGTCTATGGCCGCCGCCATTTTGCGGCGGCCATTTTGCAAAATGGCGCCGGCTGAAGACAACACACTTCAACAGCAGGAGCCCGTTTCCGACCGCCGCTGGAGCCCAGGGTACTTTAAGGCATTTGGGGGGGTTCGGGAGGGGGGGATTTAATTTAAAGGGTCGGGGGTGGGTTTTAGGGGGATTTAGTGTGCCGGTTTTTGGCCCGTTTCGGACCGCCGCTGGACCCCAGGGTACTTTAAGGCATTTGGGGGTGGGGGATTTAATTTAAAGGGTCGGGGGTGGGTTTTAGGGGGATTTAGTGTGCCGTTTCACGATTTTAATGATTTTCATGATATTCTAAACACCCAAACGGCAATGATACAATTCCCTCCCCCTCCCAGCCAAAATCGATCATTAAGACGATCGAGGACACGATTCACATCTCTACTATTTACCATTTTAGCATGTGAAGCAGATTTTGCAAAGTTTTTCTCCTTTTAGTACATTGGTCTTGAGGTAATTAAATGAGAGGTAGCTGTAAAGATCAATCTAATGGGAATTAATATTCTACTAGCTGACACCCATGGAAATTCCAAGTAGGCCCCTATGAGTTACCATCATTACATGCTCAGCACAGTCTACCTCCGCTCTGAGCCCCAGTATAGCCTACAAACATCTATCACAGGTTGAATTTCCCTCCCCCCCCCCCCCCCACAGTCCCAGAAGCAGCACAACCTGCTTCCTCTACTCAGCCCCAGCCCACTCTACCTCTCCAGGCTCCAATCCTAGCTGCAGCATAGCCACTCATGGAAATTCCCCAGAGGTTCCTATTTATGAAATTCATCCCTAGCCTCAGCAGTCTGACATCTCCCCCCCCCCCACCCCCATCCCCATCCCCAGTACAGCCTACCACTGTCTCTGCAGCCTTAGTGGCAGCATAGCCTGCCCTCATTCCCCAGTAGCCTCAGCATAGTCTGCACCCCTCCTGCCTCAGCAAAGCCAGGTCTAGTCCTACTAGTCCTACCCCCAACCCTATTGCCCCCCCACAGGTTGAGTTCCTCCCTCCATTCTAGCCTGTAGATATTGGATGTTTTCTTTGAGGGCTAGGAGGTCTTTGCACCGACTGCACACATTCAGCCTCTCACTAATTGGTAGATAACAATATATGTGGGTCTTATTACAAAAACACGGATAGCTCCTCTTTCACTTCTGGATTATTTTATTTATAAAATTATTTTTATACATTAACATACCATAACATACCATACCATAACATATCTTAACTTAATGGTATAAAATATCATATTTTATACCATACAACATAATGGTATAAAATGTCATATTTTATACCATAACATATCAATTCAGTTTACAAACTTAAAATACAGATTCATATTCTAAAAAAATAAAAATAAAAGACAAACAACTGAACATGCCATTCTGAAAACAGCTGTATAATCAAGGACGATATCAGTTCCATTCAATACTAATTCCTATGACGCTTTAGGTCCAAAATATCTCAGAAATAGCCAGGTCTTTAAGCTTTTCTTAAATTTGGAAGTTGATAATTCACCTCTCATTGATTCTGATATATTATTCCATAGGATAGGTCCACCTATGGAGAAAGTTCAGACTCTATCTCGCCTATATGCACTGTTTTTATTGAAGGGATTTCCAGCAGCTCCTTGTTATGTGATTGTAAAGATCGCGAGGGGTTAAATATTCTTAAGGTTGCACCAAGCCATGGGTGTTTACCTGATTAATTAACTTATGAATGAGCATGAGGATTTTGTATTTAATTCTCAATGATGTAGGTGACCAGTGTAATTTAGCAAGGACTGGGGTATTATAGTCAAACCTTGTACTTCCAGATAATAAGCGAACTCCTGAATTTTGTAGCAGCTGCAACTGACATGTTGTTGAATCATGAAGACTGAGCAGAAGGGAATTACCGTATTTTTCGCTCCATAAGACGCACCTGACCATAAGACGCACCTAGGATTCAGAGGGGGAAAATTAAAAAAAAAAAAATTGTGCTAAACCGGCTCTGCGTCTGGGCGTCTTATGGAGCAAATTAGGGGAGTGCATAGCTTTTTTTTCCCTCCCCATTTTGTTTTCGGGTCTGGGGAGGGCCATTTCAGTCCACTCCCCAGAACAGAAAACCTTTTTCTCTGGGAACCCCTCCCCCCCCAAAAAAAACCCCATCCCAACCCTTTAAATTAACAACCCCCACCCTCCTGACTCCCCCAAGACCTGACGACTTAATTTACCGCAACCCCCCACCCTCCTGACCCCCCCAAGACCTGCCAACTTAGTTTACCGCAACCCCCCCACCCTCCTGACCCCCCCAAGACCTGCTGACTTAATCTACCGCAACCCCCCCACCCTCCTGACCCCCCCAAGACCTGCCGACTTAGTTCACCCAACCCTCCACCCTCCTGACCCCCCCCCAAGACCTGCCGACTTAATTTATCGCAACCCCCCACCCTCCTGACCCCCGGGAACGATCTCCAGGGCGTGGGCCGTCGACTGCCAGTAATCAAAATGGCGCCGACGGCCCTTTGCCCTTACTATGTCACTGGGACCGACCGCTGCTATTGGTCGGTCCCAGGTCGGTCCCAATTCAGTTTGTTTAATTTGAATAGACATTGAAAGCCTAGAGTCTAGCATGACTCTGAGCTGTCTCACAACTGATGAGATTTTAATTGTGTGACTGACCTTTTAAAGAAAACACAAGCTTTATGGGGACATCTTTGGTTCTAGATAGAAACAGAATCTCTAATTTAGAAAGATTCAAAAACAATCGATTATCAGACATCCAACATGCTTCCAGATAGATTTTTAGATAATCCATTGCAGAGGCAATTGTACCCTTTATTGGAACCAAGTATTGAATGTCATCTGCCTAAATAAAAAAGAATAACCCAGTCCTGCCAGAAGTTTGCAAAATGGAATTAAGAATATGTTCAATAAGGTTGCCGAAAGGGCAGAGCCTTGGTGAACCCCAGTAGAGACCTTGATCCAGTTGTTCAGATGGTAGCAATTTAAAATTTCAAAGTGATTAGAGATGTTCAAACTAAAATACTTTTAATCTATTGGTTTATTTTAAATTTGACAGTCAATGATACTCCAGAGATTCTAATTAATCTACTTATAACTACTCAGTTATACACCGTATTAACCCTTGATTTGAACTAATAAATCTGTTGTTGAAAATTTATAGAAGTGGTGTTTTGGCACATGCCTTCTGATCTTCTGCTGCTAGAAAGAAGGGGGATGTAGAGGCTTGGATGAGGGAACTGAAGCCTAGCCTGCTTGGGTTGCTCTCTAGAGTCCTTTGTTGGGGCTGCTGGTAGATGAGCCTTCTGGTCCTCTGCTACTAGGAATGAGGGGGTTGTAAAAGCACAGACCTAGATAGCTTGCAGTTCACTTTGCTGGGGCCACTCTGAGAAGTATGAAAATAAGCTTTCTAGTTTTCTGCAGCTGGAAACAATGTAGAGGCTATGGGAACTAAAACCGAGACAGCTCACAATGTTTTCTGCTGGGGTTGCTGGCAAAAGTATTCAAATCAGTCTATAGGTCATCTGGTACTAGAAAAAGTGTGGAGTCTGTAAAGCTGAAACCTATACAGCTCACAGTATCCTCTAGGGTATTCAAATAAGCCCTTCATGTTCTCTAGTACTATTAAGCATGTTGAGGCTGAGGAAACTGATACCTAGAGGTTTGCAGTATCCTCTGGATTCCTTTGTTGGGGCTGCTGAGAAAAGTATGCAAATGAGTCTTCCAGTTTTCTGCATATGAAAACAGAGTGGGGATGTAGAATTTGACGTCTAATCAGCTTACATTGTCCTCTATAGTCATCTGCTGTGGCTGCTGGGAAAAGTATGCAAATCGCTCAGTATTAAATCATTATAAAAAAAAGTATTGAAGGGGCAAAAAAACAAAGAGTACGTCAATAAAAAAATTCAGAAATTTTGTCACAATCCTAGAGCACTTTTCTCTATAGTAAAAAAATTTAACCAAACTCCCATCCCAGAACAATAATTCATTACCGGAGGATAAATGCAATGAAATTGCCTTGTTTTTCAAAAAGAAAATAGATTTACTAAACTCTAACACCCTTTTCAAACCTAATCAGGAAAATAAGATGAGTTCAAAGGTAGGTATGAATTGGAGTGTATTTGATTCTACATCAGCACTAGAGATTGAATTACTTATACAAAAATTATACCCAGCATATCACCCCATTGACGCCATTCCAGTTTCAACACTTGACAATTGCCAATACAATTGCACCACCTATTGCCTCAATAATCAAATTATCTTTAAAAAAAGGTAACTTTCCAGACATTTTAAAAAACGCCATAATTAAACCAATACTAAAAAAAACCTAATCTTGATACTATGCAACTAAACAATTATAGGCCCATTTCAAAGTTATCTTTCATTGCAAAACTCATAGAAAAGGTTATACAAAACCAACTTGCCAATTTTCTAGAATCTAATAACATTTTATTCCCCAATCAGTTTGGTTTTAGGAAGAATTTTAATACTGAATCTCTTTTAATTACAATGACAGATAGGGGCGGATTTTCAAAGGGTTACATGCGTAACACATGTGCATAACCTCCCAAAAAGCTTCCCCAAGCTTCCCCTGCATGTGCTGAGCCTATCTTGCATAGGCTTGGCAGCGTGCACAAGCCCTGGGATGCGCGTATGTCCTGGGGCTTCGGAAAAGGGGCGTTCCGTGGGCGGGGCTGTGGGCATGGTGCTGGCCTGGGGCGTTCCGGGGGCGGGACCCAGGCCTCAGGAACAGCCGCCGTGCCGGGGGATGGTGCACCGGCAGCTGGCCGGCACATGCAAGTTACGACTGCCTCCCGATAAAGGTCAGGAGGGGGTTTTAGATAGGTCTGGGGGGTGAGTTAGATAGGGGAAGGGAGGGGAAGGTGCAGGGGGTGGAAGGAAAGTTCCCTCCGAGGCCTCTCCGATTTCAGAGCGGCCTCAGAGGGAACGGAGGAAGGCTGCGTGGCTCGGCGCATGCAAGTTGCACAATTGTGCACCCATTGCACGTGCCAACCCTGGATTTTATAGCATGCACCACCGGGGCTCCAGCGACGGCCACGCGGCTCACCCGATCGTCCCTCAGCTCCGCCCACCCAGGAGAAGCAGCCTATCAGCAAGCACAGACACGTCAGCAGCAGAGGTAAGTAGGGGATTTAAATCCCTGCCGCTCATCCCGGCGTCGCGCGACAAAGGGGCCTGCCCCTTTGTCTCGCCCCTTAGTTGCAGCCCCGAAGAAGCCCCGATCCCTACTCTGGAATGGCCACAGACAAACCTCTGCTTATTTAACGTTTCGCAGCCGTGTTTGCAACACTCCACCTGCCAAAAAGAAAAAAGAAAAAAAGAAAAGGAACAAACAATTCCGCTTCCTGCTGATTCTTCAGAATTCTTACAGCCTCTCCTCTCGCCCAAACTAACTCTCATCCATCTCATTATAGACAGCATCTACTCCCAGCTTGAGCTCCTAAGATTTTTTCTCCCGGGCTTCTCTTTCAATAACTCCCAGAAGGAATGCAATACCAATACATCCCTATCAGACACCACCGTCTCCTTCACAACATGTCACCTGTGCAAGAACTACCAATTAGAAATCCCAGATCTCTCATTCCAATCATGATCACTCCTCTAACACAGTTTCTAGGACTAACTATGCTCTCAGTAACACTGGTCAATGCACAATCTCTGACAAAAAAGACGCATATCCTGAACGACTATCTCTTGGACTGTAACCCTGATATCTGTGCCATTACAGAAACTTGGCTAAAAAACTCAGACATTGCTCTAATTAACCAACTACCCACTCACAAATATGATTTCTTCTCAATCCCCAGACACAATAAAAGAGGGGGTGGCCTGCTCCTAGCCACAAAGAAAGAATTCAGACTAACACTTCATCCTATCAAGTTAAAATCTACAATTGAACTTGGATTTTTTAAATCGAATCACTTTCAAATTCTACTAGTCTACGCTCCCCCAGGAATCCTAGAAGCAGACTCCTCACCCCTTATAGAAACCATCGTGAAACACATCAACACAGATTTTCCGACCATAATTTTGGGAGATTTTAACTTACACTTTGATGCCTCTCCACACTCATCCAATTGTGAAGCATTCCTCACCGCCCTTAACGCTATGGGATTCACCCAGATTATCAACAATCCAACTCACAAAGCAGGACACACATTGGATCTTATTTTCATCAATGCTAATTTCCTCTGCTCTATTGATCCTACATGTACCCCCATTCCCTGGTCAGACCATTTCCTGATAACTACAACCCTATCCACCAAGATACAATCTTCCACTGATCAACACCTCTCCACCATTCACTTCAGGAAATCTTGCGCTTCAGAAATTCTCAGCGAGCAGCTCACCAAGGAATTCACAAACCTAGACACATCCAACCCCAATTCAGCTGTGCTATCCTGGCATAAGATCACGGAAAGGGTAGCAAACAATCTTTGCCCATCAACCTCGAAATTAATCAACCCAGCAAAAAAAGGTAACCAACCTTGGTTCACCAGCGAACTCAAACGGATAAAACAAGATCTACGCCACAAAGAAAACAGATGGCGCAAAGCCCCTTCACCGTCTACTCTATCATCATACAAAGGAACTTTACATTTTTACAGATCATCCATCCTAAAATAAAAAAAACAATACTACGCTAATAAAATCCATGACCTACAATATGATGCAAAGGCTTTATTTTCATATGTATCACAAATCACAAAGCCAATTCCTCCATCAATACCAGATGATCATGCTCAATCCAAGGCAAATGAGCTAGCCCTGTTCTTTCAGCAGAAAATTTCAAACACTATAGCACTTCTTCCAACTAAGACCAACCCTCCTGATTCAAGCACTTCCAACCACATACTCAAGGATACTAAATTTGACAACTTTGAATTAACTTCCACTAAAGAAATCGAAACCATTTTAAAAAGGCAGAAACCATCCAGCCACCCAACAGATAACATACCCTCCAAATTATTGCTACTCATCCCAGACACAATCTCAAAACCTCTGACTAACATCATAAATTGCTGCCTAACTCAAGGTCTGTAACCAGATAGCCTAAAAAATGCTTCCCTTAAACCCCTCTTGAAAAAACACAATTTAGACCCTAGCATTCTTGCTAATTTCCGTCCAATCTCTAATCTTCCATTCCTAGCCAAAATTACAGAAAAAGTAGTCAATACCCAGCTATCAGATTACTTAGAAGAACACAATATTCTTTCCCCTTCCCAATATGGTTTCCGCAAATCACGCAATACAGAAACCCTGCTCATCTCACTAACAGACCATATTATTATGGGAATGGACAAAGGACACTCATTTCTTCTAATCCTTCTAGACATTTCAGCAGCCTTCGACACGGTCAACCACACCATCCTCCTGGACCATTTATCTGATATTGGCATAACCGGCTCAGTCTACAGCTGGTTCAAGTCCTTCCTTGATAACAGAAGCTTCAGGGTCAGGATCAACAACAAAGAATCGCCATCGACAAATTCTTCTCTTGGCGTACCTCAAGGATCCTCCCTTTCTCCCACCCTTTTCAATATTTAGCTCCTCCCCCTTTGTCATCTGTTAACAAGTCTCAATCTCATCCATTACATCTATGCTGATGATGTTCAGATTCTGCTTCCCATTACAGAATCCATCACTAAAGCTCTCTCACTTTGGAAAATTTGCCTTCAATCTATAAACAATCTCCTCAATAATCTAAATTTGGTCCTCAACTCCGCTAAGACTGAATTACTATTTATCTCTTCCAACCCAGACATCCATCCTCCACAAACCCATCACAGTCTCCAACTCACCCATACTCAAGTAAGAGATTTGGGAGTAATTCTAGACAACCGCCTTAATCTAAAGACTATGATCAATTCGACTACCAAAGATTGTTTCCACAGACTACAGGTGTTGAGAAGACTCAAACCTCTCCTATATCTCCACGACTTTAGAACTGTTCTGCAATCCCTAATATTTTCAAAAATAGATTATTGCAGCGCTCTTCTTACTGGCCTACCCAGCTCAACCACCAGACCTCTTCAAATGATACAGAATGCTGCTGCCAGAATTTTAACCAGTACCAACCGAAGAGATCATATTACACCCACTCTCCGAAACCTTCACTGGTTACCAGTCTACCACAGAGTCCTTCACAAATCTCTCACCCTGATACACAAGTCCATCCATAACTATTTTTATCTTGACCTTGAATTTCCCCTCAAACTCCATACATCCAACAGACCGATTAGAGAAATCCACAAAGGAGAGTTACAATTCCCTCCAACCAAAACCATTCGCCTAGTTTCGACCAGGGTCCGAGCCTTTTCTCTAGCAGGTACAAACATTTGGAATAGCCTTCCTGCAGAACTCAGGTTGGAACCATGCCTACTAACTTTAAAAAAAAAACTTAAGACTTGGCTGTTCAGACTAGCCTTCTTGGATCCTTCAGACACACAATAATCTACCATCCTACTCACGAGCCATGGAACCATGCCTCTTTGAGATGCCTCTTATCCAATACCTCCGCAATTAAACTATCTTGCTCGAACTGAGCTCATTATGTCTTTTGATTTTAAGTTATGGCTCTGCTCGGGCCTTTTTTACTCTATTTACTTCCAAGCTGTAAAGCCTCCAAGTTTATAGTCCTTGTTCAATGTAACTTTCTTCCTCTCTTTCTGATTATAACTTTTTGTTCCGTTTTTTGTTACAAGTTTCTATCCCTCGTTCGATGTAAACCGATCTGATATGGTATTCAACCATGAAGCTCAATATAGAAAAATGTGAAATAAATAAATAAATAAATAAATAAATGCAGCAGCACGCGCATGTTATAAAATCGGGCATAGATTTGTTCGTGCCGGGTTGTGCGAACAAATCTACGCCTACACGCAGGTTTAAAGATCTGCCCCATACTCTTTTTTAGAGGCTTCAACACAGGCCAGAGTTTCTTCTTAGTGCTTTTAGATTTATCGGCTACATTTCATACTGTTGATCATAATATTTTACTTAATCGATTGAAAGAAATTGGAATTACAGAAGTTATCCTAAAATGGTTTGCCTCCTTCCTTAGTAATTGTTCCTTTCAAGTGAAGATAAAAAATTCAGTCTCTGACAAAATCCCTCTCAAAACTGGGTTCCCGTAGGGGTCGGCATTCTCAGCCACCCTTTTTAACATATATTTATTGCCAATTTGCCATCTACTTACTAGATTAAGCCTAACTTTTTATATATATGCTGTTGATATACAGTTTCTCGTCCCCATTGAAGATACTTTTGAACAAACATTTAAAATTATTGTTGTATATTTAACTGTTATAAAACAACTTCTGCAACATTTGAAATTAATTTTAAATATGGATAAAACTGAAATAATACTGTTAGAAAGAAAATGCAAGTATGATGATATTTCTCCCCTGGTTTTTGAAAACAACATCAAGATAAAACCATCTTTGTTTGTGAGAGATCTTATAGTAATATTGGACACAGAACTTAGGCCTGGATTCACCATCCTGCAAAATGGGGGGGCTGGGGGTGAAGGGGGCAGGCCTGCGAAAACCCGCAGCCTTCGCACCACTGCAGTGCGCCAGCTGCCGGCTTTCGCACTGAAGAGAGACACCATAAAAGGTGTAGTTATTTGGTGTGCTACTGCCGACGATAATGTTAGTAACATTATCGCCAGCAGCAAAAACACCGCTGACTCTGCCCCTCCCTGCCCCGACTCCTCTCTCCCACCCTGACTCCTCCTCTCCCCGTAATTTGCATCAAATTGCATGCAAAAAGGCCCTTTTCACATGCGATATGGCATTATTGCGTGCGTTAGGGCCCTAATGCACGTGATAAGGGTTTAGAAAATAAACCCCTTAGGGGGTCATTTATCAAAATGCGATAAGGCATTTTCACATGCATTAAGGGCTTATCGCAATCGAAAAGCCCCGTTAACGCATGCGATAGGCCCTTACCGCATGCAAAAACGTGTTTAACGCATGTGATAGCACCATATCGTATGGTGCATTGCAAATTCAGAAAATCGGAGGAGTCAGGGGTGGAGAGTGGGCTGGGTTAGCCTGTCTGCAAAGAGCTATCGCACAGCTGTAACGCCGATTTTAACAACACCTCTTTGATTTGCATTAGGCTGTGCGATAGCTGCCATGACCATGCAGTAAAGTTTCATTGCCTTTTGCGATGTCTCCCGTAAGGCCTATTTATTTATTTATTTAGCATTTTTCTATACCGGCATTCAAGATTAGTATCACATCATGCTGGTTTACATTAAACAAGGGGGTGTAAAATAAATAACTGAACAGAACTGTAACAAGTGTAATGAAAAAAAACACCTCTGAAGTTACAATAAAACAGGATGCTAAAACTGGGTGGAGGAAAGTCTAAAGGAACTTAACAGTAAGAGCCATTATTTACAGTTTTATAAGAATGTCTGATTGTGGTTGTCGTTAATATACGATTCAAATAGGGTCTGGAAATGCTTGTTTGAATAACCACTTCTTAAGCCTTTTTCTGAATGTTCGAAGGCACGGTTCTTGACGAAGTTCCAGAGGAATGGAGTTCCATAGAGATGGTCCTGCTGTAGAGAAAGCTTGGTCTCTAAATGATATATGTTGAAAGGTTTTGGCATGGGGGACATGTAGTGAGTCTCTGTAAGTTTCTCTAGTAGGTCTTGAGGAGGTATGTTTCTGAATGGGATTTGTAGGTTTAGTGGAGCTTGGTGATGGATGGCTTTAAATATTGTGGTAATGGCCTTATGCATGATTCTGTAGTGGATTGAATCTCACTCCAAGATGAGATTTGGGCAATGTTCTCTCCACCTAGCTTGATGTTACCCAGGTAGAGAGTCCATCAAGCTAGGTTGAGAGAACATTGCCCAAATCTCCTCTTGGAGTGAGTTTCCTCACTCTGAAGGTCATAAGAACATAAGAACATAAGAAAATGCCATACTGGGTCAGACCAAGGGTCCATCAAGCCCAGCATCCTGTTTCCAACAGTGGCCAATCCAGGCCATAAGAACCTGCAAGTACCCAAAAACTAAGTCTATTCCATGTTACCATTGCTAATGGCAGTGGCTATTCTCTAAGTGAACTTAATAGCAGGTAATAGACTTCTCCTCCAAGAACTTATCCAATCCTTTTTTAAACACAGCTATGCTAACTGCACTAATCACCTCCTCTGGCAACAAATTCCAGAGTTTAATTGTGCGTTGAGTAAAAAAGAACTTTCTCCGATTAGTTTTAAATGTGCCCCATGCTAACTTCATGGAGTGCCCCCTAGTCTTTCTATTATCCGAAAGAGTAAATAACCGATTCACATCTACCCGTTCTAGACCTCTCATGATTTTAAACACCTCTATCATATCCTCCCTCAGTCGTCTCTTCTCCAAGCTGAAAAGTCCTAACCTCTTTAGTCTTTCCTCATAGGGGAGTTGTTCCATTCCCCTTATCATTTTGGTAGCCCTTCTCTGTACCTTCTCCATCACAATTATATCTTTTTTGAGATGCGGCGACCAGAATTGTACATAGTATTCAAGGTGCGGTCTCACCATGGAGCGATACAGAGGCATTATGACATTTTCCGTTTTATTCACCATTCCCTTTCTAATAATTCCAAACATTCTGTTTGCTTTTTTGACTGCTGCAGCACACTGAACCGATGATTTCAATGTGTTATCCACTATGACACCTAGATCTCTTTCTTGGGTTGTAGCACCTAATATGGAACCCAACATTCTGTAATTATTAGAGATGTGAATCATTTTTTGACGATTTAAAATCGTCCAATATATTTTAAATCATATGACAGGGCAAAGGTAGCGCCGGCGCCATTTCTATTAACGCAGCCGTGGCCCGAGAGTGGAAGATCACACCGGGACCCCCCCACTGGACCCCAGGTAATTTAAAACATTTGGGGGGGGGTTCAGGAGGGTGGGGGATTTATTTTAAAGGGTCGGGTGGGTTTTAGGGTTGTTTTAGTGTGCCGGTTTTCCCGCCCTCCCCCGATTTACAATTTAAACGATTTAAAAAAACAAAACAAAACCGCGACGATCAGATTCCCTCCCCCCCCCTAGCCAAAATCGATCGTTAAGATGATCGATCACACGATTCACATCTCTAGTAATTATAGCATGGGTTATTTTTCCCTATATGCATCATCTTGCACTTATCCACATTAAATTTCATCTGCCATTTGGATGCCCAATTTTCTAGTCTCACAAGGTCTTCCTGCAATTTATCACAATCTGCTTGTGATTTAACTACTCTGAACAATTTTGTGTCATCTGCAAATTTGATTATCTCACTCATCGTATTTCTTTCCAGATCATTTATAAATATATTGACTTGATTTATAAATATATTGACTTGATTTTTATCAACTCCCCCTTCAGCGTGAACAGTCCCCCTCTATGTACAACTGTACCCTGGTCTGATCATTCCTTGATCGAGACCAAGCTTTCACTCCCCCAAAGCCCCTTGTCCACACCCCAGCAGCCCATTTCCTTCAATTTTCGCAAATCCTGTGATCTAGAAACCATCACGTTAGCTTGTTCAGACTTAGACAAACAAATTGATCTATCATCCACAGATAATGCATTCTCCTCCTGGGTTAACTGCACACGCAGCATTGCCAATGAGCACTGCCCCCTGATAACAAAATCCATCAACCCATACAGAAAAAATAAGAAACCCTGGTACACTCCTTTCCTCAGAAATCTCAAAATCCAACTCAGAGCCACGGAAAGATCGTGGCGTAAACACCAATCCCCCGCAACCAAAACCCTCTACTACCAACGCATGCATGATTACAGAAATTCTATCCAACTTTCCAAACGTGAATACTACGCCAATAAAATAAATGGTCTGCAATACAACCCCAAGGCTTTGTTCACCATGGTTGCTAACCTTACTTCTCCCATACACACACAACAATCGACTATATCCTCCACAAATCGTTGCAATGAATTAGCGCAATTTTTTAAAAATAAAGTATCTTCCATCACAGCACAGTTCTCACACAACAACCTCAATATCTTTCTTCCCATTATCAACTCCCCTAGCTCCCTCTCTTCATTTGAGTCCTCATCTTCCCTGGAAGTAGAGAACATACTTAAGAAAATGAAACCCTCCACACATCCCTCCGAAACGATCCCCTCTAAACTCCTACTTTCTATTCACAATGTGATCGCCAAACCCCTCTCGAATATCCTTAACTGCTCCCTAGAACATGGCATTGTCCCGGACTTTCTGAAACAAGCCATAGTAAAACCCCTACTCAAAAAAGCCAACCTTGACCCCACCATCCTCTCTAATTACAGACCAGTGTCCAACCTACCCCTCCTAGCTAAAGTTATTGAAAAGCTAGTGAACTCACGCCTTTCCGATCATCTTGAGCAGAATAACATCCTCCCTCCTACCCAATATGGTTTCAGGAAGCACTTAAGTACTGAAACACTTCTCCTCTCCCTACACGATACCCTTATCAAAGGAACCGACTCAGGGTCATCCTACCTTATTGCGTTACTTGACATATCAGCTGCGTTTGACACTGTTAATCATGATGTCCTACTCAACATACTTAGAAATATTGGGATTACTGGCAAAGCCATTGATTGGATTCAATCATATCTTCAAAATCGTACTTACACTGTCACTATGGACAATAACCAATCTGATCCCATCAGTCTCCCCCAAGGTGTTCCCCAGGGGTCCTCTCTCTCTGCTACTCTTTTTAATATATACATGCTTCCCCTCACTACGCTTCTTACTAATCTACACATCAAACATTTTATTTATGCTGATGATGTACAAATCATCTTCCCTTTCTCAGACACCATCCAAACCGCTCTACACAGCTGGGAATCCTGTCTTTCCTCTATCAACCAACTCCTAAAGGACATGCATCTAGCTCTTAATTCAAACAAAACTGAGCTTTTAATCATATCCAATAAGCAACCGCTCCCAGACATCCCTCCTGCCTACTCTGCCACCAACTTCCCATCACACACTCGCAACCTAGGAGTCATTATTGATAATCACCTCTCATTCAAACCATTCATCAAATCCATCTTAAAGGATTGCTACTTTAAACTGCAAACAATAAAGAAACTCAGACCCTTACTTCATTTCAATGATTTCCGCACTGTCCTCCAAGCTATTATTTTATCTAAGATTGACTATTGTAATGCGCTCTTACTTGGCATTCCTGCAATACACACTAGACCCCTCCAACTCTTACAGAATGCCGCCGCTCGGATATTGACAAACACAAAGAAAAGAGATCACATCACCCCCACACTTATTCAATTACACTGGCTCCCTATACAGTCACGAATTCTTTATAAAACTCTCTCGATCATACACAAGAGTCTAATTAACTCCAACCTCAACTGGATTAACCCCCCCTTCTTACCCCGTACCTCCAAGAGACCCACCCGTCTTGCACTCCAAGGAACACTCCATTCCCAATCTATCAAACCTTTTAAACTCTCCTCCACCATGAACAGAGCTTTTTCCCTTGCCGGCCCAACCACATGGAACTCACTGCCACATGATATTCGCATTGAGACCTATACCCCAGCCTTCAAAAAGAAACTTAAAACATGGCTCTTCCAGCAAGCTTACTCCATCTCACCCCCCGTTACTTAACTGCCCCTTACTAATTGTTTATCTGATATCCTGGTATGAACGCCTTTTTGCCTGATGATTTTGTACTGTGCAATAATCTGTATATAGGTTCTGTTAGAGCTCAATCCCTTAGCATATACCCTTAGCATTTCCTCTTTGATGTTTGTATTTAATGTAAGAGCTCCTTCCAAAATTTTTTTTTTTTCTTTTATATATGTTACCTAGCTACTATATTATCTGTTATTTGTAAGGGCTCCGCCCAATGGTCTTTTGTTCACTGTAAACCGATGCGATGTGCGAACGGACATCGGTATATAAGAAATGTTAAATAAATAAATAAATATTGAAAAGTAAGGGTCCCAATACAGATCCCTGAGGCACTCCACTGTCCACTCCGTTCCACTGAGAAAATTGTCCATTTAATCCTACTCTCTGTTTCCTGTCTTTTAGCTAGTTTGCAATCCACGAAAGGACATCGCCACCTATCCCATGACTTTTTACTTTTCCTAGAAGCCTTTCATGAGGAACTTTGTCAAACGCCTTCAAAAAGGTGAAGTAGATTTGTGAGGCAAGACTTGCCCTGGGTAAAGCCATGCTGACTTTGTTCCATTAAACCATGTCTTTCTATATGTTCTGTGATTTTGATGTTTAGAATACTTTCCACTATTTTTCCTGGCACTGAAGTCAGGCTAACCGGTCTGTAGTTTCCCGGATCGCCCCTGGAGCCCTTTTTAAATATTGGGGTTACATTTGCTATCCTCCAGTCTTCAGGTACAATGGATGATTTTAATGATAAGTTGCAAATTTTTACTAATACGTCTGAAATTTCATTTTTTAGTTCCTTCAGAACTCTGGGGTGTATACCATCCGGTCCGAGTGATTTACTACTCTTCAGTTTGTCAATCAGGCCTACCACATCTTCTAAGTTCACCGTGATTTGATTCAGTCCATCTGAATCATTACCCATGAAAACCTTCTCCATTACGGGTACCTCCCCAACATCCTCTTCAGTAAACACCGAAGCAAAGAAATATTTCCGCGATGGCCTTATCTTTAACCCCTCGATCATCTAACGGTCCAACTGACTCCCTCACAGGCTTTCTGCTTTGGATATATTTAAAAAAGTTTACTGTGAGTTTTTGCATCTACGACCAACTTCTTTTCAAATTCTCTCTTATCCTGTCTTTTCAATGTCTTACATTTAACTTGCCATTGCTTATGCATTATCCTATTTTCTTCTGTTGCATCCTTCTTCCAATTTTTGAATGAAGATCTTTTGGCTAAAATAGCTTCTTTCACCTCCCCTTTTAACCATGCCGGTAATTGTTTTGCTTTCTTTCCACCTTTTTTAATATGTGGAATACATCTGGACTGTGCTTCTAGGATGGTATTTTTTAACAATGTAAGTCCACAAACAACCGAGCACAGCTAGCACTCTGAATTCAATCCACACACCCCAGGTGAGTGCTAGATAAGGGTTTACACAGTCCCAAAATTCCAAATGCTTTTGAATGCAAAGATGTTTATTGTTTTTCACTTTGGCAACTCCATTGTATACAGGAACATTTTCTCAAATGGAAGGGTCCCCCGACACGGACCCGTGTTTTGCCAAGGGCTGCATCGGGAGGGACGCACAGCAAATTTTAACGTGCACTATAAACAAAAAATATATAAGGACTGTGTTAACAAGCAAGTACCAATGCCGTACACCATTCAAGTATAAAAAAGTGAGTGATGCTTACCTGAATCAGATTCACAAAGTAACATGACAGGGAGTGCATTGCGTAGAGTTAAACAATGACCTTTAAAGATACGGAAAGGCACCAAAACATTCACAGACCAATCAGCGAAGGAGATGACCCACCAATCAGAGCAGAGGGCTCTTATCCAATAACACTAAACAATTAAAACAAAAAAATATGACCAATTATTAGTTACCCATTTTAATTCCTTCTAAAATACAGTTCAGCAGTTAAAGCCAGTTAAAGGGATATATTCTTTACTAGAAGACTCTAGTATACCTGTTGTCAGTAGAAGCAAAAAAGAAGCCCCACAGCTAAGGCATGATTCCACTTTGGCTTCAATTAAAACACATTCACAGTACCCTCTAGTGATGTGAATCGTGTGCCCGATCGTTTTAACGATCGGGTTCGGCTGGAGGGAGAACAAAATCTGATCAGTAGAGATGTGAATCGGAATCTGTTCCTATTCCAATTCACATCGCTAATTTTTTTTTAGTGAGGCCCGAGCAGATTAAAAAAAAACCACCCCTACCCTTTAAATTTGACCCCTTAGCTTCCCCCACCCTCCCGAACCCCCCACCCAAAACCTTTTACATGTACCCGGTGGTCTAGCGGGGGGGGGGGGGGGGTCCGGGAGCCATCCCCTGCACTCATACCCTCCATGCCGGTATCATATGGCGCCGATAGCCTCTGACCTACTATGTCACAGGGGCTACCGGTGCCATTGGTCAGCCCCTGTCACATGGCCATCAGTGCCATCTTGTGCTCCTACCATGTGACAGGGGCTGACCAATGGCACCGGTAGCCCCTGTGACATAGTAAAGGCAAAGGCTATCGGCGCCATTTTGAGTACTGGCATCTGATAGCCGGAGTGCAGGAGGTCGCTCCCGGACCCCCGCTGGACTTTTGGCAAGTCTTGTGGGGGTCAGGAGGGTCCCCCAAGACTTGCCAAAAGTCCCTGGGGGTCCAGCGGGGGTCCGGGAGTGATCTCCTTCACTCGGGCCGTCGGCTGTCAGTAAGCAAAATGGCGCTGATCGCCTTTGCCCTCACTATGTCACAGGGGCCGACCGTCGGTTCCTGTGACATAGTGAGGGCAAAGGCGATTGGCGCCATTTTGAAACCAGTCCAGCACCGAGGGTATGAGTGCAGGGGATGGATCCCGGACCCCCCACTAGACCACCAGGTACATGTAAAAGGTTTTGGGGGGTGGGGGAAGTAAAGGGGTCATTTGTAAAGGGTCGGGTGGGGTTTTTTTTATCGGGCCATTGGCGCCATTTTTATTAATGGCTGCCGATGGCCCAAGAGCGGGAGATCACTCCCGGGACTCCTAGTAGATGACCAGGTATTTCTAAAAGGTTTTAGGGGGGTTCGGGAGGGTGGGGGAAGGTAAGGGATTAGTTTTAAAGGGCCGGGGTGGGTTTAGGAGGAGTTTTGGTGTGCCGGTTTTCCCGCCCTCCCTCCAAATAACTCCCGTTAGTGGACACTAACCCCATTAATGATTTTTCATGATAAATCGGGGGAATTTCTATTGTTTCGCGCACTCTAACTATTTTTGACAATTTAAAAAATATCTGACGATTTTTTTAAATTGTCAAAAAATGATTCACATCCCTAGCACCCTCTATCTAGTACAAATGTTGATCCATAGTGCCAAATACTAGAAAAAGAAAAGCAGCTTCCCTCTCTCTCTAAGACACCTGCTCTGACTTTTTCTGCAAGCAACATCTCTTTGCAGAAATTAGTGGAGGAAAATGCCAATCTACTTAAAAAAGAAAACTCTGCAGTTCCAGAGTTACCTGTTTTATCAAATGGTCCTTGTGTTTCATCTTTACCTAACACCAATTTGACTCTTGATTTTACCAGGTTAGTGGCTACACCTGTCTGTATTCCCTCTCCATATAAGGTTAACTTATTTTAAAACCAGCATCTGAACAAGAAGAAATAGTAAAATCCCATTCTATGGCCTCTAGATTTCTTACTCCTTTGAAAAATACTAAAAGCCATGCCCCGTGACTTGAAACTCCAGCTGTGGCTAATTAGAGGTTAAACACTGCTCGAGTCCCTTGGAAAGTAGCTTGCACATTTCCTGCCAGTAGCTTGGTTCAGCTTGTTTTAACTAAATCTAACCATGTGGATGAAGTTTTAAAGATTGCTTCAGAAGTGCAAGTTATCACATGTTTCTGTTAAAGATATTAACTGCAGCTCCATGCAGATTACACTAAGCCTTATATTTTAACAAACCAACATTTTTACTGGGTGAGGAACCTTCTTGAAAATTCAGACAGTGCTGCTTGCAAGCTTTGCTTTTGAACATGACTATAGAAGCAGTTCTGTACATTTTCCCTTATGTCTGCATATCAGTATCCCAGACCATAAAAGTTGGGGTCCAAGTTGGTTGTCCTCTGAATCCAATTTCCCTTTTCCCCCCAGGCCATTAAAGTGAAGAGCAATGTCAAAAAGCATCAAGGCTTATTGGTTAAGAGTAGTAATTCTCATGCATATTGTTTAGATCACCAAGTAGGTTACTCCCATGCACCCTTTGTTTCATTTCCGACCTTGAGCCTTTAGGGATCCACTGTGTTTATCCCATGCCCCTTTGAATTTCCTTGGGATTTAGGATCAAAGGAACTTTCCATCCTCAAACTACTTTGGAATCTTATCTTATCTGCCTTCTTTCTGGGCTGCTGGATGCCTTGGATGAACAGCCCTGGATGCCCTCTTTCAATGACATCTCTCACTCTCCAATCCTCATCCCCATTTCTGTTCCCTGAAAAAAATGGGAGGGAGCAAGCAGGAGTTTAAGGTCAAAGGAGGAATTTTTAATACAAATACCATCAGTAAAATGTTTTCGGCATTCAAAATGTTTGAAAAGATCATTTGGTGCTGGCACTCCAGCATGGTGGAATGAGCTCCCTCTTGAACTGAGGGAGGAAGATGATCTGAAAAAGTTCAGAAGAAAGTTAAAAACCTGGTTCTTGTCCCAATCTTTGAATGTCTGAATTGTTGCAGTAAGTGGACAGGATGTATAGAGGAATGTAGGTGATGGATCCTGCAATATTATGATGTGTTATTGTATTAATTTATAGGGATGTGAATCGTTTTAGGACGATTAAAATTATCGTCCGATAATTTTAATATCGTCTTAAACCGTTATGGAACACAATACAATACAGATTCTAACGATTTATCGTTATAAATCGTTAGAATCGTGAGCCGGCACACTAAAACCCCCTAAAAACCCACCCCCGACCCTTTAAATTAAATCCCCCACCCTCCCGAACCCCCCCCCAAATAACTTAAATAACCTGCGGGTCCGGAACGGCAGCGGTCCGGAACGGGCTCCTGCTCCTGAATCTTGTCGTCTTCAGCCGGCGCCATTTTCCAAAATGGCGCCGAAAAATGGCGGCGGCCATAGACGAAAAGATTGGACGGCAGGAGGTCCTTCCGGACCCCCGCTGGACTTTTGGCAAGTCTCGTGGGGGTCAGGAGGCCCCCCACAAGCTGGCCAAAAGTTCCTGGAGGTCCAGCGGGGGTCAGGGAGCGATTTCCCGCCGCGAATCGTTTTCGTACGGAAAATGGCGCCGGCAGGAGATCGACTGCAGGAGGTCATTCAGCGAGGGTTCCGGCGCCTCGCTGAACGACCTCCTGCAGTCGATCTCCTGCCGGCACCATTTTCCGTACGAAAACGATTCGCGGCGGGAAATCGCTCCCTGACCCCCGCTGGACCTCCAGGAACTTTTGGCCAGCTTGTGGGGGGCCTCCTGACCCCCACGAGACTTGCCAAAAGTCCAGCGGGGGTCCGGAAGGACCTCCTGCCGTCCAATCTTTTTCGTCTATGGCCGCCGCCATTTTTCGGCGCCATTTTGGAAAATGGCGCCGGCTGAAGACGACAAGATTCAGGAGCAGGAGCCCGTTCCGGACCGCCGCTGGACCCGCAGGTTATTTAAGTTATTTGGGTGGGGGATTTAATTTAAAGGGTCGGGGGTGGGTTTTAGGGGGTTTTAATGTGCCGGTTTTTCGATTTTTCGATTTTTAACGATTTTTCACGATATTTTACCCCCCCAAACGGCAACAATACGATTCCCTCCCCCTCCCAGCCGAAATCGATCGTTAAGACGATCGAGGACACGATTCACATCCCTATTAATTTACTCTCTTACCCCTAGATTCATCAAAAAGTAGAGATGTGATTCAGCTGAACCTTTCAGTTCGACCTTCATTATCGGCCCGCCATGGGAAATTTCATTTTCCTGTGGTTTGGGCTGATTTTTTTCTGCTGCCCTGAAAAAAAAAACCCCAACCCTTCAAATTTAATTAATTACAACTCCCCATCATCCTGACCCCCCAAGACTTGCCTGAACCCCCCCAAAAATTTTGCCAAAAGTCCCTGGTGTTCCAGCGAGGGTCCCTGGAGTTATCTCCCTTTCTCGGGTCATTGGCTGCCAATAATCAAAATGGTGCCGGTGGTTCTTCATCCTTACCATGTGACAGGGGCTACTGGTGCCATTGGTTGGCCCCTGTCACATGGTAGGAGCAATGGATGGCCCGCGCCATATTATAAAATGGCACTGGCTGATCCAAGATGGCACTGTCAAGCAGTTACTCGGTGTCATGGCGTTCTTCTCTTTCCCTGAGTAGGATTACCTTAACTTACCATGCCATATATGGCCTGAAAATGGTAGGCAAAGGAGAGGGCTGGCCCCACAGTTACTCCAGGAACCCGAACACCCACATCCAGAGGCTAAGATCGGAGACATTGTCATTGGAGGGAGAGGCAGGAGGTAAAATGCCCTGCTTCCCTCTGGACTTTTCAACATCATTTTCTCTGATCCTAAGGGCTCCACCAGCTAACCCGGTGGCCTCCAGAGATTGGTGTGAAATGATGGCAGAGATGGATGCCATAGATGCAAACGTCTCTGAAAACCCGGCGGGGATGGAACACATGGCAGAAGCTGGAGGAAGCACTGGAGAAGGCCCCAGTGGGGGTTTAGCTGGCTCATCGGCCATAGGAGGACTTCAGAAACAACTTGAGCAAAAATCTATAACTTTGAGTCATTAAAAAATAAACTAGAAGAGACACTGATACACTTTGACCACAAAGACTGTGTAACCGCAACCACAGAATGGCTGACTAGCACGAGTAAATTGGCAGATGATATTAACCCCACTAAAAAATGCAAATCCATGAGCCTAAGCAAAAAAAACCCATGTTTTAACGAGCGGATAAAGGAAGTCAAACTAAATCTGAGAAAAAAAGAAAAAAAATGGAAAAAAGACAAATCAGTGGAAAACTTAACCAAATTTAGGAAACAACTAGCTTATTATAAAAAAGTAATTATCGACGCAAAAAAACAATTCTTTTGCTCAAAAATAGAAAAATTTACAAACAACCCGAGAGCACTATTTAATATAGTTAAAAATCTGACTAATGATAAAACAGAGACGCCCCAAATCCCACAAGAGAATAAATACAATGAAATAGCACACTATTTCTCAGATAAAATCACTAGCCTTAAAGCGAAAATTCCAATCGTAACATAGCAGGAAATTAAGATGCAAAAAAGAGATGTGACATCATGGTCCACATTTGACGAGGTATCCCAGATCGAAGTGGAATCCATGATAAAAAAAACTTGAACCCCGCCCCACATAAAATTGACATCATTCCCACCATGGACATAAAAAAACTAGCTGATATAACCTCCCACACAATAGCAAAAAATAATTAACCTATCACTTAATGAAGGACTAATGCCAGACTCCCTTAAAGGTGCAATAATTAAACCAATACTGAAGAAAAAAAACATCAACCTTAAGGTCTTAAGTAACTCTAGACCTGTTTCAAACCTACCTATGCTTGCTAAATTAATAGAAAAAACGGTACAAAAGCAACTAGCAGAACATCTAGACAACGACAGCATACTTTATCCCTCACGACATGGCTTCAGAAACCACTATAGCACTGAAACATTACTAATCTCGCTGACAGATAATTTACTACATGGGTTTGACAGCGGAAAACACTACATTATGATATTTCTATACCTATCAGCAGCATTTGACACAGTAAATCATAACATACTACTAAAAAGGCTAGAAGAAATAGGACTACAAAACAAAACAATTGAGTGGTTCCGATCCTACCTAAACAATAGATTTTTTCAGGTACAGGTAAAAAACGCAATATCAGACAAAATTAAGCTAAATACTGGGGTCCCCCAGGGTTCAGCACTTTCAGCGACTCTATTTAATATTTGCATGCTGCCTCTTTGCCACCTCTTGGCAGGACTAGGTATCATACATTACATATACGCTGACGACATTCAGCTGATTCTACCAGTAGAGGAACAATTGAAAAAACATTAAACTTAGTAATGTTGTACTTAGATATAATAAAACAACTATTAAACAAAATGGAGCTGGTAATTAATATTGAAAAAACAGAATTCATACACCTTGAACGAAAAACCACTGAATTGATCCAGAATCCCATCAAAATTAAAAATGATCAGATAGTGGAACTAACTGGAAAAGCTCGAAACCTAGGTGTAATAATTGACAATGAACTCAACCTCAAGCAACACATATCATTGAAAGTTAGAGAAGGCTACGCCAAACTAATGGTCCTTAGAAAGCTTAAACCCCTATTAACCCACGTGCACTTCCAAACTGTTCTGAAAGCACTTATATTCGCTAGCACAGACTATTGTAACACACTTTTCCTGGGATTACCATATACAACATTAAGACCACTACAAATCTTACAGAACTTTGCAGCCAGAATACTAACGGGAAAAAGCAGAAGGGATCACATCACTCAAACACTTGCAGAATTACACTGGCTGCCAATTGAACAAAGAGTGCAATTTAAAACACTATGCACAATTCACAAACTAATCAATGAGCAAAATACTGATTGGCTAAATACTGCACTACGACTACATGTCCCCCCAGAGAAATCTCAGATCAGCCAAAAAGGCTCTATTAACCATACCCTCTGTAAAGACAGCTAAACTGACCCAGGTGAGAGAAAGAGCACTATCCTTAGCCGGTCCAATATTATGGAACACAATGCCACTCGAATTAAGATTAATGAGAGATTTAAAACTTTTCAAAAAAAAGTTTAAAAACATGGCTCTTCAAAAAAGCTTTTCAAAGTGAGAGTGGGGAGTAAGTATTAATAAAAACAAGAAGGAGAAAAAGAACTTCTACACACAGTTAAAAGTCACCAAATAACATATATGCTTTCTTATTATTTTTTTCTCATACTTAAGTCTTAACTTAAAGAAAAGTACAGTATATCTCATGTATGGATTTCTATTAATCATATAAATGGAATTTCCAATCCACGTTCCATATAGTGTATATTTTTTGAATCATGTAACCGAAACGTTTTTGGCACCTTCTAGATAATTAATATCCCAATCCAAACCTATTTACGAGCCTATCTGTAAACTGTTGTGATAGTATATCACTAAAGAACGGTATAGAAAAGTTTTTAAATAAATAAATATTGAACATTCAAACCCCAATTCTGGTAAGACCAGCTCTAATTACACTTGATTCAATATGGGAAGCAATAGCAAGTTTAGGGAATGCTATGACTATGCAGTTAAATCCAAGTGTGGAAAAGATTAATAATATTGAAGAAAGAGTTCTTCAGATAGAAAATATACAAAGTATTAGACCAGAAGGAAATGGTGAAATGAAACACGAAATAAATAAATGGAAGTCTTTGTAGGACTCAATTGTAAAAGAAAACCATCAACTGCAATTAAAAGTTGAGAATCTTGAAAATGTAATACGAGGAAGAAATTTACATCTCATCAATTTTCCTAAGCTACCTTATGTAGTGCCAAAAGATATGTTCAAAACATATCTAATCAAGATTCTTAAGATTCCAGAAGAGGCTATACCACCTTTACTTAAAGTTTATTATCTACAATTTAAGAAACAGGAAATTCAGCCAACACAGCTTGGAGTTCAAGAAATGGATCAATTAATACCAAGTATTGATATTTCCCAGATATTAGAACAATCAGATAGTGAAACAGCACAGGTGGCACAGGCGGTCTCAATGCTGGTATCTTTTGCATTTGAATCAGACTGGGATTGGGTCTTGAGACTGTTCTTTAAAAACTGAAATGAAGATTTCTTGAAATTTAAAGTCAGAATTTATCCCGACGTGACCAGACAGACGCAGAAGAGGAGGCAGGA
Source organism: Rhinatrema bivittatum (assembly GCF_901001135.1). Classification (NCBI taxonomy): domain Eukaryota; kingdom Metazoa; phylum Chordata; class Amphibia; order Gymnophiona; family Rhinatrematidae; genus Rhinatrema; species Rhinatrema bivittatum. The sequence goes on from NC_042619.1 coordinate 154,083,779, forward strand.
GTTCCTTTTATTGAGAACCAAAGACCTACAAATAGGTGCATCCTTTGCCCTGAAGTTTCCTTGCAAATGTATTGTTGTATATGAGGGTCATAAGTATGTTTTTTTTTCTCTCCTCCACAGCTGATGTTTTTTCTGTGTAAAAAAGGAATTGAGCTAACATAGTGGAGTACTGAAATTATGGGTCTTTTTGCTCTCCCTCTAAGGCAGTGAGTGCTATAAAAGTATGATTTACCCTCTGGAAAGCTGTTTTTTTCCCCTTAAATTTGTAAAGAAAGTTCTTATTAATGGTAACTTTATTAGATCCCAAGCATTTTAGACTAGTAGAATTGAAGATTTTGTGTAAATTGTGTTATAAAGAGAAAATTTGGTTTTTTTTCTCTCTATTGATATTTTCTTTTATTTCCATTTTCTGTTTCCTATTATCTTCTCTTCTATTTCTGTTACAAGAATTTTATCTTGGAAATGTGTATTGAAAAAATGCATAAATAGAGAATTAAAAAAAAATGGCATGGGCCATCCATTACTCCTACCATGTGACAGGGGCCAACCAATGGCACCGGTAGCCCGTGGTACCAGTGGCAAAAAGCCACTGGTACCATTTTGATTAGTGGCAGTTGACAGCTTGAGAGGGGGAGATTGTTCAAGGAAATCCCACTGGACCACGAGGGACTTCTGTCAAGTCTTGGGGGGAGGGATCAGGCAAGTCTTGGGGGGGTTGGAACAGTGGGAGGTTGTAATTAATCAAATTTGAAGGGTTGGGGTGGGTTTGCATTTTTTTTTAATGTGCCCTTTCTCCCCCCCTAAAAATGATAGGAAAACCACACAAAATTTTGTGGGTTTCCCTTTCATTTTGTCAGCACCCCAAAATGCAACGAAATATCATCTTTATTTCCTATTTGGTTGCAAACAAATGCACATTGCTATCAAATGTTGGTGGTGGTTTAGGGGCCAGTTTTGCATGTAGAGTGAGATGTACAAATAGTACAGTACACCATGGTGAAGATTTGACATCATATGGAGTGAGGAAAGTCTCATTCATCAAGCTAGGGTGAGAGAACATAGTACAAAATTTCATCTTTGTGAGACTTTCCTCACTCCAAATGATGTCAACTCTTCATCAAGGTGTTCTGTGCTGTTCATACATCTCACTCTACATGTGAAACTGGCCCCTAAACCCTAAACCACCACTAACACCTCACCTCGACCTATTAGATGGCTCTCCTATAGATATATAAATACTTAACTACTATGAGGGCCTTGTAGATAGTCTCTCTGTCTCTCTCCTCCTCTCTCTCCCCCTCTCCCCCTTAATGAAAATAGGAATTATTGCAGGGTATGCTAAGTTTACCACACCACATGATACTATCAATGCAAAGTGGTAAGTTAACACATGGTGCAGTAATTCTAGAATTTTCTTATATATACCCCTTTTTCTTAATGCAGGCTTTATTAACACTTTTTGATGAATCTAGGGGAAGGTGTAGTTATTTCTGGCATTAAAACTGTGCAATAGCTTGCATTATGCTATTGCACTGTGCAATATTGCCCCTCATTTAACTAAATCCTGCCATAACTCCTCCCCAATCCCACCACTCCTAAAAATGTGCATTTGCACTATGCATTACAAATCTTTTTGCATGCCTTATGGTGTTAACGCATGTGTTAACGTATTATCACATGCATTAATGCCATAACGCATTTTGATGAATGACCCAGTTATTTTGTTATTGTTATATTTTTTATTTTTATTTTATGTGTTATTGATTGATGTGTATGTATTGATTTTGTACATCACTTTGGGCAATTTTTTAAATCAGTGAAGTGATTCATAAATATTATTAAATAGCTAATTAAATAATTGGAGAGAGGGGGAAAAAGAGAGGAGAAGATGCTGGATTAGGGATGGTTTTTCTATGCTTTTTTACTGTGCTCGGTCTACTCCGGGCTCACATCCACTTCCATCTAGTTCTTTCCATGCTGCTTGGGATGGGAGGAGCTAAAGTAGGAAACAGAGAACTATTGCCTGAGATTTTCAGCACTGGCCAATAGAGTCATCAGGGCTGAGCCTTTGTATGCTTATACTCATAGGTACAAACATCCTTTCAGATTATACCCCCTTGGGCTTGACACCCTGGAGGACAGCCACTCCCATAGTACCTGCTCTGCCCTTCAATGTATTGAAAATGTTTCCATCCATTTCAAGTACATGTCCTGTTTTGCACAAACAATGCCAAGTTTAAAGGGACCCATCAATTCTAGGATTTCTGCTGACAAATGATATCACTTTCCCATATCCTAAATTATGGCTTCAAAACCTTTAGGAAGATGAATATCAAAAACAAAAATAGAATACATTGTTTGAACATTGTTGCTGTTTCAGATTGTCCTAACTAATTAGAATAGTGCAAGAATACCCACAGGATATAAACTAGGAGTGATGCATTTGAAACCATAGATGACACAATACATGCAGAATATTTGGGAAGCATGAAAAGTAATTGACAGCCACTAAACTGTGACTAACAACACACAGAATCCATCTGGCAGTTAAATTGTCATCAAAGTTTATTTTAGCTATGCTCTGGCCTTAATAGGTTGCACAAAAGACCACTTAATTGGCTTTACTGATTCCTGGCCAATATTATGTTTGACTTTTGATGATTTCCAGATGATGTTCCTAAATATGATCAAGCCTTATAGTCCTTTCTATCTATAGATTGTGCTCCAGGTCAGTATACTTTCTGGAAACTTCATTTGATCTCAAAGTTCAATAAACAGTTGGCTTGAAGCTTCAAATTGTTAATATATTTTGACTAATCCTGGTATGTATACTGCAAAAAATTCTTATTAATCTTTCCAAGCTTTTACTGTGGTCAATTCCCACTATTGTGTAGGAGCTTACTAAATTCTAGAGTGGCATGCCTATACAGATTTTCTGGAGAATTTTAATAATTTAAGTTTGACCCTATAAATTTCAAAATAATTTAGTTTCTAATTAGCTTCAAATTTATTTGACACAGACCAGATTTGTCTAATAACATTACTCAGAAAGACAAGATAACATGTTCTGATCACTGAGAATGAACAATAATCAAAAAGAATTAAAAAAAAAAACCCTAAACACGTATTTGTTTAAATAGGCCTTTACTACTTAATGCCTTATGGTTTAGCTGCCTTAAATTATATCCTGAAATATAAATATATTTTCATGTCCTGTCATAAAATGTATGAGTTTTATCTTCATTTTTATTATTATTTTTAACATGTATACTATCTTATAAGTTATTTTTTTATATTTTATGGAAATGCTTAATTTATAATTTCTACTATCATGTTTAATTTTGAATGTAATGCTGTAAACCATCCCAAGCAATACTTTGTAGGTAGTGGCATTTAAGATCTTTAAATAAATAACTAAATAAATATATTGAAGTCTACTGGAGTGCAGAAAAGACACTTGTAAAATACTTTCTCTCTTGAGCCTTGCCAAACCATCTTTCTCTAACAAAATTATCCTGTCTAATAGAAGTGCAGATGTTTTTACATGCATTTTCTTTATAGTAGCTTGATCATAACTTGATATCATCAGCCTTGATGTAAATCTAGTATGCATCCCACTGGACTGGAATATGCTGAATAAAAATATGTACAGTCTATGCTTTTCTATGCAGTTTTAGAAATAATGCAAAAATTATACAAAACTGAGCAGTTTAGCTGTTTAGGAAGTCCTGGTAATGAACCTAGCTGATGGCTAGAATTTTTTTCTAAACAAACAGTCACACTGAAACCCTAAAATGGAAAGGAGGATTCATGGAAAAACATTATGCCAATCCCAGGAAACTCATTCCTGTGATGTACAATGACAGTGTATATTTTGTTCACCCAAACAAAAACAAAATATGAATATACTGCAGAGACCATTCAAAAGCTTCTTGCTACTTCATAGTCCTTTATAGCAAATCATAGGTAATCTGCTACTAAGAATAATAACAAAAGCTGTAGGGTCCCTTGGAAGAATTACACATCCCTTGTTAAGGTACAGATCCCACAGAAGGGTATGCTTAGTTAAGGATGCAGATTTGACAATGGATAATGTATACACTACAGTAGTACTGCAATATGCTTCTTGTAAGAGTCACAGGGTTTTAATTGGGATACTTTTTCTGAATTCTGGCTTTATTCTCTTTGGCCTGGATTTTCTAGGTCGCAGACCTTAGAAAATCCGGCAGTAACGGGGGGGGGGGGGGGGAGGTGTGAAGCGGGGGGCGGGCCTGCGAAAGCCGGCAGCCATCGCACCACTGCGGTGAGCTGGCTGCCGGCTTTCGTACCGAATAACTGACAGCGATAAGAGTCCTTACCTTTTTTTACCTCTTTTACCTCTTCCGGGGCCAACTCCGCTCCAACTCTACTCCCATTTAGTGATCACACGCGAAAAGTCCCTTTTCACGTGTGATCGCTTTTGAAAATGACCCCCTTTACGAAAGCAGTTACGATGCTGCTTTCAATACTTCAGGGACTCTGAAGTCTGGTCCTAAGGGCTCTAAACAGGTTTGTTTTTCAGTGTGATCAAAAAATTCAATGCAAGCTGATTCTTAGAACAAATATATGTAAATATTGCTCAAAAATATTTGTTTGATTTATATTTTGTTTCAAAGCATATTATATTCAGGTACTGTAGGTATTTCCCTATCCCCAGAGGGCTCATAATGTAAGCTTGTATCTGAGACAATAGAGAGTAAAGTGACTTGGTCAAGGTGACAAGAAATTGTAGCAGGATTTGAATCCTGCTTTGCCTATTTTGTAGCACACTGCTCAAACCACTGGGATACTTCTCCACTCCTAAATCCCAGACCTACAGGGAAGTATAGAAAACTAAATTCGAGATCAGCCACGTACCTGCACTTACAGAAGATGAATTTCAAAGACATTTATATGTGTAAATTGACTGTCTTGAAATTGCCTTCCCTCAATGCAACTAAGCATATGAGCATTGTTCCATAACATGTATACATTTATCCTCACTGAAAGGAGACATTCCTGGGGCAGTGTTTAGGGCAGGGGAGGTAAACATCCCATGTAGATTTCATGGTCAACTACACATTATTTTGTATAGAAAAAGTAAACACACAAAAACCAGATGGAAATATTCAAGGGTATTTTGTAACCATGGCTAGTTACTAAGTGAAAATACACATGTTGAGGTCAGTATTTAAAATAGTTTGGCTAAATTTGGGAGTTAGTGGGCCAAACATATGGGTTTAAATATGTCTCCCTCTTGACCAGGTAAGCTTTAGATGGATAAGTCATTATCTGGCTAAAACCTATCTGGATAAGAAAAGAGGAATCCCTGGGGTGAGGCTTAAACTTAGGTGGTTATTTTCAAAAGCGATTGCACATGAAAAGGGACTTTTCGCACGAGAAAAGTCCCTTTTGCATGCAATCACTAAATGGGGGCGGAGTCTGGGCGTCACCAGGGCCGACTCTGTGGAGACATCGCTGGCGGCAAAAGGTTTCGCACCAAATAAGTACACCTTTTATTGTGTAGTTATTTGGTGCAAAATCTGGCAGCCAGCACAACGCAGTAGTGCGATGGCTGCCAGCTTTCGCAGGCCCGCCCCTGCTTTGCCTCCCCGCCCCCCATTACCACCAGATTTTCTAAGGTCTGCAATATCAGTGCTATCCATCTAAGTTTAGCCAAGTCTGAAAACTGTCCTATAATTATATGGGCACATATACCTGCATAACTTTAGCCTTAACCAGCTTTATTCAACTTATAGCTAATTAAGTGGAGGAAAACCTTTTTTTTTTTTGTATTAAAAATCCTTGTGGCCTGCAGATCCAGTTCCCTACCCCAGCTTGCTAAGGGGGGTCATTCTTTAACGCTATCGCACGCGAAAAGGGACTTTTCGCGTGCGATAGCTAGCTCGGGGCGGAGTCGGCCCCAAAAGAGGAGGAGTCAGGGAAGCACTGGAGGCCGATGCTGCGGACACATCGCTGGCAGCGAAAGGTAAGATTCCTTATCGCTGCCAGTTTCGCGCCAAACAACTACACCTTTTATGGTGTAGTTATTCGGTGCGAAAGCCGGCAGCGATCACACTGTGGAGGTGTGATCGCTGCCGGCTATCGCAGGACCGCCCCCCGCTTCGCAACCTTAGAGAATCCTGGCCTAAATCACTAAAGCAAATGTCAGGAGTAGGACCTAAAACCTCTAAAGGATTTTTAAAAAGTTGTGGGCTTATTATCCAGAATATTATCCTTACCCATCTCTTAAATTAAAAAAAAAATAAAAAATTATTTATTTAGAGGTTTTATATATTGTTGTTCCATGTGAAGATCACTAGATCACCATGGTTTACAGTTTTGACATCCACTAATTATATACCACAAATCACAAAATATTGATTACAGCAATATCATTACAGCAATATCATTCACAATTATTAGTGACTAGACAAAGGGGAACAACATGTATTGATTGTTCGTAGAGGTGCAGTACCCAGGTTATGAATGAAGAGGATAGTAAAATGTTTGCAAATTATCAGATATATCTCAATTGTCAAATATATCCAGCCTCTGGTTCCCCTCCTAATCTCTACCTGCAACCTCAACTGGAACTCTTCCACCCCATCTGATTTTTGATATAATTTAGTTTGACATCGCTGGATACTGTTTAATCTCCACTGGTGTTTGGAGATTTTATAGTGAATACAATGGCATGTGATATTATATTGTTCTTTGAAGGTCCCTGCTATATGGATACGTGGGTATATCTTTCATATGTTTAAAGTATAATAATAGGTATTTTTTAGATTAGATCATAAACAGTCTTTATGTATTGTAGGTTCATTAATGTTTGGAAAATTTCCCCTGATGAAGTCCTCGATGTAAGGGTGAAATGAAGAATTATTTGTTGGGAATTCAAGAAAATGAATACAGTTGTTATTGTAAGAAGGCAATTTTGATGTTATAAGGAGGAAGCTGTTTGTTGATTCACTAAGTCATTTCATTAGGTCCAAGGTGACAGCTATACTTACATTGAATGAATACCTAGATATTCTTTGTTACACAATTTTTTGTGACATAGAACATTCTTTTGATATATGAGAGTTTGTATATGTATATAGTATGGAGTGTATGTAGTTATGGTATGCATTGTGGGGTGGATTTTCAAAGGCCCGCGCGCGTAAATTCTTCCGGATTTACGCGCGCAGGGCCCTTGCGTGCTGGCGCACCTATTTTGCATAGGCCGCCGGTGCTCGTAAAGCCCCGGGACGCGCGTAAGCCCCAGGGCTTCCTGTCGGGGGCGTGTCGGGGGCGTGTCGAGATGACGCGCCGTTTAGGGAGCGGGCGCGGCGGTTTGGGGGCGGCGACGTGGGCGTGGTTTCGGCCCGGGGGCATCCCGGGGGCGTGGCCGCGGCCTCCGGAACAGCCCCCGGGACCGGACCACGGAGCGGGGCACCCGGCCGACGCGCGCAAAGTTACGCCTGCTTCCAGCAGGCGTAACTTTGCCGACAAAGGTAAGGGGGGGTTAGATAGGGCCAGGGGGGTGGGTTAGGTAGGGGAAGGGAGGGGAAGGTGCGGGGAGGGCGAAGGAAAGTTCCCTCCGAGGCCGCTCCGAAATTGAAGCGGCCTTGGAGGGAACGGAGGCAGGCTGCGCAGCTCGGCGCGCCCAGGCTGCCGATTTTGCGCAGCCTTGCGCGCGCTGACCCCAGATTTTATGAGATACGCGTGGCTACACACGTATCTTATAAAATCAGGCGTACTTTTTAAAATCTGCCCCTGTATGAATGGTGTAAATATTGGTTATTTTTAATGAAGATTTTAATGGGGAGCTTTTATCAATTAATAGGTTTTAAAATATTTTGGAATCATTTGTAAACACCTATGTAATTCAATTAAAATATTGTTATTGAAGTTGTTATGGGAGTCTCTGTTTAGTGGACCCTTAGGCCGACCTGCTGGAGACTGGGAAAGGTGGTCACTGTCTCTAATGAATAGCAGGCCGGGAATCAGATGTTCAGGCAGGACATAGATGCTCTTCACCCTGGAAGCTGGTACTCCCCTCGGAGGAGCCCGTAGAAGCCCAACCGCTGGGACTTAGGTGGCTTCACCCTTGGAAGCCGAAGCCCCCCCCCCCCCCCCCCACAGGAGGAGCCCATAGGGGCCCGGCCGCTGGGACTTAGGCGGGTTGTGGATCAGGACAGGTAACTGGAACCAGAGTAGGACAGTAGCGATACTGTAACTGGGCTCGGGTTCTGGAACCAGGCAGGAACTGTAGCAAGATTCGGGTACTGGAACCAGGCAGGAACTGTAGCAGGATTCAGGTACTGGAACCAGGCAAGAACTGTAGCAGGATCCGAGTACTAGAACCAGGCAGGAACTGTAGCAGGATTTGGGTACTGGAACCAGGCAAGAACTGTAGCAGGATTCGTGTACTGGAACCAGGCAGGTACCGTAGCAAGCAGGCTGGAACCAAGCAGGTACAATAGCAGGAAAGCAGGAACCAACCAGGTACTGTAGCAGGCAGGCGGGAAACAAGCAGGTACTGTAGCAAGCAAGCAGGAACCAGCAGGTTCTGTAGCAAGGAGGCAGGAACCAGGCAGGTACTGTAGCAGGAACGGAGGGACGAAGCAAAGCGAGTCACTCCGGGGCACAGCGCAACAGGAAACCGGGAGGCTAACCTGTTGAAAGGCAAAGACTGGATGGCCGCGGCCGGCTTATCAAGGCCGCGGCGTCTGACGTCAGGAGTTGGGCGGAGTCACCACTGGTGGGAAACGGCCTAGAAAAGCGCCCAAGTGGCACGCGCATGCGCCTAGGAGCCGGGCGTCCATGGGAGAGCTTGCAGTGGCACAGCCCCAGCGGGGATGCCGACAACCAGGCCGCAAACCAGGCCTCTGGAAGTGGGAGCAGGTCCAGGAACCCGGAGGTAAGGGCCTGGCGGCGGTGCTCGCGGCCAGAACCGCAACAGAAGTATCTAATTTATTTCTCTTTTTGTTTTGTATATTTCAACTGTGAGACAGATTATCCTTCATTTAGTTTTGTACCTAATATATTTGAATATAGCCAGTTAAGTTAAAAGTTATCCGGGCAATATTACCCAGATGACTTTAAAACTAATCAGCTATATTCATGCATATCTGGTTAGTTATGACTTATTAAAGTAACCTCAAAGTGGAATCACAGATACCAAAAGCAGATCTGCTTCAAATTTCCTGAAGATTTTTGCTATAGATTTAGACACAAATTTTGTCACGGGTGGGGGAGGGAGAAGAGGGGGCTGGAGATCTTGCTGCTGGTTGGACACATGTAAGATCTGATCACTGAGGAATAAGACAATAATCAGTAAATCCTTCTAAACAAAATTGCTTTCATGCCCCTATTCTCCCCCCCCCCCAAAAAAAAAACAAAAAACATATCCTAAAAGGTAACTGTCCTAAGCAGTGGCAAAATAAGAAAAACAGAAGTGGATTTCATGGCATCAGAGTCAAAAGTTTCATAATCATAGAACATGACTGCTGGCAAAAAGACCGAAACAGAAGCCTCCCTATTCATGATAAGAACCTAAGAAATTCCATGGTGGGTCAGACCAAGGTTCACTGTGCCCAGCATCCTCTTTCTAATAGTGTCTAGTCTGGGTCACAAAATCCCAATGGATCCCAACAAGTAGACATATCTCTTGTTACTCATTCCCAGGGCAAGCAACAGCATTCTGTAATCTACCTGGCTAATAATGTTTTTGATACTTTTCATCTAGGAACTTGTCCAAACCTATTTTAAACCCAACTATGCTAGTCATCTTGCCCATGTCCCCTGGCAACGAATTCTACAGCTTGATAGTGCACTGAGTGAAAAAAACTACTTTCTATGATTAGTTTTGTATCTGTAGTGTCTCCTTGTTTTAATATTATTTGAAATCATAAATAGTCATCCTTTCCTTACACATTCCATCTCACTCATTATTCGATAAACTTCTGTCATGTCGTCTCTCAGCCCTCTCTTTTCCAAGCTGAAGACCCCTAACCTGTGCCACATCTCTTCATAGGTGAACATCTCTAATAGCTCTATCCCCTTTATCATTTCTGTTGCCCTCCTCTGCACCTTCTCATGAAAGAATTGCAATCTCTAAAGATACTGATGATAAAAAAATCATGGTGCAACTAAAGAAATTAAAATGGAGGTGGCTTCTTTTACAGTGTAATTCTCTTTATTTCAAAAGACAGTAGACAGAGGAAAAGTATTCCTTGCTGGAAGATACTACGACACTTTTACAAGACAAAGCAAAATCATTTCTTAACTGAAAGGGGACATTAAAGATGCAACTAATGGAAATCAGAGAAAAAGTCAGAGAATGTTGTGTATTTCAGAAGAAATAGAAGATGATGGTCCTGTTATGAATGCAGCAGGGGGCGCTATAGTTGTGTGAAATGTTCAGGCTCTGAGCCAAACAGACTTGGTTCCTTTCAACCTCTTATATCTTGTTCTGGCTCTGCTGCTTCTACCTAGGTGGATGCTGCTGAACAACAAAATGTGGTTAATATCTACCAGTTCCTCCTAATATACTATAGATCCAGCGAAATTTATGGAGACATTTCTGCCAAAGCTACTGGAAATTCAGTTTCTGAAGGTCTTTGAGAATGAAAGGCAGCATAAGAATGCCTTCCCGCAACACCAGCAACAAAAAAAGACCCAAATCCAGTGATGATTCATATTTTCAAACCCCTTCAATTATTGGAAATCCTGAAAACAAAGTCTGAGTACAGACACCTGAACTGTAGGAAGGAAAGAACATTTTGATTCTTGTAGATGTAATTAAAGTCACAACACAAAAAGGAAGCTTCTGGCAATGTGGGAGCAACTAAAAAAAAAAACACCTGAAAACAAAGTTATATCCAACAAGAATAAATGTCACTGTGATCAATAAGACCAAAACATTTGAGGATCTTGAAGAGATGCAAGGTTATATTGATTCTCATTCAGAAAATAAAATGGAAACTTGCTGATGATTCAGATATTCAGGAGGATTCTAACCAGAGTGGAAAGATGCTACAGTCTCTTTCAGCACTTAGCAATAATTTATTCAATACAGGTATTATCTAACAAACACATCAATCCATTCCCCAGCAGGGATAGTACTCATAATATATGCTTCTGGTGAATACAGAGGAGAGGATCCAGCTTACAGTCTCTGGAACATAGGATCTTGGGTCTGGTAGTTTATTAATCCTGCTGTATGGCTAGACAGCATTCAAGTTGCTAAGAACATTACAATGCCCTTGTATTCAGTAATTCCTTTTCTAAACCTTTGGGTCCTCGAGGGCATGGTTACTGATTCTGATACAACTGAATTCCCTCAGTGTAACTACCAGTAGCTCCACATCAGGACATTGGCTTTCATCATAGCACGCCACCAGTTCAAAACCCAACAAACCACATTTTTCCCTTAAGGAGAAAAACAGTAGGGCAAGATAGTGAGTTTTATGTACTGTAATCCTGGTTAAGAGACTGAGGGCCTATTTACCAATAGTTTTAATCTATTTTGTGTCTATAGGAAAATTGCTTAGTAAATAGGGACCTATGTGCTAATTTCTTATTTCCACATTAAATAGATTTGTGATTATAGTTGGACTAATAGCAGGAACACTGTGAGTACCTAAGGGACTTAGGAAGCATTTCTATCAGTTCATGTGGTTTGTTTATTTTAAGAATTTCAGGTCTGAAGGCAGTTTTGCTATTATGAAGTCTTATTGTATGTATATGACAATTTCCTATAAAAACAAAATGGAGTCCTGTATGTGCCCAATGTTCAATATATATCCTGTTAAATGTAATTGGTCTATAGAGAATGAATGATAAAAAAAATTTCACTTGTGCAGTTATGTACTGATACATCATTTTATTTTAAATGTGAAAGAATGAGTTTGGATTATGATCTATGAATTTAATAGAAAATATGGAGATGAAAATACCAGGGCACACGAAGGAATGGAGATCATTTATGAGAATGTTTTTGTTTTATAAGGACTATAAAAACATGCTTACAGTCCTAAAAGTACCATACTTAATGAAGAACAACCTTTAAGGAGGTTCAGTGTTTTATACACACCGAAGAAGGAGACTGTTGGATAATTCCGTATTTATACAGTGAGTCCTACTTGATGGAGGAGTCATCAGAGGAACTCCTCCTCTTCTTCTTCCTCTACCTCATCCTGGGTCTCAGGTGAGGCATCTATAAAAGGAAAAACAAGGCATATTGTTTCCAGATTATGATAAGCATATTTGTACAGCTTTAACTTATATAAGCCTGATATAAAAAAGAAAGCTTGAAAATATATGTTATCTAGGTCAATGGTTCTCAACCATTTTTCTGTCATGACTGTTACATGCGCCGGCCATGGCAGACCCGTGGCCTGGCCCCCTCACCTCTTTCAAAGTAATCCAGCATCTGGTCCCTCGTCTCTGGTGGCTGTGGGCCACTGTCTTCTTCGGGCCACCCCTGGGGCCTCCGGCTCTGCTGCAGCGCCTGATGTTCCACATCGGGCCTCTCTGAGTGGCCCACGGAGAGACACCATCCCGACCAGCACAGCGCCCCTCCCTAGGTGCTCATGCTGCACAGCTAATCCTTTAATAGGGCCCACGGCAGGAACCTGGCTGCAGCCCTGGATGATGACACCGGCAGAGCTCCGGTATATAAGCCCGGGCTCCGCTCTCTCAAATTGCCTTTGCAACAGGTCCCCTCGCTAGTCAAGTGCTCGTTGCTTCTTCTGTTCCTGGTTCCTGATCCTGATTGCCTTTGTTCATGTTTCCTTGTTCCTGAGTTCCTATTCCTTCATCTCTCCCTCGGATTGCTAATCTGGTTTGACTTCTGCATTGCCTGACTATTCAGTTGCCTCTCTCCAACCCGGTCCTCTGCTTTGCCTGACTACTCCATTGCCTCTCTCCAACCCCGTTCCTCTGCATTGCCTGACTACTCCATTGCCTCTCTCTAACCCTGGACCTCTGCATTGCCTGACTACTTCGTTGCCTCTCTCCAGTCCTGGACTTATGCTCCATCTCACCATCCTTTGACTCTCTCCTCGTCCAGACCTCAGCCTTGCTTGCCACTGCTTTCAGACTGCCGCCAGCCCTGAACCCAGTTTGCTTAAGTACACTTCTTCAGCCTTTGTCCTGGATGTGATTCATTCAGGCTTCAGCCTGCTCTTGCTCAGGCGCCCCCTGTCAGACTGTGTTTCTATTAGCGCCTGGGTCTCCACGACTCCACCTCATCCAGTACAGACTGATACCTACACTAGTTGCTGGATCCGGGCTGACCTTTGATCCACCCATCGATGACCACTGACGGAGGCCACCTAAGTCCAGCCAGCCCCAGCACCCAAAGGCTCCACCCATGGGGAAAGAAGGCTGGTTTTGGTGAAGCGCCAATACCCTCTCAGGTCCGGTCCCACTCGCCACCTGCTACCAACCCTACTACCGGTAGGAATTCTGCTGTGGCTGAGACTGACAATCCCATGCAGTTGGGTCGTGGGTGCTTGTCCCCGAATGAGCACCTCCAGTGGAGACAAACAGGCCTGTGTCTGTACTATGGGGCACCTGGCCATCATCTACAGACTTGTCCAGTCTGTCCAGGAAACTTCCCGGCCTAAGTTCAGTTGGGCGCAACATCCCCGGCCCCTCAACTATGCATGCCTGTTACCATAGTCTGGGACACTCAATCGTTTCCTGTCCTTGCTCTGTGGATTCTGGAGGAGGGGGTAATTTTATCCTTAGAGACCTGATTCAACTCCTGGGTATCAAAACCTGTCCTCTCGAGACTTCCTTGTGCATTGCTTCAATTTATGGAAAACCATTACCTGGTCGAGTCTCCTTAACCACAGAGTCAGTACGACTTCTTACTGGTGCTTTCCACTCCAAAGAAATTGAACTGTTGGTTCTAGAGAAGTCCATTCACCCGGTAGTTCTGGGCCTACCTTGCCTCCAACATCACTCTCCCCAATTTGATTGGGGGTCTCTCCAGCTGACAGAATGGGGCTCCACCTGTCAGACTTGTCTTCAGAAAGTGGCGCCTCCACAGTGGTTCCTCTGGTGACCACTTCCTCAGGCACACCTGCTCCCTACGCAGACTTTGAAGATGTGTTCTCGAAGTAGAATGTGGACCACCTACCTCCTCTTCGGAAATTTGACTGTTCCATCAATCTTCTGCCTGGAACCACGCCCTCCCCCCCAACCCTCCGAGGGCCTACCTATCCTCTGTTGCTTCCCGAGACCAAGGCCATGACAGAATATTTATTTATTTATTTATTTAACGTCTCTTATATACCGATAGCCGTTCGCACATCGTATCGGTTCACAAAGAACAAAAAACTTATGGGCAGCGCCCTTACAAATAACAGATAACAATACAAATAACCGGGGAAGGAGGCAATGCAACTTAATAGGTCAATAAATAGGGAGAAACTATAAATATAACATGCATAAAACTATATACAAAGCATCAGTCGTCGTCAAAAACGTCAAGGCATAAATCGGTGGTCGTGGGCATTCTTGGTCGAGGTCGTGGAGCATACTTAATCGTAGGTTGCTGAATAATTATGAATTGGATGGTGTCAGGGGATAGGCTTGCTGGAAAAGCCAGGTTTTCAATTTTTTTTTTAACTTGGGGGTGTAGGACTCCATGCGTATGTCATAGGGCAATGAGTTCCATATTGAGGGTCCGGCAAGGGAGAAGGCTCTGCTTATGGTGGAGGATAGTTTGAGAGATTTGATGGGTTGTGTGCGTAAGGTTCCTTGCAGGGCAGGGCGGGTGGGTCTGTTGGAGGTACGTGGGAGGAGGGGGGGGGTTGATCCAACTGAGATTGGAGTGTAGCAGACTTTTGTGTATGAGGGAGAGTACTTTATAAAGTATTCTTGAGCGAATTGGGAGCCAGTGTAATTGGATGAGGGTGGGAGTAATATGGTCTCTTTTTTTGGACTTTGACAGTATCCGGGCGGCGGCGTTTTGTAGCAGCTGTAACGGCTTGATGTGTGATGTGGGG
Organism: Rhinatrema bivittatum; assembly: GCF_901001135.1. Taxonomy (NCBI): domain Eukaryota; kingdom Metazoa; phylum Chordata; class Amphibia; order Gymnophiona; family Rhinatrematidae; genus Rhinatrema; species Rhinatrema bivittatum. The sequence continues at coordinate 154,098,808 of NC_042619.1, forward strand.
ATGCCAAGGAGGAGTGCATTACAGTAGTCTATTTTTGACAGTATAATAGACTGGAGCACAGTACGAAAATCCGAGAAGTGTAGAAGGGGTCTAAGTTTTTTTATCGTTTGCAGTTTAAAGTAGCATTCCTTCAAGACAGATTTGATGAATGGTTTAAAAGTAAGATGACTATCAATAAGGACACCTAAATTGCGAATGTGCGTGGGGAAAATCGTGGATGAGTATGTGGGGGGGATGGCAGGGAATGGTTGCCTATTGGAGATGATAAGTAGTTCAGTTTTGTTGGGATTTAGTGCGAGGTGCATATCGGTGAGTAGTTGGTTGATTGAGGAGAGACAGGATTCCCAATTTCGTAGCGCAGTCTGGAGGGAGTCAGAGAAGGGGAATATGATTTGCACATCGTCAGCATAAATGAAGTGGTTGATGTGGAGTTTGGTGAGGAGGGTGGTAAGGGGTAACATGTAGATATTAAAAAGGGTGGAGGAGAGTGAAGAACCTTGGGGTACACCTTGAGGGAGACTGATCGGGTCAGATTCATTGTTATCCACTAAGACAGTATAAAATCGGTTCTGGAGATACGATTGTATCCAGGCCAGTGCATTGCCAGTGATTCCAATACTCCTGAGGATGTTGAGGAGGGTATCATGATTAACTGTGTCGAACGCAGCAGATATGTCAAGCATGGCAATCAGATACGAGCAACCTGCGTCTGTTCCTCTGCTGAGTGTGTCGTGGAGGGAGAGTAATAATGTTTCAGTACTTAAATGGTTCCTGAAACCATGTTGGGTGGACGGGAGAATATTGTTTTGTTCAAGATGATCGGAAAGGCGAGCATTCACTAACTTTTCAAGGACCTTAGCTAGGAGAGGTAAGTTGGAAACGGGTCTGTAATTTGATACGGTGGAGGGGTCCAGATTGGGTTTTTTAAGTAGCGGTTTCACTACCGCTCGCTTGAGAAAGTTGGGAACAGTGCCATGCTCGAGGGAGCAGTTAAGAATGTTTGATAGGGGTTTGGCGATCACTTTAGGTATAGATAGAAGGAGATTAGAGGGGATAGTTTCAGAAGGATGGGATGAGGGTTTCATTTTTTTTAGGATGTTCTCTACTTCCAGGGAGGAAGAGGGGTCAAAAAAGGATAGGGAGACTGCAGAGTTGAAAGTAGGAATAGAAAGGTTGAAAATATTATGAGAGAACTGTGCTGTAATGGAGGCGACTTTATTTTCAAAGAAATGTGCTAAATCATTGGAGCGATTTTTAGATGAAATAGCTGGTTGTTGTATGGGGGAGGGAGAGGTAAGGTCAGCAACCAAGGAGAAGAGGGCCTTAGGGTTATATTGGAGTCCATGTATTTTTTTGGCATAGTATTCACATTTGGTTTGTAAGATAGAGTTTCTATATTCGTGCATGTGTTGGTAATAAATAGTTTTGGTTGCAGGGGATTGGAGTTTACGCCAAGACCTTTCAGCCGCTCTAAGCTGAGTTTTGAGGATTCTTAGGGCAGTTGTGTACCAGGGTTTTCTATTTCTACGGTTGGGGTTGACATGTCTCATTTTTATTGGGCAATGTTTATTGGCAATGGTACTTGTAAGATCGACCCAGGAGGAGAAGGCGTTATCTGGGGATGAGAGGTCAATTTGATTATCTATATCAGAGCAAGCTTGTGTAATGGTATCTACAGAACAGGTTTGGCGATATTTGAAGGATAAGGGCTGACAGGGCAAGGTGGGGGGACATTGTGGGAGGGTGAGTTTTGTCTGAATCAGGGAGTGGTCGGACCAGGGTATTGCCATGCATGATGGGGGATTGCTTATGTTAATGGATGAGTTGATAAAAATAAGATCTAGGGTATGGCCGGCTTTGTGTGTGGGAGAGGTCACAATTTGTTGGAACCCCATTGCTTCAAGGGATGACAGGAAAGCTTCACAGGCGGGGGATTGCAGGGACGTATCCACATGTAAATTAAAGTCTCCTAGGATAATCGTGGGTACGTCGAGGGATAGAGAGTTAGCAAAGAATTCAATGAGGGGGGATGAATCCTTTTCTAGCAGACCTGGGGGAGTATAAACGAGACATAGTTGGAGATATTTGGATTTGAAAAAGCCAATTTCGTACTGATTTGGGATATCACATTTCTGCCTCAAAAGTTGCAGGTCTTTTTTAACAGCCAGGAGTATGCCACCTCCTCTCTTCTTTTTCCGAGGTATGGAGAAAACATCGTAGTTATCTAGGGGAAGTTGGTTGATGAGAGGGGTGTCATGTTGTTTGAACCAGGTTTCAGTGACAGCGCATAATTCTGGTTTAGAATCAGTAAGAATGTCATGTAAGATGTTGGTTTTCTTCAGGAGTGATTGTGCGTTGAACAAATGATTGAGATGAGTGAGAGACTGATGGCTTGGGTGCGTGTGAGGGTGTGTATTGGGATGAGTCTTCTTTTGTTGTGTGTGGACTTATGGAGTGTGGTCTGGTGTGCTAGTGGAAAAATGCTATTTGGGTGGGGTCTATACTGATAGGATAAGGGGCAGTCACCAATTAAAGGAGGCATAGCTGGACTGTGATGTTAAACTGGAGGTGAGCAGGGCAGCCAGACAAATTATAAGTGAAAAGCCCACGAATGATTGAGATAATGCTGAAAGGGAATAACAATAATGCTAAAAATATGCACAAAACCAGGCTAGACACAGTATACAGCAGCTTGTAGCGTGACGGCGGTGTGTATCACATTTCAAAGAGAAAAGAGAGACGCAGATTAAACGCTACCGGGGGTTAGGCCGGATACAACCGTATACTACAGTCCACGGTATAACGTATATCGCAACTTACTGCCTTGTTCAAAGATGGTTCTGGAGGTTTTGTAATGATCGCTTGTACATGTCCGAGTATAAGGGCGGGGACCACGCCAGCCTTCTGGGCTGTCAGAAAGGGCTGCTCGAAGGGGCGCTCAAAGGGGCAGGCCCCTTTGTCGCGCTCCTTAGGCGCGCGACGCATGGCGCGCGACGCTGGAGCTGTATGGATTTTAAAGTCCCTCTGGGGCCTTCCCTATTGGCTCGAGGTAGGTGGTTGTAGGCGGGCCTTGATTGCAGGTCTGGGTGGACAGAACGGCGTCGGGGCGGCGCGGTAGGCCGCGTGGTCATTCGCGGACCCAGCGGGGGGAAGGGAGAAATTAGCTGGCCTTACCCCGATGGGTCCGTGGCGCCGATCGCGCAGGCCCTCCCTCGCTTCCGCTGCCGCCTGTGCCGCTGCGGATCGCCGTCGCTGGAGCCGATTTGGAGTCGAAAGAGGCAGTATCCGGCGCTGTAGGAATTTTAAAGTCCCTCTGGGGCCTTCCCTATTGGTTCGAGGTAGGTGGTTGTAGGCGGGCCTTGATTGCAGGTCTGGGCGGACGGAACGGCGTCGGGGCGGCGCGGTAGGCCGCGTGGTCGTTCGCGGACCCAGCGGGGGGAAGGGAGAAATTAGCTGGCCTTACCCCGATGGGTCCGTGGCGCCGATCGCGCAGGCCCTCCCTCGCTTCCGCTGCCGCCTGTGCCGCTGCGGATCGCCGTCGCTGGAGCCGATTTGGAGTCAAATCTTGCAAAGGAGTTTGTTCGCCCCTCTACCTCCCCTGCTGGCGCAGGGTTCTTTTTTGTCACAAAAAAGGACGGATCTATAAGACCGTGTATCGACTACCATGGTCTGAATGCAATCACTCTCAAGGACAAGTACACTCTGCCCTTGATATCTGAATTGTTTGATTGGCTACACAGAGCCTCTATCTTCACCAAGTTAGACTTACACGGAGCCTATAACTTGGTGTGTATCTGCCCTGCTGACATCTGGAAGACTGCTTTCAACACCAGAGATGGACATTACAAATATTTAGTGATGCTCTTCGGCCTTTGTAATGCACCTGCAGTTTTCCAGCGAATGATTAATGAAATCTTCAGGGATCTCTTGTACATCAAAGTTTTGGCATACCTGCTGGATGACATTCTTATCTTCTCCAAGGACCTGATCATGCACCATACCGATGTTTGTACTGTACTTCAATGTCTTCGGGAGAACCATCTGTTCACGAAGTTGGGCAAGTGCCTGTTTGAAAAATTCAGTTTACTCTTTTTGGGGTACATAATCTCCCAACAGGGATTCTCAAATGATCCTGTGAAACTAAAAGGAATCCAAGACTGGCTACAACCCGTGGGCCTGAAGGCACTTCAATGTTTTCTAGGATTCATGAATTACTTACTTCCTTGTTGAAGGTGAAGAAGAGTAGACCCTGTGATGGTCTGACATGCTGGATCATCAAATACTGATTTGAACAGGTTCAAGAAGTCAGTCAGATCATTTAAAACAGGATGTCTGCATTCCCAGAGAGGTGAAGCCCAGGCCAGGGCTCTTCCATCGAGTAGCAATAGGATATAGATAGTCTTGGAAACAGCATTGGGAAAGTAGTTTGGTTGCAATGAGAAGTGCATACAGCACTGATTAATAGGGGTGTGCATTCGTTTCCTACGTATTGGTAATCCGCAACGTATAGGGCCATATTCGTTGTATTCATGGGGAAGCGAAACGTATCACGAGTCCCCACGAATATAACGAATCTTCGCCGAATGATTCGGCCATCTAAAGGAGTGAATTTAAACAAACCCCCCGCCCTCCTGACACTCCCAAGACTTACCAAAACTCCCTGGTGGTCCAGTGGGGGGTGACATAGTGAGAGCAAAGGCTCACTATGTCGGTGCCATCTTGTGCTCCTACCATGTGACAGGGACTGACCAATGGCACCGGTAGCCCCTGTGACATAGTAAGGGCAAAGGCTATCGGTGCCATTTTGCTTATTGGCAGCCGACAGCCCGAGTGCAGGAGATCGCTCCCGGACCCCTGCTGGACCACCAGGGACTTTTGGCAAGTCTTGGGGGACCCTCCTGACCCCCACAAGACTTGTCAAAAGTTCCTGGTGGTCCAGTGCCATCTTGTTCTCCTACCATGTGACAGGGGCTGACCAATGGCACCGGTAGCCTCTGTGACATAGTAAGGTCAAAGGCTATTGGCGCCATTTTGATTACTGGCAGCCAACGGCCCGAGTGCAGAAGATTGCTCCCAGGGACTTTTGGCAAGTCTTGGGGGACCCTCCTGACCCCCACAAGACTTGCCAAAAATCCCTGGTGGTCCAGCAGGGGTCCGGGAGCGATCTCCTGCACTTGGGCTGTCGGCTGCTCGGGCTCTCTTTCTACACTAATGCTCATGAATATGTGGAAGGCTGAAATCCAATTGTTCAGCGTTTTGGCAATTCTCTATTTTCCGTTGGTGGTATTTTTCTTTGCTTTCACTGGATCTCTCACCTTGATCTGGGAGCAGGAACGGAAAAAAATACCACCAACGGAAAATAGAGAATTGCCAAAACGCTGAACAATTGGATTTCAGCCTTCCACATATTCATGAGCATGTACCAGGAATTCAAAACTGCATCGCTGACTCTCTCTCCTATGAAAAGTGGATTTATTTTAGATCACTGGCACCAGCAGCAGAGAAGACAGGCACCCCGGCACCGGTGGAAGTATGGAGACTTGGCCACCTGAAATTTGGAGAATGATCATGGATTCATTGTCAATCAACACCAGAAGGAACTACATCACAGCCATATCTGATCTTCGAGAATTCCTTGAAGAGAAGAGACGCATACTAAGTTGTCCAATCAGTATGAACACCCTCACACACTACATCATGCAACAAGAAGAAGAAGGCCTGGCTCGTTCAACTATAGCTTCCCGCCTGGTTGGCATAGCCTTTATCTCAAAAGCCTTAGGGCACGGAAACCCAGCAACACAATTCACAATTCAGAAGATCATGAAAGGTTGGGCCAAGGCTACTAGCAGATCGAAAGATAAAAGGCGACTCATCACGTTCCAATGCCTGAAGAAGATACTGCAGGCACTACACCTCATTTGCTATGACCGCTATGAGGTGACTCCATTCAGCTGCGCTTTCTCACTGGCATTCTTTGCAGCCCTTAGAATCAGCGAGTTGGTAGCCGGATCAAGAAAAGGAGCAAGGGGTTCGGGCTTGAAAGTAGAAGATTTGGAAGTAGGAAACAACAAGATGTCACTCTTTATCAGGTGTTCCAAGACAGATCAAACAGCAAAAGGAAGCAAGGTAGAATTACACCAGCTCAGAGGAAGTACATGCCTGCTAGGGAACCTAAAACAGTTCCTAGCTCTTCGCTCAGGCATATAAGGGTTGTTACTAATCCACTAGAACAAGCGCCTGCTCTCACGCTTCCAATTTACATGTGTGCTGCAGCAGGCCCTAAAAGCAGTGGGTATTGAACCTTCAGATTTTACATCCCACTCTTTCAGAATAGGCAATCACAGCCTTAGCTTATGGCCTGCCCACAGTGGCCATAATGGGAATAGGGAGATGGAAATCCAGAAGATACCAAACATACATAAGGCATGAAGAATATTTTAAAGCGTAAAAAACATGAAACCAAAATAGCCTTAATCTTCTGTTATCTCATTTCAGACACAGGGGAGCGACACATTTGGATCATCGGTCACTCTTACATCACACGAGCATTAGGACGGGCAAAAACAAGACCATTGGGCATACATTTGGGTATGGCAAGCTATGGGTGGTCAGTAACATGGAAAGGGCACCTGGACATGATGTGGGACCAACTGATGCCTTCAATATTGCAAACAATGAGGAATCACCTGCCCCCAAATGCATTAATGTTGCACCAAGGGGGAAATGACCTGACATCTACATGCAGTGTTGAGCTCGTACAGAAGATACAAAACGATTGCATAGCCATTTCCGAATTAACGCTAAGAACATGCGTCATATGGTCCTGCATCATCCCCAGGCGAATATGGAGGGGTGAACGCTCGTACCAAGTCATAGAAAAAACAAGGCAAAAAATAAACAAATGGATGACCCAATTCATGCTAATTATTGGAGGCTTTAGCATATCACATGATATGATAGAAGAACAATGCCCTTGATTATTCAGGCCTAGACATATTTAACTCCAATTTACAGGATGCACTCGAGGCCATTAGAGACATGTTTGGCCGCAATGCAAGCTAGCGGGGTCTTCCCAGCAATAGAAGCCGCATCACCGGGAGATCGTGGTGAGGTGACCAGAAGGCGATAAAAGGGGGCTAAGCAAGTGATGCCCGCAAATGGAAACTAACCCAAAAAAGCGATGAGACACAGCTAACAAAGTTTGACATTTTCTCCGCTCATTTTAACGGCGAGGGACATATGAAGATGGCAAGCATATATGTTGGGGTCCCAGACTTCTACGGAATGGGCCCCTGGCCAAAACAACAGGGCAGCTGGCTACTCCAGACCAATGGCTTCAACGGCTGAGAACGAACAAAAGACTGAGAGGAAAAGAATTGGGCAAGAAAGCAAATCATGGTCACCCCCTATTAGAGTAGGAAGTTCAAACTATATGCAAATGTTGTTAGGTTTATATTTATAAATGTTTAAAATCCTAAGTTGGATTATGTATTATTTATTTATTTATTTATTTATTTACTTACTTATTTATTTGGAACTTTTATATACGACATTCATGTGCAAAAGAACATATCATATTTTCATAAGAACAACATATTTTCGAAGTTCGGACTATTAAGCATTGTTCTATGTACACCATATCCATGGTAATCCCTTTCTGGTTATATGTAAACCGAACCGATATATACCAGTACATGATCTTCGGTATAAAAAAGTCTTTAAATAAATAAATAAATATCAGATCGGTTTACAGTGGAATGAGAAAGCATAAATGAATGCATTACATCGAACAAGGGATATCGGTAACTGGGATCAAAAGGGAACGGATAAGTACTCAGCTCTTCCAGAGGGCTTCAAACTGAAATAAAACAACAACATACAACGTCACATTTCTATAATACATAACAGATGAACAAGGGCTGAATATGCTAGAAGATGATGTCAAGGGGAGCAAAACCAAAGAAACTGGGAGAACATGGAACAATGCGCAAGTTACAGGGGAAGGGATCAGGAGTGGAGACAAACCAAAGGAAGAGGACAAATTAAAATTGAATAATTAAAAGCATAACCTGTCTGCAACGCTATGCCTGGTTCATAGGACAAGATGCTGAACTGAGAGCTAGTTGGGAAGTAAAGTGAAAAGGTGGTTGTATGGGTCATCTGGGATTAAGGAAAGGCTTGATTGAACAGCCTTGTGCTGTCGCAAAAAGACCCACATAAAAGATCTCGTTGTTTGAAAAAAGCGAGTGTGTATTGCATCATTTTTATTAAGTAAGTGATGGTAAATTATGCATGGTAGGAGGAAGAGGATGCTTGCCCTTACACCTATTGTGCCTCTATAGCACTTAAACATTTTTTTTTCAATGGCCAATTTATCAATAAGATTAAAGGAACAGCAATGAAGGTTCCATGGCCTCCTTGGTTGCCTATTTATATGTAGCCCAAATTGAAGAGACATTATTGGCCTTCAATATTTTTATGGGCACAGTTCAATGATGATTTTTTTTTTTTCATTTGTAAAGGGTGTGATGCAGTACGACCTGGCCCGGGGCAGAAACAGCTGAGACACAGCCGAGCAGAAGCTAGTGGTACCAAACTTAGCTACCGGAGGGCGCTGAGGAAGGTAGCAAAGACTACACTTCCCAGGTTCCCCGAACCAACACCTGACCCCTGGCTGGAGCCTGAGCAGGAACAGGTGGAGGAAATTGGGACTGATCCCTATGACTCAGCAGAATCTATGGAGGCTGAGGAAGAGGGCGTGCCTCCGTGGTGGACCTGGCCACAAAAGCCCGGCTCCTCAGAGTCTCTGGAGGAGGAGATGGAGGTAAGCTGGGGAGAGGAAAGCTCCAGCTGTTCCTCTATGGAGGTGGAATAACCAGGAGGTTGGGGGATGGTAAATCCTGTATTGCTGTATGGATGTATGAGACAGGTGGGAAGGGAATTGTGTTTTAAATGCTGTGTACCCTGGGGCTTGTAAGGACAACCCCGCATTAATATAAGGCTGCAGCCGCTGAGCTACAGCACCACATTAAACTCCTTATTGATTAAGATCCTTTTTCTGTGTACTGCTTGGGAGTGCCAGGACTGGGCCTGGCACTCTGACTAGAGGCTGTGAGGAGTCCATAGCAGCGCTATGCTTGAGCTGTGCAAGGGGACAAGACGTGTCATAGGAGTGAAGCCAGAGGCCTGAAGCCCAGCAAAGCCCCACAGCATGCTGAGCGGAGGGACCTGATCGTGACAAGGGTCTGAAGAATCTCTATTCCTTTTCTTAGCATACATTAACAAAAGAGACCGAAATCTACAATTTTGAATATACCATCACAGTTACAATTTTTTTTCCCTAGGCCTGCTCATTTACAAACAAGACAATAAATTAGCTAGACCATATTTACAAAAGTATCAAATAGGAATACCCTCTTACAATTTGACAACTTTCATCCCCATAATTTATGAACTAAAATCCCTGTGAGCAAATTTTTAAGGCTTAGATGTTTATGTGATTCTATGGCAGAATTCAAATCACAAGCTCACCATATGCAAGACACATTTTTAACTAGTGGATACCTACTAAAGGTGATCAAACAGGCATATAAACATGATCTGTGAGCAAATAGAGACCTTCTACTCAAAACACAGAAACAAACTACTATGGACTGCCCAGTGTGCATTATCAAATTTTCACATAAATCAGATGCTATACAAAATATTGTTTTGAAACATTGGAATTTGTTGGAGTTCAATATGATCTTTCTACGCAGACCAATTTTTGCTCAAATGCAGGGTCAAAATAAGTGAGATAGACTGGCTTAGCATCATAATCAATTAGGAAAATAATGGCCAATTTTCAGGTAACCATTGCTCAGTCTGTATTAATGTAAGCCACTCTGGGCAGGAACCAAATTAATGTCACAGTGTTACATGGGGTTTCCTCTTAAAATAATCAATTCCTTAGATGATAACCAGGTAAGTTTATAATCAATAATAAAGTAGAATATGAAATAAAAGACAGGTGTTAAATAGTTAAAATTCTGTTTATTTTTAATTTCCCTTTCTCAAGAGAATTAAGCTGGTGTTAAGCATAAAGTAATAAATGCACTTTTTTTCCTTCTCAAAAAGGTTTTTCTAATGCCAAGGTTATAGTATGCAAGACACATAAATACAATTTATTCCTAAGAAATTTTCTTACTTCGTATTAGTCAATGCAATAACAATCACAAAGAAATTGTGAATAAAGAATGAAGAACCTGGTTCTTTTACAAATAGTGAATTATGAATCAGATAAGTAACACATTCACTTTCTTTCTTATAGTCACTGTATTTCTTCTAACAGGTACTTAACTCTAACTCCTGGTAATCTTTCATGAATTATTTTTGTCTTCCAAGGGCCATTTTGTTGCCCGTTGTAGCGAGCGTCCGGGAAACACTTTGACCTAGGGACAGTTGGGAAGCTAACCCTAGGTCACACCACTTCGGACTCCCCATGCATTGTGCCGGTGTCCTTACTCTTCCCCGAGGGAGGAGTTCAATATGCAAGCCCTGATTGACTCGGGATCCAGGGGGAACTTCATACTTAAGGATTTAGTTCAGCAACTCCAGATTGGAGTTCAACCCCAAAAGCCCCCTCTCCGCGTCTCCTCCATTCAGAGGAGACTCCTTCCTGGCAGCATCGCTACCCACACCAAGACTTTCATCCTACGCACGGGCATTCTGCATCAGAAGGAGATCTCCTTCCTCATCCTAGAGAAGTCCATGCATCCGGTCATCCTGGGGCTACCTTGGCTTCAGAAGCATTCACCTGTAATCTCATGGTATTCCCTCCAGGTGGCATCCTGGGGACCAGCGTGCTTTGATTCCTGCCTGGCTACAGTTCCTCAGCCACCGATACCTTTCCTGATGTCGACCGTGGTACTGCCACCCCACTACCAGGACTATCTCGATGTGTTTTCCAAGGAGAAGGCCGAGATCCTCCCGGAGCACCACCCCTCTGACTGCACGATCAACCTGTTCCCGGTTAAAACGCCACCACAAGCACGGGTCTACCCGTTGTCCCTTCCAGAAACACAAGCCATGTCTGCGTACATCCGGGACCGAGGCAAAGAAAGACGGGTCCCTCCGACCCTGCATGATTACCATTGCTTGAACGGCATTACCAGGCGGGATCGGTACCCTCTGCCTTTGATCCCGGAACTTCTGGACAGGCTACAAGGGGCCAAGGTGTTCACTAAGCTGGATCTCTGTGGGGCGTATAACCTGGTACGGATTCGCCCGGGCGATGAATGGAAAACTGCATTTAATACAAGGGATGGCCATTATGAGTACTTAGTCATGCCCTTCGGCCTCTGCAACACCCCGGCGGTTTTTCAAAACTTCATGAATGAGGTCCTCAGAGACATGCTACACTCCTCGGTCATCGTTTACCTCGATGATGTGCTCATATACTCCAAAGACTTGGAAACGCACCACCAGGATGTCCGACGAGTACAACAGAAGCTGTGAGACAACTGACTTTATGCTAAGTTTGAGAAGTGCATTTTCGAGCAGGATTCGTTACCCTTCCTAGGGTACATTGTATCCTCCACAGGTTTTCTCATGGACCCTGAGAAGGTTGCAGCAATCAGGTACTGGCCACAACCACAGGGGGTGAAGGCACTCCAACGATTCCTGGGATTCACCAACTTTTACCTGCAATTTATCCCCCACTACTCCCAGAAGGTAGTTCTACTGATGGCCCTTACCAGAAAGGGTGCCGACGCTAAGCACTGGCCACCAGTGGCCCTACAAGCCTTCCAAGAATTGAAGGAAGCCTTCCTCCAGGACACTTGCCTTCACCACCCTGACCCTCAATGCCCGTTCATCGTGGAGGTCGACGCCTCCGACGTAGCGGTTGAGGCCGTTCTAAGCCAGCTGTCCAATGGAGGTAAACTCCTGCCATGTTCCTACTACTCCTGCAAGTTCTCCCCTGCCGAGAGGAACTACAGCATAGGGGATAAGGAACTACTGGGCATGAAACTTGCATTTGAGGAGTGACGGCAATGGCTAGAGGGGGCCCAGCACCCGATCATCATTTACACAGACCACAAGAACCTGGAATACCTGTGTCGTGCCCAGTGCCTTAACTCATAGCAGGCGCGCTGGTCACTCTTTTTCAGCCATTTCAATTTTTCCCTCTGGTACCGACCAGCATCCAAGAATGTCCAGGCGGATGCGCTCTCCCGCACGACGGAGACAGAAGATACCATCAATCTGCCTCAGTACATTCTGGATCCAGCCCAAGTTCTTCTGGCCACGTCTGAGGTGGCTCCCGTGGGTAAGACAGTGGTGCCAGCTCATTCCCGTAGAAAGATCTTAGCATGGGCCCATGATTCCCTGACAGCCGGGCACCCAGGGGCAGCCAGGACCCTAAAGCTGCTGACAGAGTTCTACTGGTGGCCGCAGGTCAAGAAAGATGTACGACTCTATGTCCAGTCGTGTCCTACCTGTGCCCGGCAGAAGCCTCTACACGAATGCCCCTGGGGGCTCCTGTAGCCACTACCCATTCACACGGAGCCCTGGACTCACCTGTCCACAGATTTTATTGTTGATTTGCCACTTTCTGATGGAAAGACCGTGATTTGGGTCACAGTCGATCGGTTCTCGAAGATGGCCCACTTCGTGTCTCTTGCCAAACTGCCTTCAGCACCCGAGTTGGCTACTCTCGTCCCACAGCACATCTTCCAACTACATGGACTTCCTTCGCACATTACCTCGGACTGTGGTCCCCAGTTTACGGCAAAATATTGGAAGTCCCTCTGAAGGAAGTTCAGGGTGCAACTGGATCTGACCACCACCTTCCACCCTCAGGCCAATGGCCAGGCCTGAGGGTGGAAGGCCAACAGAACGCTAAAGGTCAACAGAACGCTAAAGGCCTTCCTCCGGGCCTTCATCGAAGATCTGCAAGATGACTGGGTTACCTTGTTACCCTGAGCGGGATTCTCCTATAACCGCCATAAGCACTCTGCGACCAGCCAGTCTCCATTCCAGTTGGTCTACGGGAAGATTCTGAGGCCTCCTCTGCCACTGCCTTTGACGGTACCATCCCCCGCAGTTCAGCTTATGGCACAACAGTTGTGCAACCTATGGAGAACTTCCCAGGAAAAGCTCCGCTTGGCATCTGCCAAGGCTAAGAAGTATGCCGACAGACTACGGTGCCCGGCCCCGGTCTTCCTCCCAGGAAGTAAAGTCTGGTTGAGCTCCAGAAATATCCGGTTATGGGTCCCTTCCATGTGCCTGGCCCCCAGTTATATTGGTCCATTTACAGTGGCAGAGCGAGTAGGGACTGTATCCTACAGACTACGAGTACCGTCCACTTTGCGGATTCATAACGTGATCCACATGTCCCTGCTTAAGCCTGAGGTGCTCTCCACCTTTCAAGACAAGCCTCCGGAACCCACCGCCACTGAGGCTGAGACAGACGGCACCTATATGGTGAAAGACATTCTGGATGTTCGATTCCACCGCCGCCGGTGGAAATACCTCCTCTCATGGGAGGAATATTATTTATTTATTTATTTATTTAGAACTTTTTTTATACCGACATTCATGTAGAGAAATTACATATCAAATCAGTTTACAGTGAAACAAAAACATTGCAAAAAGCATTACAATGAAAAGGGGTTACAATGAACTAGGAGAACAAGGTAGAACTAAATTTACTATTAGAGAAACTGTTGAGTAACAAAATCTGACTTGGAGCAATACGTGCGAATAACAAATAAAAGAGCTTATGACCTATAATAAGCTGTTAAGAGCAATCCAATCTAGACCAGATAGTGAGAACAATCAGAGCGGAGAAGAGAGCATTCCTGGTTGGTGGGAGGTTCGTCCGGTTAAGGAAATGCCTGACTGAATAACCAAGTTTTTAGATTTTTTTTTGAACGTTAGATGGCATGGTTCTTGCCTGAGATCTGAGGGAAGAGCATTCCATTGTGAGGGACCAGTGGTGGATAGGGCATGTTTCCTAAAGGTGGTCTTTACTGGGGGGGCATAGAGAGTGCCTTTGTTGGCAGATCTGACTGGTCTGGAAGATTCATGGGGACGAAAAGGAAAATTAAGATCAAGCAGAGTTAGGTTGTGAGTGGCTTTATGAATCATCATAAGGACTTTATAGAGAATTCTGAATTTGATGGGTAGCCAGTGTAGGCTCCGAAGTATGGGCGTGATGTGCTCTCTTTGGTTAGTATTGGACAGTAGAGATGTGAATCGTGTGCCCGATCGTTTTAACGATCAGGTTCGGATGGTGGGAGAAAAAAATCGGATCGTTAGAGATGTGAATTGGAATTGGTTCCAATTCCAATTCACATTGTTAATTTTTTAGTGAGGCCTGAGCAGATAAAAAAAAACCCACCCCGACCCTTTACAAATGACCCCTTTGCTCTCCCACCCTCCCGAACCCCCCCCCCCCCAAAATGTTAAATTACCTGGTGGTCCAGTGGGGGGGGGGGGGTCCCGGCGCGATCTCCCACTCTCGGGCCATCGGCGCCATTTTGGCTACCACTGATAAAAAAGGCGTCGATGGCCCGATAAAAAAAAAACACCCCAACCCTTTACAAATTACCCCTTTGCTTCTCCCACCCTCCCGATCCCACCAAAAACCTTTTACATGTACCTGGTGGTCTAGCGGGGGGTCCGGGAGCAATCCCTTCAATCATACCCTCGGTGCCGGTGCCGGTGCTGGAAGTTTCAAAATGGCGCAGATCGCCTTTCCCTCACTTTGTCACAGGGAGCGACGGTCACTCCCTGTGACAAAGTGAGGGCAAAGGCGATCGGCGCCATACTGGTCGCTCCCTGTGACCACTATGTCACAGGGAGCGACCGTCGCTCCCTGTGACATAGTGAGGGCAAAGGCAATCGGCGCCATTTTGAAACCTCCAGCACCGGCACCGAGGGTATGATTGAAGGGATGGCTCCCGGACCCCCCGCTAGATCACCAGGTACATGTAAAAGGTTTTTTGGGGGGTCGGGAGGGTGGGAGAAGCAAAGGGGAAATTTGTAAAGGGTCGGGGTGGGTTTTTTTTATCGAGCCATCGGCGCCATTTTTATCAGTGGTAGCCAAAATGGCGCCGATGGCCCAAGAGCGGGAGATCGCGCTGGGACCCCCCCCCCACTGGACCACCAGGTAACTTAACATTTTGGGGGGGTTCAGGAGGGTGGGGGAGGGTAAGGAATTGGTTTTAAAGGGTCGGGGTGGGTTTAGGGGTTGTTTTGGTGTGCCGGTTTTCCCGCCCTCCCCCAAATAATTCCCGTGCCCTATTTAACGATACAATACAAATGCCCCTGACAATAAATCGGGGGCATTTGTATTGTATCGTGCACTCTAACGATTTAGAATGATTTTAAAATTATCTGACGATAATTTTAATCGTTCAAAAACGATTCACATCCCTAGACAGGATCCTGGCAGCAGAGTTCTGTACAATCTGAAGAGGTCTGATTGTGTTTGCTGGGAGACCTAGAAGGAGTGAATTGCAGTAGTCAATTTTTAAGAAAATTATGGATTGAAGCACCGTGCGGTAGTCATGAAAGTGGAGGAGGGGTCTCAACTTTTTCAAGACTTGTAATTTAAAGAAACAGTCTTTTGTGGTTGTGTTGACAAATTTTTTAAGGTTGAACTGACTGTCAAGCAAAACACCGAGGTCTCTCACCTGTGGGGAGATATTTAATTGTGAAGTGATTGGTGTATTGGTTAGTCCATTATTGTCGTCTTGGGAGATGATAAGGATCTCAGTCTTGTTGGTGTTCAGGACTAGGTTGATGCTTGTGAGGAGGTGGTTGATAGATTATAGGCACTTGTTCCAGAAGCTGAGGGTTTTGTCAAGGGAGTCTTTGATAGGGATGAGGACCTACACATCATCCGCATAGATGTAGTGGGTTAGATTAAGATTTGTGAGAAGCTGGCAAAGCGGAAGGAGGTAAATGTTGAAGAGGGTAGGAGAGAGAGATGAGCCTTGTGGGACTCCCAGTGAGGAACTGACGGGGTGGGATTCTTTGTTGTTGATTTTGGCCTTAAAGCATCTATTACTAAGGAAAGACTTGAACCATCTGAGTGCTGTGCCTGTAATACCAATGTCCATGAGATGATCTAATAGTATTGAGTGGTTCACTGTGTCAAAAGCCGCAGATAAGTCTAAAAGCACGAGAAGGTACGGTTGTTTTTTTTCTAGGCTGAGCAAGATGGAGTCTGAGAGTGTAATTAACAGAGATTCTGTGTTTAGTGCTTTGCGGAAACCGAACTGAGCCGGGGCAAGTATCTTGTGGGAGTCCAGATATTCCGAGAGTTGCTTGTTGACGACTTTTTCCAATAGCTTGGCAATGAACGGTACGTTAGCTATAGGACGGAAGTTGGCGGGATCATCTGGTGACAGGTTCGGGGTTTTTTAGCAGCGGTTTGAGAATCGCGAGCTTGAGGGCGTCTGGTACTAGTCCTTGTGCAAGGGAACAGTTTATGATTTCCGAGATGGGCTTAGCAATGGTTTTGGGATGGAGATGAGAAGATTTGATGGTATTGGATCTGAAGAATGAGAGGAGGGCTTGAACCTCTTGAGCAAGATTTCTATCTCCAAAGAGAATGTGGGCTCGAAATTATCAAGTCTGGATTTTTGCTGAGTTGTGGGGTTGTAGTGGAGAGGTGGTTGGTTATTGTTGGAGATGAGAGGCGCTACTAAGTTGTTGATTTTTTTGTCAAAGTATGTGGCTAGTTCTGAGGCTTTGGCTAAGGCTTGGTCGTCGGGAATAGAGGGAGGGGAGGTTTTTGTGAGCGATGAGACATATGAAAACAGGGCTTTAGAATCGAAGATAAAGTGGTGAATTTGTTGGGCAAAGAAGTCTCTCTTTGTTCGGAGGATCATGTTCCTGTAGCGGTGCATGGTATCTTTCTAGGCCGCCTTAGTCGTTGTAGAGGGGTTTTTCCGCCATCTATGTTCCTTGCTTCTTAGTCCTTGTTTGAGGGAATTTAATTCAGATGTGAACCATGGTTTTCTGTTGTCAGTGTTCGGGAGAATAATTTTAGTAGTTTTTGGGCAAGTTAATCTACTACTTTGTTGGTTATCTTGAACCATGAAGAGGTGGCCACATCTGCGTCTGAGAGATAAAGCTGATCTAATTATTTGGCGAGATGGGAGCTGAGGATGTCTGAGGAGCAAGGTTTCCTGAATTGGATTGTGGACTTGAGCGATGGTTGGGGTGAGGTTTTGGTTCTGGTGGTTTCTAGGGTCGTAGTGATCACCCGGTGGTCTGACCAAGGGACGGGTGTGCAAATAGGTTTTGAAGCGATAGTGAGGCCTTCATTTAAGAATATTAGGTCCAAAGTATGACCTGCTTTGTGGGTGGGACAATCTACAATTTGTTTGAAACCCAAGTAAAGTACAGCGAGAAGGATTTTGCAGTTGGGGGATTGAGGAGAGGCGTCGACATGTAGGTTGAAGTCTCCCAAAATTATAGCTGGGGAATTAGAGTTAAAATGTTTGGTTATGCATTCGATTTGGGGGGAGGGGTCTGAATCTAGGAGCTCCAGGGGGGACATAAATTTGGCATATTTGTAGTTGGGTAGATTTGAAGACTGCAAATTCAAGGTTTGCAACTGAATTAGTGTGCTGGAGGGTAAATCTTAGATCTTTTTTTGCCCCTAGTAGTAGGCCGCCACCTCTTTTTTTGAGTCTAGGGATGGAGAAAATGTTGTACATCTGAGTGGGAAGTTAGTTGGTTAGTACTGTGTCCGTGGGTTTCATCCATGTTTCTGTAATAGTGCATGGGTACGGCCCAGAGGAAAATTCCTGGGAGCCCTCCTCTAATATCCTGGATAAAAACCTCATTCGTCAGTTCCATGTGGATCACCCAAGTAAACCCAGGCCTCCAGGGAGGGGGCGTAAGTGGGACGGTACTGTTATGGTCTCGGGCTGTGCCCCGGGACCTGCACTTATCACGCGGCCAGCCCGGCCGCAAGGAACCTTCCCCCCAGCCTCCAAGGCCAAAGACACAGCTCTCTGCAGCGTTCTCCCTGCATGGAAGACTCCGACGCTGATCCCCGGCTGGCCCTGCCCCCTAGGCACGCCCATGCGCGTGCTAGGGTTCCCTCTTAAAGGGGCCAGAGCGGGAAAACACAGAAACAGCCCCTGATGATGTCAGATGCTGCCGGGCCATTTAAACATGGCAACTGCAGTAGTTCAGGGCCTTGCAATGAGGTTCCTCAGTGTCCCTGAGTCTTTAGTTGCCGCAGTGCGTCTTGATCGTCTTGTCCTCTGGCTTCTAACCTGGTTTGTTCCTGACTTCGTCTTCGGCTTCCACTCCTGGCTTTGACTTTGACCCTTGACTTCTGGCTTCTGACCCGGCTTCATCTCCTGACTTCGCTTCCAGCTTCCGCTCCTGGTTTTGGTTCATCCTCTGACTTCCTGCTTTGATCCGGCTCCGTCCCACGACTCCATCTTCTGCTTGCGTCCCTGGCTCTGGTGTGGATCTCGGACTTCTGGCTTCTGCCTGGCTTTGCTCTTGGACTCCAACTTCAGCTTCATCCATTATCTCAGGTATCCGGTACTTGCTGGCCCAGAGGATTCTCCTAAGTCCCAGCAGCTTGGGCTCTCACGGGCTCCTCCTGGGGGATCCGTGGGCTTCCGAGGGTGAAGACTCTTCAACTACCTGGGCCCAGCCATCCTTCTTCCATCTCTCTGGCCACTGCCTGGATCCTTGGTTGCATAGGGTCCCACCTAAGTCCAAGAGGTCCGGGTCCCTACGGGTTCCTCCTGGGGGGACCTCAGACTTCCAGTGGTGAAGCATCTTCTGAGTTCCTTCAGTACCGCCTCCCGGCTGTGACACTCGCTGCAGGCCTCTGCAGCATACCATCCACTGTCTCAGCTGGCCCAAGGGTCCACAATCATAACAGTTGAATCAAATCATTTTTCTCTGTCACAGCACCAACTAAGCTGGCAAAAATCCACGAACCATCACTTCAGTTATTTTTAAAACTGCCACCTATCACTTTTTACCTTTTTTTCAGGATTATTTACTCTCATACTCACACACAAGCATTCACTAAGGAAATCAAGCAAACAAGACCAATAAAAAAACCAAAACATGGAACCAGCTGAATTCTCATACTGCCCCTCTTTTAAGTTAACACAGGTATTCTTAAAGACAAATTAAATGAAGAATTAACACACCTCAACGTCACAAACAGCCACAATGCAACAAACGACTGGTTAAACAGAACCACTACCTTAGCTAATTAATTAAACTCTCTAAAAAAGGCCCACTTTATAGAACCAAAGTTAAATATTCCATGGTATACTGAAAAAATCAAGGAAGCTAAACGGATCCTCAGAAAGGAAGAAAAAGAATGGAGAAATAACAAAACAACTGAGAATCTAACAAAGTACAGAAAACAACTAGCATACGACAAAAAAAAAAACAACAAAAAACAATCTTAGACACCAAAAAGAAATACTACAGTTCAAAAGTAGAAAAATTTGCAAATAATACCAGAACCCTATTTAACATAGTAAAGAACATAACAAGCAACAATACAAACAACCACTTAAACTTACAAGAAAACCAATGAAATGATATAGCCCAATTCTTTAAAGACAAAATTGAGAACCTAAGAAAAAAAATCCCTAACACTACAAAACAGGAGATTAAGATGCCCACTAGAGACGTCAGTAACTGGTCAGAATTTGAGGAGGTTTCACATTCTGAAGTCGAGAAAATGATAAATCAATTGAATCCTGCTACCCATATAATTGACACCATACTAGGGATGTGAATCGTGTCCTCGATCGTCTTAACGATCGATTTCGGCTGGGAGGGGGAGGGAATCGTATTGTTGCCGTTTGGGGGGGTAAAATATCGTGAAAAATCGTTAAAAATCGTTAAAAATCGAAAAATCGAAAAATCGAAAAACCGGCACATTAAAACCCCCTAAAACCCACCCCCGACCCTTTAAATTAAATCCCCCACCCTCCCGAACCCCCCCCCCAAATAACTTAAATAACCTGCGGGTCCAGCGGCGGTCCGGAACGGGCTCCTGCTCCTGAATCTTGTCGTCTTCAGCCGGCGCCATTTTCCAAAATGGCGCCGAAAAATGGCGGCGGCCATAGACGAACACGATTGGACGGCAGGAGGTCCTTCCGGACCCCCGCTGGACTTTTGGCAAGTCTCGTGGGGGTCAGGAGGCCCTCCACAAGCTGGCCAAAAGTTCCTGGAGGTCCAGCGGGGGTCAGGGAGCGATTTCCCGCCGCAAATCGTTTTCGTACGGAAAATGGCGCCGGCAGGAGATCGACTGCAGGAGGTCGTTCAGCGAGGCGCCGGAACCCTCGCTGAATGACCTCCTGCAGTCGATCTCCTGCCGGCGACATTTTCCGTACGGAAAATGGCGCCGGCCATACCATTTTCCGTACGAAAACGATTCACGGCGGGAAATCGCTCCCTGACCCCCGCTGGACCTCCAGGAACTTTTGGCCAGCTTGTGGGGGGCCTCCTGACCCCCACGAGACTTGCCAAAAGTCCAGCGGGGGACCGGAAGGACCTCCTGCCGTCCAATCTTTTTCGTCTATGGCCGCCGCCATTTTTCGGCGCCATTTTGGAAAATGGCGCCGGCTGAAGACGACAAGATTCAGGAGCAGGAGCCCGTTCCGGACCGCTGCCGTTCCGGACCGCCGCTGGACCCGCAGGTTATTTAAGTTATTGGGGGGTGGGGGATTTAATTTAAAGGGTCGGGGGTGGGTTTTAGGGGGTTTTAGTGTGCCGGCTCACGATTCTAACGATTTATAACGATAAATCGTTAGAATCTGTATTGTATTGTGTTCCATAACGGTTTAAGACGATATTAAAATTATCGGACGATAATTTTAATCGTCCTAAAACGATTCACATCCCTACACCATACCCATTACAGAATTAAAAAAACTAGCCAATACAATAACCCCAACATTAATGAAAATCATCAGCCTCTCACTAGATGAAGGAGTAATGCCAGATACATTGAAAGGAGCTATAATCAAACCAATTATTAAGAAAAAGAACCTAGACCCCTTAAATTTTAGCAACTATAAGACCAGTCTCCAACTTACCCCTAATAGCCAAGCTAATTGAAAAAGCAGTACAAAAGCAACTGTCAAACCACCTAGAAAGTAACAACATACTATACACAGCACAACATGGATTCCACAAACACTACAGTACAGAGACCTTGCTATTAGCTCTATCAGATAGTATCTTAAGAGACTTTGATACAGGAACACACTACATACTAGGGATGTGAATCGTTTTCCATATCGTCTTAACGATAGAAATCGTGTGGCAGGGCAAGAAAATCGTCTTAGGCACGATTTTTTAGTTAAAAAATCGTTAAAAATCGTTTTTTCCGATTAGTGCGCACTAACGGGAGTTAGTGCGCACTAACTGAAAATGATACAATTTGACACTTTTCAGGTCAGTTAAGGTCAGTTTAGGAATGAATATGTATTCCTATTGGCTGCCCTCTTATTTATTCATGTTACCAAGTTTCCTACTGACAGTATATGGGGGATGGGAAATGGAAACAGTTGGTAGCTTGACAAAACAAGTAATGTGATCAGTCAATGTGACTAGAACTTGTGCCCTAACCCTGATACCAGGGGTATTGTGATCTTCCTGCACACAGTGCCCTATCCCTATTAATACCAGGAGTGTTGTGATCTTCCTGCACACAGTGCCCTATCCCTAATACCAGGGGTGTTGTGATCTTCCTGCACACAGTGCCCTATTCCTGATACTGGGGGTGTTGTGATCTTCCTGCACACAGTGCCCTATTCCTGATACCGGGGGTGTTGTGATCTTCTTGCACACATCCCGATATCAGGGATAGGGCACTGCATGCAGGAAGATCACAACACTCCTGGTATTAATAGGGATAGGGCACTGCATGCAGGAAGATCACAACACTCCTGGTATTAATAGGGATAGGGCACTGCATGCAGGAAGATCACAACACCCCTGGTATCAGGGATAGGGCACTGTGTGCAGGAAGATCACAATACCCCGGAGGAGTGAGGGTCAGGCAGCTCCCCCCTGTCTGTGAAGCCAGCCTCTCACTAGTAATGCAGGGAGGGAGCTGTCTCAGACTTCACCATCCTCCCCCCCCCCCCCCCCTTACCCACACACCATTCACTAGCTGGGACATGGGGGAAGTCAGGAGTGAGGGTCAGGCAGCTCCCCCCTGTCTGTGAAGCCAGCCTCTCACTAGTAATGCAGGGAGGGAGCTGTCTCAGACTTCACCATCCACCCCCCCCCTCACCCACACACCATTCACTAGCTGGGACATGGGGGAAGTCAGGAGTGAGGGACAGGCAGCTCCCCCCTGTCTGTGAAGCCAGCCTCTCACTAGTAATGCAGGGAGGGAGCTGTCTCAGACTTCACCATCCTCCCCCCCCCCCCTCACCCACACACCATTCACTAGCTGGGACATGGGGGAAGTCAGGAGTGAGGGTCAGGCAGCTCCCCCCTGTCTGTGAAGCCAGCCTCTCACTAGTAATGCAGGGAGGGAGCTGTCTCAGACTTCACCATCCTCCCCCCCCCCCTCACCCACACACCATTCACTAGCTGGGACATGGGGGAAGTCAGGAGTGAGGGTCAGGCAGCTCCCCCCTGTCTGTGAAGCCAGCCTCTCACTAGTAATGCAGGGAGGGAGCTGTCTCAGACTTCACCATCCACCCCCCCCCCTCACCCACACACCATTCACTAGCTGGGACATGGGGGAAGTCAGGAGTGAGGGTCAGGCAGCTCCCCCCTGTCTGTGAAGCCAGCCTCTCACTAGTAATGCAGGGAGGGAGCTGTCTCAGACTTCACCATCCTCCCCCCCCCTCACCCACACACCATTCACTAGCTGGGACATGGGGGAAGTCAGGAGTGAGGGTCAGGCAGCTCCCCCCTGTCTGTGAAGCCAGCCTCTCACTAGTAATGCAGGGAGGGAGCTGTCTCAGACTTCACCATCCTCCCCCCCCCCCCCCTCACCCACACACCATTCACTAGCTGGGACATGGGGGAAGTCAGGAGTGAGGGTCAGGCAGCTCCCCCCTGTCTGTGAAGCCAGCCTCTCACTAGTAATGCAGGGAGGGAGCTGTCTCAGACTTCACCATCCTCCCCCCCCCCTCACCCACACACCATTCACTAGCTGGGACATGGGGGAAGTCAGGAGTGAGGGTCAGGCAGCTCCCCCCTGTCTGTGAAGCCAGCCTCTCACTAGTAATGCAGGGAGGGAGCTGTCTCAGACTGGTATCAGGGTTAGGGCACTGTGTGCAGGAAGATCACAACACTCCTGGTATTAATAGGGATAGGGCACTGTAAGAGATGACTGTAGTAGATTGAATAAAGATCTGATGTTTCTGCTCTCCTCACACCAAACAAAAACAACACACAAGCAGAGAAGCCCTTCTTACAAAGCTGAGCTA
Source organism: Rhinatrema bivittatum (assembly GCF_901001135.1). Taxonomy (NCBI): domain Eukaryota; kingdom Metazoa; phylum Chordata; class Amphibia; order Gymnophiona; family Rhinatrematidae; genus Rhinatrema; species Rhinatrema bivittatum. The sequence goes on from NC_042619.1 coordinate 154,122,261, forward strand.
GTGAGTTAAGTAGGAGGAAAAGTAAACATACTGGTGCCAGTGTGGCTACTTAAAAAATACACTTACCAACAATCAATTACATATATTTGAACTGTGTACAGTTCCAGCCAGGACCACCTTTCTAAAATGCACAGTGATTGGCAAATTCAACATGCACTAGCATTTCAGGTGCCTGCTAACAAAAATAATAAACAAACAAGTTCTAGTCACGTGAGTGCTGATCATTACATTACTTTTTTTGTCAAGCTTCCAACTGTTTCCATTTCACATCCCCCCAACCATATTGGTAACATCAATAGATAAGAGCACAGCCAGCCAATAGGAATACATACATACATATTCATTCCTAAGTGACCTTTACTGACCTGGGAAGTGTGAACACTTTGTTTCATTTTCTGTTGGTGTTCGTTAGTTTCCAGTTCCATTTCCCATCCCCCCAACCATCACCTCAGTGGTAACCTTGGTAACATCAATAGATAAGAGGGCAGCCAGCCAATAGGAACACATATTCATTCCTAACTGACCTTCAGTGACCTGGAAAGTGTTTATTTGTATCATTTTCAGTTAGTGCGCACTAAATCGAGTTAGTGCGCACTAACGGGGAGTTAGTGCGCACTAACTCGAGTTAGTGCGCACTAACACGATTTAACGATTTTTAACGATAAATCGTTAGAATTTCTATTGTATCGTGTTCTATAACGATTTAAGACGATATAAACATTATCGGACGATAATTTTAATCGTTGAAAAACGATTCACATCCCTACTACATACTGGTGCTATTAGATCTCTCCATGGCATTTGACACTGTAAATCACAAAACACTAATCAATAGATCAAAAGAAATAGGACTCACTAATAAAACAATAAAATGGTTTGAGTCGTACTTAAACAGTAGATGTTTACAAGTTCAAATCAAAAATATACTTTCAGACAAAGTCACATTGCTAACCGGTGTCCCACAGGGATCAGCCCTATCGGCAACACTCTTTAACATTTATCTCCTCCCAGTATGTCACCTACTAGCAGGACTGGGATTAATATATTACATGTACGCAGATGATATACAATTATTTTTACCCATTGTAAACCCCATTGAAGAAACAAAGATAGCCAATATGTACCTTGAAATAATCAAACAGCTTCTATACCAGATGGAACTGGTAATAAACATCAACAAAACTGAATTCTTACACCTTGAGCATAAAAATATACACCATATACAACCAACCCACACTCAAAAATATTCATGCCGTTGAGTTAGCTATAAAAGTACGGAATCTAGGAGTAATAATTGACCCTGAGCTTAACATGAAACAACACATTTCACAGAAAATAAAAGAAGGATACGCAAAACTAATGATCCTGAGAAGACTTAAACCCCTACTAACGCTAAACAATTTTTGACCTTGAGGTTCGCACGCGTGCACGCGCGCACGCCCTAGTAAATACCTGGGAGGAGCAATGGCGGGAGGCTGCACCATAGCCATTCTGGGGATGCCAGAGAGGTTGGCTTGTAGATGCGGCGGTAGCCATCTTGCCCAGGTAAGCAGGAGGAGCCGTAAATAAGGTGAGGCAAACAGGGCAAAGCTGTCGAGGACTGATGGACGCAACAGCAACACACCCTTTAGAAAATATTCCCACAGCTACCCTAAAACCAGAGGCCCACTTAATATCAATAAATACCCATTGCTGAAATCATCATCTATTCCTTAAAGAAGGAAAGATCCCAGACTCACTAAAATGTGCAGTAGTTAAACCGGTACTTAAAAAATAGAATTTAAACCCCCCAAAATCTTAATAATTACAGACCAGTTTCCAATTTATCATTTATTTCAAAGTTACTGGAAAACGTTGTACAGATTCAATTGACTGAATATTTAGAAAATAATAACATTCTCTACCCATCACAAATTGGCTTTAGAAAACAGAATGGTGCAGACTCCTGCCATTGCTCCTCCCAGGTACTTACTAGGGTGTGCGTGAGTGCACGCGCGCGAACCTCAAGGGCGTTCCCTCATGCTGACGTCACGCCATCCGGGTATATTACCTTCACTAATTTGCTAGCTCTCCGAGTTAGCAAGGACTCAAATCCATTCTTGTCTACTCTGCTCTGTCGCTTCCGTGCTGCCACAGGAAGCTCTCTCTCTCTCTGCCCTTTGGGGTAAATGCTAACCTGGGTACCTGCTCCTTTGGGGCCCTCTGCTTTATTTCAGGTGCCTTACAGGGAACAGGTACTCACTCCTTGAGGTCCTGCTCTCCCTGCCTCGGTGCCTGTACCTTCTACAACAGACCTGTGGAATCGCATATCAACAGCAAACACCTAGTGAGTACTCTAACTCTCAGTCTATCTCATCCACAGTATCTCCTCGCTCGGAGACCTGCTGTGGAACTTCCTGACATCATCAAGGCGAGAAGGGCTCCCTCTGCTGAGGTCCCAGAGACTGCACTACTAGACTGCCTCACTACTGCCAACTCTGGTGGTTCTCTTCAAGCTGTCTAATAAAAGAACTCTTGTGTTTGTGTAGTACGAGTCTAGTCCAGTGCTGTGGCTCCTCACGGGGCTCCTCCCCGTGGGCATGGTCACCTCCACAGCACCCAAGGATCCACCAAACACACATAACCACAACAGTTGCGGGGTTCTTTTTTTTTTTTTTTTTTAATCAAAGAATCAATTTCTACCGATGAAGTATTTTCAAAACTAGACCAACTCACGGTTTCATGGGACTTAAATGCGAAAGTATTGTCATTCAAAACTGGGTTACTCTCTATTAGAGTATGAATTTTCTGTTTAAAGTATAATGACAGTTCATTTTGTCTTGTTTCTGCAATTGGTGTGCTCTGTTCAGTTGCATTTTTAGTGAGATTTTATACTATACTGAACAGTGTCAGGATTGAAACTAGAGTTATTTATTATGAGTAAAAAAATTCCTTTTTTGTGGAATTGATTAGGGATCTGTATACAGCTAAGTATGATTGATATTCAAAGCACTTGGATTCAGAACTAGAGCTCCAGTCACATGAATCAAATTGTGGTCAGACCAGGGCACTTTTATATTATTAACGGAAGTTATACTAAATTTGTTGGCCAGCTTTATGTGTGGGACACCCTGCCCTGCCCCTCCCCATCCAGACCATGTTCCCGGCCCACCCCTTTTTGAGGGTCCGGCACTTGTGCACATAAGTTCCAATTTTTACGCCATGGTCATTTTTAAATTTGGCCTTTCTTGTTCAGTGAAAAGTTAAAGCATTTCAGATTAATGATTTTTCTTTAGTTTGACTTCCATCACTCCATTCAGCTTTAGGAACATTATTCACTTATTAAAAAGACTGTGAATTTTATTGGATGTACTGCTTGCCTGCTTAATTAGCAAAAAGTGTCTATGAACTGTTTTAGTATAACTGTGTACTATTCTAACAAGATAAAGATACCATGACACAGGGTGTTTAACACTTGGCTATTTAGCCTTTTTGACATTAAAATGTTATTTTAGATAAAAATAAAAATATAGAAAACATTTTAATAATTTTTAATAATTAAATAACAGTTTTAAAAATAGTTTACAGTAATGATTGTTTTTCAGCAATAAAGATTGTGTGCTATAGATGCAGTCATGTTTTCCGTAATATAGCAATAACATTAGTGTTCACAGTATGTTTATGTGTCCACAGTATGTAGGACTGAACACTTGAATGTGATATTCTTTGCGTGCCCATTTTCATATATATGTGAAAAGAAAGAGAGAGAGAGAGAGAGAAACAAGGTTAAAAAAATTGCTTCATGTTTATAGTGTAGTATAAAAAATGGAAATGACTGCCACATGTGCTTCAGAATTATCTAATATTTGCCACAGACTCTACCTCTGAGCTGTTGCAGGAAACTGAGGGAGCTGTGCCTTAGACATTCTCCTCCATGTTGTCTGGCCTAATGAAGGTGGGGAACGGAGGCAAAGTAAGTGCACCAGTAGTGCCTATGTATGGCAACACTCTAAATCTATCACTGTGCTGGTCTCAAAGGCTAAAATTGAGCATTCTGGCCTTTAGTGCTATTTCTGCAAAGGTTCTGTATGTGCTCTTATAACCAAAAAGAGTTGGTTTGCACATAACTTACATGCATAAATTATTGGATCCACAATATACAAGTATAATGGATGAAGGAACATTCATAGCTTAGAGGGCAGAGAATAAGATATGCATATTTTCTAAGCCAAGTGGCACTCTTTTAAAAATGACTCTCCCTCTGGCCTGACTCAGGGTGAAAATGAACCAGTTTCTAGAGGAAAACACAGTCTGTGGTCCCTGGCCGAAGACTATCACTGCAATGACTGGCTTTTGTCAGTTGTTTAAAAAGGGGGAAAACTAACTCCATATACCTAAAAATGAAGATTCATGGCACTGAAGTGCAGTAGAGGGTGGCTCTGACTAAGCAGGAAAGCAAAAAAGAGCAGGAGGAAACTATGAAGCCAAAAAATAATAAGACAACAACAACAACATAATGTTGCTGAGATTTATTTAGACCCACTTCTGAAAGAATGTCCCTGGAATTGCAGAAGGATTTAAATCATTCTGTCTGGTCATCTCACAGCAGGGTCTTAATATATCTGACTATTTGGATTCAAGGAAGGCAGGTGATTGAGAGTTTGAACAAACTGGCAAACTACAAAGCTTCCAGGGACAAGAAACTGCAGCAAAAAAGTTAACAAACAAGTGAACTGAAAAATTCAATAAAATGCAACAACTGTGGAAGATTGTAAATTTTGAATATTGCAGTTTGTTATATCATCGTTCTGGAACTCTTCCAATGGCTATATATATGGTTGATCACTCTCTCTCTAGTTTGCTGTTTCTCTTAAAGAAACCTGAAATAGTTCACATATTTAGGTGTTTTATAGAAAATAGCTGACACTCATGTAAATTCCCCAGAGGCTCCTATGAATTGCCTTCCCCTACAGCTCCAGCATAGCCTATCATCCCACTCTGAACCCCAGTACAGCATACTCAGCCTCATCATAGGCTGCCCTCCCCCACCCTGCAGCCACAGGAGAAGCACAGCCTGCCAACTACCTCTTCTGCCCCCACCCTAGCCCTAGCCTAGGCTACAACTCTCAGCTCCAGCCACAACTGGAGCATAGTCACCCATGGAAATTCCCCAGAGACTCCTATTTATTGCCCTTCCCACTCAACAGCTCCAACATTTCTGCCTCCATCTCCAGCCCCAGCACAGCAAGTCTGCGCACCTAGAGCCCTAGCCCTAGCAGAGCCTGCACTCAACTCCCTGCAGTGTTAAAACAGCCTGTACTCCACCTTTGAAAAAGCCAGCTCCCCTAGGCTAAGCCTCTCTACTCAGCTCCAGCACAGCCAGCCCTCCCAGGCTGAGCATCTTCCTCCAGACACAGCACAGCCTGCCCCTCACCATCCTGAGCCCCAGCCATTATAGCCTCCAGAAATTAGACTTGTTCTCTGAGGGCTAGGAGCTTTTTGCACCAAGTGCACACATACAACCTCTCATCAAATGGTAGATAAGCATGCATGTGGGTCTCAGTTCAAAAGACTGGATAGCCCACCTCTCACTGCTAGACTACCATATGCATCTTAATTTTGTTCAGCTCTAAGTGATTTCAAATTTCTAAGAGAGTAGGGATGTTCAAACTAATCTAATATACTTTTAATGTATTGGTTAATTTTACCTTTGTCTATCAATGAGTCTCCTGAGACTACAATTGATCTGCTTATAACTACAGTTATACATCTTATTGACCTTTGTTTTAAATTAATTGCCTGTTGCATCAGATAAATATATCTGTTTTTGAAAATTTATAAGAAGTTCTGTTTTGGCCCATGTCTTCTGATCCTTTATGGCTAAAAAGAAGGGGGCTATGGGATCTAATGGATAGATTTCTCACAGTATCCTCTAGAGCCGTGATGGTAAACTCCAGTCCTTGGGTGCCACAAATGCTCGGGTTTTCTCATGAATATGCATGAGATAGATTTGCATACAATGGAAACAGTGCATGCAAATCTTTCTCATGCATATTCATTGTAGATATCCTGAAAGCCTGGCCTGCTTATGGCACTCGATGTCTGGAGTTTACCATCACTGCTTTAGAGTCCTCTGCTAGGACTGATGAAGGAAGTATGCAGATAAGCCTTCCAGTTTTCTGCAGCTTAGAGAGTTGTGGTATCCTTTGATAGGGCTGCTGGAAGAATAATGCAAAAGAGACTTCAGGTACTCTTGTTTTAGAGAATGTGGGAGCTGTGAAAGCTGTAACCTAGATGGCTCTCTGGAATCTACTGCTAGGGATGCTGGGAAAAGTATGTAAATGAGACTTTTAATTTTCTGCAGGGACTGTAGAAGTTGAATCATAAAGAATATCCACTGAGTCCTTGGCTGGGATCTACTAGAATAAGTATACAAATGATCCTTCATGTCCTCTGCTACTAAAATGACTGCAAGGGCTATGAAAGCTAGTCCCTAAATGGCTGACTTTGTCCTCTGTAGTCCTCTACTAGAAATGCTGGGGAAAGTATACAAATGAGCCTTCCAGTTTTTTAAAGCTGGAAACAGTTTAGGGCTTATAGAAGTTGAAGTCTAGATAACTCACAGTGTCCTCTGAAGTCCTTTGCTGGAGCTGCTGGGAAAAGCATACAAATGAGCCTTCTGTGTTTTCTGCAGCCAGAAGCAGTTTGTGAGCTGTAAAAGTTGAAGGCTAGATAGCTTGCAATGTCCACTGGAGTCCTCTGCTGGGAGAGGTATGTAAATAAGTCTTCAGGTGCCCTAGTTTTAAAAAGAGTGCCAGGGTTATAAAAGCAGGAAACAAGATAGCTCACATTGTCCTCTGGAGTCCTCTGCTGGGGTTGCTGGGAAAAAACACAAATGAGCCTTGTAATTTCCTACATCTGGAAACAGTGTGAAGACTGTGGAAGTTGAAGCCTAGACTGTTCACAGTATCCTCTGAAGTCCTCTGCTGGTGCTGATAGAAGAAGTATGCAAATGAGCCTTCTGATCCTCTGTTGCACACAAACACCATTTCCTTCTAAGCACATTATAAATATAGATTACTGTCATCTATTAGACCATTAATTTCCACCTGCCTACTAAGGTAATGAAGTTTTTTTTTTTAATTTAAAGTGTATTAATATCAAATTGCATACATATATAATAAGAAGAATAAGTAAACTTAAAGCAGTGTTTGTAATCCACATACAATAAAAAAATATATAATATCCATAGTATCAGATATATAATATCCATAGTATCTGACAACAATAATAAAGCTAACATTAATGTAGGGGTATATGCCACAAATAAAGTATACAATGAAAAATAAAGAAGAGAATTGGAGTAGGTATGTTCAAGTTCCCAAATTAATAAATGAGTGAGTAAGTAAAATCAACGAGATGATAAACCATCCTCATACAAAATGTACAATAATGCCTATAGTGTAGAGATGTGAATTGGAACCGGAATCGGTTCGGATTCCGGTTCCGATTCACATGTCTTTTGGGGGTGTCAGAAGGCCCCCCCAAGCTGGCCAAAAGTTCCTTTTGGGTCGAACGAGGGTCCCGGAGCGAACCCGCGGGGAATCACGTGACGCCGACGTCACGTGCTCCTTGCAAAGGAGGTCAGAAATGGCGTCCTGACCCCGCTGGACCACCAGGGAGTTTTGGTAAGTCTTGGGGGGGGGGGGGGATTAAGGAGGGTGAGGGGGTTTAAATTTTTATTTGCACATATGGACATAGACTCAACTTATGGAATTCTCCATATGTCCATATTGACCGCAAATGGGACCCCCTTTCGACTTATGGACTTTTGAACATAAACTTTTGCTCTGCACATCCCTACTCTCTCCTGCCCAAATTCTTGAGACCTCTAGCCAGCGTCTGCTTCAGAGATAAAGCAGAGGGATATCATCTGAAGCTTGGACCAGGGGTAAGTAAGTTAGCCATAAGAATTAACATATTAAGCAGGCTAAAGGCTTATGGCATGTTTGCTAGCACCCATGGTACATAACTTTCTTTAGGGGAAACTGATGCTTAGTGTAGTGGCCAGGATGTTAGAGAAGGGAATTGTTGTTATTTTCTAAGTGCTATAGCCTGCCAAATCTGATAAATAAAAGTCTGTTTCATAGGAAAACATGTTGTCTCCAGTCTTTAAAGGTTCCTGACAATGACTTCTATTCCAGCATCTCAAGCCTCTGAGTGGGGGTTCTTCAAGATTTCACTCTTACTCCTTTGCTTTACTTGGTTTATGCTTATTGATTTGGCATCCTTATTTCTTCCTTTAGCTTCTTATTCTTTTATTAATGATAAACAGACCTCCATGTCATTCTATTGCCCCTCTGTGCCAACCTACATCTCATATTACTGTTTCTTTTGGATGCATTATCACTTCTAATTTTCAGATTCAATTCAGTCTTAAAAATGTCATGGTATAGTTCTCCCAATTTTTTCCATCTAAACCACCATATTTCATCAAACCTCTCACTCTGTCACACACACTTTCATCAGTATCGTACACACCCTAATAGCCTTATCTCTCCATCTTGCCTTCACTCTTCTAATTCTTTTTCTTTGGAATACATTTCTTCTTGAAATCCAAGACACTATTTCACTAATTTTCTTCCAGTCCAGGCTAAAAATTCATCTATTCAGACTTGATGACCTACATGTTTAATCTTCCGGTGTTTGCTCTGACATTGTTCCCATAGTGCTTTCTGACTCAGTAATTGCTTTTGTTCATATTGCTTTTTGTAAGATTCCATGGATAGGGTATCATATAAAAATGGAAAATAAATAAATAAACAAGGGTAATAGAAATGCTGTATTTCTTAAACTATCGAAAAAGAGGTCCATGAAATATAATATATTGAAGTACTAGTACATAGACTTGGGCTTGGATGTCAAACTTGCCAAAAGCTTCTGTGCCCTAAGCACTGTAATGTACACTCACAGTATATTTCAAACCTTGCAGAAAAGAAGAAAATGAATTTGGAGAGCAATGCACTTTTTAACCTTGAAAAAGCAATTCTGAAATCTCAAAGTATTGTGTGCTTGAAATAAGCTTAAAATACAACCTGGATTTCATTTAATTTTGCTTCCAGTGTACTAGCACCTTTTTTTTTTTTACCAAACAAACTGAGAATGATGTGGTTGAGTATTTATTTACAAAAATGTATGGTGAGCAGGCCTGAATTTGAACACAAGACAATATCTTTAATACCACACACAGCTAGATAACACATTGTGTACATAGCGCCTTGTTTACTTTAAAATGGAAACGGTTTAATTGTTAATGACCTATTTTCTTTCTTCAGGTGACTGTCTGCTTGTCTAATGCTACAATGAATGCTCCCAATATCCAACATAGGGCAGAAATTAATTTAAAATGAGCAAATAGCAATAGACAGGTTTTGCCAAAGTGTCATAGAATGAATTACAATGGTATACAAATGTTTAGAAGTCATCTGCTTTGGTGATAAAATGTGTCATTTATTATTGATGTTTATGTTCTGAATTCAAATATGATAATTAAACCAGCTGATTGGCTACTGTTTCCATGATATTACATTTTACGTGTATGTCTATTGCATAGATAGTAGAGTTTAGATCATAAATTGTAAACTTAGGTCTTTTTTTGTATTTATGTTTCCTTAATATTTCAACTGCCTCTTTATGTAAAACTTTAAAAATCTACGGGCCGATAAAGTAAAAATCACGGGAGAGCAGGTGAGCACCCTCTCTCCCAGCGCGCACACAGGACACTCTCCTATGCACGCAATACAGTAATTTAATTTATTTAAATGAGGGCCAGTGGTAAAAAGAGGCGCTAGGGACACTAGCGTGTCCCTAGCGCCTCTTTTCGGACAGGAGCACCAGCTGTCAGCAGGTATGACGGCCGACGCTCAATTTTGCCGGTGTCGGTTCTCATGCTCGCTGACAGCTACGGGTTCGGAAACTGGATGCCGGCAAAATTGAGCGTCCGGTTTTCAACCCGCGGGCCTATTTCAAATTTTTTTTCTTTTTTTTTACTTTTTTTAACTTTCGGGACCTCCGACTTAATATCGTAGGCGCTAATTTCTTAAAGTAAAATGTGCAGCTTGGCTGCACATTTTACTTACTGAATAGCGCAGGAATACCTAATAGGGCCATCAACATGCATTTGCATGTTGCGGGCGCTATTCGGTTTGGGAGGGTTGGACGCACATTTTCAATGTGCTATTACTCCTTACTGAATAAGGGGTAAAGCTAGCGTGTCGAAAACGCGCGTCCAATCGCGTTTTAACAAATTAATAAATGAGTGAGTAAGTAAAATCAACGAGATGATAAACCAAATTAATAAATGAGTATTGGCCTGCAAATCAGCAAAAGGATTATAAAAATGCAATTTATTATGAAACAAAAGGTCAAAAACATATATATGTATATAGTTTAGCCATTATTCAATGGCTACTCTGCTCTTTTTGGCTTATCTCTTGTAGTCATTAAATGAAACATTTCTTGTCATTATCCAGCAATAGTGTGCAAGCATTGATGGGCTCCATTTGCCTTGATACTGTTTTTCCATTGCTGCAATGCCCTGATAAAATCGCTCACTGTTCTCTAGTTTGCTGGGAAAAAATCCAGACGAGAGTGCAAAAACTGTATCTTTAGTAGAGATGTGCATTCCTTTTTTCCGAATTGGAAAACTTCAAAGAAATTGTCCAATTCGGCATGGATCGGAGGACCCGAAAAACTATCGAGTTTTCTCGAAATTTCAGGGAAAAAATCATTTTTCAGGTTAGCACGGGGGGAGGGGCACATTTATTTAAAAAAAAAAAAACCCAAACCCACCCCAACCCTTCAAATCTATTTATTTAAATTTATTTAAATTCTTTTGATTTACCGATGCTCAAGACGAAGGTCTTATCGTACCGGTTTACAGCATACCAGGGGTAACCAATTAAATAGAAGATAAAGTGACCAATTAAATAGAAGATAAAGTTACAATGAACAGGGATTTACAGTATGGGAGAGTTAAGAGCGAAATATATTAGTTTAACATAACAAGGTTCTAACAAGAGAAATGAACGTAACAATCGAGGTAAGATACACGCTTAGACAAGATGTACAGCCGGTGCCATCTTAGAAAATGGCACGGGCCAGCCATTGCTCCTTCCATGTGACAGGAGCCGACCAATGGCACTGGTAGCCCCTGTCACATGGTAAAGGCAAAGAGCCACCGACGCCATTTTGATAAGTTTCAGCCGATGGCCTGAGAGGGAGAGATCGCTTCCGGGATCCCGCTGGACCACCACAACATTTTAGTATCTAGTCTTCAGTCCATTGGAATTTAATCTACAGTCTTGGATGGTTCACTAGTTTTCTTACCAACCATTCCTGTCAAATAAACATAGGATCTGTTGCATCCGTCGCTGCTCGACGCCCTCACTCCACCCTCTCTACCTTTGTGGTGACTCCCTCCGGGTCTGATGGACGTTTGCTGCCGTGGTGTCTCCATGTGTCTCCTTCCGGCGTCTCCGGACCATCACGATGCTGCGGATCCGCCATGTTCCTGATGACATAGGGCGCACGTGCACTCCCATTGATGTACCAGCAAGGGTGCGAACCTCGGAGGCGACCCCCGAGATGACGTCATCTGCTTCCAATATAAAAGGTCTCAGTATTTGCTAACGGATTGAGTTAGCAAGGATTCGTCCAAGCTACTCTGCCTCCTCGGACTTACCAGGGGTACCCACTCCTCGGGGGCCTCGCTCTCTTTTCTTTATTTCAGATTGCAGATAGGAACCGGTTCTCACTCCTCAAGGGCCAATGTTCCTAAACCCTCTGAAGATTCTCTACTGTCTAGAAGCTATCGCAGGTACAGACATTTGTGAGTTACTATTTCAGATGGCATATAGGAACCGGTACTCGCTCCTCGAGGGCCCATGTTCCTAAACACTCTGAAGATTCCCTATTGCCTAGTAGCTATCGCAGATACAGACATTTGTGAGTTACTATTTCAGATTACAGATAGGAACCGGTACTCGCTCCTCGAGGGCCCATGTTCCTGAATACACTGAAGATTCTCTACTGCCTGGAAGCTATTACAGATACAGACAATTGTGTTACCATCGCTCTCTCAGAGCTTTCCCTGGAACTAGGTACTTGCTCCTCGAGGGCCTAACCCTTTCCAGCTACTGAGCTTTCTCAATACCTTATGTGAGTTATCATCTAAGTACTGGCTATGTATACAGCATACCCTATCTACTCAATATCTATAGTTTTTCTACAGCTCAGCAACCCTGGGATCGTGGGTCCAGTACATGAGGGACTTCAGCCCTGCCGGGCATATCAGCTCACTACTGCCACCACTGGTGGTTCTACTAACCTGTCTAATAAAATAATTATCTGTGTCTGTCTCCATACCCAAGCCTAGCTGGTGGTCCCTCTCAGGATATCCTCCTGATGGCACTGTCATCTGCCATCGGCCCAAGCACCCACCATTCTACATTCTACTACAGCTGAGTGCCCTTTCTAAGCACTCTGCTGGTAACAGATTGTTATCTACTTCCTCTACAGGAGCTGAGCATATCAGATGGCTACTTCCTAGCATATCCATTATAGATTGCTCACTCTGCTCACGGAGCATAACAATTTGCTAACTTCTCCTTCACAGGAGACGTATTCAACAGATTGCTACTCCCATCTGCTTGTTCCATCCATCAGCATAGCAGATCACTACAGATTGCTAACTCCTCCCCTCTGGAGGAGCAGTTCCATAACAGATTGCTAACTCCTCCCCTCTGGAGGAGCAATTCATAACAGATCCATAACAGGATCACATTCTTTGTTATCATATTCAATGCCTATAGGGGTTCCCCAAGGTTCTGCACTTTCTCCAATATTGTTTAACATATATTTACTTCCACTATGTAACATTCTACCTGCACTAAACATTCAATTTGAAATATATGCGGATGATATTTAGCTTTTCGTCCCATATAAATCATCCTGTCAGAAACCCTTTCATTGGTACAAATCTACTTTAAAATTATAGAAAAATCGATGTCTCACAGCCGTCTGAACTAAATGCAAAAAAAACAGAAGTTGTACTTTTAAGTTTTGTTGAAAACCCAATTAACAGTCCATGTCACATATTTTGATTGATAATGAATGTATTCCAATTACTAAACAAGCCCGAAGTTTAGGAGTCACACTAGATTCAAATCTTACCCTATCATGTCATATTTCAAAAATAGTCAAAAATGCCTTTTTTAAATTACACCTACTAAAACGTTTAAAACTATTGTTGTTTGCTCAAGATTTCTGCTCTGTACTCCAGTCATTATTATTTTCAGGTCTGGATTATTGTAATGGTCTATATTTAGGTTTACCGGATACAACAATCAAACCTTACAGTTAATACAAAATAAAGCAGCTCATATTCTCAGTGGTACATCGTTAGAACAGCACATCACTCCTATTCTATGCAAACTACACTGGTTACCCAATAAATATCAAATTTTGTATAAAATATTGACCATAACCCATTCATTACTAAATAATCCAAATTCCTCGTGGCTTTGTTCTGTATTAAGAATTTACAAACCATCAAGAGAATTACAATCCTCAAACATGCATCTTTTGGATATTTCATCCATAAAACTAGCAAGATTGGCGAATAACATGTAAAGAGCTTTCTCGGTCGCAGGACCCATACATTGGAATGCCCTACCAAACTCAATACACCACATTTCCAATAGTATGGACTTTAAGAAAATATTAAAAACATACCTTTTCAAAGAAGCATTTAGGATTACCAATTAAGATGCCAGGTAAATTTCTTATTTTTGTTTTTGTATTATAAAGATGTTTCATTTCTACTCCTTCTTTTCTGTTTTATTAAATTCATTTTAAAGTAAATTTTAATTTTTTAGTTTATATTGATATAAACACCATTGTAATTGTACTATTATTTCTCCCGTTCTTTAGTTTTTATTTAAATTTTATTTATTTTGCTTATTTAAGTTTTATTTTGAGAATCAATTGTAAACCGTTTTGTTGAAAATGCATTTGTTAAAGACGGTATAGAAACATTTTAAAATAAATAAAATAGTAAGTCTTGGGGGGGATTGGGATGGTGAAGGGGGGTTGTAATTAAGTAAATTTAAAGGGTTGGGGTGGGTTTTTTTTTTTCCGGTTTGTTTCGCTGAAAAAAATAAAAATGACCCATTGGAAAAGTGCCAGACCCGTAGTCCGACCCGAAATCTAAAAACAACGCACATCTCTAATCTTTAGTGACATGCTGCAGCCTTGAGAGGTTCTCAACCAACTGTTTGTAGTTATCTGCCTTGTTGTTTCCGAGAAAATTTGTTACCACAAATAGGAAGATTTTCTACACCATCTTTTCCTTGCCAGTCAATGTATAGTTAAATGCATGATCTCAAAGAGGTTCACAAATCTGAGGGCCAGCAAAAACGCCTTTCTTTATCTTAGCTTCATTTAACCATGGAAATTTACCCCCAAGGTAATTGAAGGCTGATTTAGTTTTGTCCATGGCCTTTTGCCCAAACACCAAGTACTGTCCAAACTCAGTCATAGATTTATTAATAGATTCAGTCAAAGTTGTATAATAGTCATTTCTGGTTTACTTGGAGATCCGTTCCCTCCTTAACTCACTTATCCTCCACAAATCCCAAGCCTAAGGTCATATATACTGTCCCAGTAGCACATCTTAAAAACTTAAGCCAATCAACAAAATTTTCATTCTCAGTGATCCAAATTTAGTAATGTTTGATGACATTCATTTCAGAGGCATTTTGGCTGTAGACCAGTATTATTCACAAGACATTCAGTAGAAAATAACAGATATTCATCATAGCCATGTTTGGAGTACAAAGAAGGAGGATTTCACTATAGATTTCCCATGTATGAAATCACAAACACACTCACAAACCCACAATCACCCAAATAAATACATGTTTTTTATTCACTTTCAGAACCAGTCAGACCTGAATATATTTATCGGCTCTACTTCCATTAAAGGAGTGATTTTTTACAATAATAAATATTTTAATAAATGTGGAAAAATATTAAATCAGCTGGAACAAAGTAATTTCTCTTAAGCCATCAAGGATATGCATTAATTTTTAATAATTGCCCAATATGCAACAAGTGAGGCTATTTTCAATTTGTTCCAAATGAAACAAACCAAAAATATCCTTCTACAAAAAAATAATAAAACAAACATTTTTGGGTATTTTGTTATACATGCATCCGATGGCCCTGGCTATGCCTTCCTGACCTAAACCCTACTCAGGTCTGGCATCATGCCCTAGCAATGGGCTAGGCCTGATGCCAGGGCCAACACTGAGGCCCAGTGCTGAGGCCTGGTACAGTGACACGGCCTAGGCCCAGAGCTGGGGCCAGGCACTTAGGCCCAGTACTACTGGCAGGGCCTAGCACCAAGGTCTAGCACCTAGACCCCGCACCAAGGTTCAGCACTGGGTCCTGGCATTGAGATCTGGTCCTGGTGCCAAAGCCTGGACCTGGACCAGAGCCCTGTGCCACGACATGGTACTGAGGCTTAGTACTGCCCCCCAAGCTTAGACCTTGTCTGGACTGGATTGGATGTTAAGGCCTGGTCCAGGTGCCAAGGCCAGACCTAGGCTAGGCCTCCAGTGCTCATACCCATGGCTCATCCCTTGCAAAATGTTTCCTTATGCCTGGAAGATGTTGCTGACGTGATGACATTTTAGTGCCATCATTTAGAAATGCATGAGCCATACAACAAAATGGTTCAGATTATACTGGTGGAAGGTGAGGTAGTGATATCATTCTGGTGCCATCCTCCAGTTAGACAGTATCATTTTTCAAGCACCAGGATATGGCCAGGTGCATTAGAGAGTCTAGCTTCCAGTGCTGAAACCAGGTCCCAACACCATGCCCAGACTGTGTCTAGGTCTTAGTGCCAGGACCAGACCTCAGCACAAGGCTGTGTCTAGGGTTATGCACAGGGCCTATACCTTAGCACCAGGCCTGACCTGGGTCTACACTTCAGTGCCTGGGTCTACACCTCAGTGCCAGTGACATCATGCCCTTCCAAGTCAGGCCTATGTTTTAACATCAAGCCTCAGGCCTCCATGCCAGACCTAGGTTTCAGCACTGGATCCAGCCCAGTTTTTTATTTCTATAGAATTCATTGGGGGAAGCAACAGCCTTGGCTTTGGGACCTAGCATGGGCCTAAACCTATGCACAGGGCCTAGGGATTGCTTCCCCACTGACTTCATTTAAAACAAAAATTGAAAAGAATGAATAAACAAAAAATGTTTTGTTTTTTTTTTTTTAAAACAAAACAAAACAATGGAGGTGCCCTAAGGAATGAACTAACCAACTGAAATACAATTTTTTATCTGCATATTCCTATCTGATAATAACAAAGGTTAACACCTTTCCTCTGTTTTTAACCCTAACAGCAGGGCTACATGGTATATTCGGTGAAATTATTTGGTTTTGTTTCTAAAGTTTTATATTTTTAAGTATTTGCTGTTGACTTCCCAGTACTCCACATAGCCAAATCTATTGTAATTGTACACAAAGTTTGGTTTTTGTGTTTGAAAAACTGGCAGTGTCTATGCACATCAGTGAAGGGAGTTCAACTATACCGTCCCCTCACCTGAATGGGTTTTTCATGAGAGGTTAACTTGCTCAGCACCCAGCATTCTAGTCAAACGTAAACTTCTGGTTCTAGAGATGAATCAGCTCATTATTTGATGGGTGACCAAAGGGTCAGGGTGTTCCAGAGTTTGCTATAACCCATGTTTTGCAAAGTGCCTTTTGCCAGGATGGAAAACCTTGCTTTTCTGCCTCTAATTAGCTGAGGTCCACAAACACCATTTTGGAAAATGGTGCTGGCAGGGCAGGAGCAAACAGAGATCATTCTTGTCCTCTCTAGAACAGCAGAAATTTTAGGGTAAGCCTTGGGACAATCTGGTGTGAGAGTGCTATTTTGGAAAAGGTGCAAATTTAAAAAAAATGGGGAGGGTCTTGTGGCCAGGGGGTAGGGATTAAGTATGAGGTGCAGGGAGAGTCCAGGGTGGGTTGCTTTATGGACCACCAGGGAATTTTTGCAAGGCAGTGGGGGGGGGGGGGGAGGACCTTTATAGCACTGTTGTGTGTGCCGGCTGCAGCAGGCCCACAGTCGGGCCCACTTACCCCCATTTGCCTGCTCCAGTGCCTGGTTCCACCTCTCTTGCAGCCGTGGATAGCCGCCTCCATGCTTGGGCTGCTCCCATTGCTCCCAGCTCCTCCGTGGATGTTCCTGCTCCATGGCGGGCCTCCCCACGTGGTCCACAGGGAGACACTGCCATCTCGCACCATGCTTTTCCCTAGGTGCGTGCACACGCAGCCAGGCTACCTTTAAAGGGGCCGCAGTGGGAAACAAACCCACGGCCCCGGATTATGACGTCATTGAGTCCTGGTATACAAGGCCGTGCTCAGCCAGTGTTCCCCTGCCTTGGCAACAGGTCTCCACGCTTGTCGTGTGCTTAGTTGCTTGTTCCTGTGATCCTCTGTGTTCATGATTCCTGGTTTATTCCTGATTCATCTGTGTTCCTGATTCCTGATCCTGCCTTGCTCCTGGTACCTGTTCCTGCTCCTGAGTCCCACGTCTTCCTTGTTTAACCTTGCTTCTGATAGATACCTAGCTTGACCCCTGCTTTGTCTGACTAAGCTTCTGACTGATACCTGGCTTGACCCCTGCTTTGTCTGACTACGCTTCTGATTGACTCCTGGACTGACCTTTGCCTTGGCTGACCATCTTCTGCTTGACTCCGGTTTGACCCATGTCCGTTTGACACATTTCCTTGCCTGCCACCTGCCCTGATTCCAGTCTGCTCCACCACGCCTCTGCTGACTCTACTCTGGACTTGGCCTTTCAGGCTCCAGCCTGTTCTTACTCGGGTGCCCCCTGTCTGCTCTGAGTTTTGTTTGGCACCCGGGTCTCCTGGACTCAGGCTTGTCTGTACTTGTTCTCTGTTCTCAGTCACCGCTGCTTGCTCCTGGCTGATCCACTCATCACCTCCGGGAAGACCGTGGACGGAGGCCCACCTAAGATCAGCCGGCCCCAGTACCCAAGGGCTCAACCTGTGGGGAATGAGGGTTGGTACTGGAGAAGTTCCAGCCAGCCTCCGTCAATCAGCCAGCTCCACCTACTGTCGGTGGGGACCCATAGGGCTTGCCCTGCAGGTAGCGTCAACCCCACCTCAGTCCAAGGGTCCTTCCCAGTGCATCAAGCACCATGTGGCTGATTTAAGAAATAGAGTTCCCTGGATAGAGGTCCACCCTTTTATATGCTTTAGCGAGAAATGCATGACATTCACAACCTTGGCAACACAAGTAAAAACTCTGTGGGACTTATTAAACTGTGGTTACAATTGTGTAATACTAGTAAATTACATCATGAGATCTACTTATGTTTATGATAACCCTTTTCCAGTTTTCCTTCACTTTGTTTTTCTAAATAAGATGTTTTATTATCATTATATATTTTAATCTTATGTATGTATTTCTGACTATGTAAACCACCTAGACGGATAGATCTCTACCAATTGTGTGGTATATAAAAACTTTAAATAAATAAATAAAATAAATAAAATTGTTTGTCAGAGGGTTAATTTATTTTGTTTCTTCATTTCAACAGATGAGAGACCAACAGCATAATCATGAGTTAGCAGTTGATGTTACAGCCATTTCAGTTTGAGATGAAACATCAACCAGGATCTGAGAACTAGAATCCAGAGTTTGTTTTATATTCAGGAGTATGTGCAAATTTATGATAAAATATCCATGTCCCACATGAGGCCTGAGAAGGAAGCAGAAAAGGAAGCCAGGAGCCCCTGCTGATTCAGTGACAGTCTAGGGTCAAAGAAGTAGCTATAAAGTTTGGTCTGTTAGAATAACAGGAAAGGAAAAGTCAATGGCTGAGCAAGAGAGCCCCTGATGGAGCTCGGGAAAAGGAGGGATCTGATTTCCAACCCTGCTCTTGAAGGTCCATAGAAATTATTAAAATGAAAACTGAAAATGTCCAACAAGGAACAAGGCACAGGATGGCTTCCCAGAATGGAAAGCAGCAGAGAGTAGGTGGACATATTTTGAAGCTATGTCAGGTTTGGTAAACCTGAAGGCAGTTGAAAGAAGAGGTAGGGCCTGAATGGGAGATAAAGCATACAAGTCAGGCTAATAGGCCTTACCCGGCATTGGCAGAGATGAGTGAGGGTTAAAATGAACATGTATTTAAAGCAGAGGCAGCTTGAGATTTTAGTTTCTATATGATTGTCACTCTGTGTTCTTATTTGAATCTAGGATCTCAAGACAATAAAATCCGTATATCGAAACAGAGCTCAGTATGATATTGGTCCTTCTGCAGAACCCCACTGAGGTTAGCTGATGAGACTGAGGGTACATCATATTTACAAGACTGGCGGGACAAGAGATTCTTAAGGCTGGGGTGTCAGAAAGTTTAGTGTTATATACTGGGTTCATAAAATCTAATAAGGAAATGAAAATAAATAAATATATAGAAATATCTTATTATCCTGATGAAATATGATGTTTTTTTCAGATATAAATTACCCAGCAACAATAGGCTTTGAGGTTCATAAAAACAGATTCTGCCTCTCCAACAGCAGCATGCTGCTTTCACTGCTGGCTTAGAGTAGAGAATGACAGAAAATCAGATGCAATCTCTAACCCTACTAAGACAGAGCGAAAGAAATTGAAAACTTTATTGACAAGCAACCTAAAAACAATAAGGGTTAACCTATAGGAGGTTACACTGACACAATATGCCATAGTTGGACATTAGAAAATAATTAACAGCAACAGGGAGAGTGAGAGAGAGCAAGAGGAAATCAATAGATTTGTTCAATGCTGTACAGTGAATAATTGATGGATTTGGGATTCAAATTTGTTTTTCCGGGTTTCCCAGCTTCATGCTGTAATCAATAAGATTCACCATCAGTCATGCACAGCAAGCAATGAGGGTAACAAGTTCTGTCACAACATCCTCTTATATTGTATTCATATTTTCAAAGCAGGAACTCAAACTCTAGGAAACAATTCCTAATATAATCACAATCTTTTTCTCTAGCTGATTCAGAACTTGGAGATTTGAAGGTCATGTTACCAACACTCTTAAAAATGTTATTGTATATAAGCTTGTTGAGTCTCATATCAATCACGTCTGATGTTTCTAGTGCAGCTATAAAGAAAACAGAGTTCCTCAAACTTTTTCATAAAACTCCCGTATATTGCATGTGACTAAGGATGGCAGTCTAGTATGGATATATATGAGTGTAACAGGAAAGTTTAGGCAGGAAAGAGAAAATTGATTTTTTAATGACTGATTTTTGTGTATAGTGTATGTATAGATAGGTAGGTAGATATAGATATAGATATATACCTGGTACTTACTAACAGGGACAGTATTTCTGATGTTGTAGTGGATGATTATCTGGGATCCAGTGATCACCAGATGGTAAGATTCAGTATTAGGGCACAAGAGATGAAGGTTCAATCATAGATGAGTATTCTAGACTTCAGGAAAACTGTCTTAAAATGGGGGAGAACTTCAAGGAGTCATTAGCTGGATGGGAACATCTAGAGGAAGCAGAACAGCAGTGGGCAAAATTAAAAAGATATTTCATAAGGGGCAACTAAACTTTTGGCCAGGAAAGTAAATAAAGGAAAGATGAAAGAGAGGCCACTGTGGTTTTCTAAAGAAATAGTTGAAAAGATAAAGGAGAAAAGGTTAGCATTCATAAACTGCAAGAAATCACAGAATGAGGAACATAAGAAACAATATCTGAAAAAAATTAAGTCAAGCTTGGAAAGTAGTCAGGTATGGAAAAATTCAAATAGAAGAAACAATAGTAAATACAGTAAAACGGGTTGGGGAGGGACAAGACTTTTTTTTTAGATATGTCAGTGTTAGAAGGAAGTGCAAAACTAGCATTGTGAGACTGAAAGGTGAAGGGAAGGAATATAAAATTTCCCTTTGGGAGTTCACTGGAGCAGGACCACATAAAACAAATGCAAAAAGATTGGACATGAAGTAAACTTCAACTGATTTTAGGAACAATATGTTCATGAGGAACTGACTAAACTTAAAGTAGATAAGGTGATGGGGCCAGATGGGATACATCCGAGGGTACTAAGGGAACTTAGAGAGATCCTGGCAGCTCTGCTGGCTCACCATTTCAATGCTTTTTTAGAGTAGGGACACATTTCGGAGGACTGGAGACAGGAAGATGTGGTTCCTATTCATACAAGTGGAAGTAAAGAGGAAGATAAGAACTACAGAACAGTTAGTCTGACCTCTGTGATGAGCAAATAAATGGAATCGCTGTTTAAAAAATAAGAGTATAATACTGTTTTTGGATTCAATGGATTTTAAGATCTGAGGCTGCTATCTTGACAGATGAATCTGATCAATTTCTTTGATTGGGTGACCAGAGAACTCGATGAAGGGAGAGTGCTTTATGTAGTGTACTTGGATTCCAGTAAGGCCTTTGATTTGGTTCCACATAGGTGGCATAAGTAAAGTGAACCCTCTTGGTAAGGGACCTAGACTGACTGACTGGGTTAGAAAGTGACTGAGTTGGAAGCAACAAAGGGTAATGGTAAATGGAGTTTTCTCTGAGAAGGGATGGTATTACTAATGGTGTGCCTCAGGGATCGATCCTTAGACTGGTTCTTTTCAACATTTTTGTGAGTGACATAGAAGTGTTGTCAGGAAAGGTTTGTCTTTTCGCCGATGATACCAAAATCTGCAACAAGGTGAACAGCCAGAAAGGTGTAGAAGACCTGTTTTGTTTTTTTATTTTGTTTAATGGTATTTATTGTTATTGTATGTTTATTATTTTATTATGTTGTTTTTAATTTTATTTTTATATTATTTATTGTTACAATTATGTATGTTTGTTATAAACTGTTTTGATCAAATTTACTTTTGTATAGGCGGTATATAAATAATTTTTTAATAAAAAAAATAATAAATTAGTGAAGCTCAAGGAATTGTCTAGGATCTGGCAGCTAAGATTTAATGCTAAAAAAAATGCAGAGTAATGCATTTAGGATGTAAAAACACAAGGGAGAAGTGAAGAATTAGAGGTGGAATTCTTCTAAGCACAAAGGAAGAACGGAACCTGGAGGAGATTGTATCTGATCATGGATAATTTGATTATTGTGCCCTAAACCAGCTATTAATCAAGAGGGACTTTACAAACATGTGGAGCTTTACTATAAATCAATAACTACGCCTTCTTACAAAACTGTCAGTTTTCTTTGCAGACAGCAAAGTTAATATTCCATCATCATAGCAGATTCATCTAGATTACCATTTACAAAATTGCTTCTATGGTAGTTTACACTGATGATATGTTGAACAGAAATTTGCAAGTAACCAACATTTCATGACTCCTTGATTTACAGGGAGGTGAAGGAATCACTCTATTATCAGGAGCGAATTCTACTGGCTGCCGGTCATACAATGGATTACATTTAAAATGTTGACTTTCATTCACAAATCTATACATATTGATACATTTTGTTTGAAAGATATGGTAATATGTTATGTACCAGACTGTTCATTATACTCTGCTTCTCAATGTTTGTTCATTACACAATGTTTTTCAAGGATTATGAGAAATTGCAAGAGGATTGTGCAAAACTGGGAGACTGCGTATGCAAATGGCAAATGAAATTTAATGTGGACCAGTGCAAAGTGATGTACTTAGGGAAGAGTAACCCAAATTATGGCTACACAATGCAAAGTTCAACATTAGGAGTCACCACTCAAGAAAAGGATCTACTAAAGGTATAATCATTGATAATATGCTGAAATCTTCTACTCAGTGCCAAGAAAGAAAATGCATTGCTAGGCATCATTAGGAAAAGAATGGAGAACAAAATAGAGACTACCACAAAGCCTCTGTATCACTCCATGGTGTGACTTCTTCTTGAGCATTGTGTGTAATTCTGGTCACATCTCAAAAAAGATAGAACAAAATTAGAAAATGGACAGAAAATTGCAACCAAAATGATAAAAGGGATGGGTCAATTCCCCTATGAGGAGAGGCTAAAGTGGTTAGGACTGTGGAAAAGAGATGGCCAAGGGAAAATATGATAGAGGTCCATAAAATAATGAGCGAGTGGATCGAGTAAATGTTGTTTAGTTGTTTACTCTTTCAAAGAGTAGAAAGACTAGGGTACACACATAATGAAGTTACTAGGTGATACATTTAAAACTAATAAGAGAAAATTTTGTTTTACTCAATGCAAAATTAAGCTCTGGAATTCATTGCCAAAGGATAAGGGGAAAGCTATTGGTGTAGCTGTGTTATAAAATGTCTGGACAAGTTTCTGGAGGAAAAGTCCATAGACCATTATTAAGAGGGAGTTGCAGAAATACACTTTTTATCCATGGGATAAGCAGCATGGAATCTATCTAACCCTTGGGATCCTGCCAGGTACTTATGGCCTAGATTGGCCACTGTTGGAAACAGAATACTGGCCTTGAAGGACTTTTGGTCTGAACTAGAATGGCAAATCTTACGTACTTATGTTTGTTAACTGTACATGCTCTGTCTGTTGCTCACTTGACAAAAACTAAAACCAAAGCTTTTTCAATATTGTGTCTAAAGCACTGGAATTCCTTGCCCTATGAGATACACTGTAACTGAGATTATTTAAGTTTTATAAATAAAAGATGAACATATTTTTGTTTGTAGAAGCTTTTAGTTAAAGTTGCTTTTATGTGCCTTATTATTGTGTAGTTTTAAAATATCTGTATTTTGTAATCCTCATTGATATAACTGAAATGCAGAATACAAATGAAATGAATGAATTAATGAATGAATGAATGTGTTTTCATTATAGAAGCCAACTTTCTAAAACAACTGGGGATGCTAAACATAATACAAAAGTGTTGCGCTTCCCGGCCACATCTGCTCTGCAGCTGGACCTGCTCACCTCTCCCATCCTTCCACAAGCTCCGGGCTTACCTCCTCTGCCGCCACAGCCTGTTTGCAGTATCCCTGGCTCCCCCATTTACAATCTCCAATGCCGGCCTCACAGCACTGCTCCCGTAGGGGCTCCATGTCTTCCTGCTCCTCGGCCCCGCCTCTAGGTGTGTGCATGGCCGACATCACTCTACTTAAAGGGCCAAGCGTGGGAAACCCGAACCCGGCATTCCCTGATGGTATCATGCTACCCAGGTATATAAGGCAAAGCCTGTTCCCCTTAATGGTGCTTGGCAATCGGGTCGTATTCTCCGCTGTGACTAGTTTGCCTTCCAGTGTCTCCTGTTCCAGTGTCTCCTGTTCCAGCGTCTCCTGATCCTTTGTCTCTCCATCCTTGGTAGTACCCTCCAGACTGATCTCACGGTACTGACCTTTGCGAGTTCCTGACCATTCTTGATTGCTGCCTGAATCTGACCTCTGCCTGTTCTCTGACTACTCTTGATCGCTGCCTGGAACCGACATCTGCCTGACTACTAGGGATGTGCAGACAAAAAGTTTATGTTCATAAGTCCATAAGTCGAAAAGGGGGGTCAATTTCAGTCAATATGGACATATGGAGAATTCCATAAGTTGAGTCTATGTCCATACGTGCACCGGTTCCCTAAATAAAAATTTAAACCCCTCACCCTCCTTAATCCCCCCCAAGACTTACCAAAACTCCCTGGTGGTCCAGCGGGGAGTCAGGAAGCCATTATTCTATTCCTTTGCGAGGAGCACGTGACGTCCGCGTCACGTCGGAGTGACGCGGCCGTCATGTGGTCCACCGCGGTTCCGCTCCCGGACCCCTCCTTGGACACAAACGGAACTTTTGGCCAGCTTGGGAAGGTCAGGAGGCCCCCCCAAGCTGGCCAAAAGTTCCGTTCGTGTCCAAGGAGGGGTCTGGGAGCGGAACCGCGGTGGACCACGTGACGGCCGCGTCACTCTGACGTGACGCGGACGTCACGTGCTCCTCGCAAAGGAATAGAGGAATGGCTTCCTGACTCCCCGCTGGACCACCAGGGAATTTTGGTAAGTCTTGGGGGTGGGATTAAGGAGGGTGAGGGGTTTAAATTTTTATTTAGGATCAACGATCGCGATTTCCAACGTATTCAACATAGCTATGTTGAATAAGTTGGAAATCCGATCGTTTTCGCCTCATCACTTTTTTAAGTTAAAAAAAATAAATAAGTAGCGTTTTACATATAAGTTCAAAACGAATGCACACCCCTACTGACTACTGACTACACTTGATCGCTGCCTGGAACTGACCTCTGCCTGATAACCGACTACCCTTGATAGCTGCCTAGAACGTGACCTCTGCCTGACCTGACTACTTACGGATTGACTACAAGGTACTGACCCCTGCTTTGGCTGACCATTCTGGACTGATACTCTGGACTTGATTTTCGCTATACACTCGGACTCCCTATTCTGGCTTCCTGTGACCTCTGGACATTCTGCTCTGAACCTCGACCGTGCACCCTTGTTGTGGTGGGCACACCCCTTTGCTTCCTCTCGAGGAGACCCTGCAAGGCCCACCTAAGACCAGGTGGCCCGGGTAACCAAAGAACCAAGGGCTCAATCCGAGGGAACCCCGAGTTGCTATTGGTGAAGCTCCAGCTAGCCTCTGTCTCCTTGGCTCCACCTCCTGGTGGCAGGCACTCTCTGGGTCCGACCCGAGGGCTGTACCAATCCTGCACTGGGCCAAGGGTCCACTCCCGGTGCAACAGTTTGCCAAGGCCATGGACTTGGCAGAGTCTCCCACCTTGCAGGCCATCCCTGGCCTAGCAGCTCATGTCCGAGAACAACAGCGAACCATCGAGGCTTTGACTTCATCAGTGGAGAAGCTATGGTCTCAGCTACAGGACTCTGTCATGTCCAACTCCAGGGGTTGGGCTCAACCCCCACCTCTATGGGCTTCTCTGGTTCTTCCAGCTCCACCTCGTTTCAATGGGGATCCGCGCCTCTGCTGAGGCTTCATCAATCAGTGCTTTATGCAATTTGCACTGTAGCCTGCCTTGTTATCAAGTAAGACCACCAAGATTATCTTCATCCTCTCATGTCTCGAAGGGAAGGCCCTGGCATGGGCTTCCCCACTTTGGGAGCATTCTAATGATATCTTTCGTCATCTCTCCCATTTCATGACTGTCTTCAAGTGGACTTTTGAGGATCCTGGTCGACAGGCGGTTGCGGGTCATCAGCTTCTTCACCTCCGTCAAGGCTCACATTCGCTCACAGAATTCACTGTGGAATACAGGACACTAGCCACTGAACTGGGGTGGCAAGAGGACTGCCTATGGGTAATCTATTTGGATGGCTTGTCTCCTGCCCTCAAGGATGAGCTGGATGCTCGTGAGATTCCCACATATCTAGATGACCTGATTTCCTGGTGGGCAGGATTGATCATCGCCTATGTCAGCGACACTAGGAGGTAAAGGTCTCCCGGCCATCTGCCTCACGCCCAGTTCATACTATGAGTTCCCTGCTGAAGGCTTTACCGGCACCTCCTCCATCACCAGAGGAGCCGATGGATCAATTCCGGGTGCTTGTCTCCTGAGGAGCATCTTCGTAGCAAGAAGGAAGGCCTTTGCCTACATTGTAGTAGTTCCGGACATCTTTGATAATCCTACCCTGTACATCCAGGAAACTGCAGAACCTGAGCCCGGTGGGGTTCCCGAGCTTGGGCGCCACTGTTACTGGCCCCCAATTATTACTTCCTGTGTCCCTCTCTAAGGAATCATGTTCCTTTGCCACAACCGCACTCGTGAACACCGGCACGAGTGGTAACTTCATTCTAGATGACATTATCACCTTACTCCAAATCCCTCTGCAGCCTTTGGAGGTACTTCTTAGAATTGCATCTATCCAGGGAAAGCACCTCCCCAGATGCATCACTCATCGCACAGTGGCCTTCCGCCTCTCCGTGGGAACCCTTCATGAAGAGGAGATCTCCCTATCTATCCTAAAGCATTCTACACATCCTGTAATCCTAGGTCTTCTGTGGTTCCAGATTCATGGACCTCAATTTGACTGGCAATCTCTACAGTTTTATTTATTTATTTATTTATATTCTTTTTTTATACCGAAATATAGCATAATGCCTTCATTCCGGTTTACAGTGTAACAACAGTTGATTCAGTGGGGACCCCAGTGCCAGAACCGCTGTCTGCGACAAGTTGCCCCAGCTGTCACCGTTCTGAACTCTACAACCCTTTCTGGATTTCCTGCTCCATATTCCGATTTCCAAGATGTCTTCTCCAAAAAGAATGCTGACATCCTGCCTCCACTCCGTGAATTCAATTGCCCCAGTGAGCTCCTGCCAGGTGTCATGCCTCCCAAGGGCAGAATTTACCCTCTCTCATTACCTGAAACTCGAGCAATATCTGAGTATATTAAAGAGAACCTGGATTAAGGTTTCATAAGACCCTCTGATTCCCCGTCAGGAGCCAGATTCTTCTTCGTGAAGAAGGATGGCAGTTTATGTCCTTGCATCGACTACCGTGGGCTAAACTCCATGACTCGCAAGGATTGCTAGCCTCTGCCACTCATTAGTGAACTCTTTGATCACTTACAAGGAGCCCAGATCTTTACAAAGTTAGATCTCTGAGGGGCATACAACCTGGTGCGGATCCAGCCAGAGGATATTTGGAAGACCACTTTCAATACTAGAGACGGCCACTATGAGTACATAGTCATGCCATTTGGACTTTGACATGCTCCTGTGGTCTCTCAGTGCTTGATGAATGAAATCCTCTGAGACCTACTATATTCATTTGTCGTGGTATATCTAGACAATATACTGATCTTTTCCAAAGACCTGAAGTCCCACCACTCACATGTTCGCACCATTCTCCGTCTCAGAAACAACTGGCTCTACGCCAAATTAGAAAAATGTATCTTTGAACAGACTCTTCTTCCATTTCTGGGCTGCATTATCTCCATTCGTGGTTTTACCATGGACCCTGAGAAACTTCAACGCATTCGAGACTGGCCCCAGCCAGTTGGCCTCTGCGCCATACAAAGGTTCCTTGGTTTACAAATTATTACAGGAACTTTATCACTAACTACTCCATGCTAGCCACTCCACTCACAGCCATGACTAGGAAAGGTAGTAACCTTCAAGTTTGGAGTCCCAAGGCTCAAGATGCCTTCCATGCCTTGAAAGAGGCTTTTTGCACAGGACTCTGTCTATGTCACCCATATCCTAACCGCCCCTCTGTCGTCGAAGTAGACACCTCTGCCATTGGGGCAGGGGCAGTCCTGAGCCAATATTCCTCCAAAGTGGCCTTCTATTCACTCAAAATTTCCCTGACAGAGCAAAACTACATGATTAGGGACCGTGAACTCTTAGCGGTAAAATTGGCACTCTAAGAATGGCGCCCCTGGTTAGAAGGAGCACAGCATAAATTCACGATCTTTACAGATTATAAGAATCTCGAATACTTAAAGGTGGCCCAGCTATTGAACCCCAGACAGGCCCACTGGGCGCAGTTCTTTGAACGTTTTAACTTTGAACTCCGCTACCATCCCACAGCAAAGAACACCTGAGCGGATGCTCTTTTTCGAGCCAGAGGATACACCAGAAACTCCGAGGCACATCATCGACCCAGCTTGCATAACCCTCACAGTCACTAACATGGTGGAAGCTGGGAAGATGGTGGTCCCATGCCATCTCCAAGAGCGTGTCCTCTGCTGGGCCCACGACCCTTGAGATGTTAAGAAGACACTACTGGTGGCCCAGCATGGTTAAGGACTCCCGCAGCTATGTAGATTCCTGCCCCATATGCGCACAGCAGAAGCCTCCAACCAGCTGCCCGTGGGGACTCCTTCAGCCTCTTCTGGCTCCTGCTGAACCTTGGTCAAGCATCTCAACAGACTTCATCGTCGATCTGCCTCTGTTAAAAGGTAACACAGTCATCTGGGTTATTATCGACCACTTTTCGAAAAAGAACCACTTCGTTCCTCTGCCGAGCCTTCCATCGGCTCCTGAATTGGCAAAGCTCTTTCTAAAGAATGTACTCTGCTTATATGGGCTACTCAGAGAAATTGTTTCTGATCGTGGACCACAATTTGCTGCCAAATACTGGAAATCTTTATGCACCAAGTTTAATATCACTTTGAACCTGATGTCGGCCTACCACCCTCAAGAGAACGGCCAAGCCGAAAGGACAAATTGCTCACTGAAGACATTCCTGAGATCCTACGTCAACGATCAACAGAATGACTGGTCCGATCTCTTGCAATGAGTTGAGTTATCCCACAATACCCACATCGCCGCTGCCACTGACATTTCACCCTTTTCAGTGGTCTTTGGCCATCAGCCATGTCTGCCTCTTCCAGTGCTGCTTTCAGTTCCCTCACCCTCGGCTTAGTCCACTGCACAGACAATATGTCGCGTATGGAATCAAGTTAAACAAAGATCAACCCACACAGCTGAGAAGGCCAAGCAATTCACGGACGCTCATCGTCGCACCGCACCCTTGTTCCAACCTGGCCAGGAGGTTTGGCTGAGCACCAAACATATCAAATTGCGACTCCGATCTCAGCGATTGGCTCCAAAGTACATCGGGCCATTCTCGATCCTCAGAAGAATAGGGGCAGTGACTTATCAGCTGCAACTCCCTCGCAATATGGGCATCCACAACACATTTCATGTCTCCTTATTGAAACCATTGGTCTTCAACTAGCCTTCCCGCAGGCCTCCTGCTCAGTCACAGCTCACCGCTGAACCAGAGGATGTCCTCCAGGTGAAGGAGGTTTTGGATGTTCGGCGAAAGAGAGGTCAATGGGAATACCTCCTGCAATGGGAGGGCTTCGGTCCAGAAGAGAACTCCTGGGAGCCCTCCCAACACATATATGACAAGAACCTCCTCACGGAGTTCCACAGGACCCATCATGACAAGCCCAGGCAGGTAAAGGGGAGGCCAAGAAGGGGGAGTACTGTTGCACTTCCCGGCTGCATCTGCTCCGCAACTGGTCCTGCTCACCTCTCCTGTTCTTCCACAAGCTCCGGGCTTACGTCCTCTGCTATCACAGCCTGTTTGCAGCGTCCCCGGCTCCCCCGGTCACTGTCTCCAATGCCGGACTCACAGCGGAGCTCCTGTAGGGGCTCCATGACTTCCTGCTCCTTGGCCCTGCCCCTAGGCAAGCATGTGTGCAGCTGACATCACTCTACTTAAAGGGCCAAGTGCAGGAAACCCTAACCCGGCACTCCCTGATGACTTCACGTTACCCAGGTATGTAAGGCAAGGCCCGTTAACCTGAATGATTCCTTTGTCAATCGAGTCATACACTTTGGTATGTCTAGTTTGCCTTCCAGCGTCTCCTGTTCCAGCATCTCCTGTGTCTCCTGTTCCAGCGTCTCCTGTTCCAGCATCTCCTGTGTCTCCTGTTACAGTGTCTCATGTTCCTTCATCTCTCCATCATTGGTAGTACCTTCTGAACTGATCTCACAGTACTGACCTTTGCTTCTTCCTGACTATTCTTGATTGCTGCCTGGATCTGACCTCTGCCTATTCTCCGACTACTCTTGATCGTGCCTGGAACCAACCTCTGCCTGAATACCAACTACCCTTGACCGCTGCCTGGAACTTGACCTCTGCCTGTCCTGACTACTTCCAGATTGACTACAAGGTACTGACCCCTGCTTCAGCTGACCATTCTGGACTGATACTCTGGCCTTGATTCTCGCTATACACTCGGACTCCCTGTTCTGGCCTCCTGTGACCTCTGGACATTCTGCTCTGAACCTCGACCAAGCACCCTTGTTCGTGGTGGTCACGCCCCTGTGCATCCTCTTGAGGAGATCCTGCAAGGCCCACCTAAGACCAGGCGGCCTGAGTAACCAAGGGCTCAACCTGAGGGAAATCCGATTTGCTATTGGTGAAGCTCCAGCTAGCCTCTGTCTCCTCCTAGGCTCCGCCTCCTGGTGGCAGGTGCTCTCCAGGTCCGACCGGAGGGCCGTACGAATCCTGCACCAGGCCAAAGGTCCTCTCCCATCTCAACACAAAAGATCTCTCCCTGGATAGAGTGAGGTAGTATGCTTGATACCAAGGTTGCTCAAGCACCCACTGCACCCATAGAGTTGGCTATCATGTCTTCATTATTTGGTAAGGAAAATATACTGAGGATAACTTTGAAACACTGATTGATATGTTAAGGGGAGGGCTTGGCATGGGTGACAGTTTTGTTTTGGTTTCTTTAGATATTACTTATATCTTTGACACCATCAATCATGAAATCTTCCTTTTCTGTTTAGAAGAATCTGGTATGTCAGACACTGTTTTGGCTTGGGTTTCATCTTATTTATCTAACTAGTCTCAGCAAATTTGTTTTGAGAGAAAAAAATCTTCATGGCACACCCTGTAAACAGGACTACCACAGTACTGTGAATTGTCATCATTTCTAGTTAACATTTATCTTAAACCTGTCTGAAGGATATTTGCAACCCTTTCAGACAGGTATAAGTTGTATGCGGATGACATCCAGTTTCTCATTCATGTCCATCCCTACTGGATGGACACCAATAAAATAATTAGTCTTTGTCTATCTACTCTCAAGAAGTGATTGCATCATAATAAACTCACTTTAAATGAATCAAGATGTGAGTTTGTCCTGATATAGTGTCCACATACCAGATGTGTAATAATAGATGACATCATTGACAAGACTTCATACCCACTGCTCCCACATATGAAGAGTTTAGGTGTATGGATAGATTTGGGTTTCACTGGTGGGGGGTCTCCATCAAATGACTTACATGGAGAGGCTGAAGGACCTAAATATGTATACACTGGAGGAGAGGAGGTGTAGGGGACATTTGATATAGACCTTTAGATAGCTGAAAGGTTTTAATGATGCTCAATCAACAAACCTTCGCCATTTGAAAGAAATTAGTCGCAAAATGAAACTCCAGAGAGGAAGTCTCAGAACCACATCAGGAAATATTTCCTCATTGAGAGGGTGGTGGATGCCTGGAATGCCCTTCTGGAAGAGATGGTGAAGAAACTAATGATGAAAGATTTCAAAGGGGCATAGGATAAATACTGTGAATCCCCAAAGGCTAATGAATGGAAATGTAGAAAAAAAGTGCATGGGGGTAACTTGCTGGTGTAGCGGTTACTACCCTTAACCAATAAGCCTGATACTTTTGATGCTACCATAAGCTTGCTGGGCAGACTGGATGGACCTTTTGGTCCTTTTCTGACCTCATTTCTATGTTTCTATGTAAACTTCATTTTAAAACAGTAATGTGGTCAGACTTCTTTAAGCTGCATCTATTACCTGGTCTCAAAAATCTCTTGCCACATGAGAACTTTCATACATAGCCCAGGCATCAATTTTTTCCAGGGCCAGTACTAGCTTTCTTGCTGCCCTGTGTGAACAATTACTGTGCTTCTCCCCCCCCCCCCCCCCCCCACACACACACACACACTGTTCATTCATTCTCTGTCCCAGAACCACCAAAAAAAGCCCAGCTCCATTCAGTGATGCAAACTTTATAAACTGACACTCCTCCATACCAATGGCTGGTGCAAGGGTATTAGGTGCCCTAGGCAAACCTTATAGCCTTCCACAATGCCCCCCCCCCATTCCACACACACAGTTAAGAGTTATGCATTTATATTTTACATGAACATTATCAA
The DNA here is from genome assembly GCF_901001135.1 of Rhinatrema bivittatum. Classification (NCBI taxonomy): domain Eukaryota; kingdom Metazoa; phylum Chordata; class Amphibia; order Gymnophiona; family Rhinatrematidae; genus Rhinatrema; species Rhinatrema bivittatum. The sequence goes on from NC_042619.1 coordinate 154,154,945, forward strand.
ATTACAGTATTTTGCAGGAAAAATATCACTTACATTATATTTACATACACTGCTGTGAAATCAACCAGAAATTCCTGCAAAAAAGACACTTGGAACTCATATGCTATTAGGCCTATTGTGATGAATGTGGATGTGTACTTGACCCTCTGAAAGCCTTAAAACACTAACACATTTCCTATTAGGAAAACACCTCACCTCAGTCATACATGCAGAACATAAATAGACCCTCATCAAATACCGAATAGAGCAACCATAAAGTAGAAATACAAACGTGAAGACAAAAACTGAACTGGAAACCACAAGAAGCCAGACACTATGTGCAACAATGAAAAAACAGAACCATCACATTCCTCAAATATCATAAGAACATAAGAACATGCCATACTTTCCTCATAGGGGAGCTGTTCCATTCCCCTTATCATTTTGGTAGCCCTTTTGTGTACCTTCTCCATCGCAATTCTATCTTTTTAGAGATGCGGTGACCAGAATTGTACACAGTATTCAAGGTGCGGTCTCACCATGGAGCGATACAGAGTCATTATGATGTATTCTGTTTTATTCACCATTCCCTTTCTAATAATTCCCAACATTCTGTTTGCTTTTTTGACTGCCGCAGCACACTGAACCGACGATTTCAATGTGTTATACACTATGACGCCTAGATCTTTTTCTTGGGTTGTAGCACCTAATATGGAACCCAACATTGTGTAATTATAGCATGGGTTATTTTTCCCTATATGCATCACCTTGCACTTATCCACATTAAATTTCATCTGCCATTTGGATGCCTAATTTTCCAGTCTCACAAGGTCTTCCTGCAATTTAACACAATCTGCTTGTGATTTAACTACTCTGAACAATTTTGTGTCATCTGCAAATCTGATTATCTCACTTGTCATATTTCTTTCCAGATCATTTATAAATATATTGAAAAGTAAGGGTCCTAATACAGATCCCTGAGGCACTCCACTGTCCACTCCCTTCCACTGAGAAAGTTGTCCATTTAATCCTACTCTCTGTTTCCTGTCTTTTAGCCAGTTTGCAAGCCACGAAAGGACATCGCCACCTATCCCATGATTTTTTACTTTTCCTAGAAGCCTCTCATGAGGAACTTTGTCAAACGCCTTCTGAAAATCCAAGTATACTACATCTACCAGTTCACCTTTATCCACATGTTTATTAACTCCTTCAAAAAAGTGAAGCAGATTTGTGAGGCAAGACTTGCCTTGGGTAAAGCCATGCTGACTTTGTTCCATTAAACCATGTCTTTCTATATGTTCTATGATTTTGATGTTTAGAACACTTTCCACTATTTTTCCTGGCACTGAAGTCAGGCTAACCAGTCTGTAGTTTCCCGGATCGCCCCTTGAGCCCTTTTTAAATATTGGGGTTACATTTGCTATCCTTCAGTCTTCAGGTACACTGGATGATTTTAATGATAGGTTACAAATTGTTACTAATAGGTCTGAAATTTCATTTTTTAGTTCCCTCAGAACTCTGGGGTGTATACGATCCGGTCCAGGTGATTTACTACTCTTGAGTTTGTCAATCAGGTCTACCACATCTTCTAAGTTCACCGTGATTTGATTCACTCCATCTGAATCATTACCCATGAAAACCTTCTCCATTACGGGTATCTCCCCAACATCCTCTTCAGTAAACACCGAAGCAAAGAAATCATTTAATCTTTCTGCGATGGCTTTATCTTCTCTAAGTGCCCCTTTAACCCCTCGATCATCTAACGGTCCAACTGACTCCCTCACAGGCTTTCTGCTTCAGATATATTTTAAAAAGGTTTTACTGTGAGTTTTTGCCTCTACAGCCAACTTCTTTTCAAATTCTCTCTTAGCCTGTCTTATCAATGTCTTACATTTAACTTGCCATCTTTTATGCTTTATCCTATTTTCTTCATTTGGATCCTTCTTCCAATTTTTGAATGAAGATCTTTTGGCTAAAATAACTTCTTTCACCTCCCCTTTTAACCATGCCGGTAATCGTTTTGTCTTCTTTCCAATTTTCTTAATGTGTGGAATACATCCGGACTGTGCTTCTACAATGGTATTTTTTAACAAAGACCATGCCTCTTGGACATTTTTTTACTTTTGTAGCTGCTCCTTTCAGTTAATTGTCTAACAATTTTTCTCTTTTTATCAAAGTTTCCCTTTTGAAAGTTTAGCACGAGAGCCTTGGATTTACACACTGTTCCTCTTCCAGTCATTAAATCAAATTTGATCATATTATGATCACTATTGCCAAGCGGCCCAACCACCATTACCTCTCTCACCAAGTCCTATGCTCCACTGAGAATTAGATCTAAAATTGCTCCCTCTCTCGTTGGTTCCTGAACCAATTTCTCCATAAAGCTAACATTTATTCCATCCAGGAACATTATCTCTCTAGCGTGTCCCGATGATACATTTACCCAGTCAATATTGGGGTAATTGAAATCTCGCATTATTACTGCACTACCAATTTGGTTAGCTTCCTTAATTTCTCTTAGCATTTCACTGTCTGTCTCACCATCTTGACCAGGTGGATGGTAGTATATTCCTATCACTATAGTCTTCCCCGACATACAAGGGATTTCTACCCATAAAGATTCAATTTTGTATTTGGTCTCATGCAGGATGTTTATCCTGTTGGACTCTATGCCATCCCGGACATAAAGCACCACACCTCCTCCTGGGTGCTCCTCTCTGTCATTGCGTTATAATTTGTACCCCGATATAGCACTGTCCCATTGGTTGTCCTCTTTCCACCATGTCTCTGAGATGCCAATTAAGTCTATGTCATCATTCACTACTATACATTCTAATACTCCCATCTTACTTCTTAGACTTCTGGCATTAGCATACAAACATTTCAATGTTTGTTTTTTGTTTGTATTTTCATTCTGCTTTTTAATTGATAGGGATAAGTTAGAATTTTTTGGCTCAGGTGAGTTTTTAGTTACAGGCACTTGGACTTGCATCATTAGTATCCTTTAAAGATACATCTCTCCGATCCATGCGCTGCTGAGCGACTGTCGGGCTTTCCCCTTTGTTCTAGTTTAAAAGCTGCTCTATCTCCTTTTTAAAGGTTAGCGCCAGCAGTCTGGTTCCACCCTGGTTAAGGTGGAGCCCATACCTTCGGAAGAGATTCCCCCTTCCCCAAAAGTTTCCCCAGTTCCTAACAAAACTGAATCCCTCTTCCTTGCACCATCATCTCATCCACACATTGAGACTCCGGAGCTCTGCCTGCCTCTGGTGAGCTGCGCGTGGAACAGGGAGCATTTCAGAGAATGCTACCCTGGAGGTTCTGGATTTAAGCTAACTAAGAGCCTAAATTTGGCTTCCAGAACCTCCCTCCCACATTTTCCTATGTTGTTGGTGCCCACATGTACCACGACAGCTGGCTCCTCCCCAGCACTGTCTAAAATCCTATCTAGGTGACACGTGAGGTCCGCCTCCTTCGCACCAGGTAGGCATGTTACCAGGCGATCCTCACGCCCACCAGCCACCCAGCTATCTATATTCCTAATAATCGAATCACCAACTATGACGGCCAACCTAACCCTTCCCTCCTGGTCAGTAGGCCTTGGGGAGATATCCTCAGTGCGAAAGGACAATGCATCACCTGGAGAGCAGGTCCTTGCTACAGGATCCTTTCCTGCTGCACCTGGTTTATGCTCTCCCATCATGAGACCTTCTTCCTCCAAGAAATAAAATAAATACATAATCATAATCCTAAAAACATACTAAAAATATTCCAAAAAAAGCTGATAAATAAAAGATCAAATAATAAAAAAAATCATATACAAGATTTTTTAAATGTCCCAAATACCAATAAAATATTTCAAAATAGCAGACACAGCAAATAACACCTTAACACCTGAAAAATAAAGCTAAAAAGGATTTTAAAAATTCACACTCTCCCTATCTGGAAACTTTGATATCCAGTCATCCTGAGATTGTTATGGATTAGTGGAAGAGGGATGCACATACTTTGTCATCTCTTTCTTATATACACACAAACATACAAGCTTATACACACATACACTCTCTCTCAGACAAACCCGCAGGCATCTCCAGCTTTTCTTTGGTTGGGATCTATCAGCAGCGTATGGTTTTGATCTTCATTTCAGCTGCTGGCAGGTTGGAATCCACCTGCAGTACCCTTTCTCTCTCTCTCTCTCTCTCTCTCTCTCTCGCACACACACACACACACACATTTATAGCTCCCATTCATAAACATGCATACACTGAAGGCAAACCTTCTCTCTTTCTTTTGCCAGCAACCTCAGAGCCTCTCTTGTTCCTCTGCTGCCAGTCACTCCTGTCGCATGGCTATTGGGGAGGCACCAATCACTGCTACTGGCACTGAAGTCCATTCTACTGCCTCCTCTATGCAGGTCCTGTGGTATTAAAAATATGCAGGGCTTCCAGTTCCTCCTTGCTGATCTCATAGCAAGATCGGCATAGAGAAAGTGTTACTCTTGCACATTCCCAAAGATAACATATGTCAATCACTAAAAGCAAAAAATGATTTATTTTTTTTTGCCTTTGCTGTTTGATGTTAGTTTTCTAATTAGTTGGTCACAGGCTTTTTTTCCATGTCCCTTTTTTGGTCTTTTGCCAATTGCTTTCACAGGATCTCTTTTTTTCTGTTTCTGCTCTATCCACCTGTCTTCTTTCTCAAACACACACTCAGGCTCTCATTCTCACATGCTGTCTCAGAGACACACACTCAAGCTCTAATTCTCAAACACTATCTCTCACACACACATACACACTCACGCACAGGCTCTCACACTTACATGCTGTCTCACACACTCAGCTCTAACTCTCAAATGCTCTCTCTCATACATAAATACATACTGTCTCTCTTTCACATGCTATCTCTCTCTCACTTACACAGGATATCTCACTCTTACATGCTGTCTCACACAAACATTCAAGCTCTCACTCTCACATGCTGGCTCTCAAACCCACAGGTACTCATTCCCACACACACACAAAATCTCTCAACTCACTATATCTCACACACAATCTCTCAACCCATTCTCATACCCACACACACTCTACAGGCCTTCACCTCTTGAGCTCCTCTTTGTGGGTCACCACAGTATAGACTCTGTGGTGGCCCTGATCTTCTTAGGCCACTGCGAGGTGGCATTCATTGTGGCCCTGCTACTGGGCCTCCTCTTCTCAAGCTGCCATGAGGTAGGATCTGCGGTGGCCCTGCTACAATCTCTACTGCTCCTCTGCATGCTCCTCTTCCTTCCTGCCTGCATGGCTCCAGCAACACTTTTCTTCCGTGGTTGCACAGGCAGGAAGGAGGAGGGGCATCTGGATGTGAATTATTCTTTGGGCCATGGTGGGATGAGCTGCACCATGGCCCCACCGATCAAAGTGACACACCCCCTACTCCCCCAGAACAAAACTGCTTCCTGCTTTTTTCTGCCACCAGTGGGATTGGGTCTACTGGCAGCAACATGGGCTTTTCCCTGTGTCTGACGCTGTCCCACCAGTGTGCCACTAGTGCAATTGCTCGGTGTGTACCCCTGGTGGCGCTGGGCCTAATTTTGCCTATATTTGACTACTGCAATGCCATTTATCAAGGCCTTCCTAACTCTACTTTGTCTTTACAATTATTAGAAAATGCTACTGCCAGACTAATTGCTGGCTTTAATTGCTGTCAGTACATCATGCCACTTCTGTTCCAGTTTTATTGGCTTCCAATCAAATATAGAATACAATATAAAATATGCTTGATGACTTATAAAATGATCAATGCTTTTACTGCTCACTGGGCAAATGCACTGTTGAGGTTGTACCAACCTGTCAGAGCATTATGCTCATCTCAATGTAATCTCCTAGATGTCCCTTCAGGAAACAGGCTTGCCTAGCTGATACCAGAGAGAGTGCATTTTCTATGGCTGCACCAACAATAAGGAACTCTTTACCTGAACTGCTTCTCTGTACAAATTATTTAAAAAGTTTTAAGACACTTTTGAAAACCACTTTATTCAAATCGGTCTTTGACTGACGTATGGTTTTGTAATCTGCCTAAGGACATGGTATTCACCAGCATAATTTTATTTTATTGCATCTAGTTAGTCTGTTGTAGGGTTTTACCTTATTTTGTTTGCAGAAGTGGACCCTTGGACCGAGGTGAGGTTGGTGCTACCCACAGGGAGGAGCCCTGCAGGTCCTCACAATTGGCAGACAGAGTTAGCAGGAGCAGAGGCCCAACAGGAACTTCACCAATACCAGCCCTCATTCCCCTTAGGTTGAGCCCTTGGGTGCCTTGGCAGGCTGGACTTAGCACAGGCTTCTATAGAGAAAAGAACTCATCACTGAAGAGGTTGAAGGCCAGCAGAAAGAAGACAAAGTTAGTCCACACAAAAGTCAGGGCAGGCAGGCTGAGGTCAGTGCAAGCAGCAAACAAAGTCGTCAATACAGGAAGAGAACAGCAGGAAGTCACAGAAGATGATCAAAGACCACAGGTCAAGAGCACAGGAATTCTGAAGACAAGGGAAGGAAGCAGGAATTTGAAGACAAGGCATTGGAACAAAGTCAGGAACCAGAACCAGGAACAGCATGACAAAAAGCTACTCCAAAGAGTTTGACATACTGCTGAGTCATCTGAGGCAGGGCAGGGCAGGCCTAAAATAGCAGAAGGCCTGTGATGTCATCCAGAGGCTCTGCGGTAGTTTCCCACCTCAGCCACGAGCACATGTGCCTAAGGATGCACACTCAGCTGAGCGGCGTCGCTAGCGCATCGCATCAGGCCTGCACAGTAGTCAATCACGTCTTCACCACCCACAGCATAAGTTGGCCCTCTTGGCCCAGAAACAGAGGTAAGAGTGAACGGTCAAGGGGTGGACGTGTGACTGGCCAATCACTTTAATCTTATTTTATTTTATTTTACCATCTCCAAGCAAGTTTAATTGTGCTGTATTAGTATTTATTGTTTTATGCGTGTAGTTTTGTAAAACGCTTCTGCTTTGGTTGAGGTAATTAATACATTTCAATAAACATAAACATTACTCTGCATGGCCCTATATATGCATATGGACATATGGAGATGTACTGTAGTATTTTATAACCTGCGCATATCAAATATGTGCAGATTATAAAATGCACGTGTGACTACCCATGCATGAATACCTGACATGCATTGAAAGCTTGTAATTTCTCTAACTCTTTTATAAATATGTGCACATATATTTTATGCACACACAAGAAAATTGTTCACGTAAAACTGCTTTACACATAAAAGTCGGTATATTTTAAAATATGTGTGTATAATTGAAATCACCAATTTGCTGATACTTTCACCAGTTCATTCAGCCCTTCTCCAGTTCTTTACCCTGAATTACCCACAGTTCACCCAGACCTCCCATGCAGCCAATAGCAGACCACAGATTATTCTGATATCAATTGCGCAGGATCATTAGCAGGTATAAAGTTATGTAAATAAATTGCCAAATGTACTCGCATAAGTATCTTATAAAATTTCAAATTACATGCATGATGGTTCTGGCTGCTGTGCAACCTTCCCTCTACCAGAGGACTCCGGTGAGCCCTGTTCTGAACTGTACTTCTCTGTACGTCCCAGGTTTCTTGCCATAGCCAGAATTCTGAATGAATGAATGAATTTCAGCCTCCGGGTCACCAGGCAACCTCCACAAGCATATTTCCCTAGCTGGCCAATCTCCTTTCGCTTGCTTGCACCACAGCCAGACTCCAGCACTACTTAACCCAGTATGTCCCTTGCCTCAATGCTTTGGCATTGAGTTCTAATTGGCTCCTTGCTCTAGCCACTTCTGCCTTGTGGTTTTCTCAGGCCATTCCTTTGTCTCGTGGCCTTTGGGCCTTCTGATTCCAGTGTCTGCCTTGAGGCCATCCGGCCTTCCACTCTTGTCTCTGTATTGTGGCTTCCCGGCCTTCAGCTCTGTCCAGGCCTAGCCCTGAGGTCTCTCTAGGCCTCTTCCTAACTCTAGGCTTCTCCTGCCTTGCTCCTCGGCAGGGCCGGCCGAAACACTAGGCGAACTAGGCGGTCACCTAGGGCGCCAGCTTCCCGGGGGCGGCACTGCCCCGGTAAAATTAAGAGAGCCACGCTCAGCCGCTGCCCCGGTAAAATGAAAAGAGCTGCATTAAGCCTCCACCCCCCCGATAAAAATAAAAGAGCCGCTGCCGGCAGCCCACCCCAAAAGACCCATCTGACCTCCCCCAGACGTTCGCGTGCTCCCGGTCTCTCCCGCAGCTCTTTCTTCCCTGCTGCAGTTGCCGCCGGGCTATCAGCACGTTCAAGCCCAGCGGGAACGGCAGCAGTGCAAAAAAAAAAAAAAAAAAGCTGTGGCATCCACGGCTGCCCTTTTCTTCCTCCCGCCCCCCCCCCTCCCGACCCGGAACAGGAAGTGATACGCGGGAAGGAGAAAGAGCGGTGCCGCATGAAAAAAATAGCGGCGACAGCAGCATCGGCCCCCGAGCAATTGAAGCAGCCGGTAATCGGGAAAGGAGTCAGCAGCATGAGCCTCCCGCGGCCGATGGGATTCTTCCTTTTTGGCCTGCGGGGGCTGGAGGAGGAAGCTGCTGCAGCTACCATTTGTGCTGTGGGGGGGGGGGAGGAATTGAGTGAGAGAAAGAGAGAGAAGCAGCCAGCCTGCCTGTGTGTGATTGAGAGAATGTGTGTGTGATTGAGAGCCTGTGTGTAAGTGAGAGAATGTATTTGATCAAGAGCATGTGTGTGTGATTGAGAGAAACTGGTCAGAGAGCTGATGTATGTGTATATGTGAGAGACAATGAAAGTGACTGCTCAAGGAGATGACTGATGTGTGAGAGTGTGAGACAGTCAGGGATGTGACTGACGTGTGTGTGTGTGTGTGTGTGTGTGAAAGAGAGAAAAAGCATGGAAGTAAGAACTCTGGGTATGTGAGAAAGCATGGGAGTAAGAAGCCTGGTGTTGTGGGGGTGTATGTGAAAGAAAGTATGGGAGTGAGAAGCCTGATTATGTGAGAGAGAGCATGGGAGTGGGAAGCCTGTGTGTGTGTGCATGTATGAGAGAGAGACTGGTTGGTAAGGTGACGGTGTGACTGGTGTGTATGTGAATGTGAGAGAGAGAGAATGTGATTCAGGGAATGAGAAGCCTGTGCACCTGGAGAGCGAGCATGGAAATGAGAGAGAGACTGGTGTGTGTGTGTGTGTGTGTAACAGAGAGAAAGTGATTATGGGAATGAGAAGTCTGTGCATGTGAAGAGAGTGAGCATGGGAGTGAGAACCTGTGTGTGTGTGAGACACAGCATGGGAGGGAGAAGCCTGTATATGTAAGACAGAACAGGTGACTGGTGTGTGTTTGTGTGTATGAGAGAGAGAGAAAGAAAGTGATTATGGGAATGAGAAGCCTGTGCATGTGAAGAGTGAGCATGGGAGTGAGAAAGCTGGGAGTGTGTGAGATACAGCATGGGAGTGAGAAGCCTGTATATCTGAAAGAGAACATGGGAGTGGGAAGCCTGTGTGTGTGTATGCATGAGAGAGATCAGGTGACTGGTGTGTGTGTTTGTGTATGTGTGTGAGAGAAAGAAAGTGATTATGGGAATGAGAAGCCTGTGCATGTGGAGAGAACAAGCATGGGAGTGAGAGACTGGTGAGTGTGTGTGAGAAAGAGAAAGTGATTATGAGAGTGAGAAGCCCATATATGTAAGTGGAACATGGGAGTGGGAAGCCTGTGTGTGTATGGCATGAGAGAAACTGTTCAGGAAGGTGACTGGTGTGTTTGTCAAAGACTGTTTGGGAGATGATTGGTGTGTGAGAGACAGAAACTGGTCATGGGGGCATGACTGGTATGGTGTGTGTGTGAGAGACATGGGCCTTAAGGAAGAGGACCATGAGTATAGAGCTTTAGGGGTGTGCATTCGGATTGACCGCATTAGTAAAACGCAACTCATATTTTTTTTTTACTTAAAAAATTGATTCGACATAAACGATCGGATTTCCCACATATCGAACATAGATATGTTCGATATGTGGGAAATCGCGATTGTTGAGCCAAAATAAAAATATAAACCCCCTCACCCTCCTTAATCCCCCCCCCCCGACTTACCACAACTCCCTGGTGATGGAGCGAGGAGTGAGGACGCCATTTCTGCAATCCTTGGCGAGAAGCATGTGACGTCGGCGGCACGTCGAGTGACGCCGGCGTCACGTGATTCCCGGCTCGTTCGCGCCGGACGGCTCGTTCGGCCCAAAAAGAACTTTTGGCCAGCTTGAGGGGGTCAGGAGGCCCCCCCAAGCTGGCCAAACTACAACCACTAGCAGAGGAACATGGGACAACTCATTGGATTTTTTTTATGTCCATATTGGCCGCAAGTGGGACCCCCTTTCGGACATAAAAAATATGAACATAAAATTTTGCTCTGCACATCCCTATAGAGCTTAGCCACTACTGCTGCTTCTGGTGTGTACTACAGCCTGCATGGAAGAGGAGTAAGAGAGCTGCTGGAGGGGGTAAGTAAAGATGGCTTTTTAAGTTTATTTTTCTTGATTGACTGCCATTTTAATTATTTAATATTATGTGATGTGTCTGCTTTTTTTGTTTGAGCAACAAGTATAGCTTTGGTTTATGTTTATTTTATTTATTTTTATTTATTTATTTATAAAAGTTTCTATACCGTCGATAAGACAAATCATCTCAATGGTTTACGTGGCATAAAAATGTCAAATAAGTGTTCTGTTATAAATACAGATTTCGTTATTTTCATTAATGCACAATGTAAGTTAATTGTGTGTGGAGGCGGGGGGGGGGGGGGGGGGGGTGGCATAGCTGACGTTTCGCCTAGGGCACCTAATACCCTTGCACCGGCCCTGCTCCTCGGGGGCTTTCTTGCCTACGCCACCTTTGGGCTTTCCTGTTCTATGTTCTGTGTTGCCCTTGTCCTGTCTTAATCTGTCTAGATCAACGCTTACCTGCATCCTGTTCCAGTGTTCCTGAGTTCCAGTTCATTCTTTCCTCCACACAGCTCCAATCTGTTCTTGTGTTCCAGTTCACTCTTACCTCCACACAGCCCCAGCCTGCTCTAAAGCTCCAGACCAGCCTGCACTCTGTTCCTGAGCCCCAGCCCAGCCTGCACATCACCCTGTGCTCCAGCCTAACCTCCACAGTCTGCCTTGCTCCAGTCTCACTGGACTGCCCAAACCCAACCTCCAGCCATCTTGCCGTCCTGTGCCACATCAGAGGTGGTGTCCACTGTCCACCACCCTCCATCAGCACCAGAGCCCTAACAATGCATAACTCTTATCCTCACCCCAGAGCACAGCTAAACCACCCCTATTTACAAAGGTAAATGTGCATTTGAAAGCAAAAATGTGTGCACATTTTTGATGTTTAGAAAATAGCACATATGCAAGTACAAACTACTTAAGCATGTATATGCTGATTTTAATTGCATAACTTATATGAAAATTCACCCCACTGTGTATTTTTGGTTTAAAAGATTTCATAAGAACATTGTAGAATAAATCTAACCATTTTATGGCAATTTAAATAGCATGTTTTATGACTTCATGAAGGTGATGAGGAAGTGTTGATAGCATGTTGAGTAGGGATTATGGCTGGAATGGTGGATAGGTGATGGATGGGATGTGTTTGTGTTTGAAAGTAGGGTGTTGTAGATATGTGGTGGAAAGTGTATGAATGAGGAGGGAATGTGGGAGTGTGGGGGCTATGTATGTGAATGGGTAGGCATTGGGGATGGTGTGGTATGTGGAGGGGGTTTAAAGAATATGCGAGGAATGGAAGTTGTCTCTTCCTTTTCTTTAATTGGAGTTTCCCCAAGCCCCACAAGTGGCTACTATTCTTTGCTAGTGGGACATGGTACACTATATGAACAACCCATCAGCAATTTGTCTTCCTCAACTGGCAAGGCATGGGGAACCCCACTAGCCACACTGCTTCTGCCAACTCTGACTCCAACTATTCTGTCCTGTATTTGGAAAGGCTTGGTGATACCCATCAACCCTGCTATTTCTGTCACCATTGACAATATCTGTATCTATTCTTCAGCTGGTGGAAACATGGTGAAACCCTCCAGCCCAGGGGTGGTGAACTCCAATCACAAACAGGCCTGGTTTCAGGATATCCATAATGAATATGTATGAGATAGATTTGCATACTATTGAGGCAGTACATGCAAATCTATTTCAGGCATATTCATTGTGAATATTCTGAAAACTTGGCCTGTTTGTGACTCACGAAGACTGGAGTTGGCCACCCATGCTCTAGCCCTACTGCTCCAGTGGCTTCTTGTCAACCTGACTGCTGCTACTCCTTCTCCTTTGACATCCATGCCACAGGAATATAAACAGATAGATGGACACAATGAAAATAATTGTTTTCATAAAATATAAGATGCTAACTTTTTAGAAACATTTCACTTTCTTCAAGATTAGTTTTCACTGATCAGTTTATAGTTCTGTTTATAGAAAACATAAAAAGCCAAATCTTTTGGACACTTTTGCATCTTGAAATTGAAGTGTATGAACTGAAAAATATAACCCTGCTCATTTCATTCTTTCTAAACAGCAGCTCACTTGACCATTACTTGTAGCTGTAAAATGTTTTCCTTGGCTCTGAAAAATTGAAAGAAATGTTATATAAACATTATATTTCCAGGAATAGGCAAACTCTTAATATATGATTCTTTCTTTTAAAGAATTACATTACCTAGTAATATAGCTCCCATATCTTTCAGTGAATATTATACTATATTTAATGGCATAGAAAAGAAAATATTTTATTTTTTAAGTGTTATCTTTATTAGCCAGGGCATAGTCTTTTCAGGTCAAGGGCATAGTCTTAACTCCTACCTGAGCACTTCCCAGGACTTCTAGGTTCTTCTGTATCATATTTTCAAAAACATGAGTAGGCAAGCCAGCTTCTCAACTCATCAGTAAGCTCAGTAGTTGTACAAAAGTCATACAGTGTCCCAGCAGAATAAGATTCCACTTTCTGGGACTAATTTTCTCAATGATCCTCAGGAATATTTGTCTGCTGCATAGGTGAGGAGGATGCTTCATGCTGGGATTCACATTGTCCATGTTCTGCTTTTCCATATCTACCTGAGAGCTCAACAGCATCTCCTCAGGTGTCAAGGTGGGATACAGATTAATGGGTAAGGGGGAGGGGAGAAGATCAACAGCATGAGCTTCCCCCACTTGTCAGAAGGGACTGATCTCTATCCCATCCCAATTTCAATCTTCAGCCCCCACACACAGGTCAAGGGATCTCCAATGATCACCAGAGGGAGTGAGGACAAACCTTCTAACTGCTCCCTATGAAGCACTATAGGACAAACCTTCCCAACCCCTCAACTGCCAGTGAATTCTCCAGCTACAACCACTAGCAGAGGAACATGGGACAAGCCCTTCCTACCCACTTGCAGACCGCAAAAGGACTGGGGATGATCCTTCACCTAAAGATGCCAGCAGAGGGGCCTGGTACAAACTACTTTCATCTTTGTGCTGATAGAAGCCAGTCCCCCTGCCTTTCATGCTTTACTCAACAGCTGCCTTGGTAGACAATGGCTCAGCTAATCATGAAGAAGGGGTTAGGGTTTGTACAGTTTCTGTTAATACTATTATCACTCAACATAAGACTGGACATATGCATAGTTTGCTTTTCCTTGAAGGCAGTAGAATGCTGGGGTGGGACTTTTGTTTTGTGCCTTCAACAGCTGGTCTGAGTTAATAAGGTTGAGTGATACTTGGGAGAAGGTGCCACCAGATCAAAGGAGGGGGCACTCCTATCTCCAATTCACACTCAGCAGCTGCATATTCTGTCTAATGGGGAATCCAGGCTTTAATAGGTTTCAAAAGAAAGTATATGGATAGTAGGAAATGTTGATTATGAAAAACTGGTCATGACTAATATGACAACAAAAGAAAAGGAATAAAAATACATAAAGCAGCAAACATTACTAAAACTCAAATGGTTTGACTTATTAGTCCAATTCTGACAACCTGCATGGAAAAATCTGAGTTTCTCATAACATATTGTAACCCTTTGCCAGGGGTTTTGTGGTTTCCCCTAGGGCCATAAAACATTTTTTACTCTGGGCTACTTTTTCCATCCTCTCCCTTCTCTCTGCAGATACCAGAGATGGACTTCTCGCTGTGGGAGAAAATGAAATCCTTCTTGGCCCAGGTTTCTCCTTAAAAGTGTGTATTTCTCCGGTATTGTATTCTCCTCTGGGACAGACAAGCTGGACACAGACTGGGTGTTCAAATAAAATTTACTGATTATTTCCAAAACATTGATCACTGTCCCACATTCTTTCCACAAATGAAACTGTATATTTGAACTATTTACACGATCTTTCTGCTGGGGTGCTCGTGTCCATCTCTCTAACTCCTGGGAAGGAGCTTGCAAACTGTTTCCTCATCAGGATACAAACTGGTCAGTTATAGGAGGAACCCCAAATCATGAAAATATCCTACCTGAGTCCAAATTTCTATTTCTTTCCATCCCTTTGGGGTGGAGATCCATTTGGGAGTCTCCAAATCTTGATGTTTGTTTCACTCTGTCTTTCAATTCTCTGTGATGTCTCGGGGGGGGTGTCTTATTTTCCAGTCTTGAACAAAGTTCTCACTCTCCTGACTTCAAGTTGTGAGGAGGGATGGGAAAAGAAAAACCTCCATGCTAACAAAAAGAGGAAAAATCCAAATTGCTGTAAGTCTAAATATCCCACGGTGGGTAGTGCTGTCATTGGTCTTGCTTCTTCTAGGGGGGGGGTAGAAGGATAGCTCACAGGTCTCCAGCCACTGATGTCTAGATTGGGGAGGCTGCTCCTCTCTGAAGGGTACAGTGTGTTCCCCAGAATGAGAAAATCTTATCAAAAACCTGACCAAAATCTCCAAAAAATCTCTCTCTTCCAAAAATGAGGCAGACCCTCTCAGACAGGGATGAACAAATGAGGAATCTTCTCTAAATGCAGGAAAAATACTAAGTTGAGTTTGTAGGCCCAAATTCAGCGAGTAAAGGAAAAATAGGTTCTTACTCTCCAAGACCTAACTAAAAATGACCAAAATCTCTATAACTTTAGCTCTACCTTATGTCCTTGGGATAGTCAATCACAGTCAGCTCATTGGAGGGACTGAAAAAGGAATGAAAATTCCACTAAGCTGTTACTAGTTTTGATGGTAAGTTACCTAGGGACACCTAGTAGATGATCAAAGGATAAGCCATAATATTATGAATCTTATGTGGTATTCATACGTACATCATATCGGTTTACAGAGAACTTAATGCAATACATGGAACAAGGGGTATGGAACTTAGATGCAAAAAGTAGGAACATGATAAAGAAAGAGAGTATATAGTAAAGAATTAATAGGGGGGTGCAACATAAGGAGAAAACAATATGTAAGGTAAGAATGTGGATAAGCTGCAATAATGCAGATTTTGAAGAGCCAGAGGTGGCATTGATTAAGAAGGGAGAGGGGCTAAAGACTTTTCAGGGGGTGAATTGGATGGGATAAAACCTGAGATGGAAGGGGGGGCACAGGGGGAGCTTCTAGGGAGGAAGGTAAAGGGGGTATTTGGAGGACTAGGAGATATTGGTAAAATAAAAATAGGAAGATAGAGCTCTATTCAGGGTATGCCTGAATAGCATCCATTCTGCCCGTTGACTGAATTCATTATCTTTTAAGTCTGTGGATTTAAATATTTCAAATTCCTATGTTCTTGTCTTGTTGAAAAAAAATTCACAAAATGTTATAACTCATAAGTGTCTCTGTGCTTGGACTTAAAAAGAAAGTATAGTTTAGACTCCTCTGTTTCACCATGCCGAAAACCATTAGCAACAAAGTTTAACAATGTATTAAATTATTTGTGAATTGTGATCCTTTTTATTGCATAAACTTAACAATTATCCAAAGATTCTGTTGTATGGGATAGATCAAACCAGGCAAATATTAGTCTGGTTTGAGTGTGCCAAATTTTGTGATTTTCTCCAGGTTTGCTGGATAAATTAGTAAAAGGTAATTCAATGATGTCATACAGATTCACACAAATCTGAATAAATTTTGATACCCCAGGTTGAACTCAACATTGATCTAAATTGGTATGATAGATACAAAATTCATATGTCACCTGGGGTAAATCATTTCATTTTAATATTCCTCTATATTTAATAGGTATGACACTTATTCTATAATAATGTTTTTAGAGTGCAGCTTCAACATGTAAATGGCTATTCCCTCAGATAAAAGAACTATTTGAAAATTTCCCATACAAGCAGGTAAAGGCAAGTGCAATATAGAACAACACATGCACTTTTACCTGCATTTCCTGGAGGTATCCCATAATAGTTTATGCCAAGGAGAGCAACAATGCATGTAGCTCTCTCCTCTCCGTGTGCCTTGTTTTGGTCAGAACTAGTACCCATAGAATAAGCAGATGCAAATCTCCATAGGTACATGGTTTTTTAGTCCATTTTTCAATGAGAAAGACTCCTTATACCTTCCCTTTTGAAAACTGGTGCCAAATCCATGTGCAAAAAGTACCTACAGTTTTTGCAAATTCCTAAGGAGTTTTGAAAATTTCCTCCTGGTGTGCTAAAACATCACTTATTTATGTTTGTGCTAAATAGCCTCAATGGGTACCTTCTAATAGTGGGTATGCCAGAGCTTTGTAAACTGACCTGGGGACCCTACTGTCAGTCAGGGTTTAGGATTCCACACCAACTATGCATGAGATAAAGTTGCATAAATTGGTAAAACTTGTCCCCCCGTTTTGGTGTTTTATTCTTCACTAGGGTTGTCATGGGTCCGGGTGCGAGTCCAGATTTGGGGTAGATTAACCTCCAGGGCCCTAGGTGCAATCAACCACAGCAGCTTCAAACTCTAGCCTTAAAATGTTTTGAAAGTGCAAGAAGGGGAAAATCAAAGACAGGGGAACCAAATTCAACATCACAGGCAAAAACATTTGAGTCACATCAGGGTCCATTCATCCTTTGCATATCCAGAAAGAAAAAAACAAAGAAATCCAAAGGATTCTAAGTTTGGTGTTCATATAAAAATAGTAGTTACTGTAACTTAAAAAAGGACGATCCAAGCAACAATACCAAAAAATAAAATCAGCATCAGAAATATGATGGCAATCAATATTGTCAATTTACCCATTTTAGGTGTTATTTTCCTTCTCACTTCCCTTGTACCATTATCCTGTTGGAAAAAAATATCCCCACCAGTGAAGGTGTGATAACTAGAGTGCAGCTTCAACATTAACCAACAAGCAGTGGAAAACTATATCCCCAAGTCCAAGAAAAGGTTCAACTGTAAATCCAACTTGTCCAGAGTTGAGACTCTGACTTCTTCTAGTCCAAAGCCCTTAACTCTTCCTCTCTTTCCACCCTCGCTTGACTGGTCACTTGGGCAAAAAGATATCCGAATCCTGATCCTCAGGGAGATGGGGGGTGGGGAAGTAACCTTTCCTTTCAGACCAAGAAATCCCCACATTTTCAACTCTTCTCTACAGTTGAGATTTGGGAGGAATCTCTGCAAAACTGCTCCTATTAATGAGACTTGGGAGGAATTGTTCTCCTTCCTTCTTCTGCAGTCAACTCACCCACTCTGTGCTTAACCCTCTCAATAGTGTACATGCTCCCAGGGGTTTTAAGGTCTCAAAAGATAGTCCTCCCCAAAAAAAGTGGGGTTAAAGCCATGGGAGTAGTCCCAAAATATCTCCTACTACCCTTAGCCTAGAAAAAGTGCTTTAGGGAAAATACAATTTGGGGGAAAATATTAATAACAGGTTGAGACCCTTGTCACATTGGAAACCCAGCATATGCTAATTTATTAAATGCATATTCATTGAGTATATGCTGAAAACCCAACTGGCGTTGGGATATCCAGAACAGGCTTGGGAAGCCCTGGTGTATGCTAACCAAAAATATATAAATATATATATATAAATATATATATAGCAAACAAAAAAACTTTTTGGCACTATCGTCTCCTCAAGTGCTATCTGCTCATATATTTATCAAAAAGAACCCCCAACGTAATAACGTGGGAGACAACTAGCACTCCTTACATATAATAATCCAATTTAAATACCCCACAATATTTAAAAATATCAACTTTTTATTAGTGTTTTGACACTCACCTTACAAATATATTAGTACAAAATTATATCAAATACATTATTTTAACATACATTAAAATTTCTAATCAGTCCAATGAATGTTAGCCCTCAATTCTCAACTAAGTACTAAACTCAATCTTACCCTCATTGGACTATTATTCTCTCTTTAGTGTTTGTACTTGGTCTTCTGTAATGAATCCACCACTTAGTTATTAAACATTTTTATCTGCATAGCTTAATTACTACTGCTATGCCCATCAATCTTAACAAAAATTAGTGGTGTATTCTGTTTTGATGGTTCCATCTTCCATCCCGACAAGGACCTTGTTTCGCCAATGTTGGCTTCTTCAGGGGAATACTTGCATAGAGACCAAACATCAACAAAAACCAATGTCTTCTATTTCATATATCTGAAAATCACACAACTGTATTAAAACAGATTTTTTACCAGCATTAATCCCCCCTAACATCCATTATTATATAATTACCCACTCTTCGACAATATTCAAACATGTTCGTTAACCCATTTTTTTGTTATCAATATTCAAAAATATACCATGATGTTTCATTAATAATTACAACTAAAACCACAATATTTAAAAATTCTATCCTGATACCCACTCCTACCTGGACTTTAAAGGAGTGGATTCAGACCAACACATTCAATTCACTCCGGCTAAGTAGCTCCAAATTTTAATTGTTAGAAAACTCCCGAATATGAATGTGAACCTATAATGTAATTTCAAGAAAAATTTTTCTTTACTCAATTAGATCCCCAAATTTAAAGCAATTTTTAAAAATTATTAATTTCAGAAAAATGGCTCAATTGTTCTTTTTAATATGGCATCGTCTTAAGATGTTCCCACAGAAAAACTAATAGAACTTTACCTTTACCTCATCACAAATTCGTCTCTACCGGCGTCAACCATGGATATATACTTTCAAAGAATGTTCACTGGTTCTCATCACCTATGAACGTCACAAATTACATTTTTACATTACTTTAACACCTGTGAGACAGAACAAATAGCACTTTCTCCCGTTGTCTTTATACCTATTTAGATTACCTTTTCTTCCACAGTAAAACTACTATATTTTCACAATGATGTTACAGGTTCAAGCTCTTCTCTCAAACTTCCAAATGACTCTCAAAGCAACTGCACGCTACCACTGTTCAATTTCTTCTCACTTAACTTCAAAGTCGTTCCTGGTAATTCTCAACCACCTTCATTCTCTATAGATTTAAAATCAAATAGATAACAACCCAAGCAGTTCTCTATCAACCTCCTATATCACAAACATCTGTCACACTCACCTTCCTCAGTGTAAAACCGTGCGTCGTCTTCAAAGGATTTTCCATAATGAGGCTTCTCCTATCAAAACTGCCCTTATATACACCTCCACGGTCTGCTATGACATCCAATCCCAACTCACGTCCAAATCTCTCTCCAATCAATACTCTTCTAAAGAATACGTATCATACGTAGTTAATTCCCTTCCACCATACGCACTACCTATTCCTTTCCCCGTACATTGCGCTCTCACTTACACGAATGCTTCCCATTCTATTGTGGCATTAAGCCCCTTAGGTGCTGTAGTTTGCCAGTAATAGATGAATCTTTGCTCTGTTTGCCGCAAATCTTGAGAAATATGTCCTCCTCTTCTATTTAAACGTTGCTGTAATATGCAGAATTTTAGCTGATCTTCTGTGTGGCCATAATCCTGCCAATGTTTAACCAATGGAGATTCAAGTTTACCTGTTTGTATGCAGCTCCTATGTTGTATAATCCAGGTCCGTATTGGTAATTTGGTTTGACCAATATATAATTTCTGGCATGGGCATAAAATAACATATATCACCTTGTCTGTACCACAATCAAAATGATGACTCAATACCTGTTTATAAGACATAGTGGGATGCTGAAAACTCCGTGTCTCTATAACATGCTTACATACAGAGCATCCCTGGCACTTATATTGACCAGGGATTTGTCCTGTATCTGTTATCTGTGAGTCCGAGTGTACTAATAGATCTCGTAAATTTCGCCCTCTAGTTTTAGCGAATACGGGTTTATTTTTTAGGGAATCATGAAATGTTAAGACGTGCCAGTGTTGCAATATAATATCTTGAATCTTATGTGTTCTTTGTGAATAAGGGAGTACGCATACTAGTCTATCTTCTTCACTACGTTGTCGTATTTGAAGTAATGATGTTCGATCTGCATATAATCCTCTCTTATATGCTTTCCTAATGGTCTTATTTGGATATCCTCTTGCTACAAACTTATCCCGCATTGACTCTGCTTGCTTTTTATATTCATCCGTGCCACTACATAACCGTCGCAGTCTCAAAAAAGTGCTATTTGTTCTGTCTCACAGGTGTTAAAGTAATGTAAAAATGTAATTTGTGACGTTCATAGGTGATGAGAACCAGTGAACATTCTTTGAAAGTATATATCCATGGTTGACGCCGGTAGAGACGAATTTGTGATGAGGTAAAGGTAAAGTTCTATTAGTTTTTCTGTGGGAACATCTTAAGACGATGCCAGATTAAAAAGAACAATTGAGCCATTTTTCTGAAATTAATAATTTTTAAAAATTGCTTTAAATTTGGGGATCTAATTGAGTAAAGAAAAATTTTTCTTGAAATTACATTATAGGTTCACATTCATATTCGGGAGTTTTCTAACAATTAAAATTTGGAGCTACTTAGCCGGAGTGAATTGAATGTGTTGGTCTGAATCCACTCCTTTAAAGTCCAGGTAGGAGTGGGTATCAGGATAGAATTTTTAAATATTGTGGATTTAGTTGTAATTATTAATGAAACAGCATGGTATATTTTTGAATATTGATAACAAAAAAATGGGTTAACGAACATGTTTGAATATTGTCGAAGAGTGGGTAATTATATAATAATGGATGTTAGGGGGGATTAATGCTGG
Source organism: Rhinatrema bivittatum (assembly GCF_901001135.1). Taxonomy (NCBI): domain Eukaryota; kingdom Metazoa; phylum Chordata; class Amphibia; order Gymnophiona; family Rhinatrematidae; genus Rhinatrema; species Rhinatrema bivittatum. Next base: position 154,176,013 of record NC_042619.1, read on the forward strand.
TAAAAAATCTGTTTTAATACAGTTGTGTGATTTTCAGATATATGAAATAGAAGACATTGGTTTTTGTTGATGTTTGGTCTCTATGCAAGTATTCCCCTGAAGAAGCCAACATTGGCGAAACAAGGTCCTTGTCGGGATGGAAGATGGAACCATCAAAACAGAATACACCACTAATTTTTGTTAAGATTGATGGGCATAGCAGTAGTAATTAAGCTATGCAGATAAAAATGTTTAATAACTAAGTGGTGGATTCATTACAGAAGACCAAGTACAAACACTAAAGAGAGAATAATAGTCCAATGAGGGTAAGATTGAGTTTAGTACTTAGTTGAGAATTGAGGGCTAACATTCATTGGACTGATTAGAAATTTTAATGTATGTTAAAATAATGTATTTGATATAATTTTGTACTAATATATTTGTAAGGTGAGTGTCAAAACACTAATAAAAAGTTGATATTTTTAAATATTGTGGGGTATTTAAATTGGATTATTATATGTAAGGAGTGCTAGTTGTCTCCCATGTTATTACGTTGGGGGTTCTTTTTGATAAATATATATATATATATATTTATATATAATTTTGACTTATTCCTGCTTTGGTTATCTTTCGTTTACGTGAATTTGTTACTCTAGTTTTTTCCCTCTGTTAAACTGTAAACCGATCCGATATGGTAATCTACTATGAAGGTCAGTATATAAAATTGTTAAATAAATAATAAATATATATATATATATATATATATATATTTGCTCATATTCAAAAGTCTCTACACTAACCATATTTAATTTCCTTTCCCAAGAAGGAAGATCGCCATATTTTCCATCCCCCAAAATTCCAACATATAAAAGAAGAGACCTCCATACCTCAATCCTTGCTCATCCTTACAACACATAATCAAAGTAGCCTCCATACCTCCATTCTTCTAACCTTCCAGGGTGAAGAAGCAAAGCCTCCCACATACCATGGCAAAACAATTCATTGGCCTAGATTCCCCTCACTCCAATCCTCTTCTGTGCCCCTGACAGATGCTCCCCCCATACCTAGTCTTTCCAAAGCTTTTGGGATAAATTATGTGGCAAGAAAGAGCCTACTACCTCCTGACATGATACCTCAACAACCAAAATGGCCTATGTGGGGCAAAGAAGAGAATTAGGAAAGATTTTGCCATTTTGATTCTCACAGCAATGGGTTAGGATGTAGTGTGAATCTCCACTACCACCATCCTTTACCCAATGACTTTGGAAAGGGTAGATAGGGGTGAGGGATGTCAGTGGATATACAAGCTCCTTGATTTTTGTGTTGAGGGAGTGAAGGTTCTGTGGGAGGCCAAAAGGACTTTTTATCTTACCAGTATAGCAAGTTAGATGCTGGTTCTTCCAGCATGCTAGTTGTGACATGCAGTCAGAGTCTTCGGCATATTCAGTGAACCCCATATACCAGAGGTTCTCAACTGGTGGCAGAAGTGAAAGTGAGCTGATTACTAGAGAGAAGAGAAGAAAAGATTAGAGGCAGGCCTGAATCACCAGCAAGAATTGCTGGCACCTGCAAAAGAGTCTGGCTTAACATCCTCAGCTACCACAATATCTTCCATCCAGTAGGTGGAATCCAAGAAGCCCTTCTTACCAGCTGCTGCTTTCTCCTGTGCCAGCTTTCCTCTGCAGAGCGAACAGTATGGGGCAGCATGTCTTGCAAGAATATAGGGCCCCATGTGGTTCTGACTTCACAGTAGAGGCTGCAGAGATAGGGGCAGCAGCAGATGAGGAGTACTGCTTGTTTGAGTCCTATCACTCCCCCCCCCCCCCCCACTCCTTACAGAGGACCTTAAGGGTATATGATGATTCCAGGATGGGGAAGATGATTTATGCCAGGGGGTGATGGAGAAAAAAGTAAATTATGACTGGGTAGAGTCAAGGAAGGTGATTTATTCCAGGCAAAAGGGAAAGGAAGTGAAGGTGATTATGACAGCAGTGTGAGGAGAGTTTGGAGTGTGATTATGCCAGGATGTGCTTGCGGGGCTAGGGATGGGAGTGGGGATCAGAGAAGAGAAATGATGATACTATACAGTTAAGGCAGGTGGTTATACCAGGGTTGTAGGGAGGGAAGGGAAAGTGATTGATTATGCTAGGAGGTGGGAGAGTTAGTATAGCTGTGTTTATAAAAGAATTGGATAAGTTCTTGGAGGAGAAGTCCATTACCTGCTATTAAGTTCACTTAGAGAATAGCCACTGCCATTAGCAATGGTAATATGGAATAGACTTAGTTTTTGGGTACTTGCCAGGTTCTTATGGCCTGGATTGGCCACTGTTGGAAACAGGATGCTGGGCTTGATGGACTCTTGGTCTGATACAGTATGGCATGTTCTTATGTTCTTAAGGAAAGAAGATTCAGGAGACAAAGCTAGAAATGGGAGCAGGAGATTGTGGGGGAGTAGCAGAATGAAGAATAGGGAAGGGGAACAGGAGAGAGTTAGAGAGCAGTATAATGAAGAAGAACAATAGAAAGGAGGAGCACAACAGAATGAAGTGAAAGCAAGAGGAGAAAAGGAGAGCTAAGAAAGCATTAAAAAGGACAGAGAAGAAGGTTGCTTGGTTACTCCCGGCCCCATAACTGTTTCATGTCCTGTTATGAGGAAAAGAGGAAATGCAGCAAATTTCAATAAGTCCCAAAACAACTTCAACGTTGTAAATTCTTTTGACACTTTATTGGCGGCAACTCCATTGCTTCAAGAAACACAGTTTTTTTAAAACAGGGCCCCCGACACAGACCCGTGTTTCGCCGAACGCGGCTGCATCGGGAGGGACGTGTTTAAAGCGGGGTTCATATGCTGTAACAGAAAACAATATTTCAAAGGGAGAGGGAGTCATAGTGATGGATCCATACAGTAAGTGCACATAACAAAGGAATCATTTTTTAATTAATATACTTTAGTTAAGCAACAACTCTAGAGCTGGTATGCAAAAAAATATATATACAGAAGAGGGTTTTCTAAGAACAACAAATTCCTAACAAGTATGATCTATGCGAGATCAGCACAGAAAATCAAAAACAAAAATTAAAAGTTAATATATTAATAATTATTGCCAAAAATTATGGTAATAAAATTACATGAAGTTGTAAATTTATTTAAACTGATTTGTGCGCTCGCAAAAAATTAATATATATAAAACCTAACTCATAGGAAAAAGCAAACTCACTAACAAATATCACATACTCAGTAATTCTTGGGAATGCATAAACATAAAATTTACTCGTGACTAAACATTTTAAAATAGAGTGCAATTGTAAACGAAGTCATGTTATTATGGCGGCATCGGGCTAACCCCGCAGTGAAGGAATTATTTTAAACCTGTTATGACCAGCATCAGCACCTTCCAGTGATATGACCAGCGTCAGCACCTTCCAGGGATACTCCAGTTTCTGAGGCACTGCAAGCAAGGCAGGAAAAGGGAAAAAGGGTCCCCCATCATGGAGTCTCGAGATGGAGCAACGGATGAGGTGCCCAACTTACTAGAGGAGGACAGAAGATTGCTGGGGGCAGGTAGGAAGAAATTGTGAGGCTGGATCAGCTACTAGGAAGGGTAGAAAGTACTAGGGGTGTGCATTCGGATTGACCGCATTAGTAAAACGCAACTCATATTTTTTTTTTACTTAAAAAATTGATTCGACATAAACGATCGGATTTCCCACATATCGAACATAGATATGTTCGATATGTTGGAAATCGCGATTGTTGAGCCAAAATAAAAATATAAACCCCCTCACCCTCCTTAATCCCCCCCCCGACTTACCACAACTCCCTGGTGATGGAGCGAGGAGTGAGGACGCCATTTCTGCAATCCTTGGCGAGAAGCATGTGACGTCGGCGGCACGTCGAGTGACGCCGGCGTCACGTGATTCCCGGCTCGTTCGCGCCGGACGGCTCGTTCGGCCCAAAAAGAACTTTTGGCCAGCTTGGGGGGGCCTCCTGACCCCCCCAAGCTGGCCAAAAGTTCTTTTTGGGCCGAACGAGCCGTCCGGCGCAAACTCGCCGGGAATCACGTGGCGCCGCGTCACTCAGACGCGACGTCACGTGATTCCCGGCAAGTTCGCGCCGGACGGCTCGTTCGGCCCAAAAAGAACTTTTGGCCAGCTTGGGGGGGCCTCCTGACCCCCTCAAGCTGGCCAAAAGTTCTTTTTGGGCCGAACGAGCCGTCCGGCGCGAACTTGCCGGGAATCACGTGACGTCGGCGTCACGTGATTCCCGGCTCGTTCGCGCCGGACGGCTCGTTCGGCCCAAAAAGAACTTTTGGCCAGCTTGGGGGGGTCAGGAGGCCCCCCCAAGCTGGCCAAAAGTTCTTTTTGGGCCGAACGAGCCGTCCGGCGCGAACGAGCCGGGAATCACGTGACGCCGCGTCACTCGACGTGCCACCGACGTCACATGCTTCTCGCCAAGGATTGCAGAAATGACGTCCTCACTCCTCGCTCGATCACCAGGGAGTTGTGGTAAGTCTGGGGGGGGGATTAAGGAGGGTGAGGGGGTTTAAATTTTTTTTTTGCACATATGTACATAAAGCCAACTCATTGGATTTTTTTTATGTCCATATTGGCCGCAAGTGGGACCCCCTTTCGGACATAAAAAATATGAACATAAAATTTTGCTCTGCACATCCCTAGAAAGTACCCTTTGTAACTGCAGTATTTAGGGGAGGGATGAGGACAAGATTTCTTATTCTTTCTTCATCCCCAAATCTTATCACATCCCCACCCTATCTCCATATCTATTCTTTTAACCTTTTTTCTCCTATGCCTCCCTCTCTCTCTCCTCAGATCAGCTCCTTTGCCCCATCCCTCTCTCCTGTCTCTCCTTCTCTTGTATTCCCTCTCTTACATTGCTTCTTTGCTTTCCCCTCTCCTCTTCTCCTTCTCCCTTCTGTGCCTCCTGCCTACTGGCACTTCAATTCATTGCTGAAGCAGAATCTCTCTTCCCCCACCTTTCCCTCCTCCTCCACCTCTGTTCCTTCTCCCTTCCTCATCAACCCTTCTGAATGCACCCGTGATGGCACTTCCAAATTCACTCCTGGAAGCCAATCTCTCACTCTTCTTCCCTCCTCCATGTTCCTCTTCCCATTTCTGTGCCTCCCCCCTCCTTCTGTGCATATACTGATTCCCTTTTGTGAATCTCATCACATGCCACTGGGCTAATTTAACACCTGGTAGGAAACAAGTGTTTTAGTCTTCTACCCTCTATGAAATAGAGGGTAGAGTAGTGCATACTGTGTTTATTTCTGTGTGCCTACTGAAACCTAATTAGCATATAATATTCCCTCATTTAAATGTATGCACTAATTTTAGTATGTAATGTCATTAGGGATCTGCTTAGCATGAATGGAAAGCCTCAGTACATAGTAATAGTATGCTATTTTTTGTGCACGCTAAGCAGCCTCTGCATACATGTTAATCTTTAGTACATAGGCCCCTTAGTCTGATGGGTGTCGCTATGTGCTGGGATACAGAAGAGAAGAGAGATTTTCTAGACAGTAAGCAGAGGTCTCAGGCCCTTCTCTGCCATGTGCTATCTCATGTGATTTGGCCAGTAGTCACACAATCATACAGATCTGCATTCCTGATTAATATCTTACACAGAAATGCATACATTGAATTGGTTTGTGAAGGCAAAATCTTTTTTTTTTTTCCTGTTGCCGTCCCTGTAGTCTGGAGTAACTTTGCCTTTTTGGTCACTTGTCACCTATCTGTACTGTCAGATGTGTTGCAACTGTGATACACTGCCATGAACTTCATCTGCCTAACGCTGCTGATGCCAAGCTATATATGTTCATGAAGCACAAAAGTTGCTCTGTATCCCTCTTTTCATTCTGAGATGGGGTGCATGATGCCAGTGGCACCCCAGACACAGGTCCATGCGTGCAAGGGTATGGAAAGAGCTGCAGTGTCTGGCCCCTCCCCAAGGACTGTCTTTGTGAGAGCTGTGCTAGATGGAAGGGGTTTATAATAGGGATGTGAATCGTTTTTTGACGATTTAAAATATCGTCTGATATTTTTTAAATCGTCAAAAATTGTTAAAGAGTGCGATACAATAGAAATTCCCCCGATTTATCGTGAAAAATCGTTAATCGGGTTTGTGTCCACTAACGGGAGTTATTTGGGGGGAGGGCGGGAAAACCGGCACACCAAAACCACCTCTAAACCCCACCCAACCCTTTAAAACTAATACCTTACCTTCCCCACCCTCCCAAACCCCCCCAAAATGTTTTAAAATCACCTGGTGTTCCAGTGGAAGCCCCAGGACCGATCACCCGCTCTCGGGCCGTCGGCTGCCACTAATAAAAATGGCGCCGATGGCCCGATAAAAAAAACCCACCCCGACCCTTTAAAACTGACCCCTTAGCCTCCCCCACCCTCCCAACCCCCCAAAAAACATTTTAAAATTACCTGGTGGTCCAGCGGGGGCACGGGGAGCGATCTCCCACTCACGGGCCGTCGGCTGCCATTAATAAAAATGGCGCCGATGGCCCTTTGCCCTTACCATGTGACAGGGTATCCGTGCCATTGGCCGGCCCCTGTCACATGGTAAGAGCACTGGATGGCTGGCGCCATCTGGGTGGGTCAGGGTGGGTTTTTTGTTTATGGGATCAGGCGCAGCTGATAAACAAAAAAACAATTGGGCCGGACGATAAAAATTATAAGGTTTGAATCGGAACCCGAACCGAACCGATTCCGGTTACGATTCATATCTCTAGTTTATAATATGGGTAAAAGCCCCAGGGTAGATGGAAAGGAAGGCTCATTGCACCATGACCCAGCAAATGCTGGTTCTAATTGAGCTGGAAGCCCAAAAGTATAAATAGAAACCACCAGATGAAAAATAATAATAATAATAATAATAATAATTAAGCACCATAAAACAATTAACCAAATTACATAAAAAGTGAAAAATAAAATCCCTATTGCTCACTCATTTTACTTTTCTGTTTTTCTCCTCTAATTCCTCCCAAAACTTCCCAGATCCTTCCTGGAACCAGGCCCTTTTTACAGTGTCTGTGACAAATCTGCTAATAACTTCTGCCAAATATTTTCATTTGGAGGATCTTGCTTGCAAACACATTCAATTAGAACATGGGACAAAATATGAAAAATAGCTTCTGATGGAATTTGTCAAAATTTTCTGAAAAAATGCACTGAATTTCCACCCAGCCAGTTTTCTAAAAGATTTGCAAAGCCCTCTCCACAAGCATGTCTCCATCTTTGATTATAACAGTCTGTACCGACAAGACAAAATATCTACTCATCATGCATACAGAAGCTTATTCTACCATCCTGCTTAATCCTTTCCCCTTTGCTTGGAAGCAAATTAGAATAATCTTATCCCTGATTAACTTCACATTCCCCTTGGTATTAAGAGCCCCCAGCCAGATTAGTATGGATTTTTATATTCTAAATGCTCTAAACAAAGCCAATATAAAACTAACCTGAAAAAAAGTTAAGTTCATTTTGACTGGAATGGTTTTTCTCTCTTTCCTCCCTCTTTTTCCCCTCCCACCTTTCTATCAACTTTGCCTTTCAGAAGGAGCCTCTTCTATCTTCACTGCTTGCAATTTCCTACCAAATCAGCACATACTGTGATCTGTGTTGCATGACTTTGTGCACAGATTGACTGCACTGCTTGAGTAAAACTAGAATAATATTGTTTACAAGTTGTAGAATTTTTTTAAACAAATGGCAAAGTTTAAGGCTTTGAATCCAATGTAATAATGTAATTTAAAATGAACCTACATTGTGCGCTCTACTACCGATACCACATTCTTTTGCTATTCTGCTATTTTATACTTTTTCATTCTCCAAAGTATTCTTTCCAATCCATGCACCCTAAAATACTGATTTGCCCTCCTTCTTTGCCTGACTTGTCTTTTGTTTTTATATGCCAAAACATTAATGTATGAATTTCTAATAAGGTATCTGCTATAGCAACATTTCTTACCTTGACCAATTATTATTATTAATTATTTGCTTAGTGCATGCCAGACATAAAAGTACATGCTCTTATGGCATTAGCAAGTGTATTTTATGAGTGACAAGTTCCATGATTAACGGTTAGTCTTTCATTAACTGTTCCACCTTAGAGACCGATGTACTAACCTGTGGTATTTCCTGTGGTTGGGGGCCCTTTTCTGCACAAGTTGGCTAAAGAATAAAAAGAGCACCAGAGTGTATGGAGTCAGCTGGTATCACTTTCCAAATGATGCCAGCAGGGCAGAAGCGAGTGTGGATCACTCCTGTTTCCAGAAGACTACCCCATAGGTGGAATAGGATTTGAGTGTTATAATCAAAAGAAACCTCTTCCTTCTTCTTTCTATATGGAAATTGCACCACTTCCTGGAAACCATAGATTTCAAGTTCAAAACATCATATCCAGACAACTAGTTTAAATAAAGCTCTAACTTCTGATTTTCTTCTGCAAAACTTGATAGCCTGGCTCCATACTAGTAGCAACTTGACAATGTATATCACCTGTCCCTAAGTTTACATATATATATATATATATATATTCTATCACATTCTATATATTTGATAACTCTTAGATATCTATAAATATAGGGGGAGATATTAAAAGCTACGTGCAGGCGTAGATTTGTGCGTGCAACCCGGCGCGCACAAATCTACGCCCGATTTTATAACATGCGTGCGATCCCCCGGCACGGCCGCTGTACTGGAGGCCTCAGTCCTGCCCCGGACCACCCCCAGACCGGCGCCCCACCCACGCACCCGCCCCCCTCCTGTCCCTTTTCCAAAGCCCCGGGACATATGCGCGTCCCAGGGCTTGCGCGCATTGCCGGGCCTATGCATGCACGCCGGGCCTAAGCTCGGCACACGTAATCCAGCAGTTTTTACGCACGCAGGCCTTTTAAAATCTGCCCCATAGAGTATAACACAAACTGAAGAAGGGACTTGTGTGATCTTGAAAGATCATAAAAGGGTACATTTTTAATAAATGCATGCGCGGGGGGGGGGGGGGAGATTTGGCTAGATTACATGAGGTGACGAGATCAGGCCTCTGCCAGTTCCCTCCCCCCGCCCCCCACCTACCCTCCCTCCCTCTTCCCCTCTCATCCGCAACCATTTTGAATGCCCTTCCTTTAACAGTTTTCTTTATTTCTGAACTTACACCAGCTCCTGCTCTGCCCTGCCCTGCCCACTGGACCACCCCTCTCCACCCACGGACCACCCCTTCCTGCACCCGGGACTGCCCATTGATAGAGGCCTGGCTTTTGTGCATATAACGGGGGTTGCGTGCGTGGCCAGGCCTCTTCTAAAATGTGAGCGGGGGTGGGGGGGGGGTTAAAAATCAGGTTAAAAAGTATAACATAAAGAAAATAAACATACTGGGGTATATTTTAAAAGCCCTGTGCGTGTAAATCGCAGGGCACTCGCGTGCCGGTGCACCTATTTTGCATAGGCCGCCGGAGCGCAAAGCCCCGGGACGCGAGTAAGTCCCAGGGCTTCGTAAAAGGGGCAGGATGGGGCATGTCCAGGGGTGTGTCCGGGGTCAGAGGGCGGTCCGGGGTGGGTCAGGGGGTGTGGTGACAGTTCGGGGGCGGGCTGGAAGGGCAGTCCTGAGTCCCCCGGCACTGCGGCCTGTGCCAGGGAATGCCGAGGCGGTGCGCACAGCTTGCACAACAAAGGTAGGGGGGGATTTAGGTAGGGCTGGGGGATGGGTTAGCTAGGGGAAGGGAGGGGGATGCGGAAGGAAAGTTCCCTCCGAGGCCGCTCCAATTTCGGAACAGCCTCGGAGGGAACAGAGGCAGGCTGCGCGGCTCGGTGCGCGCAGGCTGCCGATTTTGCACAGCCTTGCACGTGCCGACCCCGGATTTTATAAGATACGCACGGCTACGTGCATATCTTATAAAATCCGGCGTACTTTTGTTTGCGCCGGTTGCGCAAACAAAGGTACCCGCGCGTGTACTTTTTTAAGATCTACCTCATTTTGTTTATTTGTATTTTGATTAAAAAATTAGCACAACCTAAAAAGATTCCAAAAAAGTAAAGAAACTCTCTCTGGTAAGATATTATCTGTCCATTTACCCAATCACTCTAAGGACTAATTCAGTGAGCTGTCTTATCAGCAGGAACATTTGTAAGTAATTCTTTGATGATACTGAGCAATTAAACTACATCTGTGTGATAAATGGAGCATGCAATAGATCAAATTTATAAATTAAAGTGTACAAATCACCAGGACTGGATGGTATCCATGCCAGAGTCCTGATAGAATTCAAACATGAAATTCCAAACCATTTTATTAGTAAACTATAAACTATCATTTAAAAGAGCCACAATACATAAAAGTTGGTAGACGACCAGTGTGATGCTAATCATTAAGAAGGCTCCAGATGTGATCTTAGAAACTATAGGCCTGATGTTAGTGTTAGGTAAAATGGTAGAAGCTATGCTTCAAAACAAAATTACTAAATATAAACAGACATGGTTTAAAGGGAAAGAGTCAACATAGTTTTGGATCTGTGCTATGCAGCAAATTCATAAATTATCTGGAGAAAGGAACAGTGAGTGAGGTGCCAAATTTGCAGATGAATATAAATTGTTTCAAGTTATTAAAAAGGCAGCTGATTGTGAAGAACTGCAGAGGTACCTAGTGAGACTAGGAAACTGGGCTTCTAAATGGTAGTTGCAATTTAATGTGGACAAGTGCAAAGTAATACACGTAGGGAAAAATAATCCCAACTGCAAGTACATGATCCTGGGTTCTGTGTTAGGAGTCACCACCCAGGAAAAGGACCTCTGAGTCCTTATGGATAATATTTTGAGATCTTTGGCTCAGTGTAAGACATCTGACAGAAAGACAAATAGATTGTTAGGAATTGTTTGGAAAAGAATAGAGAACAAAACTTTGAATACCATAATACCTAGGGATGCGAATCGTGTGCCCGATCGTCTTAACGATAGGGTTTGGCTGGAGGGAGAAAAAAATCTGATCGGTGGAGATGTGAATCGGAATCGGTTTCAATTCACATCGTTAATTTTTTTTTTTAGTGAGGCCCGACCCTTTAAAATTGATCCCGTGAGTGATCTCCCGTTCTCGGGCCGTCGGCTGCCACTCGTCGCCGCCATCGTAAAGATGGCCGGCGCCATCTTAAAGATGGCGCCGGCCTTCCAGTGCTCCTACCATGTGACAGGGGCCAGCCAATGGCATGGATACCCTGTTACATGGTAAGGGCAAAGGGCCATCGGCGCCATCTTTATGAGTGGCAGCCGACGGCCCGAGAACGGGAGATCGCTCCCGGGACCACCACTGGACCACCAGGTAATTTTAAAATGTTTTGGGGGAATCGGAAGGGTGGGGGAAGCTAAGGGGTCATTTTTAAAGGGTCGGGTGGGTTTTTTTTTTATCGGGCCATCGGCGCCATTTTTGAGTGGCTGCCAAAATGGCGCCGATGGCCCGAGAGTGGGAGATCGGTCCCTGCGCCCCCAATGGACCACCAGGTACTCGTAAAAAGTTTTGGGGGGGTTCGGGAGGGTGGGGGAAGGTAAGGGATTAGTTTTATAGGGTCGGGGTGGGTTTAGGGGTTGTTTTGGTGTGCCGGTTTTCCCGCCCTCCCCCCAAATAACTCCCGTTAGTGGACACTAACGGGAGTAACGATTTTTCACGATAAATCGGGAAAATTTATATTGTATCGCGCACTCTAACGATTTTTGACGATTTAAAAAATATCAGACGATTTTTTAAATCATCAAAAAACGATTCACATCCCTAATAATACCCTTACATAGATCCATAGTGCAACCACACCTTGAGTATTGTGGGCAGTTCTGGTTGCCCCATTTCAAAAAAGACATAGTGGACATGGAAAAGATTAAGAGAAGGGTGACAAAAATAGTAGGGATGTGCAGAGCAAAATTTTATGTTCATATTTTTTATGTCCGAAAGGGGGTCCCACTTGCGGCCAATATGGACATAAAAAAAATCCAATGAGTTGGGTATATGTACATATGTGCAAAAAAAAAATTTAAACCCCCTCACCCTCCTTAATCCCCCCTCCAGACTTACCACAACTCCCTGGTGATCGAGCGAGGAGTGAGGACGTCATTTCTGCAATCCTTGGCGAGAAGCATGTGACGTCGGTGGCACGTCGAGTGACGCGGCGTCACGTGATTCCCGGCTCGTTCGCGCCGGACGGCTCGTTCGGCCCAAAAAGAACTTTTGGCCAGCTTGGGGGGGTCAGGAGGCCCCCCCAAGCTGGCCAAAAGTTCTTTTTGGGCCGAACGCGCCGTCCGGCGCGAACGAGCCGGGAATCACGTGACGCCGGCGTCACTCGACGTGCCGCCGATGTCACATGCTTCTCGCCAAGGATTGCAGAAATGGCGTCCTCACTCCTCGCTCGATCACCAGGGAGTTGTGGTAAGTCGGGGGGGGATTAAGGAGGGTGAGGGGGTTTATATTTTTATTTTGGCTCAACAATCGCGATTTCCCACATATCGAACATATCTATGTTCGATATGTGGGAAATCCGATCGTTTATGTCGAATCAATTTTTTAAGTAAAAAAAAAATATGAGTTGCGTTTTACTAATGCGGTCAATCCGAATGCACACCCCTAAAAAATAGTAAAGAAGCTGGAAAAACTATTTTATGGAAAAAGGTTAAACAGTTATGTATGACTCTTTCATTTAGAAAAGAGACAACAGAGAGGGGACATGATTAAAATTTATAAACTCATGAGTAGGGTGCAATGGGTAAATAGGGAATGGTTATTTACCCTTTCAAACAATAGTAGGACTAGGGGACACTCCATGAATCTTAAAACAAGCAAATTTAAAAGAAATCATATGAAGTGTTTTCTCATGCAGCCCACTATCAAGCTATGGAATCTGTTTCCAGAGGCACATAACATATTGGGGTTCAAAAGAGGATTGGACAAGTTCCTGAAAAAAAAAATCCATAGCCAGTTATTATCCAGATAGATATGGGCAAGCTGGCATTTATCCCTGGGAGTGAAATGTAGGAAAAAGACCAACTATTAGGTATCTGATGGGTACTTGTGACCTGGACTGGTTATTGACAGAAACAGAGAGCTGGGCTTGATGGACCTTGGGCTGACCCAGCATGGTATTTCTTATGTTCTTATGGTTTTAGCAAAGGGAATAATTCACTTACAGATCCATTTTGATTCCTTGAAGGTGTAAATAAACATGTAGATAAAGGTGAGCCGGCTGATATAGTGTATTTAGATTTTCAGAAGGCATTAGACAAAGGTCACTATGAGAGACGTCTCAGGAAATTAAAAGGCATGGGGTAGGAGGCTGTGTCCTATTGTGGATTGGTAACTAGTTAAAAAAACCAGTAAACAGAACATAGGACTAAATGTTCAGTTTTCCAAATGGAAAAAGACCAATAGTGGAGTATCTCCTGAATCAGTTTTGGGACCTATGCTGTTTAACATTTCAGAAATGATCTGGAAAAGAGAATGACAAGTGAAGTTAACAATTTGCAGATGACACAAATATATTCAAAGTTGTTAAAATAGCAGCAGATTGTGGGTCCAGGAGAATCAGCAACTGAATAACAGATGAAATTTAATGTCGAAAAGGGCAAAAGTGATGCACATAAGGAAAATATATCTGAACCATAGGTAAACAATGCTGTATTCCATATTGGGAAAAGCAAATAGACTGTTAGGAATGATCCAAAAAAGAATGGAGAATAAAACAGAAAATATCATATTGTCTCTGAATTGATTCATGTTGCGACCTCACCTTGAGTATTTAGCTATTTAAGAACATAAGAACATAAGAACATACTGGGTCAGAACATAAGAACATACTGGGTCAGACCAAGGGTCCATCAAGCCCAGCATTCTGTTTCCAACAGTGGCCAATCCAGGCCATAAGAACCTGGCAATCTGGTCAATCTATCTAAAAAAAGACATAGCATTACTAATGTAGCCCCCATTTCATTCTGGTCCTGTGCACGGGGGCACATGGGGAGGTTCATGAACCTTGCAATGCCCCATGACCATGCCTGGGTTCCTGCATTGATGGGAAAAAGAAGCTTTCAAATCTTTTAGTGTTTGTTCTACTCACAGGGTTCTTCTGTATATCAGTCAATTACAACAAGAAAACTCATTCTTCACACTTCAAGTTGTTCAAAATAAAATCCTTACTCAACACAACTGGTGGCAACGCACAATTTTAAAAAAAGCAGCATATAAGGGATAGAGCGCTAATACTGTAACAAAATTCCACAGCACAAAAATAATAAGAAAAAAACTCACATTCTCTTTCTACTACGGATGAGCAGCGGTAAAACAATTTGGTTCAGGCTTCGTTTTCGGCCCACCGCGGAAAATTTTATTTTTCCCGCGGTTCGGGCTTTTATTTTTCAGGGGACCTTGATTTTGGGTTACTGCGCACTAAGGGGCAGATTTTAAAAGGCCTGTGCACGTAAATCTGGCTAGATTTACACGTGCAGGGGGGGTTACATGCGCCGAGCCTATTTTGTATAGGCTCGGCGACGCACGCAAGCGCTGGGACACACATATGGGCCGGGGCTTTGAAAAAGGGGTGGGAAGGGGAATAGGGCGAGGGCGTGGGCGTGGGCGGGGCGCCGGTCTGTGGGCGGAACCGAGGCCTCTGGCATGGCGGCCATGCCGGGGGATCGCGCTCTGGCAGCTGGTTGGTGCGCGCAAATTACGCCTGCCACAGGCAGGCGTAAATAAGAAAACAAAGGTAGGGGGCGGATTTAGGTAGAGCTGGGGGCGGGTTAGATAGGGGAAGGGAGGGGAAGGTGGTGGGACCGGAAGGAAAGTTCCCTCCGAGGCATCTCCGATTTTGGAGTGGCCTCAGAGGGAACGGGGAAAGCCATCGGGGCTTCCCTAGGGCTCGGCGTGCAAAAGGTGCGTAAGTGTGTGCTCCCTTGCGTGCGCCAACCCCGGATTTTATAATATGCATGGCGCTGCGCACACATGATATAAAATCGGGCACAGATTTGTATGCACCGGGTTGCGAGCACAAATCTATGCCCGCGCGTAGATACTAAAATCTGGCCCTAACAGAGTTAGTGAGCGCTAACCCGAAAACCAAATTTTTCCAAAATTTAGGAAAAATTGCTTTTGTTTTTTGGTTCTCCCGAACCAGGACAAATTAGACAATTTTGTTGAAATTGTCTAATTTGTGAAAAACAAATACACATCCCTACTTTCTACTCTCCTTCAGACAGATCAACTCTTAACGGAAGTTACCATCTTCCTCCCTGAGTCCTCTCAGTATTTGTTTACCAACTGTAATCCTTTTTTCAGACTCCTTTCCTCATTTTCTCTCAGCTTGGGAGTCTCATACTGATGGTAGTTATTCACTGTAGGACTCTGGCAAATGTTTCTCAGGCAGGATGCCTTTCACCTGTCACTTTTCCGTATAAAAATCCATCAACTTGCCAAAACTTCTTTCTCTCTCTTGGTTTTCCTAGAATCTTCCACCCTGAAAATTCTCTCTTCCACTCCACTGGTCTTTCTCTGAAGGAAACAGGCCCAAGGGATGCAATTTGGGGGATGACCCTCTACATTTTTCAGGACTTCGGAGCTTAGGATCCTAAAATCTTCATGGGAGCAGGGGGCTTTACACCATAACTTTACCCTTCCCAGTGGAAAGTGATGCTCCTCCCTAGCACACTGACTCTCCTCTGACTTCACTGACAGACCAAGACTGGTGAAACCCCTGTCACATTGAGGGAACTCAGACCAGCTGAAGCCACATCTTGCAAGCTTGTAAGGGGCAAGAACAAATTTTTTGTGGACAGAAAATGGCACTCCCTTTACACTAAAAAAAAGCTGCAGACGAGGGAACAAAAATGATAAAGGGGCTGGAATAACTCTCCTACGATGAGAGGGCATGCAAGCTAAATTTCCTCAGCTTGGAAAAGAGATGACTGAGAAAGGACATGATAGAAATGTATAAAATCAGGAGTGGAGTGGAACAGGGTAAATAAAGGATATCTATTTAGCCTTTCAACTAAAGCTAAATTAAGGGGACACTCCATGAAACTAGCAACCGACAGATTTAAAACAAATTAGTTAAAGTGCTTTTTTCACTCAGCACACGGTAAAGCTGTGGAATCTGTTTTCAGAAAATGTGCAGGGTTTAAAAAAGGTTTGGACAAGGAGGAAAAGTCCATTAAGTGTTGTTTTACTGTAGTTCTGATTCCAAAGAATGCAAGGCTTGCCCTTAATACTAATATGTCGGCCCCTGTGACATAGTGAGGGCAAAGGCTAGCGCGGCGTGATTTTCAGTACTGGCAGCCGCTAGCCTTTGCCCTCACTATGTCACAGGGGCCAGCCGTCGGCTCCTGTGACATAGTGAGGGCAAAGGTAGCGTGGGCGCCATTTTGAATACTGGCAATACGGCCCGAGTGCAGGAGGTCGCTTTCGGACCCCTGCTGGACTTTTGGCAAGTCTTGTGGGGGTCAGGAGGCCCCCCCAAGCTGGCCAAAAGTCCATGGGGGTCCAGCACCGGCCATCCAGTGCTCCTACCATGTGACAGGGGCCGGCCAATGGCACTGATACCCTGTCACATGGTAAGGGCAAAGGGCCATCGGCGCCATTTGTGGCAGCCGATGGCCCGAGAGTGGGAGATCGTTCCCCATGCCCCCGCTGGACCACCAGGTAATTTTAAAAGGTTTGGGGGGGGGGTCAGGAGGGGGGGCTAAGGGGGGTCATTTTAAAGGGGATTTGTTTTAAAGGGTCGGGTGGGTTTAGGGGTTCTTTTGGTGTGCCGGTTTTCCCACCCTCCCCCTCCCCCGATTTATGTTTTTTCACGATAAATCGGGGGAATTTCTATTGTATCGCGACTCTAACGATTTTTGACAATTTAAAAAATATCTGACGATTTTTTTAAATCGTCAAAAACGATTCACATCCCTACTATTTATTATCTGACTAGAGGAAGAAGATTGGAGGGTCAGAGGTGAGATCAACCAGGAGGGTATTTGTTTATGGACAGCCTGGACTTGACCTCCTTGTTGTAAAGATCTGTTGAGGATGAATAGTGTCCTTTGTGATTTCCTAAGTTAAGAACTCTAAAATGAGCCTATATTTCTGCATTTGAGAGAGTTTATGTCTAGGTGAGAAATATGGATGTTTCCGGATTTATGAATACATTTCTGCAAATGTGAGAAGAGGATTGTTGTTATTACATGTGTTTTAGTGGATCCTTGGGTGCTGTGGAGATGACCATGCCCACGGGGAGGAGCCCCATGAGGAGCCACAGCACTGGGCTAGACTCTATATACAAAACACTGGAATTGAACTCTTTTATTATACAGCTAGAAGTAGCCACCAGGTGGCAGTGGTGAATTGTAGTCTCAGGGACCTCGGCAGAGGAAGCCCTTCTCTCCTAGGTGACATCAGGAGGTTCCGCAGCAAGGAGTTACTGTGGATGAGACAGATGAGATATTAGAGTACTCACTCGGTGTTAGCTTTTATGGATGCGATTCCACCAGATAGTTGTCGTAGGTACAGGCACTGAGGCAGGGAGAGCAGGCCCTGGAGGAGCGAGTACCTGTTCCATAAATGGCACCTGAAAGTAGAACAGAGGGCCCCCGAGGAGCGGGTATCCAAGTTAATAGCAACCCCAAAGGGCAGAAGGAAAGCTTCCTGCAGGCAGCAGGGAAGCGACAAAGTAGTGCAGACAGGAACAGTTCAAGTCTATTCGAGCCTTTGCCAGCTCAATGAGCTAGCAATCTTGAGAAGTAGATATACCCGGATTGGCATGATGTCAGATGAGGGAATGCCCTCGAGGTTCGCGCCACTGGGCGTACTTAGACATGGGTTGCGCACGTGCGCGTACCCTAGCAGGTACCTGGGAGGAGTAATGGCAGGAGCCTGCACCATAGCTGTTCCAGGGACACCAGAGAAATCGTCTTGACGATGCTGCGGTAGCCATCTTGCATAGGTAAGCGGGAGTGCAACAAGCAGGGCAATGCCATCGAAGACCAACGGATGCAACAAGGATTTTCTCTGGGAATATGTTCTGTCATCTTTGTAAATGTTTTGTTAAACTTCAGAATGTCTTCCAACTTTTTTGAACCCATACAATTGTGTTTTTTAACTGAATGCTAAAAAAGTGAGTGGTCCAAGTAATGGAGGATGCTTGATATTTTAGCTCTTGGTGCACATTATGTGCTTGATACTAAGTTATTTCCTTTGGGATTTTTTTTATGTTTAGTAGTATGTTACTTATAAGAAGCTGATATTTCTTTTTCAGGTTGTTCTTTATATAATATTTAGAAATTAATTAAAAATTAGGTAAAAAAAATGAAAAAAAAATAGAATGCTAAGCTTGGTAGACCTTGGTCTGACCAAGCATGGCATTTCTTAGGATTTTTATGTTCTTATGAAATGTGCAAATATTTTGTTTATGAACTTCTTCAATGAATATTCAATAAGTTTGCTGATTTGTCCATGGCGCTATTCAGAGGCAATATGGTATTTTTTATTTTGTTCTTCATCCCTTTCTGGATCATTCCTAACATTTTATCTGCCTTTTTCTTTTTCTGCTACTGCACACTGAGCTGAGGATTTCAATGTATTGTCCACAAGGTACCCAGGTCCTATTCCTAGGTAGCAACTCCCAATTCAGGACCCAGCATTGTGTACCTGTAGTTTGGATAATTTTTCCCTATGTGCATCTCCTTGTACTTTTCCACATTAAATTTCATCCGCCATTCAGATTTATTTATTTATTTATTTATTTAAACTCTCTTCTATACAATCGTTAAGCCAGTAGCTGTCACAATGGTTCACAATGAGGCACATAAATTAATGTTGCTTAAATGTGTTTTATTTTAACACATGTACCGTATCTTATGTACCATAAGATACGGTACATAGTTTCATAATAGATATTAATTGGTAAGTGAGGTAGTTTATGTTTAGTTTTATCAGTAACGGCTTTAAAGTATATTAGAGTCTACATGTTATTCATTACTGTTTGAAAAAGGTAAAACATACTCAAATTGAGTAGGTGGAGCATGTTGATGTTCAAACTCATTGCTTTCTACATATCCCTGGATTCTATTCTCCATTCTCTATGTGATATGCTTGTTCAAATAGCCATGTTTTTAGGCTTTTTCTGAATAGTTTAATGTCTATTTGCAATCTGATTTCTGAGGGCATGGTGTTCCATAATATAGGTCCTGCTAAGGATAGGGCTCTATCCCTTACTTGGGTTAGTCTTGCTGTTTTGACTGAGGGATGTCCAATCTCCTAGTCTCACAGGATCCTTCTGAAATCTGGTGATATTTTAAGAGTTTTGAATAATTTTATGTCATATGCAAATTTGATCACCTCACTCATTATTCCCATTTCCAAATCATTTATGAATAAGTTAAACAGCACAGTTTCCAGTACTGATCCCTGTAGTACTCTACCAATGTCCTTTCTCCATTTGGAAAACTGACCATTTACTCCTACCTTCTGTTTCCTGTCTTTTAACTAGTTGTTTCTTGTAAACTTTTTACCTTTATAAATGATCCTTTTCTTGTTTTTCTAATTTCCTTATTCTATCATAATCTCCCTTTTAAAAGTTATATGCTATTGCAGTAGGTTTACCTAATGTCCTCCCTGCAGTGAATATGTCAAATTTGATTGCATTATGATTGCTATTGCTAGTGGCCCCACCACATTAACCCCTCTCACCAGGCTATGCATTTATAGATATAAAATAGGAGCTCCTCTCTTCAGTTGTAGGAAGAGCTGCTCAAAGAAGCAGTGATGTATGGCATCTGAAAACGTAACCTCACTAGTCAGGGATTTTATCAGTACTGGGGAAATTGAAATCTCCCATTTATTATTGTGTTGCCAAATTAATTGCCTCTCTAATTTCAGCAAACTTTTCATCTTGGTCTCTGGGACAGTGGTATACCCAGATTTCTATATTCTTACCTGTCACACATGCAGTTTCTACCCATAAGGACTGCACAATTTAATAAAAAAAAGTACCAGACTCTACTTAAAATTCTCACACCGGATGAAATGAGTGGATCAGTGATGGTGCAGTCCATTGCTGGTCCATATGACATGGAGGACATGTTGCCTGACTGCTAGGCTATGGTGGTAAATGTGAGCATGATAGACTGTGACTGTAGGGGGGTAAGGAAGGGAGGCAGTAGGATCTGCGTGAGAGAGGTGTCAAATTGGTCCTTGGCGGGCTTTGAACAAAGCAGTGGTGTAGTGGCTATTGCTGATTGGTTCGGTCCTGCAGAGGATCAAGGAACCTTTTGGTTTCTAGGGGTTACCTATTGTGTTTGCAGTCATTCCTGCACATTTTCTGTGGTGGTAGGCAGCAATGGGGTCCCTGCAATGGCAAGTGGAGAAGGGCAATCTCAATTGCAGTCTCCAGAAGTGTCTTCGGAAGAAGCAGAAGGTGACTTTGGAGATGAGGGTGTGAGTGTGTCGGATGTTGCAGTCAAACAATGCTGGAGGAGTTGAATTCCCATCATCCTCTGGAGGAGGAAGGCAGGGTGAGAGACGCTGGGGTGGGCCCTTCTGGAGGGAGTTCTGAGGAGGGCCGATTCATAGGAGCAGAGGAGGCGGTTTTTAGAGGCATTGACTTGCATGGCAGGGCTAGATACCATGTACTGAGTGTGTCGGGGCCTTTGACACTGGGGTAGGCATTTGCAAGCATGAGTCATAGCAGGCATCCGGATATTGTGCCAATTTGACATAAGCTGCCGGTGGGACCGTAAAAAAAAGTGCAGGCAAGAAGAGGAGGCCTGTTTGTAGCACCAGAGCAGTGGTTAGTGAGTGTGATTTGGAACAAATAGCTGGGTCAGGTGGGGCTGTTTTGTTCAGAGTGGATGTTGGAGTTGGCAAACTGTAGATCCAATTTATCTCAACTTTTATTCTTCTGGATTACAGCAACCAACAATAAAACACAAATGAATGAGTCACAAGATTCCACAGCCAACAATAACAGTAGCAACAACAAAAATAAAACATAATTTCTTCCTTTAACAGTACATAAATATCTGAGGGGCAAATTTCCAAAAAAGCTGAGCACCTAAAATTAGGCCTTTAAATTAGGTCCCTAAGTTAGGCACCTATTTTTAGCTGAACTTAGTTTCCTAAGGGGGTCATTTTCTATTGCTATCGCACGCGAAAAGTCACATTTAAAACTAATCGGAGAAAGTTCTTTTTTACTCAATGCACAATTAAACTCTGGTATTTGTTGCCAGAGGATGTGGTTAGTGCAGTTAGTATAGCTGTGTTTAAAAAAGGATTGGACAAGTTCTTGGAGGAGAAGTCCATTACCTGCTATTAAGTTCACTTAGGGGCGGATTTTAAAAGGGCCGCGCGCGTAAATCCTTCTGGATTTATGCGCGCAGGGCCCTCGTGCACCGGCGTGCCTATTTTGCATAGGCCGCCGGCGCGCGTAAAGCCCCAGGATGCACGTAAGTCACGGGGCTTTCAAAAAGGGGCGGGAGGGGGCGTGTCCGGGGGCATTCCCGAAATGACACGGCGTTTCGGGGGCGTGCCGCGGCATTTCGAGGGTGGGCCCAGGGGCGTGGCGCCGGCCCAGGGTGATGGTCGAGGCCTCCCGACCAGCCCCCGGGACTGGAGGACGGAGCGGGGCTGCCGGCGACAGGCGTAACTTTGTCGGCAAAGGTAGGGGGGGTTTAGATAGGGCCGGGGGGGTGGGTTAGGTATGGGAAGGGAGGGGAAGGTGGGGGGAGGGCGAAGAAAAGTTCCCTCCGAGGCCGCTCCGAAATCGGAGCGGCCTCAGAGGGAACAGGCAGGCCGCGCTGGGCTCGGCGCACGCAGGTTGCACAAATGTGCACCCCCTTGCGCACTCCGACCCCGGATTTTATAAGATACGCGCGGCTACGTGCGTATCTTATAAAATCGCGCCTACTGCGCGAACAATAGTACGCACTCGCGCAAGTATTTAAAATCTGCCCCTTAGAGAATAGCCACTGCTATTAGCAATGGTAACATGGAATAGACTTAGTTTTTTGGTACTTGCCAGGTTCTTATGGCCTGGATTGGCCACTGTTGGAAACAGGATGCTGGGCTTGATGGACCCTTGGTCTGACCCAGTATGGCATTTTCTTATGTTCTTATGTTCTTAAGTAATTCTTCTATATAATAACTTAAAAGAATAGGCCAAATGTATCATTCTATTCCATAAAACCATCCTCCAAATGTAGCTAATGTTAGAGATTTCATGAGAAAATCGGGGAAAATGTAAGGATACCATTATCAGTGGCATGTGGACCAGAATTTAGGACCTAGACTGCATTTATTTATTTAGGTACTATCAATGCATTATTTTTATGTATATTTATGCTATGCTTATATCCTTTGTATTATGGTAATGCATTATGCATGCAAATTACTCAGTAATCCTCTATTTCGCTCTGAGTACTCCGGTAAGAGAGCACGTAACAAATCCTTGTAATAAAATACAATAAATTCAACCAGGAGGCTGATGGCCAATCATCCAGACAATTTCATTTTACTGTTTTGTGTTTCCTTCGTGAGCAACTGGCAATAACAGGCCTTTTTAAAGATGCCTAATTGCTAGTCTGAGTTTTTATGTCAGTCTTGTGAACAGCTAAATTATTTAAGCAAATAACTTTGATCACTGTAAACTGACAGTTTAGAATGCTTTAGGTAGAATATTTACAGAAATTAATCCTACCTCTTAGGATCTGAGTATCCAATCAGAAAATCCCTTCTTTGTAAGATGCTGTTAAATATTCATGTGTGTTTTGTGTAAAGTCTACAGTTCAGCTTCTGTATAATCTCTTTTCTAAATCTGGTGTGGTTCAGGGTTTCCGTATGGCATGATCAAAGTGGCATGGTAATAAAAGATAATGATGAGGTTTAATTGAGTTCTCTGTTCCCTCAGATCAGGCAAATCTTTCAAATTGCTCTCTTGCTGAGGGGCATTAAAGGTTTTACATTACAAGATAAAATAGTGCAAGACACACTGCTAAGATTATATATTTCTTTTTTAAAAGATTATGTATGTGATGTATTAGTTCCAAAAAAACTTTATAGAGATATGCCTCAACATCAAAATGTCCTTAGAAAGATTCATCTTTTAAAAGTGAATATAAAGCACTTACATCATATTAACCTTTTCAACAGCGCTCTATGTGCTCTGAAATCATTGTTTAGATTATTTCAATGAAGTATAGTAAGAGAAAAGGAAATGCAATTGAATAAAATAAATGGATGAGATTTATCTGGTCATAATGAGATGCAATTTCACAAAGATTTATCCCATACCATTAAAAAATAATTTTGGAAATTATGGCCCTTAAAGGAATTATCTGGCCTTTGTATTCTAGGCAATATTTCAGACATACAGTAGTAGTAATATTCATTCCTTATCAAGTCATGTTTTTTAATTTGTTAAAGAAAGAAACCCTTAAGTAATTCATCTGAACCCTTGGATATAGTCCTGTTTGGAATAGTATTACTAAATTGGATAGAGTGTTATGTGTTTTTAAAATTATGAATACTAATTCCTCCTCTTATTTTTTTGCATCACTGTGTCCTACCTGAATGACTCCCATTATCTGCCTGTATTTATTCCACTTCTTTTGACTATGTTGATTGTAGGATTTAAGGAAGGGCATGGGTTGAAGTAGCTAAAGGAAAGGGGATACTCTCCTTCTCTATTTACTTTCCCCCTCCCCCCGTTTTGGTTTGTTTTTTTAATTTTCTTCCCTCTTTCTTCTCCTTACTCCATCTTGTCTTCCTTTGACTGACAGCCAAAGTCTCCATCGTAACTTCAAGGAGATACTGAAGGTAGTGGTGTTAAAGGAAGAAAAAAATTACAGCACTAGTGGCATTTTAGTTATTCTATGACTTTAGAAAGTGACCCTGATGAATCAAGTGCTATGGTATCACACGCGGTAAGGGACGTTTCACACGTGAAATGTCCCTTTTTGCGTGCGATACCAAAATGGGGGCAGAGTCAGCCCCGGAAGAGGAGGAGTCGGGGCATCACCGGGGCTGACTCTGCGAAGCCGCTGCGGACGACGGAAAGGTAAGCACCTTTTCGCGTCCTATTTCGCTCCCAATAGCTACACCTCCTATGGTGGCGCTATTGGGTGCGAAACCAGCAGCGATCGCACTGCGACGATGCGATCACTGCCGGCTAGTGCAGGCCCGCCCCCCGTTTCGGCCCCCCACCCCTCATTTCCTAAAGTATCGCAGGCCTGCGATACTTTAGAAAATGAGGCCCTAAGAGTTGAGCAGTACAACTTGTGACATTGTTAGATATTAAGAAGCACATTTAACCCGCACACTACATGCCTTAATTTTAGCTTTCCTAAATCTAACTGATATTCAAAATCAAGGTGCCTGTGTACTTTGTGAATTTTAAAATCCCTGAGCATGGCAAAACAGGGAGATATGTGCACCAGTCGGGCCAGCGTGCATTGAGCAGATTTTAAAAGCCGCCTGTGTACCCGCACATCTCTTGCTACACGCACAAATGAAAAGTTCCCAAAAAAGGGGAGGGGCTTGGGCATAATCTGGGTGGGGCATGGGCATTCCTGGATTTCACCTTGAAATTAGCAGTCCCCGCTGCATAACTTTTCTTCTGCTATGGATAATGTGCAAGTTATAAAACAAAGATAATTAGGCAGATCAGTAGGGTTTTAAGGATTGGGGCCAACAGGTTAGAAGGGAAACTATTAAACAAGTGGGTTTGGAAGTCCTATTCCTTACCTCGACGAACTGGGAAAATTGGTAATGCGTTGGCATGTGTGCCTTTAAAATTTCTCCTACTTATTTATTTGTTTATTTTATTTATTTAAGGTGTTTTGTATACCGTCATTCGGTTTCGCCATCAGAATGGTTTACAGTAATCATGAAAAACAAAGTTTATAAAAAAAATCATTGTAGCTTATTGTCTTGGGAATTGTTGGTTAATTATCCCTTACAGTATGTTCTAATAAAGGCATAGGAAGGGGTTGATAATAAAGGTAGAAGGGAGGGAATATCACTTGGGTGGGTGATACAGTTAGGTCTGTAACAGCAGGGTTTCAGGGTTCAAGGAAATACATAATAGGTTGCTAGAATTACGATATGAGGTTAGTTTCTCAGTGTCTTAGAGATTCAAAAGGTGGACGTTGTTTTTGTTAGTTGGGAGATGGAGAATTCTTCATGGTGTTGGGTTGTGCAGGTGTTTGGTCGTGTGGTCGATTGAGTGAATTTGAATAGGATCTGGTGAAAAGCCAGGTTTTCAAATGTTTTTTGAAGGTTTGAGGACTGGTTGTGTTCTTATTTCGGTTGGTAGTGAGTTTCATAGTGTGGAGATGGAGATGGCTCTCTCACGGGTTGTGTTCAATTGTGTGGTTCTGGCATGGGGTATTTTGAGGAGGCCTTTATTCTTCAAGTGCAGGTTCCATTTTGGAGTGTGGATTTCTATGTATTTGCTTAGCCAGTTGGTTTGATGTCCTGTGATTATTTTATGCAGAATTGTTAGCACTTTGAATTCTATCCGATATTTTATTGGGAGCCAGTGTAGTGAGATGAGAGTTGGGGTAATGTGCTCATGTTTTTTTGTTCCTGTTAGAATTCTGGCGGCTGTATTCTGTAGAATTTGGAATGGGCGGATGGTTGCGAGAGATAGGCCAAGAAGTAGGGCATTGCAGTAGTCTAGGTTGGAAAATATGCGTAGTTGCAGGACTGTTCTGAAATCATCCTGGGTAAAAATATACTGATTGAGCTACAATGTATGTATGTTTACTTGCATTTTGTGGCATCTTTCCTGGGGTAGAGTTAGGCTAAGGGAGAAAACAAGACACATCATTTTGGATTTTCAATACTATGCATGATTTTAGTTGACAAAAGTATGCACAGAAAAAGAGCAAAACATAAGTATCATATATAGATAGATAGATATAGAATGTGCTTAGGAGGAAGTAGTCTCTGTCTGCAGCAGAGGACCCAAAGGCTAATTTGCACAGTTTTCCCAACAGCTCCAGCAGAGTACTCCAGTGAAACTTGGAGCTTTATAGATTTCAAGTTCCACAGTCACCACATTCTTTCCAGCTGCAGAAAATTGGAAGGCTCATTTGCCTACTTTTCCCAGCACTTCCAGCAGAGGACTCCAGAGAACACTGAATGTTCTAGGCTGTAACTTCCATAGCCCCCTCCCCCCCCCCCCACACCACTGTCTCCAGCTGCAGAAAATTGAGAGGATTATTTGCATATTTTTTCCCAGCAGTCACAGCAGAGGAGTCCAGTGGACACTGCAATCAGTCTAGGTTCCAGCTCTCATAGTCCCTGTACTCTTTTCTTTTTGCACCAGAGAAAATGAAGGGTCATTTGTATATTTTTCCCAGCGGAGGACACTAGAAGACACTGTGAACTGTCTAGGCTTCAACTTCCACAACCCCAAACTGTTTCCAGCTGCAGAAAAATTGGAAAGGTCATTTGCATACTTTTCAATATAACTAAACCAGAGAATATGCAAACCATCTAGGTTCTAGCTTTCATAGCCCCCATGCTTTTTCTAGCACTAGAGGATCTGAAGGCTTGTATGCATACTTCTCTCAGCACAAAATTCCAGGGTACACTATGAGTTGTTTAGGCTTCAGCTTCCTTAGCTCCTGTGCTGTTTCTAGCTGCAGAGAATTAAAAGACTTGTTTGTATACTTTGCCCAGCAGAAGTCACTGTGGGCTATCTGCTTTTGCAGTCACCAAATTCTTTGTAGCACCAAAAGACCTAAAGGCTTATGTGCATACTTTTACCAGTGGCCTCAGCAGAGGACCCTGTGAGCTATATCCCTCCACACAGAGGTCATGTGACAAAATACCACATCCTATACATTTTCAACAATGGAATTATTTATCTGAAATAATAATGGGGAATTAGTTTAAAACAAGGATCAATGAGGAGTGTAACCAGGTAGTTATAAGTAGATTAATTGTAGTTTCTGAAGATCTCTGTCAGAGAAATATAAAATAAACCAACAGATTTAAAGTACTTTAGATTAGTTTGAACATCCCTACTCCCTTACAAAGGTTAAATAGCTAACAACTGAACAAAATTAAGTTGCAGACAGTAGTTCTGCAGTGAGAGGAGGCTATTCAGTTGTTTCAAATGAGTGCCAAATGCATGATTACCTACCAGTTGGAGAGAGGATACAAGAGTGCACTCGGTGCAAAAAGCTTCTATTCCTCAGAGAATGAGTTTGATATCTGGCAGTTAGAGTGCTTAGGGCTCATGCTAGTGGGGGGGGGGGGGGGGGAGGTCAGGATGTGCTGTGACTGGGGGAAAAGACTTGAACTAAGAATTCCTGGGTAGGGATGTGCAGAGGGCTGCCATACGTTGCATTCGGGATTCGTATTCGTCAGGGGGCAGATACATTGCATTTGGCAAGGGGGCCCCCAATACATTCATGCGTTAATTCGTATTCATTTCCCAGCTAAAATTGAATTAACTACAACCCCCCACCCTCCTGACCCCCCCCCCCCAAGACTTAGCAAAACTCCCTGGTGGTCCAGCGGGGTGTCTGGGAGCCATCTGCTGCACTCACGCCCTCGGCTGCCGGTATTCAAAATGGCACTGATAGCCTTTGACCTTACTATGTCACAGGGGCTACCGGTGCCATTGGTCGGCCCCTGTCACATGGTAGGAGCAATGGATGGCCGGCGTCATCTTGTGCTCCTACCATGTGACAGCCCCTGCTCCTACCATGTGACAGCCCCTGTCACATGGTAGGAGCACAAGATGGCGCTGGCCATCCATTGCTCCTACCATGTGACAGGGGCCGATAAATGGCGCCGGTAGCCCCTGTGACATAGTAAGGTCAAAGGCTATCAGCGCCATTTTGAATACCGGCAGCCGAGGGCGTGAGTGCAGGAGATGGCTCCCGGACGCCCTGCTGTACCACCAGGGAGTTTTGGTAAGTCTTGGGGGGGTCAGGAGGATGGGGGGTTTGTTTAAATTCGCTCCTTTAGACAGCCGAATAATTCAGCGAAGATTCATTGTATTCGTAGGGAATCACGATACATTTCGCTTCACCACGAATACAACGAATATGGCCCTATACGTTGTGGATTACCAATACGTAGGAAACAAATGCACACCCCTATTCCTGGGTACATGCCCTTGGAGAGACATCCTCAGTGTGACAGGATAAAGCATCATCTGGAGGGCAGGTCCTAGCTATAGGATCACTTCCTTCCAACCAAGGTGATGGTCTCCTGCCAGGTGAGGCTTATTCCTCCAAAAAACCACAGGGACTACTTGACTGGAGTTGGGATCAGAGGAGCAAATATCTGTGGATATTTTGGCTTTGGGCAATTTTCAAAGGGAAAGTTTGCACTTGCCTTCTCTTTGAAAACTGGTGCAAAATTTGCAGCTAAAAGTAACCATGGGTTTTTCACCTTTCTGCACAGTTTTGAAAATTGCTCTCTATGTACAATTGTAGTTTTCTCTACAATCAAATTAAGTCCCCCAAAAATGCCTCTTTTCAATGCAACTATAAGTTTGTGTGCTATGATGATGCTGGTGTACCAAAGTGTGTTTGCATTCATAAACACAATAATAAATGAAAAATTGATATAGAGGTTAACTTTCAAACCACTGTCATTGGCTCCATATACACGTATATATGGTTTTGCTCAAATTTACTATACTATTTTCTAATCTGTATAGGATTCATCTGCTCAGATTATAATACACGTGTCTTTAGGCCAAATCATACTGTGCATATATTTGATTTTTGCACAAATGTTTTTGCATAAGTGAACTACTAAGCATGCACATTTTTCACAAATTGTGAATATACTGGTTTTTCTGCATATATGTGTGCAAACTTCTGGTTCATCTAGAGTAGGCTCCTCCTCAGCAAGGCAGCCAAATTTAACCACCAGGGATGTTTCACGGCTGGCACCCCTGCTACTGAGGAATAAGCACAACCTGATTCTCATGCAGGAGGTCCACCAGAATAACTGGGTGCTCAGGCAGACCTGGAGGAATCTTCAGGCTGAGTACAACTGAGAGGCTTCCTACCCATGTGGGGTAATTTCATTGTGGGTACAAGGAAGGTGCGGGTAGAGGGTAGGGTAGGGGTGTTAAGAGTAAGTTCAGGCTCCATTGGGGCATTTAGGGGTGGGCTGTTAGGTGTGTGTTGGAGAAATTCTGGACACTTGGGGGGTCAGGAGGTCTTGGGTGGGTTAAGGGGGAATTTGGGAGACATTTATGGGGGGTGGGGATAGTAGTGTGGTTTAGAGGAGCAATTAGGAGCATTTCAGGTGGATTTGGGAGTGCTTTTGTGATGGGATAGTGTTGTGGAGAGTGGGGCAAGGGGGCCATAGTGCATTTGTGGTAGGGCAAGAGGCAATAGGCATATATGGATCTTTAAACTGTTTTTTATGACCTTAATAGCATGACCAATGCACATGTGTTGCTGAAGTATTATACTGAATGAATTAAATACAAGTGTAGCAAAAAAAGAGACTACTTAAAACAAAGGTTATAAGTATAGTATAGGTCCAAGTGAGGGAAAAAGCATCCTCAGTGACATATTTCTGGTTATGTGGTTATGCTGCTGGTAGGGATGTGAATCGTTTTCCATATCGTCTTAACGATAGAAATCGTGTGGCAGGGCAAGAAAATCGTCTTAGGCACGATTTTTTAGTTAAAAAATCGTTAAAAATCGTTTTTTCCGATTAGTGCGCACTAACTCGAGTTAGTGCGCACTAACTGGGAGTTAGTGCGCACTAACTGAAAATGATACAATTTGACACTTTTCAGGTCAGTTAAGGTCAGTTTAGGAATGAATATGTATTCCTATTGGCTGCCCTCTTATTTATTCATGTTACCAAGTTTCCTACTGACAGTATATGGGGGATGGGAAATGGAAACAGTTGGTAGCTTGACAAAACAAGTAATGTGATCAGTCAATGTGACTAGAACTTGTGCCCTAACCCTGATACCATGGGTATTGTGATCTTCCTGCACACAGTGCCCTATCCCTATTAATACCAGGAGTGTTGTGATCTTCCTGCACACAGTGCCCTATCCCTAATACCAGGGGTGTTGTGATCTTCCTGCACACAGTGCCCTATTCCTGATACTGGGGGTGTTGTGATCTTCCTGCACACAGTGCCCTATTACTGATACCGGGGGTGTTGTGATCTTCTTGCACACATCCCGATATCAGGGATAGGGCACTGCATGCAGGAAGATCACAACACTCCTGGTATTAATAGGGATAGGGCACTGCATGCAGGAAGATCACAACACTCCTGGTATTAATAGGGATAGGGCACTGCATGCAGGAAGATCACAACACTCCTGGTATTAATAGGGATAGGGCACTGCATGCAGGAAGATCACAACACCCCTGGTATCAGGGATAGGGCACTGTGTGCAGGAAGATCACAATACCCCGGAGGAGTGAGGGTCAGGCAGCTCCCCCCTGTCTGTGAAGCCAGCCTCTCACTAGTAATGCAGGGAGGGAGCTGTCTCAGACTTCACCATCCTCCCCCCCCCCCCTTACCCACACACCATTCACTAGCTGGGACATGGGGGAAGTCAGGAGTGAGGGTCAGGCAGCTCCCCCCTGTCTGTGAAGCCAGCCTCTCACTAGTAATGCAGGGAGGGAGCTGTCTCAGACTTCACCATCCACCCCCCCCCCCTCACCCACACACCATTCACTAGCTGGGACATGGGGGAAGTCAGGAGTGAGGGACAGGCAGCTCCCCCCTGTCTGTGAAGCCAGCCTCTCACTAGTAATGCAGGGAGGGAGCTGTCTCAGACTTCACCATCCTCCCCCCCCCTCACCCACACACCATTCACTAGCTGGGACATGGGGGAAGTCAGGAGTGAGGGTCAGGCAGCTCCCCCCTGTCTGTGAAGCCAGCCTCTCACTAGTAATGCAGGGAGGGAGCTGTCTCAGACTTCACCATCCTCCCCCCCCCCCCCCTCACCCACACACCATTCACTAGCTGGGACATGGGGGAAGTCAGGAGTGAGGGTCAGGCAGCTCCCCCCTGTCTGCGAAGCCAGCCTCTCACTAGTAATGCAGGGAGGGAGCTGTCTCAGACTTCACCATCCTCCCCCCCCCTCACCCACACACCATTCACTAGCTGGGACATGGGGGAAGTCAGGAGTGAGGGTCAGGCAGCTCCCCCCTGTCTGTGAAGCCAGCCTCTCACTAGTAATGCAGGGAGGGAGCTGTCTCAGACTTCACCATCCTCCCCCCCCCTCACCCACACACCATTCACTAGCTGGGACATGGGGGAAGTCAGGAGTGAGGGTCAGGCAGCTCCCCCCTGTCTGTGAAGCCAGCCTCTCACTAGTAATGAAGGGAGGGAGCTGTCTCAGACTTCACCATCCTCCCCCCCCCCTCACCCACACACCATTCACTAGCTGGGACATGGGGGAAGTCAGGAGTGAGGGTCAGGCAGCTCCCCCCTGTCTGTGAAGCCAGCCTCTCACTAGTAATGCAGGGAGGGAGCTGTCTCAGACTTCACCATCCACCCCCCCCCCTCACCCACACACCATTCACTAGCTGGGACATGGGGGAAGTCAGGAGTG
Organism: Rhinatrema bivittatum; assembly: GCF_901001135.1. NCBI lineage: Eukaryota > Metazoa > Chordata > Amphibia > Gymnophiona > Rhinatrematidae > Rhinatrema > Rhinatrema bivittatum. Next base: position 154,207,593 of record NC_042619.1, read on the forward strand.
AGGGTCAGGCAGCTCCCCCCTGTCTGTGAAGCCAGCCTCTCACTAGTAATGCAGGGAGGGAGCTGTCTCAGACTTCACCATCCTCCCCCCCCCCTCACCCCATTCACTAGCTGGGACATGGGGGAAGTCAGGAGTGAGGGTCAGGCAGCTCCCCCCTGTCTGTGAAGCCAGCCTCTCACTAGTAATGCAGGGAGGGAGCTGTCTCAGACTTCACCATCCTCCCCCCCCCCCCTCACCCACACACCATTCACTAGCTGGGACATGGGGGAAGTCAGGAGTGAGGGTCAGGCAGCTCCCCCCTGTCTGCGAAGCCAGCCTCTCACTAGTAATGCAGGGAGGGAGCTGTCTCAGACTTCACCATCCTCCCCCCCCCTCACCCACACACCATTCACTAGCTGGGACATGGGGGAAGTCAGGAGTGAGGGTCAGGCAGCTCCCCCCTGTCTGTGAAGCCAGCCTCTCACTAGTAATGCAGGGAGGGAGCTGTCTCAGACTTCACCATCCTCCCCCCCCCCCTCACCCACACACCATTCACTAGCTGGGACATGGGGGAAGTCAGGAGTGAGGGTCAGGCAGCTCCCCCCTGTCTGTGAAGCCAGCCTCTCACTAGTAATGAAGGGAGGGAGCTGTCTCAGACTTCACCATCCTCCCCCCCCCCCCTCACCCACACACCATTCACTAGCTGGGACATGGGGGAAGTCAGGAGTGAGGGTCAGGCAGCTCCCCCCTGTCTGTGAAGCCAGCCTCCCACTAGTAATGCAGGGAGGGAGCTGTCTCAGACTTCACCATCCACCCCCCCCCCCCTCACCCACACACCATTCACTAGCTGGGACATGGGGGAAGTCAGGAGTGAGGGTCAGGCAGCTCCCCCCTGTCTGTGAAGCCAGCCTCTCACTAGTAATGCAGGGAGGGAGCTGTCTCAGACTTCACCATCCTCCCCCCCCCCCTCACCCCATTCACTAGCTGGGACATGGGGGAAGTCAGGAGTGAGGGTCAGGCAGCTCCCCCCTGTCTGTGAAGCCAGCCTCTCACTAGTAATGCAGGGAGGGAGCTGTCTCAGACTTCACCATCCTCCCCCCCCCCCCTCACCCACACACCATTCACTAGCTGGGACATGGGGGAAGTCAGGAGTGAGGGTCAGGCAGCTCCCCCCTGTCTGTGAAGCCAGCCTCTCACTAGTAATGCAGGGAGGGAGCTGTCTCAGACTTCACCATCCTCCCCCCCCCCTCACCCACACACCATTCACTAGCTGGGACATGGGGGAAGTCAGGAGTGAGGGTCAGGCAGCTCCCCCCTGTCTGTGAAGCCAGCCTCTCACTAGTAATGCAGGGAGGGAGCTGTCTCAGACTTCACCATCCTCCCCCCCCCCCCTCACCCACACACCATTCACTAGCTGGGACATGGGGGAAGTCAGGAGTGAGGGTCAGGCAGCTCCCCCCTGTCTGTGAAGCCAGCCTCTCACTAGTAATGAAGGGAGGGAGCTGTCTCAGACTTCACCATCCTCCCCCCCCCCCCGCACCCACACACCATGCACTAGCTGGGACATGGGGGAAGTCAGGAGTGAGGGTCAGGCAGCTCCCCCCTGTCTGTGAAGCCAGCCTCTCACTAGTAATGCAGGGAGGGAGCTGTCTCAGACTTCACCATCCACCCCCCCCCCCTCACCCACACACCATTCACTAGCTGGGACATGGGGGAAGTCAGGAGTGAGGGTCAGGCAGCTCCCCCCTGTCTGTGAAGCCAGCCTCTCACTAGTAATGCAGGGAGGGAGCTGTCTCAGACTTCACCATCCCCCCCCCCCCCCCCACCCCATTCACTAGCTGGGACATGGGGGAAGTCAGGAGTGAGGGTCAGGCAGCTCCCCCCTGTCTGTGAAGCCAGCCTCTCACTAGTAATGCAGGGAGGGAGCTGTCTCAGACTTCACCATCCTCCCCCCCCCCCCTCACCCACACACCATTCACTAGCTGGGACATGGGGGAAGTCAGGAGTGAGGGTCAGGCAGCTCCCCCCTGTCTGTGAAGCCAGCCTCTCACTAGTAATGCAGGGAGGGAGCTGTCTCAGACTTCACCATCCTCCCCCCCCCCCCTCACCCACACACCATTCACTAGCTGGGACATGGGGGAAGTCAGGAGTGAGGGTCAGGCAGCTCCCCCCTGTCTGTGAAGCCAGCCTCTCACTAGTAATGCAGGGAGGGAGCTGTCTCAGACTGGTATCAGGGTTAGGGCACTGTGTGCAGGAAGATCACAACACTCCTGGTATTAATAGGGATAGGACACTGTAAGAGATGACTGTAGTAGATTGAATAAAGATCTGATGTTTCTGCTCTCCTCACACCAAACAAAAACAACACACAAGCAGAGAAGCCCTTCTTACAAAGCTGAGCTAGTGAGTTAAGTAGGAGGAAAAGTAAACATACTGGTGCCAGTGTGGCTACTTAAAAAATACACTTACCAACAATCAATTACATATATTTGAACTGTGTACAGTTCCAGCCAGGACCACCTTTCTAAAATGCACAGTGATTGGCAAATTCAACATGCACTAGCATTTCAGGTGCCTGCTAACAAAAATAATAAACAAACAAGTTCTAGTCACGTGAGTGCTGATCATTACATTACTTTTTTTGTCAAGCTTCCAACTGTTTCCATTTCACATCCCCCCAACCATATTGGTAACATCAATAGATAAGAGCACAGCCAGCCAATAGGAATACATACATACATATTCATTCCTAAGTGACCTTTACTGACCTGGGAAGTGTGAACACTTTGTTTCATTTTCTGTTGGTGTTCGTTAGTTTCCAGTTCCATTTCCCATCCCCCCAACCATCACCTCAGTGGTAACCTTGGTAACATCAATAGATAAGAGGGCAGCCAGCCAATAGGAACACATATTCATTCCTAACTGACCTTCAGTGACCTGGAAAGTGTTTATTTGTATCATTTTCAGTTAGTGCGCACTAAATCGAGTTAGTGCGCACTAACGGGGAGTTAGTGCGCACTAACTCGAGTTAGTGCGCATTAACAAGATTTAACGATTTTTAACGATAAATCGTTAGAATTTCTATTGTATCGTGTTCTATAACGATTTAAGACGATATAAACATTATCGGACGATAATTTTAATCGTTGAAAAACGATTCACATCCCTAGCTGCTGGCCCCTATTACAGAGCTGACCAGTGTTCCAGTTCCAGAAGGGAGAAAGTTACCCCAGTTCCAGACTCTTTCCATTGAAATCATAATGCTTCTGAATGTGGTTGTTTGAATGCCTAGACTAACTTACTCCCCCCTCTTAAAACTGGGTACGGTGGCCTTTCTGGAATAGTGTTGCGTTCATGCCTATTCTCGCCCTCACTCCACCCTCTCTACCTTTGTGGCGACTCCCTTCAGCTCAGACGGACAGATGCAGCCACGGCTTCTCCCTGCCTCTTGGTCCCGGTATCCCCGGACTAGCTTGACGCTACGGATCCGCCATGGTCCTGATGATGTAAGGGCGCGCACTCTAGACTTTGTACCAGCAAGGGCGCGAACCTCGGGGGCGTCCCCCCATATTGACGTCATCCGTTTTCAATTTAAAAGGTCTTTGTTTGCTAACTACAAGTGAGTTAGCAAGGAACTCCAACGGGACTTGCTTCGGCAGTCCACGCTACTTGCAACTAAGTTCCGAGTCAGCTAGGGGAATTCTTCTCCACTGCTTGGCCTCCGCTCTGTCTATTCTTGTTTTCAGATTGTTGGAAGGGATCCGGTACTCGCTCCTCGAGGGCCTACATTCCAGAAGACTCAGAAGACTTCTATTGCCTGGAGGTGATTGCAGACGTGAACACAGTGAGTCCTATTACAGACAGGAACCGGTACTCGCTCCACGAGGGCCATTGTTCCTAATCACTAAGGCTTCCTTCAGTCTAAGATGTTATCGCACGTACGGAGATCGTGAGTTACCATTGCAGATTACAGATAGGAATCGGTACTCGCTCCATGAGGGCCTATGTTCCTAATTCCTTTCTCCTACTCTCTTCTTCCTCAGAAGATATTGCATACCTATATCTTATGGATTATTATTACAGATTAACAGATAGGAACCGGAACTCGCTCCACGAGGGCCTATGTTCCTAAATCTCTTCTAGCCTCTCTTCTATTCCAGAAGCCATCCCATACACAGTTATTGTGAGTTCTATTTTAGACTGCCTATAGGAACCAGTACTCGCCTGCGGCTCCTGTTCCTGAATACTGAAGACTCCCTGTTGCATAAAGAAGACACTACAGAGATCTACAATTGTGAGTGTATCATCTACCACTGGTATGCCCAGCATAACCTGTCTACTCACTACCTATAGACTCTCCTTACAGCTCAGCAACTCAGAGATCGTAGTTCTAGTATCAGAGGGACTTCAGCCCTGCCGGGCATATCAACTCACTACTGCCACCTCTGGTGGTTCTACTTCCAGTCTAATAAAGAACTATCTGTGTTTGTCTCAATACTCCAGCCTAGCCGGTGGTCCCTCTCAGGATCTCCACTTGAGGGCGCTGTCATCTGCCATCGGTCCAGGGATTCACTATTTCTACTAAGTGTTATTCCTACACTAATAAGAGCGGTATTTTCATCTGCCACTCTGTGGGAGCAAACCCACATCAGACCATTACTCCTCTCTCTGCGGAAGCTGATCCATATCAGATAGCTATCTCCCCGTGGGAATCATACAGGTTGCTGGTTCATCTTTCTACAGGAACAAAGTATAACAGTTGCTACTCCTTCCCTCTGGAAGAGCAGAGTACTAACAAATTGATACTCCTTAGCAAGATCCGTAACAGAGTGCTACTCTGCTCCCTGGTGATGTAATCGCTAATAGATTGTTAACTCCTCCTTCAATGTGAGTATCCAGCAGCCAGATTCATAACAGATTACTAACTCCTCTCCTCTGGGGAGCAGGTCTTTAACAAATAGTCCTGTTCTGGTCTAGTTTCTGACCAGGAGTCAGGAAAACACAGATAGATGCACAAAGGGTGGGCAAAGAGCCTTGAAACAGACTCAAGGATTCAGCTGAAACTTTGGAAACAAAGAGGCCAATATTCAGTGCCACCTAGCCAGATAAGTTGCTGATTAATCTTATCTGTTTAAGTGGCATCTCCTAAGCATCTGCCAGCAATCAACACTCACAGTGATAAGTGCAATAAATAGACCCCCAAGAGAGAAATCAGTCATACTCCTAGATTCATTGAGAGAAAGAGAGAGAGAAAGAGAGAGAGATTATAATAAAGCTGTCATAGTAGTTTACTATTTATATCACTATAGGAGGGCCGCCTAATAGCTCGAGGTGAGGTGTTGGTTTAAGGTTTAGGGGCCAGTTTTATATGCAGAGTGAGATGTATGAACAGCACAGTATACCTTGGTGAATGTTTGACATCATTTGGAGTGAAGAAAGTCTCAGAAAGATGAGATATCTACACTGTTCTCTCACCATAGCTTGATGGACTCTATTAAGAGGGTACTATCAAGGTAGGTAAGAGAACACAGTAGAAATCTCATCTTTGTGAGACTTGCCTCATGCCAAATGACATCAAATCTTCACTGAGGCGAACTGTGCTGTTCGTACATCTCACTCTGCATGTAAAACTGGCCCCTAAACCCTAAAGCAACACCTCACCTCGAGCTATTAGCTGTCCCTCCTATAGTGATATAAATAGTTGAATACTGGGAAGCTCTCCTTAGAGGCTCTCTCTCTCTCTTGGCCAAAATGAAATTTGCAATCCTTAATACAAATTGCATTATGGCCGTTTCAGGTACATCACACAGCTTAACCCCAGGAAAAAAAGTGCAGTTATGTCCTGTGTTAAAAACATGATATTGCCTCTCATTTTCATTAAACCTCCCCCAATCCCACCCCTTCAAAAATTTTGCATTCGCACCTTGCGGTAATATAAATATTGCATGCATTATGGCATTAATGCATGCATTATGCTCTTATCATGGGCTTTAATGTCATAACACATTTTGATGAATGATACCATTAATTTGTTGTTGCTGTCTGCTTTGAGGGAAAGATTAATTTCAATTAATCCAAAATGCAGCAGCACGTATCCTAACAAATTCTTCAAAAAAAAAAAATCATATCACCCCAATACTTCAATCTTTACATTGGTTACCAGTAAAATATAGAATACGGTTTAAAATTCTATCCATTATACACTCTCTTATTCATACCCCTAACTCAGTTACTTTATGCTCCATCCTCCGCATTTACAAACCAACCAGACACCTAAGATCACTAAACAAAAATCTTCTTGATATTCCATCACCTCGACAAGCCCGTTTAGACATCACCAGAAAAAGAGCTTTTTCAGTTATAGGTCCCATTTTATGGAATTCATTACCAGACTCCATCAGATCCATATCCAACTCCAAACAATTCAAAAAATCATTAAAAACACATTTATTTCAAATTGCATTTCATATACCACCCACCAAATAATGCATCATATTCCCAGCTTTGGCACCTGATCTCGATTCTTTCACTTGTTTACTGATTTGTTTAAATTACCTATTTTATTTTAATTTTTACTTTATATTAATGAATAATTTTTGTAATTTTTATATCTTTTATAACTAAATTATCCTTAAGTAATCCTTACCTTTAGTTTTATTAGTTTTTATCTTTATTTTTATTTGATATTTGTAAACCGTTTTGATTAAACACTGTTTGTAAAGACGGTATAGAAATATTTTTAAATAAATAAATAAAATATATATAGTGATGTAATTTCCTGAGAAATTCAGCCTGGAACTGCTCAGCACATATGAAGATGGCAAACTGGTTTATTCCAGCTGTGACTCTTAGAGGGGTCTAGTGGCCCCTCTAAGAGTGGCCAAAAATGCCAGGGCAGTTGTGACCTTGATGTGTAATGCCAAGGCATGGCCCCTGAGGATGGAAGAGTTCAGATCTTGCTCTAACTGCTGGCATGGGTACAGTTTGCTTTCCTTGTTGAATCTGAACCTGCACATGACTTGCTCCTCTAACAGATCCAAAAACTGTGCCTTAGTCCTGTATTCTGCCTGTGAGGAGTACCTACTTCTCCTCCTTCCTCTTCTCCTTTTCTGTTCTCTCCCCCTCTTCAACTGTTGTCCCATGAGTATCCATAAGTCTATAAGAGTCATTTTGAAGTTTAGTTCTCCATCATTCACTCTCCCAAAGCATGGCCCAGTCTGTCCTAGTCACACTCCCTCCCTTCCCAAGTATAGCCCAGTTTTTCCCATTTACACTTATACATACAATAATGCTGTGCCTTTCAGTGAAAGGTTCCCCTAAATATCTGCAAGAGACTCCTCACCAGAAATATTTTTATAACATACATTATTCTGGCCAAGAGTTTGCCAGTTAACACCCTAGTTCCTCTCTTCCTAGCCTGCTGTTGTTTCTAGTCACCTATATAAGCCAGCCTACTAAACACCTGCTTGGAAAATACTATGCAAGCTTGAACTTGATACATAAAATAGCTGTAGTAAATCTATTCATACACAACCCAATTTTAAAAGGGCCACGCATGTAAAAATGGTGGGTTTCATGCATGGCCAAGGCTTGAATGCCATGCACATTTTAGAACAGGCCCAGCCTCATATATAACCTCCATTACGCGCAGATGTGCCGGGCCCGGCAAAAGAGTGGGCCAGTGGGCATGGTCTGGGTGTGGCATGGGCAGACCAGGACACTGCCATTTTGCACTGTCCCAATGACTTACCGGCTGGCAGCCAGTTGGCGCACACAACTTACTTCAACTCAGGGCACGAAGTACGTTACAAACAAAAAAAAACAGGGATAGCTAGGATAGATTTAGGGATCGAGATGGAGAGTGGAAGAGGTAGGAAGGGTAGGGGTAGGGGTAGGGATAGGAAAGTTCTCTCCCAGTCTTCTAGTTAATTGAAGCGGACTGGGAGGGAACCAGGAACCTACGTCGTCATGCATAATTGAAAAAAAAAAACCCACGCGCTGAGGAGGCCACCCGCCTGTACATGTTTGTCAGACATTAAAATCCAGCACACATGTATGCACAAGAAATTTATTTTATAACATTTATGCGTTGATGGGCACATGTTATAAAATTGGCGCATCCATGTGTGTGTGCGCACATGGATATGCGCACGTGGGACTTAAAATCAGCCCCACAGTTTTGAAAACATTTGTGTGTAAGTAGTTTATAATATAGTAACCCCTAACATGCTCACTTTTGTGCCCATACTTTTACTGATGAAGGAGAATAAGGTGTTTTCATGTCACTATCTGCTGAAAATTCATCCTAATGTTCGTAATTACAGTTGCACATTTTATCTCATCTCGTTTTTTCCCATGTTTTTTGCACATCTGATTGCAAATGCAAAACTTAAGCAAAATTCACTAATGAACTTTAAAAATTATTAGATTTTTCCTTTATTGCTGAAAACTGAGCAAATCTGCAATTTTTTCACAGAACTGAATTACACCTCAGGGAATTATAGTAAAGCATATACTCCTTTGAATACCATGAAAATGACCCTGTATCACAAAAAACTAACACACACAAAAAAAACCCCACCTTTTGGTACTAGATTATTCCTGTAGTGCTTGCAGCAGTTTAATACATAGACCCATATGTGTACAATTTTCTTCAGCTGAAAGTCCATATAGGAAGATTTTTGCCATTCTATTCACATAAACTCTGTTTAGCACAAATAGTTCCAGACTAAGGGGGTCATTTTCGTAGCGTATCGCACGCAAAAAGTCCCTTTTCACGTGTGATAGTTAGCTTGGGGTGGAGTTGGCCCTGGAAGAGGAGGAATCGGGGCATCGTTGGGGCGGAGGTGGTGGAAAGATCTCTGGCTGCAAGCCTAATAGCACCACCTTTTACGATGAGCCAGTTGCGCGCCCAATAGCACCACCTTTTACGATGGCGCTATTGGGTGTGAAAGCCAGCAACGATCGCACCGCAGAAGTACGATCGCTGCCAGCTTTCGCAGGCCCGCCCCCCGTTGCAGCCGGATACTCTAAGGTCTGCGACCTTAGAAAATCCAGGCCTAAGGCTTTGAAAGTTTACCCCATTATTACATTTAAAAATTGATAGATTATTTACTACTTTAATAATTCACACCTTCCACTGACTAAACTGCAAACAAAATTAATTTTTCTACCTTTGCTTCCATATTTTTTCCTTATCATATTAATCTAGCTCTTATTGTATTTGTCTTCTAACTCCTTTTGCTGGTGTTCTTTTCCATTTGCTTTCTATGTCTCTTCTCCTTTCTCCTTGCTCCACCTCATCCTCTCCTTCTATTTGACCCACATTGTTAAGAACATAAGAACATGCCATACTGGGTCAGATCAAGGGTCCATCAAGCCCAGCATCCTGCTTCCAACAGTGGCCAATCCAGGTCATAAGAACCTGGCAAGTACCCAAAAACTAAGTCTATTCCATGTTACCAATGCTAATAGCAGTGGATATTCTCTAAGAGATCTTAATAGCAGGTAATGGACTTCTCCTCCAAGAACTTATCCAATCCTTTTTTAAACACAGCTATACTAACTGCACTAACCACATCCTCTGGCAACAAATTCCAGAGTTTAATTGTGCGTTGAGTGAAGAAGAACTTTCTCCAATTAGTTTTAAATGTGCCACATGCTAACTTCATAGAGTGCTAAAGACTAAATAACCGATTCACATCTACCCGTTCTAGACCTCTCATGATTTTAAACACCTCTGTCATATCCCCCCTCAACCGTCTCTTTTCCAAGCTGAAAAATCCTAACCTCTTTAGTCTTTCCTCATAGGGGAGCTGTTCCATTCCCCTTATCATTTTGGTCGCCCTTCTCTGAACCTTCTGCATCACAATTATATCTTTTTTGAGATGCGGCAACCAGAATTGTACATAATATTCAAGGTGGGGTCTCACCATGGAGCGATATGTCTCTATCTATTTTTTTCTCTGCTTTTCTATTCCCTTCTTTTCTGTATGTTTAGTCTTTCCTTCCTCTTTATTTCTTCCCATATCTTTCTTTTATCCTGCACTTCCCTCTGTCGCCCTGCATCATTCTATTTTCTTTCCCATAATTGAAAGAAATTGTCAATAAAAAGAAATATTTTAACTAAAACGCTTGCTATAACAAACTTGCTTTTCAACTTCAAGAAAACATATAGACCATTCATTTTTAAAAATAATTAAAAAACAAATTCCTAGCACATATAAGAATTTCTTTAATATGACACACTGTTTAGATTGCTTTCTTACGCAGAGGAACTCTAACAATAATGAATGTTTTATCAAATTAATCAAAAGTAATTTAGCAATAATCCATTTTTTTAAATGAAAAGCATTCTAGCAATTATGAAATGAGTTTCAGATAAGTTCATCTAATAGCAGAAGGCTGCTAGAATTTCACAACTGAAGTGGTATTTGAAAGATACCAATATTATAAAGTTGTGGGATGAGTATTAAATTCCACTTTCTGAAAGCAACAGTCTTCATTACAAAGGACCTTAATATAATAATATTTACCATTGGCCCTATTAAATGGTTTTACCTTTGGTTCTAGGTAGCTAACTCGGTTCAAGGCATATATCTGGTAGCAGTGCTCTCTACCTTGGAGACAATTGTCTAAATATTATTGAGATGTAATTATGGCTCTGAAAGAGTTAACAAAGCATTTATACTGATATATGTTATTTTTTTATTTTTTCATTCAAGCAATGTGATATAGATCCATTTGTAAAATGTGGCATTTCTGAGAGTTCAATACCATGAACTGCAGCCATCATTTCTAATCACCCCGACCGGACGACACCATCTGCTTGTGAACTCACCCTCCCCTCAAATGCTTTTCTCTACTTCGTGCGAGATCTCAGTGTCTCCCTAGACCATCAACTAAACTTCAAAAACCACATTAACACAATCATAAAGGGAGGATTTTTCAAGCTTGGCGGCGCAAGCAAGCCCCGGGACTCGCGTAAGTCCCGGGGCTTTCCTGGGGGGGCATGTCGGGGGGGTGTCGGGGGGGGGGTGTGTCGTTGCCGGCGCATCCTCGGGGGGTGTTCCGGGGGTGGGGCCGTGGGCGTGGTTCCAGCCCAGGGGCGTTCCAGGGGCATGGAAGCAGCCACCGGACCAGCCCCCGGACCAGAACATGGTGCGCCGGCACATGCACGTTAAGCCTGCTTTGGGCAGGCATAACTTTTGAAATAAAGTTAGGGGGGGAATTAGTTAGGGCTGGGGGGCGGGTTAGAAAGGGGAAGGAAAGGGAAGGTGGGGGGCGCCGGAAAGAAAGTTCCCTCCAAGGCAGGCTGCCGGCTCGGCGCGAGCAGGCTGCCGATTTGGCGCAGCCTTGCGTGCGCCGACCCCGGACTTTAAAAGATACATGCCGCTACGTGCGTATCTTTTAAAATCCGGCGTACTTTTGTTTGCCCCAGTTGCACGTACTTTTATAAAATCTGCCCCAATATGTGAGAAAACCTTTAGACCATAGGCCCTAAAACACTCTGAACAGCTTTTAATAATATTTATGCATTATTGTTAAAAAGTAATAATAGATTCAGAATCACTGCATTGTAAACCAACTTATTCTTGATTGATAATTAGGGACCTGTTGCATAATGTTATTTGGATTTGCCAACTTTGGATTTAATTTACTAGCCTTTTCCAAATCCCACTGCAAGGTGAATTACAATTTAGGTATTGCAGTTATCTTCCTGTCCAAGAACACTTATAATCTATCTAAGGCAATAAGGAACAAGAGGACTTAGCCAAGGTCACAAAGAACAACTAGAGGAGAAACAGGATTTGAACCCTGGCATGGCTGGGTCTACGCTTTTTTCACTAACCATTAAGCTGCTCCTCCACACCTGTCCAATAATCCCCAAGGCAGCAAACAACATAAATTAATAAAATATAATCCTAGTAATTTTAGTGCTGCATAGTTTTTGTAAAGATCTTTATTTATTTATCAGCATTTATATGTCTCTTTTCAATTTATATGAAAGCAATTTACAATTCTTGCTGGTACAAGTGACTAAAAATATAGAAATCATTCAATAGATGACTACTAAGTACAACATTATCAAGAGATGTCATAGCACAGCTGAGCAATAGCATTCAATATAGTAGACATGGAAAAAAAACATTCTTTTTTACCCCTGTGCACACTAACCACATCCTTAAAGATGTAATTTATGGAAATCTTTATCTGGTGAGCAGCCTGTAGCATGGTTTTATTCTTGCATGTACATCGCAGCAACAGTATAATAGAAAAGAAATTGAAGAAATCAGTTAAACTCTTTGGCTGTATTTCCCCCATTCTTCATGTGGTTTTCCTGTTATATGCATTCACATCATGTTATTTTGCAAAACTGATCTCTTTTCATGAGAAAAGATTGGATAGAAGACAATGATTTCTACAGAACTGTCATTACATTTCAAAACAGATAAACATGGCTGTTAATCCCAAGATATTAACTGTACAAAGTATTGAGGTCAATATTCAAAGGCTTTGTTCAGGTAAAATTTGGAGTTAACCATATAAAAACCAATATTTGAAACTTTTCCCATCTAAATTTTCTCAGGCTATCTCAGGAAATCCGCATAATAGTGAAAGCATATTAATATCTAATATAAAAAGACAATCAATAATGTACATTGTCCACTGAGAATGGTATAATAAAAAATATTGCTAAAAACAGAACTGTAAAATTCATTGAGTATCATATGTTGAGTAACAGTTGTGATAATTGTAAGCTCTATAGGGAAATACCTACAGTACCGGAATGTAAACTGCTTTGAAATGCTGAAGAAAGTGTGAAAAGCAGAATATAAAAATCTAAATCTAAAATAAAAAAACTGTATATGTCATGTAGCGCTATAGAAAAGTTAAGTATTATTAGTAGTAGTAGTACCGAATAGTCACTGGATTTAATTATACATCAATTAATAATACAGTTTTTATAGAGATATATTGTATTTTTTTCCTGCTATTAAAACACTAGTTTAAGTATATAAAGAACAATGTGTGATTTAATCAGAATATCAAATATATAGGCATTTGGCTGAGAAGATAACTCACTTAGCTTTGTTAATCCAGGCACAGACAAAGATGCTAGCCACCATCTTGTCGCTGCAAACTTTTTCATAGGCAACTTTGAACAATATTACCACAATGACCTTTCAAAAGTTACACTAAACACTGGAAGCATTACATTGATGATATACTCATGTTTTAGATGGGTAATTTAACTATTTTGCCAACTTTTTTTGAATGGCTTAACATCCCGTGATGTTTATTTGAAATGTACCTCCATAGCTAATATTCATGTTGTTTAATTTTTAGATATTACCATTTCATTGTAATTCAATGGCATTCAATATTTCTTCTACTGAAAACTAACTGACAGGTACACTCTTTTGAAATATTCAGGTTGCCATCCCAAGAAATTACCTGATAATCTTCCTTTGGGCCAATACTTTTGCGGGCGGATTTTAAAAGCCCTGCCCGCTTAAATCCGCCCGGATTTACGCGAGCAGGGCCTTGCGCGCCGGCGCGCCTATTTTCCATAGGCCGCCGGCGCGCGCAGAGACCTGGGACGCGCGTAGGTCCCGGGGTTTTTGGAAGGGGGCGTGTCAGGGCATGTTGGAGGTGGGACCCGATGACGCGGTGTTTTGGGAGCGGAGCGCGACGTTTCGGGGGTGGGACCGGGGGCGTGGCGCCGGCCCGGGGGCGTGGTCCAGGCCTTCGGACCAGCCCCCGAGTCGGAGCACGGCGCGCCAGCAGTCCGCTGGCGCGCGTAGATTTACGTCTGCTTCTCGCAGGCATAAATCTATGGACAAAGGTAAGGGGGGTTTAGATTGGGCCAGGGGGGTGGATTAGGTAGAGGAAGGGAGGGGAAGGTGAGGGGAGGGCGAAAGAGAGTTCCCTCCGAGGCCGCTCCGATTTCGGAGCGGCCTCGGAGGGAACGGAGGCAGGCAGCGCGGCTCGGCGCGCGCCGGCTGCCCAAAATCGGCAGCCTTGCGCGCGCCGATCCAGGATTTTAGAGGATACACGCGGCTATGTGTGTATCTTATAAAATCCAGCGTACTTTTGTTTGCGCCTGCTGTGCAAACAAAAGTACGCGATCGCGCTGTTTTTAAAAATCTACCCCTTGGCTTTTTAGACTTCATTTGGCTAGCTCTGAGTTTAAGATTCATGCACAAGAAATGATATCTACTTCTACTAATGTGGATATCCCAGCAGAGTAATTAAACAAGTATACAAGAGATTCCATTGGGCGCACTAAGATGTACTTTTATAGTCCTATAAAAGCCAGTCAGAAGCTTGTATTATTTTGTGTTACAATTTTTTTCCTAGGACTTAGGGGGTCATTTTCTAATGGGATCGCACGCGATCCCTAGATCGGGGCGGCATCAGCACCGGAAAGGGAGGAGTCGGGGCAGCACTGGGGCAGATGCGGTGGAGACATTGCTGGCGGCGAAAAGGTAAGAACCCTTATTGTGCCAGTAACGCGCCCAATAGCACCACCTTTCATGGTGGCGCTATTGGTTTGTGAAAGCCTGCAGCGATAACACCACGGTGGTGTGATCACTACCGGCTTTCTCAGGCCCACCCCCCGGTACCGCACAATTCTCAAATGCCTGCGATTTTAGAAAACCCAGGCCTTAGTTGGTCAAAGGAAGTCTGAGATGCCAATGGGGTATCCTTGAGTTACATGAAGTGATTCAACATTTTCTCCTGTTTGCTTTAACCAGAGAATGTAACATTAGGAATTATCTTGTAGAGTCCACCTATGAACCTCAGCTGAGCTCTGATGACAATATGAAGACCCTTAAAAGAAAATTTTGCTGTAGACATTGCACAGTATATCCTCATGCCTTTAACTGGGAACTGTTATCTTTTCCCACACAATCTGAGATTTGTTTTTTGGATAACATATAGGAGCTCCCATGCTGGTGACTATAATGTGAGGCTGCATCAGTGTAAACAAAAGTAAATCTATAAACTAAACATTGTGGCTCCTCATTGCTTGAATAAAGAAATCCTTTTCTTATTGTTTTCATTGTATACTATCACTGCATTGTGTTGGTCAGTAGTTAATATATTTCATTTATTTGGCTTTTTGACCAGCTCTTCTTTGATTGGCCTAATTCTTCCAATTATGTTGTATTTCTGTGTTTTGTGCACAGGTCATTGGCTCTTCTTTATACAAGCTGATTACATAAAATAGTGGGTCCCTCATAGCTCTTTTGACAATTCTGAAACCTTGATCTATTAATAGACAGTAAAGTTTTGCTGATGTACATTTTAACTAGAAATATGTAATTCAAAGAGTATTTTTATTTGTACTTATTTTGTTCATTTATATCCTGAAGTAGGTATGATACCTGCCAGTGTTGGGCTAAAATTTCCTTAGGAAGTTACTCATTCAATATTTCTGATTCAGTCAACAGCTTGGGTGTACTGATTGATTCTCATCTCTCCTTCAAGATTCAAATCAAAGCTGTAACTTGGTCTGGCTTTTTTAACTTCGGGTTATTTCAGGTTTAAATCATTTACTATTTCCATCTGATTTTTGAATGGTTGTTCATGCAATTATCTTTTTCTGGGATAGATTACTGTAACAGTTTATATTTTCTATTCTGCAACTTTACAGTGGTTATTAAATTCAGTGGTTCATTTACTTTCCAATACAAAATGAAATCAGCACGTTTCTCCAGTGCTTGTAGAGTTAAATTGGTTGCCCATTAAACAATGTATTGCTTACAAAGTTGGTATGCTTGTAGCCAAATTATTGAACCTTAAAACTTGTCCATGGGCTAACGCTTTACTAAAAGTATACTAGTCATCTCGATCACTTTGTTCCTCCCAGTGGGGCTTACTTGACATCCCATCAGTTAAACTTGCTCGTCTGGCGTACTCAAGAGAATCAGCTTCTTTTCTTGTGGCACCATCTATATGGAGTCTTTGCCAGCTGAACTAAGTTTAAATCCATGCAGTAAGACTTTTAAGACTAGTCTTAAGACTTTTTCCTTGCAACAAGCCTTTTAAAAGAACATTTTAATGTTTTAATATTTTTTACCATTTTCTTGCAGTTAAATGATGCAGACATTTGAAATAATACTTTATTTATTTTGTTGTTTTCATTTTTACCTATGATTATAGGTTATTTCATTGTTATTTTATATATGTATAGAACTATTTTATGTATGATTTTTGTACATCACCTCAGCCTGTAATATGAGTTGATCAATAAATTTTAAACAAAACAATATTTATTTTTATTTATGTATTTGCACTTGTTGATTGCTTTACTAATTAAAATTGCCCAAAGTGATGTACAAAAGTTTAGCACATACAATAAATTAATCAACAATAACAGCATACAACTTAAAAGGATAAACAAATTACTCAGTTCTCAAAATACTTATCTACCAAAGAACTAATTACAGATGTTAATTATTAATAATCACAGACCTAAAAACAGGTTACTAACTGATGCATCAAGTTACATCTCATAGAGATGACCAGCATCTTTGTCTATGTCTAGATTACAAAAGTGAACTGACTATGTATTGGATACTCTAATAAGGCTACAAATTGCTTCCATATACCTAGACTAGTGTTTTTAAGTGGAAGAAAAACTCTAATATAGTATAATCTCATAAAATGGACATTATTAGTTGTTTAATTAAAACTAGTACCTATTATGTGAATCAGAACCGGAATCGGTTCGGATTCCGGTTCAGATTCACATTTGGGTTTTTTCCCATCGGGCCCGTTCGCGTTTTGTTTATCGGCTGCCCAGCGAAGGGCAAAGGGCCATCGGCGCCATTTTTATTAGTGCAGCCAACGGCCCGAGAGCGGGAGATCGCTCCCGGTGCCCCCACTGGACCACCAGGTAATTTGAAAACGTTTTTGGGGGTTCGGGAGGGTGGGGGAGGCTAAGGGGTCAGTTTTAAAGGGTCGGGGTGGGTTTTTTGTTTATCGGATCGGGTGCAGCCGATAAACAAAAAACCAATCAGGCCGGACGATAAAAATTATAAGATTTGAATGGGAACCGGAACCGAACCGATTCCGGTTCCGATTCACATCTCTATTAGAAATTACCTTCTCTATGTTGTTTCATGTTTTTTTTTTAAACAAAACAATAGAAAAAACTTAAAATGTAATGTTTTATTTCCTTTTGCTTTTGTGTGTGCACTATTTGCAAATAGTGTGCACAGGTTTCTCTGACAAATTTCGTAACCTGGGGGCCTCTGGAAATCCCCTGTCTCACCCCCCTACTGTCCCCAGAGGATGACAAAGTTTCCCAAAACCCCAATTGTACATGTCCTGCCCCACCCCCTCCCTTTTGTTTAAAGGTAGATACCCTCCTGTCTGCTAGCCCTCTCATTGCCCACTCCCCCCCCCCACCACCCCAGAGTTACCAAATGCATCCTGGTGGTTGGTGAGGTCCTGGGACCAAACCCTCTGCTACCGGAACTGGTAGCCACCATTTTCAAAAGTTGCATCAGCCTTTTGTCCCTTTCATAGGTGTAGGTTCATGCATTCTTGCATGTCATGTGGGGCAGTCACCCTCAATCTAAGTGTCTCAGATGACCATACCAACCCAGCCATCACTAGTAGTAATATACAAAACAAAGAAATGCTCTGCAGCATGCCCACAATGATAAAATTACCCTTGCTATAGAATTTCCTTAGAGGACAACACAGAAGAGGCCAGTGACTATCTAAATCGTTTTCATGTGTTTTTTCCGCATCCCCTATGAAGGTCCCCCAGGAAATTCTGATGCAAGGAACCTTAAATCTGCAGAGGAAAACTGTGGGATCATTAAAAATAAATTTTTCAAAGAGTTAGCAAAGAGGTAGCAGGCCCTTACAACACTAAGCTCATGAAGGATTTTAAAATCTTGCCTTTAGGGGTGTTACCTCAGAAAGAACTTGGGGAATTTAGTATGATTCAACAATTGCCCTTCCCAAAAAGCAGTTTGGTGAATGATTTCATGGATCCTACTCTAATCTTCTTTATTTACGCATCATTTGATCAGGCACAGGAGATGGTAAGGAAATGGGGACAGAGCTCTTGCATGGCAAAGGTCGACACTGAATCAGCTTTTTGACTCCTTCCAAATCACCAAGATAGCTTTCATATGTTAGTCTTCCAATTTCAAGGAAAATATCACTATGACAAAAACTTACGCATGAGTTGTTCTATGTCCTGCACATACTTTGAGTGACTCAGCAATGTTTTGCTGTGCAGTGGGCAGTGGAACAAGTGATGGTGGGGAGGATGGAATGATTCACTTCTTGGGCAATTTCCTTTTTGTCGGGCCCCTTGACTCTGATACATGTGAGTGACCGCTGAGTATTGTTCGCTTTTGTGCACAAAACTGAGATATTAGAGATGTGATAAAAACTATAAGTATAACTGTATTTAAAAATGTTTTGTACAAACTCCTGGAGGAAAAGTATATAAACCATTATTAAGGTGGAATTGCAGATATTCACTGCTTATTTTTGGTATAAGCAGCATGGAATCTGTCTACCCCTGGGGATCCTGCCAGATACTTGTGATCTGGATTGGCCACTGTTGGGAACTGGATACTGGACATGATGGACCCTTGTTCTGACCCAGTATGGCAAGTATTATGTTCCTATGTTCTTATGATAGAGGATAGCTTAGCTGGAAGGTAAACCATCTAGAACCCAGATAGCTCATCCAGAAAGACTAAGGTCTAAATCACATAGGCACTGGTTTTCCCTATTCCATCTCATATTCCTTGCAATATCTCCCTTTCATTGCTTCTCACAACTCTCCATCTAACCCTCACTCTGCATATCCTTAAATTACCTTTCATATTCCTGTCCCCCAACAGCTTCCATAGTAACAAAGAAATATAGAAACATGACAGTAGAAAAAGACAATATGGCCCATCCAGTCAGTCTATCCTTCTAATTTATCTTACCTTTATAATTTATATCACTCCCTGCATTTAACCCATGCCTTCTTGAATTTAGCTACTGTTTTTGCCTCCATCACCTTCACTGGGAGGTCGTTCCATGTATCCACTACCCTCTCTGTAAAGAAATATTTCCTAAATTGCTCCTGATTCTACCCCTTCCACCCTCATTCCATTACCCCTTGTTATAGATCCTCCTATCCATTGAGAGGCTAGCTTCGTGTGCATGGAAACCTTAGATATTTAAATGTTTCTATCACATCTCCTCTATCTCATGTTTCTTCTAACGTGTACATGTTGAGATCTTTAAGTCTATCTTCATATGCTTTAGAACTGTTGTAATCCTGCTTGTTATGCAGCTTCCCAAATGCCAGAGATCCACATGGATCAACTCCTACTCTCGATCCAGTTATAGGCTCCATGATCCCATGACTCAGTGGAGGTCTGCCTATTTAACCCTGCCTCTGGCTTTGCTTAATGCCTTGTCATTGAGTCTCACTAGCTCTTTGCTTGGCTCTGTCCTGCTTTGGACTGCACTTTGGCCTTCTGTTTTTGTCTTGTCCTGTGGCCTTTTCAGGCCTTTTATTATTTATTTATTTATTTATTTATAGATTTTTCTATACCGGGATACGTAAATAACATCACCTCGGTTTACATACAAACAGTAATTCAGCATTGCGCTTTACAATATAACATGGTAACTTGAATACAATACCGTATATAACTTTGTATTAATAACATACATAACATAACATACATAATACATTAATAACATACATAACATAATTACTTTTGCATTGTCCTGTGGCCTTCTCAGGCCTTCTGTCTTTGCCTTGCCCTGTGGCTTTTTCAGGCCTTCTGCTCTTGCCTTGTTCTGTTGCCTTTTAAGTCTTTTGCTATAATCCTGCCTGGTGGCCATTTCAGGCCTGCTTTCTTGTTTGTTGCCTTCAGGCTTTTGAGTTCCTTGTTCTGTTTGTCTTGTCCTAGTCTGTCTGTTCTGTCTGTTCCAGTGCTCTAGTCATTTCCAGCCTTACTCGCACCTGGCTCCAGTGTTCCAGTCTGTTCCAGAGTTCCATGCTTACTTGCACTCAGTTTCAGACTCCAGTTCCATGCATGCCTGATTCCAGCCTTGCTTTGTCTCGAGTCTGCTTGCACTTCTATGTCAGCCTCGGTCTAAGTCATGCCGGCTGCCAGAACCCAAGGGCTCAACCTGCGAGGGAGGTGGCTGGTATAGGCCAAAGAACCCTAGTCCTGTCTGCATCTGTCCTGAAATCCTGGTCTTCCCCTGTAAGGATTCACCAGCCCTATCTGGGCCCACAACTGTAACAAGTACTGAGACCATTGATCATTTTAGTAGCCACCCAATGATATAATCCAGACTTGATTTGGATTATATCCTTTTGAAGGTGTGGTCTACTCTCCATAAATTGTACATATTATTCCAAGTGAGGTCTCACCAGGGATCTATACAGCCTCCCTTTTTCAATTCCTCTCTCAATTCAGCCAAGCATCTTTCTGGCTTTTGCTATCACTTTATCCACCTGGTTAGCCACCTTATGATCATCAGACACAATCAAGCCCAGATCCCATTCCTCTTTTGTGCTTAGAAGAATTTTGCCTTCAAAACTGTAGCCCACTCATAGATTTTTGCAGCCTAAATGCATTACTCACAATTTTTTTAGCATTAAATCTTAGCTGCCAAACTCTAGACCATTCCTCAAACTTTGCTAGTTCCAGCCTTATGTTTGCCACACCTTCCTGGCAGTCTATCCTGTTTTAGATTTTGCTATCATTGGCAAAAAGACAAACTCTCAGGAAAATGTTGAAAATAACCGGTCTCAGCATTTATCTCTGAAGCACACCACTAATAACATCCCTCTCCTCAGAATAAACTCAGTTTGTCACTACTCTTTGTCACCTTCCACTCAGCCAGTTTCTAACCCAGTTAGTCATTCTAGTTTCCACACCAAGAGCACTCAATTTATTTATGTCTCTTTTACAGAACTGTGTCAAATTTTACTGAAATCCAAGTACACTACATCCAGCATTCTCCCCTGATCCAACTCTCTGGTTATACAATCAAAAAGTGATGGAATTCATCTGAAAAGATTTACCTTAGTAAAACCATGCTGCCTCAGATCTTGGAATCCATGGGATTCCAGAAACTGTGGTATCTTCTGTTTTATCAATGATTCCATTTATTTTCTCACCACAGAGGTCAGACTAACCAGCCTACAGTTCCCAACCTTCTCCTTATTTCCACTTTTATGAACAGGAACCACATCTGCTGCCTCCAGTCCACCAGAAATACTCCGAGCTCTAAAGAAGCATTGAAAAAGTTAGCCAGTGCCCAGTAGTAGAGCTGCCAGGATTTCTATACGTTCCCTCAATACACCTGGATATATTCCATCCAGCTCCATTGCCTTGTTTACTTTAGTTAGCTCCTCATGAACACATTGTTCTGAAAATCAACTGAGTTTTACCTCACTTCTAATGCCATTTGTGTTCATTTTATGTGGTATTGCTCCAGGATTTTCCACAATGAACATCGAACAGAAATATTCATTAAGCAAGGTTTCTTTTTCCGCATTAGCCTCTATATATTCCTTCCCTTCACCTCTGAGTCTGTGAATGCCAGTTTTACTCTTCCTTCTATCACTAACATATCTAAAAAGGTATGGTCCCCCAGTCTCATTTTAACATATTTGCTATTTTTGTTTCCATTTGAATTTTTGTATTCCAAACTACTTTCCCAGCTTCTCTTAGCTTTTCCAGATATTGTTTCCTGTCTTCCACTTTGTGATGTCTTGTAATTTTTGAATGCTAACCTTTTCTCCCTTACTTTTTCAGCCACTTCTTTAGAAAATCATAACAGCCTCTTTTTCCTCTTACCTTTATTTACTTTCCTAACAAAAAAGATTAGCTGCCCTTATAATATATCCTTTTAATATTGCTCACTACTCTTTTACTTCCCCTAAATTTTCCCAACCAGCTAATGACTCCTTAAGGTAATCCCCTATTTTAGCAAAATTTGTTTTCATGAAGTCTAGGGCCCTTGCCGTTGCACAAACCTTCATCTATTCCCCTTCATAAGTTAAGTTCTAATGCTGTCTTGTTATTATCTGTTCTGTTCCTTGTTACAATTGGTTCCAATTTCTATGTAAAGCTCGGTTAGCTATAATTTTGTTTTAATGTAAACCGATGAGATGTTCCCAACGTTCATCGGTATATAAATCTTCTAAATAAATAAAATAAAAAAAATCTATTGTGCTCTGATACTGAACCACACTATTCCAAATGATCATCAACTACAACATCAGAGATACTGTCCCCATTGGTAAGTGCCAAGTCCAATATTGCTTTCTCCTGTGTGAGTTCCATTACCAGATGATTGAATAATTATCCTTGAATAAACTCTAGGAACTCCCTGCTTCTAGAAGACACTGCAGCTGGGAAGACCCAATGAACATACAGAGGATTGAAATCCCCTAGCAATAGCACATTCTCTCTAAGGGTCTCTCTCACCACTTTGATTCCCTCATTTCTTCCTAATCCTCTCTATGTAGAAGATGGGTCACTCACCCCGCTGCCTTTTGCAGAGGTATATACAACTCTACTACAGTACCCACAATCCCATCTCTCTATCAAGTCTATTAAAAGATGGCTAAGCCCACAGAATCTATGGTGCATTTGGAGCTTAGGAGAAGAGGCTGAAATGCAAGACAGTAAGAAATGTGATGCTGTTCCAGATTAGTGAAGGGTAAGTAATGGCACTTGATGTCTGTCTTAAAGACCAGGCAGTTTAATAAAACAATTAATTATATTTCGCTCTTCTGATGTTCAGTACAGGAAAAGGACTCTTATCCAAGAAACTGGTACATTAAGAGAAATCACTGTACATAATCCAACATTAATACTAAAACATATGCTAACGCTTTTCTCTTTTCCTTTCTTTTTATACAGGTTCACCTTGTTAATGTTTGACAAAAAATGGTTTTTTTTTCACAGGTAATTTTCTCTCAATAGTCCTTTCATGGTGTTAGCTCTATAGGCTCTTACTCTTTATATATTTTTAGTTATAGGTTAAAACACTCACTGGTAAATTACATGAACTAACTTCAACAATTGTTATGATCCTCTATTGCACATTCTGAACTTAAATCCTATTCCTTACATTGTACAATTGCCAGAAGCATCAAAATCAGGAAACACTTATAACCCAGAGCTGCTTTTAAAAACAAACTGGTTTGACCGGTTGCAGTGCATGCGTCTTTCCTGAAAGTTATTTCATTTTCTGTTCTAGGGCCTCTAATTCCCTCCCCCCCTCCCCCTCCCCCCATTCCAATCCCCTTGCCAGACATAGAAAGTGGGATTCAATGTTTCTTAAACTTACCTTGAGCCTGATAACTGAACTTCTAACAGAGCTTTGTTTCTCTCTTTGTATTCTGATCAGAATAATGATGTAACCCTGAGTGTTATGCGAGTGTGCATGCAGTACATATGAGCTCACGATTACTGTCCATTGGGGCCCTTTTGCAGATGGTCTCCCAGGCTGGCCCTGATAAGGTGAATTGGTCCCACGGTACCACATTCAGCCCCACTTGATCCCGTTGCTCAGGGTTCTCCTGGTCACATCTGTGCTCCTAATGTTTCAAAATAAAAAATGAGTGGTCTTGCAACATTTAATTTTATGAAGTCTGGTGTGTGTGTGTGTGTGCCTCACTGATCAGTATTCCTAATATGACTGATAATCTTTCTATTAGGAAATAAAAACATCACATGTTCCTAATGCTGATTTCTTGCCACAGCAGGCCTCACTGTTAAGCCACTGTTACCTCTCTTTCACTCACTGGAACACAAAATGTATCTGTAAGTTTGAAATATGTTATCATATATCAATATTGATCCACAAAGAACTTCCAGTCTTTTAGGTAAATCTTGTTTCCCACACATTAGCTTTATCTTTTGTCTTAGGTACTTAGAGAAGCCACAGTATAATTGCTTTTATGAGCCTCACACAAATAATTTATTTTCTCACACACACTGCATGAATTTCCTGCTTTACAGCTCTTTTGAGTTTCAGGTGTTATTTCTTCCAGATCTCCTTTATGTTCCTCTATCTCGGAAAAATGTACTTCTCTGAAACACCTTCTTTTCTCAGGATCTCCCTGGCACAGTTTTAGAACAGTTTTTCCTTGTAATTTCTCACTCCAAACAGAAGTCTCATATATCTCTCCAGGCTTGGTAGTCTGACTTTTATTCTGCGTTTTCAAAACTGGTTACCCTGCTTTTCCCTTACAGACCTCTGTATCTTCCACAGCTGATTCAGGGCACCCATTCCCAGCAAATATGCACCTTTCTCACACAGTCCCTTGATTCTCAGAATTCCCATATCTGTTTTCTGCTGCACTCACCAAGTTAATTTTTCTCAGTGCCTCAACAAAACTTGTCTCTGAGCTCTGGAGAGAAAAAGCAACAGCCCATGTGAGTGAACATAGTCTCTCTTCATTGCATCCACTAATGCCCAGTGCTTTTTTCACAGAAATGAAAATTAAAAAAATAAATATATAAATATATATATATTGTCACGATCAGGCCCCTCCGCTCAGCATGCTGTGGGGCTTTGCTGGGCTTCAGGCCTCTGGCTTCGCTCCTATGACACGTCCCGTCCCCTTGCACAGCTCATGCACCGCGCTGCTATGGACTCCTCACAGCCTCTAGTCAGAGTGCCAGGCCCAGTCTTGGCACTCCCAAACAGTACACAGAAAAAGGAAATCAATAAAGAGTTTAATGTGGTGCTGTAGCTCGCTGGCTGCAGCCTTATACTAATGCGTGGTTGTCCTTACAAGCCCAGGGTAAACAGCATTTAAAACCACAATTCCCTTCCAGCCTTTCTCATACATCCATACAGCAATACAGGATTTTACCATCCCCCAACCTCCTGGTTATTCCACCTCCATAGAGGAACAGCTGGAGCTTTCCTCTCCCCAGCTTACCTCCATCTCCTTCCCCTCAGACTCTGAGGAGCCGGGCTTTTGTGGCCAGTTCCACCACAGTGGCACGTCCTCTTCCTCAGCCTCCATAGACTCTGCTGAGTCATAGGGATCAGTCCCAATTTCCTCCACCTGTTCCTGCTCAGGCTCCAGCCAGGGGTCAGGTGTTGGTTCAGGGAACCTGGGAAGTGTAGTCTTTGCTACCTTCCTCAGCGCCCTCCGGTGGCTAAGTTTGGTACCACTAGCTTCTGCTTGGCTGTGTCTCGGCTGTTTCTGCCCCGGGCCAGGTCGTACTGCATCACAATATATATATATATATATATATCTTTTCATTTATGTTCAAATCTTTTTATTGCATTTGAATAAATATACAAACTCTCAGCAATGGTGGGTTCTTTCCCATCATCAAGTCAATACAAAGCAGCATTCATTTGACTAATTTAATATATTTCTTGATTATCTTTCGAGAGCTAATACTCTCTTCAGATGAGAATTCAAATGAGTGCTTTTTCTGTTACTCTCTCAGGTGTGGGCTACCAGTGTGTCACTGTAAAGGATACTCCATGCTGCTGTGTTTCCTCAGAACCCTATGACTGCTGTCAAGTAAATCTTAGTTTCAGTTTCCCCTAGAGAACCATATTACTGTAAAGTCAGCTAGCTACTGCTAACATCAGTTGTTGTCCTGTGAAAAATACTAAAGCTGCTGAATCATAGCTAGGAAACTGTTATAACATTTAGTGCTCACTTAAAGGAACAGTACATAATCACTCCTTTTAATGCAAAGCTACAAATAGAAAACCCTATGTTGATCTAATATTTTAGCAGTTTAGTCCCTGATTATGATAGCCTGCTTCCTCCCTGTAGCATGTGCTTCATGTTGAAAGAGAAAACATGTGAAAAGGAGGCATGGATCTGCAGAGATTATCAGCCCCCACCTCTCTGACTGTTCCCAGAATGCTGCTTCCACTACAGATAGCTGACAAGGCTCCATTTAACTGCTGCCAAAACGTTAAGTTAGGATGGGTTGCGTATAGGAATTTCCCAAGAACCTGGAAACGTATGTTGTCTGCTGATGGTTTTGTTGTGGTTTCGGACCCTGGGCTATATTCCTGGTTACCCCTCCTCTCCCTATAAGCCCTTTTCTTTCTGAGAGGAAAGATTATTCCTTTTGCTTGCATCATATCTTGTGCATCTCTCTATGTAGATGCAGCCTTCCTTGAAAGAGCTGGTGAAGCTTCAGTAAGGTATGGCCATACTGAGTTACCTACCAGCACTTGCACTTCAGCTCCTCTGCCCAATACTTTCCAAAGAAGGCTTTTATAACCCCACTCTGTATGATGTTTACCTGGATAACCTGTACAGATCCCAAAATATTCTACTGCCCAGCCTCACTCATCTGAATGTCATCCATGAGGCTTCTATATTCGTGCCTTGGTCATGAGGCTAGAAGAGAAAAGTATTTCTACTTAAAGCAGACTTTTGTGAGGGACACTTGTGAGACCAGGTACAATCATATTCCTCACAGACCTGATGCATTTGTTCCATATATTAATTACATGTGACAGAGCTGCCAACCGATACTGCTAAATGAGAAACATTTTAACTCTGTCCTGCCTATGGAATTTATCTTATAGTGCATTATGGCATCTGTAGTTCCTACTTCTGCCTGAATGAATTAGGTCGGTTCTTGATAAATTATTGGGTTGAAATCTCTCCCTAAACTGTTCATGAGAAAGACCACAGAGAATATTTAAAATCATGGAGAAGTCCAAATGAGTGAACCCCCCCCCCCCCTCAAATTCTAGCCATATCAATGGTTTCAAATGCTGGAGAAGGAGCGGAGATAACAGGGGGAGGACACTTGCGAAGGAGGGAGGCAAGAAGCCGTATTCCAAAGGTCATGGTAGTTAGGTTACCAATAATAATTCTTCTTCATTTCTCAGAAGATCACTTATCACACTGATAGCTCAACCCTTCCTCAATATCTGCCCTCTGTATATCTAGTGTCTGATTCAAGGTTAACATAGATAGGCACTAGTCATGCAAGAATGATCCCCAACCCAAATCCAGATTATCTCTTCCCTTCCTAGACTGGTTCCAGGACTATCCCCTTACTCTCCCGAACCCAGAACTTCCCCCCCAAAAAAGTAGTTTATTTATTGGTTTTATAGATTGGTTTTACAGATTATCTTTTATTAACAGTTAATTTATTTCCTTTATCTTGCATAGCTTTTAGCTGTTACTATTTTATTAATCATTGTATTTCCGAATATGTTTTAATTTTTGTAAACCGCTGTGAAGGTATGTCTGATACAACGGTATATAAATGCCGATAAAAAAAACTAAACTAAAAACAAACAAAAATCTCATTGGAAAGAGTATGATGTTATCAGGTGTTAGGGTTGCCCTGAATCTCACAGTTGCCCTGGGTATAATTGCTACCTTTGCTGTGTCCTATCTGCCTCCTTCCTTCCCCCTTCCTTGACATCTGCCCCTGCCTCCCCTGCCTCCCCATATTTCCTAGCATCCACACCGTACCATCTGCCCTACCTGCTACTGCTGACTATTCTAAGAACAACAGCACTGGCACTGCAAGAATGTTCAAAACTCATAGGCCGACACATTTTCTCCTTGCTGTTAATCTCGTACATCAGAAAATCAACAGGGAGGACGTGCTTGCTTATCAGTTTTAAAACATGATTGTGGTGCCACTACGGTTATTGTTAGGGTAGTTGGATATGTCCCAAGGCTTCTCCTGCCTCCTGCCAGTCTCCACCACTGGGCCAGATAGTTTGGGGACCCTTCTTGTAACCAGTAGGTAAGCCTTGCCTTCTTTGCATAATAATACCATGCTCTGATAGTTTTCACTCAACTCATGCTGTTACTGAACTGTACAAGCAAACACAACAGGGTGAGGATAACTATAGACTAGAGATGTTTAAAATGTTTTTTTTTTTTAATTAGAATACAAATACATTACCTGGAATGTCTACATCACTATTAAATCTACAGCAATATAATTTGTATCTATAAATCTAATCACTGTTCTAGTACACCACTGAAAAGATCCCCACTGATACAAAACCTGATGTGAGAATAAACCAGAAAATCAAATAAATAAGTTATATTCTACTCCACGGTAAAGCATTTTCATCAAATTTAGGTACAAAATTAACTGAAAAACAATGCAAATGAGAATCTGAAACATGTTCCTAAAATACAATATACCTGATAAATGAATATATCTCCACTTAAATAATTTGTTTATCATTGACATACTTATCACAAACCAAAGCAAGACATAATCCAGACAATAGAAAGTAATTATGTGCTGATATTATTGTGATAAAGTTAGCTTTGAAGAAGCTGAAGCAAGTGAATGGATAATGTTATATGAGTCTATGCATTAGAATGTAATATGCACATTAATGTTTATATTTATACATACAAAAATAACGTGGTATGCAATAAAGCCTTAACGTGCATGTTAGAGTCAGAAGAGACATTAGTGTCAGCACATTAAAATTCTCATCCATGTGGATGGAAAAGAAGGTACATCATATACAAATGAGGCTTTACTATCTGGATGGTAAAGAACATGGTGTGATCCTTTTCACATGCTCTTTATTGAGCTCTTGTTAATGCTCAACATTTAACCCCATACACTGGTCCAGTTGTTAAATTGATACATGCACACTAATGAAAGAACTCAGCTAACAAAAACCATTGGTAGTAAAAAAAAATGAAGGGCATGTGCAACAGAGGAACCTGTAAACCATTACCCACAGGCATATCTCTTTGCCAATCAAAAAGATTTCCACACACACGTTTGTGATAATTAATGCACAAACTCACATGATTTCACAACATAAATATATCCTCTCCAATAAAAGAGAACACATGATGGGGTTTTCAAGAACTGGTCAACACCTCACAATATAGAAGGTGCAGGAGTTGCCAAATTATTGGCATGATTGACCTGATCACTGCTGCCTTGCTATGGTTGTTCTGCCCAAAAAGCACTTCAGGTAATATGAAGCTTCAAACTAAACAGAAGTTTTAATGGGGGATCAAGCCCCATTCCCTGGCAAGACACAACAGCAGGGAGCCTCTCCCTCCTCTGGGTGACTTTATCCATTGCCACCCCCAGCCAGTCCTTCCCTCAACCCCCAGCTCCAAATATAAAACATTATCTTGCACAGGGTACCTCCTGTGATACAGGCATCCCTCATCCCAGGAGAAGGGAGACATGGAGAAGAGGCAAACAATGATATAGACAGACAGACAGAGAAAGGAGAAGCAGGTAGCAGAGGAGACACACAGCAGTTCAAAAACAAATCTGCATTTATTTATACAGCTTTATTTGTATCTACATGCAAATGGTTAACAAAGGACAAGGTTTTTTTTTACTTTCTTCTGCATCCCAAAATGTGTGAGACACAATGGTGTCAGAAAAGAAAATAAAGAGCAATTCCACAAGTGGAAAGTGAGTGGAGAAATTGTGGGTAGGATGAACAGGAATCAAAGGGAGGGTTGCACATGTGAAAAACAGTTTAGAGGCCAAAGGAAGGAGGCCTATTATGGGGCATGTAGAGGCAGAGAGGGAGGAGGTAGTGCAAAATTAAAGGTGCTGTCATAGCTCTGAAGCCCAAAGACTAGAGGTGGGATGCCACATACAGTAGCTTAGGTCAGATCCCTTAGACAGTAGGTGGAAGAACACAGTAAAATCCACCAGTGGGAGGAAAGGATGTGAAGAGTGAAAGGGAGAAGTCAGAAACAAAACAGGGGCTCCACAAAGTTCTCCTATGTATGTGCTTTCTATGCCTGTGCAAGAGATCAGGCATGCTGTGGAGAAAAGGTGGGACAGATGTATCAGATACAGAAGAGAAACAGTGGGAGAAATGGCTGAAAGAAGGACCAGAAAGTACAGCAACAGGGGCATGAACATGCCAATTGATTTGGCACTTCATTGTGGAAGAAAATGACCATATTCTGAAGCTGGTCCTCAAGAGCAAAAGAATACAGTTTGGCACAGATTCCACAGGCTGTCAAGAAGGAAGCACATTTGGAAGGAAATTACAAAAGAGTTCAGCAGCTTCAGAATCACCCTGAGGATAATAGCATCAGTAAAAGTGGTTACCAGAATATAAAACAGAAAAGCCAGCTAAGATTCCTGCCCATCAGAAGAAGAGGGGAGGCTGCTGCGCCTATGGAATTTGAATCACACCACTGGAGGAAAAACTGTGTCAGGATGCAATTGCTGGCCTTGACGAGTCCTTGGGTACAGACTCAAGAATACACTGGCGTAATCTGTTGAGTTACCTGCAATACCATAAAGGAAATTAGAAAAACAGAGTAAGGGTCCAGTAAAATCTTTTTATAGGGTAGTCTTTACAGGCCCCAACTTATCTATAGAGACTATAGGAGATTAGAGATTTAGCAAATGGAGGATTTTGGGAAAGGTTTGGAAGCAGAAATTATTTGAATTTGTGGGTAAAGTGCCATCAGAAAGGGAGGGCAAGATGGATCACTGCCCAAGATGCAAGACTTGGGGAGCAGCAGCATGCCTCATCAGGGGGTGAGATGCCAGTGCTCCATCCTGCTAGGAGCTCTCCTGAGCTTTTACATGGTTGCTTGCTTGCAGCTGCTTCATTGGAGGGGAACCCTGATTGGCCAGCCATATTATTTAAGTCCCTCTCCCCAGACTACCTGAGTAGCCGATTGGTGCCCAGGAGATGTGCCTAGGTGTGGATGCTTTTAAAGGCTGCAGTTTCCCTGAACTAGTAACAGAATGCATGGCAGAGGAATGGCATGGTACGGGCTTCGTTGCAGGGATTTGCTAATGGCAGCAAAAATCATGCAGGTGTTCCAACAATACTACTTTTCCCTCTTTTTTTTGGAGATTGTGGTAACTTGGGTGATAGCAACTCAAAAACAGGCAGAGAAATAAGGAGGCAGATTCTGGATGTTCCTTAGGTGCATTTTATTTACTGTGGAAAAAACAAAATCAAAACAGTCAGTGCAGCTCACCTTAATTTCAGGTAACACATTGTTCATAAACATAACAGGTCTTGGAAAATTGTGGGTCTCTGACTGCTCTCTGGGGCTTGCTTAAACTTCTAGACCCTTTACCCAGGATACCCTGTGGGTCTGGATTTTAAGGATGACCAGGTGAGACAGCTGTGCCTGATCCCTTAAGGTAGTTTGAGGGAGTTTCTTATAGACTTCTTCACAGAGGCAATTTTTATAGATTTATGGGGGGTGGGGTTGTGTCTGTAAAATTCCATATACATGTGAATATGCTATTTTTTAAATCTCGAGAGTTAACCTGTACTTGCAGTATTGCACATAAATGCTATAAGAAAGCAATGGGGCAGTTTAGGGGCATTCTGGGACAGGGTTCAGAAGTAAACACTTAAGTTTCTATTTTGTAAGCAGTATATATTTTTAAACCTGCTAATTGACTCATGTAATTTAAATCATACTTGTCTTTTGTCTGTGAGTTTTGGATGGGAGGTCTAGATTAAGTGGTGGGGGTTCAGAGTTAAGTGCTCAAGGAGATGGGTAAACTGGTGGAGATATCTGCAAACTGGTGATTCCATGTTTAACTCTGGATTATTACCTATTCATTGTTATAATTGATATCTGCTTAAAAGATATGTGTGACCAATGACTATTTATCTCTGACAACATCTGATATGGCAAGTTCTGAAGAATGAGAGGGAGTGAGATTGGATGGTGAGCATCCCTGGATCACAGGATCTGTCCATGTGAGCCTTGGCAGCAGATAGACCTGAATCAGGAGGGCAGTGTCTTCCAAGCATCCTTGTGTGACCACCCTGTAGTGGTGGGGCAGCAAAGGTATGATAACTCCATTCAAGCGGGCTACAAAGCTATATAGAAAGAGTTGCATATGTAAATCTACAAAACAGCTCAAAATGGTGAGCTGAAGGAGGTCATAGATGCCCTGAAAGCTGATAATAAAGATATCAGTGACCACATGCTGTAGGCAAAGGGCAGAATGACTATAGTGATAACAGGATTCACCATCACTGCCTACTAACAATAAAATGTCAAACAAAAGCTAACAGTGCTCTGTTACCCACTCATGCAAACAACAGCACCATTTTGCCCACTTATGCAAAAAACTACAGTTTCAGCCATATAAGAACCACCAGTACCATGTGCCCAGCCATACAAGCACTAACAGTACCATGTGTCCCAGATGCACAAGACCTACCATGCAGGTCCTCCATAGAAGATGTTCTGACTTTTTCTACCTCATTCATGCAATATAGGGGCTCCCATGTCAGAAGGGTCTGAACTAGAGCTAGGTAGCTAAAAGAGGGACATTAATGCTTTACTGGGAAGAGGCCGCCTCATTACTACTCCTTCCCACCCCCCACCCCCCCTCCTTCAACTCTGTGAGGAATTTTCCCCTGATTTTCTATTGCCTTGTATTTGTGGTGACATCTGTCTGGAACATGATACAACCATATGACACCATGTAAGATATAGAACACATACAAGGGCTTTTTAGTGCACAATCATGCCAATGACCAATGGCCAGGACCAGACTCATTTTCTTGATGTCTTTCTGCTCCATTATCTCAAGAAATATGTCATTTCACTTATGTATTAACAAACCTTAACTTACACAGAACATTGATGAGCACAAACACACACTTATTCACACTCTTTCCCCAATTATTTGCAACAATGGATAAAGTATGGCAAGCTTAAATGAAGATTACAGATAGCAAAAAATCTCTATTTTTCTTTCGAGGATTCAGTCAATGCAACACTGTCACAATTAAAGGACCTTTATTGCTTCCATGAATTCAACATTACATTGATGTAATGTTGAATTCATGGAAGCAATAGAGGTGTTTTTGGTCCTTTAATTGTGACAAGCTTAAATGAAGTACAGGATAGTAAAAGTCAATCAGATATATTTGTTCTCCTCTCTCTCTTCTGTATGCATAAATTGGGCAGGCCTTATCACTTTACTTACCAAAATCATGGAAGGCCTGAGGGCATGACGGAAGGACTAACTAGGAAATGATTTAAAGGGAAACAGGATTGTGTCTGGTTGAATGACTGAGTTTACACTCTTTTGAATTCATAATAAAAGGCTGTATTTATCGTGGTGTCATGAGAGTGATTACAAATGTTCTACCTTTTCATTTCACATGGTTCAAGCACTATATACTACCATGTAAACTATTCTTTCTCCAACTTAGACTAGGTACTGCTGATATCTCTATTTCTAAGAAAGCTGTAATGTACAGTATATATTATTAGCAATAGGAAAGGAAATGTCAATCTGTATGCCGTTTCCCAATTAAGTTGGTTAATAATTTTTTAGTTTTCTATTTTTTATTTTTTATATATATATATCTATATCTAGCCGCATCAGCAAGCCTGTCGGCGTGTACTTTCTTATGATATTTCAAACGAAAGCCGCCCGGACTTCTAATCATTTGCGGCAGTCCTTGATATTCTTTTGTTATATAGTTATTACTAAAGCTTTTCATTAAATCATTAATAAATTCACAAATGTGCAGTAATCTATTCCAACACAGTTCACTCCTCGTAGAGCATGTTTTCTCAAAACGCAGTGTGTTGACAAAGTCAGATCTTAGTTCAAGAGTAGCTCAACAACCGGCCGAAGTTTCGCAGCTTATGCTGCTTCATCAGGAGCTTGAAATGTAAAACTTTGTCAAACGGCATTTAACTCTGTTGAAAAATGATAGACATAGTAATTTAAATATTTAAAATTCAATAAATAAACCACTTATCTGGGATCAGCGGAAGCTCAAACCTTCAAAACAGGACGACCTCATCTCATGACATCTTGAAATGAACAGAGACCATTTTGACCACAGATGCAGATATTTAAGTGAGAGCTGAACCAATCAGGAACGCATCCGTCAGCGTCAGGGGTGGCGTCACTATCAAGTTAGTTCTGAACAAGACTTATGTGAAGTCAGTATCTTCCTAAAGTTAAACAAACTGAAGATGATGTACTAACATGTGTTGTACCCTTTTCACCAATGGCACCAATCTTTAAGAGTTTGATACACCAGAATTGGCAAATTTTGCAACATCATGGTGAATTCCAGTCACGACCGAGATTCACATACACACGAGGCTCTAATCTTAAAGATCAACTTGTGCACTCAGATTCGACCATCCCCCTACAAAAATCTACTACTGGTTCACACACAACATGTGGGTCTTGTTCTGTCTGTGCAAATATGCTAGTGACTACTGTTATTGAGTTCTATAATCCACCAATGTCAGTCCCACTAAAACATAACACTACATGTAGATCCTCTGGTGTCATCTATACAATTCAATGTCCTTGCAAAATGACATACGTTGGCAAAACGATCAGACAACTTCGGACCCGCATCATTGAGCATCGTTCAAGTTTGGCTACACAGCGTGAAACTGCACCTATTGTATCGCATTGTCTGAATAATAAACATAGCTTTGACGTTTTACAGGTTTGCGTCTTGGAGCAGATTTCCCCTCACTGGCGTGGCGGTGACCTCAACAAACAGCTGTTGCAAGCCGAACAAAGATGGATTCACTATTTGGATACTCTACATCCAAAGGGTCTGAATTCAGAAATAGAACTTAATGTTTTTTTGTGAATGCTAGCTTGATACTGACGTCACATAAGTCTTGTTCAGAACTAACTTGATAGTGACGCCACCCCTGACGCTGACGGATGCGTTCCTGATTGGTTCAGCTCTCACTTAAATATCTGCATCTGTGGTCAAAATGGTCTCTGTTCATTTCAAGATGTCATGAGACGAGGTCGTCCTGTTTTGAAGGTTTGAGCTTCCGCTGATCCCAGATAAGTGGTTTATTTATTGAATTTTAAATATTTAAATTACTATGTCTATCATTTTTCAACAGAGTTAAATGCCGTTTGACAAAGTTTTACATTTCAAGCTCCTGATGAAGCAGCATAAGCTGCGAAACTTCGGCCGGTTGTTGAGCTACTCTTGAACTAAGATCTGACTTTGTCAACACACTGCGTTTTGAGAAAACATGCTCTACGAGGAGTGAACTGTGTTGGAATAGATTACTGCACATTTGTGAATTTATTAATGATTGAGCTACTCTTGAACTAAGATCTGACTTTGTCAACACACTGCGTTTTGAGAAAACATGCTCTACGAGGAGTGAACTGTGTTGGAATAGATTACTGCACATTTGTGAATTTATTAATGATTTAATGAAAAGCTTTAGTAATAACTATATAACAAAAGAATATCAAGGACTGCCGCAAATGATTAGAAGTCCGGGCGGCTTTCGTTTGAAATATCATAAGAAAGTACACGCCGACAGGCTTGCTGATGCGGCTAGATATAGATATATATATATAAAAAATAAAAAATAGAAAACTAAAAAATTATTAACCAACTTAATTGGGAAACGGCATACAGATTGACATTTCCTTTCCTATTGCTGATTTGGTTTTTGTTGGAAATTATTTACGTTCTTTTTTGAGCAGTATATATTATTAACATGCCAAATATTTCTTCTAATTCTTTTCATTTCTTTTTTCTAATACTTAAAAATTGTGAGACTGTATTGTGCAGTCTCACAGTCTCTTTTTTTTTAGATACATTAGAGATAAAAGGAGATGCAAAACTAGCATTGTTAGGCTCAAAGGTGAAGAGTAGGAATATGTAGAAGCTAATGAGGATAAAGCAAATTGTTTAACAAATATTTCTGTTAAGTGTTCACTGTGGAAGGACCTAAAGCAGGACCATATAAAACAAACAAAAATAAGAATAGAAGTGAGGCTAACCTTAATCAGTTTTCAGTACAGTGTGTTTGTGAGGAACTAACTTAACTTAAAGTAGATAAGGCAATGGGACTGGATGAGATAAATCTGAGGGTACTAAGGGAACATTGAGATGTCCTGGCAGCTCCACTCACTGACCTTTTCAACGCTTCTTTAGAGTGGAGTAATTCCAGAGAACTGGTTCCTGTTCATAAAAGTGGAAGTAAGAAAGAACCTGGGAATTACAGGCCAGTTAGTCTGACCTCTGTAGTGAGCAAACTAATGGAATTGCTGCTAAAATAGAAAATAGTACAATTTTTGGAATCCAGTGGATTGCAAGATCTTAGACTGCATGGTTTTACCAGAGATAAATTTTCTCTGATGAATCTGATCAATTTCTTTGACTGGGTGACCAGAGAGTTAGATCAAGGGAGAGCGCTAGAAGTAGTGTACTTGGATTTCAGCAAGTTCTTTCACATAGTTCTGCTCAGAGGACTTATAATTAAATTGAGTGCACATGGTATGGAACCTAGAATGACTGACTGGGTTGAAAACTGGCTGAGTTGGAGGAGTGAATGGAGTTTTCTATGAGGTGGGGGCTGTTACAAGTGGTGTGCCTCAAGAATCGGTCCTTGGACCAGTCTTTTTAAATATTTTTGTGAGCGACATAATAGAAGGATTGTCAGGAAAGGTTTGTCTTTTTGCCAATTATTGCAAAATCTATAACAGGATGAACAGCCAGGAAGGTGTGCAAAATCATGAGGAGGGATCTAGCAAAGCTAGAAGAATGGTCTAAGGGCTGGCAGCATTAAGATTTAATGCAAAGAAAAATGCAAAGTAATGCATCTAGGTTGCAAAAACTCCAAGCGAAATGTATTGGAGGTAAAATTCTTCTAAGCACAAAAGAAGAGTGTGTTCTGGGGGTAATTGTATCTGATGATCTTAAGGTAGCCAAATAAATGGATAAAATAATGCTAAAAGGCAGAAAGATGTTTAGTTTCATAGGAAGAGGAATGGTCAGTAGAAAAAGGGAGGTGATATTGCCCCTATACATGTCCCTGATGAGATATCATTTGGAATACAGGGTACAATTCTGGAGACCGCGCCTTCAAAAAGATGTAAATAAGATGGGAGTCAGTCCGGAAGGTGGCAACTAATATGGTCAGTGGTCTTTTTTCTAAACCTGTAAACCCTAGAGGGAAGTTGAGATAAGGGAGATATGATACAGACATTCAAATATCTGAAATGTTTCCATGCACAGGCGGTGAGCCTTTTTCAACAGAGAAGAGGCTCTGGATTGAGGGATCATACAATAAATTTTAAAGGGAGAAGACTCAGGGGTAGTCTTAGGGTGGTGGCTGCATGGAACAGCCTCTCAATGGATATAGTGGAGACAAAAAGCAGTATCTGAATTCAAGAAAGCATGAGATACACAGAAGGGATCTCTAAGGTAGTGATGAAAATCATAATGCTAAATTAATTAGACGGGTGAGAAGACTGGATGGGCCATACAGTCTTTTTCTGCCATTATGGGTTTATGTTTCTATAATATTGTAAGTCACCTCCATATTCCATCTTTCTAACTACTTCATGAAATGTCATTTTTATAAAACAAAAAAATGTACAAAAGTGTCTCAGGCACAGATTCCTCCATCTTTTGAAATAAAGGGGTAAATCTTGCCCCATCCCAATATGAAAACACACAGAGACCAATTTTCAAAAGCATTTATCTGGATAACTTTGAGTTACATGTATATATGCCAACTTTTGAATATCCCCAGCACTTAGCTGGATACACTTTATCCAGGTTATTATCCAGATACAATTTATTCAGGTAAGTGGGAGGCATATTGGGCACTCAAGGGAAGAGTTTAGCTAGCCAAATGACTTATTCACCTAACTCCAATATATGGAGTTAGCCAAATAAGTTATTTTGCTATCTCTACATTTGGGCAAGAGGAGGATTAAAGTTATCCGAGAACATGTTACCGGATAGATTTAATGATAACTAACTATATTCAAACAATATAGTCGGGTAATCAGTGAACCTGTTTAAAAAAAATAAAGCCACTGTACAGGCTGGTAACCTGATCCCTCCACCCCTATCTGAGTGCAAGTATTGTCAGCACTGACCCTCCAAAAAAGCCTCATCCCCCAAACTTACATAACTACATTTAAACCAAAAGCCTCCTGCAGCAGCTCCCTTCCCCTCCATCAAGCCAACCCTAACCCTCCTGACCCAAATCATTTACCATGACTGGGAGCCCATTGCAATCGTCTAGCTCCCAGTGCATCCAGAATTACTTTGACAGCAACACAACACTCCTAAAGAAATGACCCCATGACAGCAATGTTGAATGTCCCAGGAGCTGTAGAATTGCTCCAAACTCCTAGTTGAGGTAAAGGGTTTAGAGGGTCTGCATGAAGTGAGAATTTTAGTGTTGGCTTGAAGAAGAGAGGGGGAAAATGGGCTGTTGTAGGGGTTCTTCAGTTTAAATTCAATTATGACAACTCAGGGGAGGTAAGGAGGCTTTGAGCCTATGCACAAACAATGATTTAAACATATTTTGGGAGGATTGAAGGGAAGGTGGTATTGGCCCACTAGGGCCAAAATGTGTTGCACTCGGGTGGTAGGGTAGGGGGTTGGGTCATTAGACCTGCTTAGCATCTTTTTGGTATTTTTCAGGTTCACTGTTTAACTGGCTACGCTATATTCTTTTAATACAGACAGTTACATTTAAAATTATCCAGATGAACATATCCGGATAACTTTGAGGCTAACCAAGGATATTAAAACATAGCTGATTAGGTTTCAAAGTTGTCCAGGTATGTTGAGGCAGATAATTTTATTGGGGGATATCCCGCTTAATACCTCGATAACTGACCTCATGAATAATTAGTCAAAGATGTTGTTGCACATGAGCTTTTGAGACCACAAAGAACTCTTTTTCAGATGTAGCCTCAAATCCTCATAGACATCCCCTTTGGATAATCATTATGCCGGAATAATAAAAATCATCACAACATAGTTTTCTACAGGACCGATTCTGCTGCACGTTTTCTGCACTGTAACAGAGTGGGACATTATTTCCAGCATGGGTCCTCATTACTTGCAATCTTGTCTATAGTTCTACTTACCATGTAGGGTATTAATATCTAAAAATGGGGCATGCCTGTCTATTTCTTCATTGAAGGAAATCCATCTGTCATCATCGCACAACAGGGAACTTTTTTGTGCTGCAGAACTGTGCAAGAACATGCCTTTGAAGTGTCATATAGAGGGATATTTTCTCAAGTTTAGAAATCTGGTAAAATTGTGGCTTTTTGAGCAGGTATTAAACTCTGAGCTGTTGATTTCTGAATAATCTATTTTTTAAAGAATGTTTATTTTTGAGTAGCCTCCTATTGTTATGAGATGATGCTGGACTATGAGATAGCCTTTTGGTAGTTTCTTTGAATACGTATTGACTTATTGCTGCTTGGTTATTTTTACCTGATGGTTGGGAAGAGTAATTTTAGTGAATGTAAGAGTGGACTTTTTAATATGGTTTTGACTGCTATATTTACTGGATTGTATTAATTTTTTTATTTATAAAACGTATAGCCGCTTATCTGTAATACTAAGCAGGTTACAATTTATTCTATTAAAGAATGATTATCAGAAGGCACAAAAGCATTTATTATTTTATAGTGATTTTCATTTTACATGTTTTATGCTATAACTTTGTTAAGAGTTTGCATTTTTATGATACTGTGATCTGCTTTGGACAAATTTGGACAGGCATAATAAAAAAATTGTATAATAAAAAAAAGTGGTCTAGAAAATAATTTTCATTTTTACTCTGGAATCATACATTGAAATCATTGATACAGAACAATAAGATACAAGACATTTCAGAACTGTCAGAGTTCACAAGAGGACCTGCTAGGTATTTTCTCCTTATCCAACATCTTTCTTGGAGGATCAGCTGGGGGAAGACCAATGGGCATCTGATGAGTTGTGGGTGATCTCCTAGGCTATGCTATGGCCTTTGTTAGCTCTCAGTCATTGAGTAAGAACACATAATACTGTATGTTTATACCCAGTCTAATATCACCTTTAGGGCAGTATATTATCAGTATTTGAGAGAACTAATTCAGCCCACTGCATTTTTCACAGGAAGCTCTTTAGCTGAGTCTTCAGTGAAAGAGTTTAGATAGCTTAGTAGTATAAAAAGAATATTCAGGTGTCTGTTTCCAAAGTTGTGCAATAGTTTACCTTTGTATATGCATTTGTCAGAAGATTATATCACATTGAAAAATAAGTTTAAGGCATATTTTTTTCAGAAACCTTTTAATTAAAACACATTTTCTATTTGAGTGCTACACACATATTATTTATTTTCTATTATGTTTTAGCAAATCTTTTTAAAACACAAGAGTTTAATATATTAATATTTGGACACTGAATTTAGTTTAAAAATTGTGATGTTGATTTCTTGAATGTTTGATATTTTTGTTGATGGTCCTAATTTTTTTAGTTAGTATAGGGGTGCTGTTTTAGATTGATTTTTTAAATTTTAGTTGGCTTTTGGTTGACTATAAGATATATTTGTTTTTAATTAATTTGATTTTCATTGTTGTTTCCAGGAAATGGTATTTTAGTATGCTGTAAATAATTTACATATTGCAGTCCCATAATGTAATCAGAGGTCCACTAACTAACTTTATTTTTACATTTTTAAATTTTTGCAAATAAAAAGCCCACACTGTGAACAAAGTCACTTCTCATGCTGGAATTTCTCCCAGTGAGTCATATGGAGCAGGGCTTGAGCTCATTCCTCAGAAGAATGTGATGGAGGATGCAGGCATTGATAATGATAAATTGCTGTGTAAAGAAAAAGATATACCAGCTGC
The DNA here is from genome assembly GCF_901001135.1 of Rhinatrema bivittatum. NCBI lineage: Eukaryota > Metazoa > Chordata > Amphibia > Gymnophiona > Rhinatrematidae > Rhinatrema > Rhinatrema bivittatum. The sequence continues at coordinate 154,248,239 of NC_042619.1, forward strand.
AGAAGATTTCTACTCTGTGGTCAACAACCATTCTCCAGACCCTCACATCTCCTCAAGTATGATCCTATGCCAAGAGAGGAGCTGTAGTCCAGAACCTTTGATTAAACTCTGCTGACAACTCTGTGGAATCAACCTGAAAAGCAAAAGCACAGGGAAAAATAGTTTTGACAACAGTGGATAATGAAGCTGCATGAAATTGCACTAAACCAGCATCAAGGATATGATAAAACAAATTTCATGCTAAGCTGAGCAGAATATCACAATATTGTGGCAGGAAAGGTATCAAGAGCCCAGGAACTCTTTAGAGTTAAGCCAGCGAAATGTCAGAGACTGTAGATAAAGGTATACATACAGAGCACAAAACTTCCAAAATTTGGCAATAAGCATATCTTTTACAATTGAATAGGTTCTAAACAATAACTAACACCACTTTATAATTATGCATATATCCAATCAAAAAGTCTAGAAAAACATTTGCTGTAAAATTGGCTATAAAAAATAGAACACAGTAATATAAAAGAATAAAGATCTGCTAGACTATTAACTGATAATAGTCCCAGAAACAAGAAATTGAAAATTGGTGGTAGTATCCAAGATCTGGTCAATCAATAGACCATAGGCAGATATGGTGTTGGTGAGAAAGATTTTCACTAACATAGCTTGTGTTTCCAAAATAGTTTAGTTAGTAATTCAAATATATGGCAGATAAAAAAATATGTTATTTGTACTTGGTGTTCTCTGCTGTCAGTTATTTTCTTGGATTGTTTTTCTGTTCCTGGAATATAGGAGTCCAGTGTTAGAAAGATTCCAGTAGAGAGTTAACAGGGTAAATGTTTCAGATTATGCGAATGAGGCAATGTGGAAGCTGAAGGCATTTTTTGGCTTCGTGCCCTTAGTTGGCACTGATGTCATGGCCTATGAATGTTCAATGCAGTTTCCCTGCCTTTTTCTATACTGACATCACTAGAGAGAATTTGCATGTCAGAAAAGCGATAATGAGGGTCATGTCTAGGGTAATGATGTTGAGAATGCATTCCACAGCATGCAGCTGGGCAGTCCTCAAATACTTCATTATGCATATATTATTACCCAATTCACCACTATTCAGCCTCCTGTGCTGCCTGTTCAGGTTTCAAATAACATTTTTTCCATCTGTCCATCTTCTGAATAGCTATTCTCCATGGCTTCCTTTCTAACTTCACATTGGATAAATCAAGCCCACTGTTTATAGTTAATAGACTTATGACAATGATATTAGAAACTAAAGCAAAGTAAAATATAGCAGTTGGCTTCCTTTTTTAATACTATGCATCTATGCAATGTATTTAGCCTTCAAAGACCTATGGAACAGAGCTTCTGTATATGATAAATGGGATGATTGATTCATGTCCATTGCAAAGCTACAGGCAAACATCTTCAGCTCTAAGAACAAATGGCATGTTTTAATCAGGGTTTTCCCTGTATGCATAATGGGGAGAATTTTCAAACTGTTCAAACTAGGAAAAAGTCCACAGTAACTTTTAACTTATGGACTGCAAGAATTGTAAATGTGAAAGTGAACACGTGTTCTCTTTGAAACTTACTGTGAGTGGAAAGAACCTTTTGCAGGTACTTTTTCATGGAAAAGAATGCATGTAGAGATGAAAATACAATATATATGTGTGTTATTTCTCCCCTACCCTAAGACCATCCCTGGGAATGCTTCCTCTGAAGGCAGCTAAAATTCTGCATGTTCCAGAACAACACACAGACTTTTAGCCATATTGAGGTAGGGAAATTTTTCAGTCACCAAATTAACTTGGGTAATACCCTCTTTACCTATATAAATCGCTTTGAAAATTGTTCTCAAAATGGTAGGATGTGAGAAAATCTGAGATAAATCAGGCCTATGCATTGTGTATGCAATGTGTGCTTCAGTGCATAGCAGTGATGCCCCAACACATGTTTAAAGGTGCAATGTGGGGTAGATTTTCGAAGGAATCTAGCTACTTAACTATGAAGTTAGGAGAGTAGAACCCTCAGGATGAATATATTTCTGCAGAACAGCTAAATCCAGTTTCCTAGATTCACCAGACAGCTAGATTTAGCCACTTTCAGGGTAGTTTTCTAACCACCTGCATTGGTGTAAATTCTGTAGGTACTTTTTTCCCCATAGATTTTACATTAGTTTTCAAAGGGAAAGTCCATATGTGCTTTCCTTTTGAAAAGTAGCCCGCTAAAAGTCTTCAAACACATTTATACCTGATAATGGATGTGTGTAGTTTTATTATGCTCATAGTTTTCAAAATTAAAAAATATGCATATAAGTGCAAATTCTACCCCAACTCCATCCCTGGCAATGCCTGCTCACTGCAGTTAAATTTATGTGCACACAGATCCTACACACATAAGTTTACTAGCATATAGGGTGGATGATTTTCAAATTACCCTCTTTAATTTTGGGTAGTCCTAGAGCATGGATGGTTGGGGAAGCTAATTTAATCAGCTAGTACTAATTTTCATGCTAGTTGGCTATACTAGGCAGCTAGCCTTGTGAGCATGATTAGCTGGCTTAAAATCTAGCTAGCTAAGGGGCTGATTTGCTAAGATATTTTTCACATCATCACTAAATGGGAAAAAAGCCTTTGTAATTCAGGCCCCAAGTTTGAGCTACAACCTAGCTGGCTAGGCTCTAACTGGAAATGTGCTTTAACTGCTGGCTAAGGGGCCCATTTACCAACACACGATAATGCTCTAAAGTCTAAATGCAAATCAACACACATTGCTAGTAAATAGGCCCCAGTGATTTCAATGGGATCAATAACAACACATGTTATTGCATGTTGGTAGATAGGTGTTGCGACCATCACTGCCTGACATCTCCACTCCGCCCACCTTACCACATTGGCGACTCCCTCCGGGGTTGATGGAAGGCTGGCTGCCGTGGCGTCTTTTGGCCGTCCTCGTCTGGCGTCCCCGGACCGGCCCGACGCTGCAATCTGCCATGTTGACCTGAATCCTAGGGGCGCGTGCGTGGCGTGACCCCGCCTCAAGTACCAGAAGTGGCGCGAACCTCAGGGGCATCCCCCTGAGATGACATCATCTGCTTCAGATATTTAAAGGTCTCTGAATTGCTAACAACTCGAGTTAGCAAAGATAAGGATTCGTTCTATCTACGCTACTCTGCCTCCTCGGACTAACCAGGGGTACCCGCTCCTCGGGGGCCTCGTTCTCTCTTCTTTGTAGGTAGTAGTCTGGAATTGGTACTCGCTCCTCGAGGGCCCTCGTTACCAGACTTCTTCAGAATTCACTTCTGCCTGGAAGTCATCGCTGCCTACTACATCTGTGAGTTACCATCGCACTCTCAGAGCTTTCCCTGGAACCAGGTACTCGCTCCTCAAGGGCCTACTTCATTCCAGCTCCTGGGCTTCTATGAGACATTGTGTGAGTGTTACCATCAGGTTCTGTCCATGAACTCTGCATACCCTGCCTACTCACTATACTTCAGTTTCTCTACAGCTCAGCCTCCAGGGATTGCTGTTCCAGTATCTGAGGAACTACAGCCCAGCCGGGCATTCCAGCTCACTACTGCCACCTCTGGTGGTTCAGTATACTGTCTAATAAAAGAACTAGTGTGTGTCTCCTAACTCTGAGCCTGACCAGTGGTCCCTCTCGGGATCTTCCCCCAGGGGCGTGGTCATCTTCCACCGGCCCAAGGATCCACCCACAACTCTCCTAAATAATAACAATAGGTCCTGAAATTAGGCAATGAGGCCACTTTGAATATTGTCCCTTCCCTTATCAGCTCAGACACATAGGACTACTGAAAACATGATTGCTACTTATATTATTAGCACTTTTGTTGTAGGCACTCAGGGATAATCTAATTTATGTTCAACAGTAATATTAGACAAGGAGAAAGTGGTGGAGAGAAAAAACAATATTTGAATTCAAGAAAGCATGTGATATATATAGGGGATCTCTAAGGAAGTGAAGAGAATTATAGTGTTAAATTAATTGGACCGCCATACGGGTCTTTTTCTGTTGTCATGTTTCTATGTTAAAGCAGGACAAATACTAGTAGAAGTAGTCTAAAAATTTACAATGGGAAGGTCTTCAATGGACAATCTTTAGCAACTTAGCTGGGCTTTAGAATTACTCAGTTGCTTGGAGAGTAGACACAAACATCTTATTTCTTTCTTCAAGCATTCCCTTAACTCAACCACCCCCTGCTAGATTCCCCCCTCCCCTCCTTCCTCTCCCCTTCCCTTCCCTAGCCCCTGCTTGTTTCAGCCCAGCGTATCTTATTTATAAACGCCATTATGTCAAACCTCGCCTTCTACGGCTCAAGATCTCTCCAATGTACATTTGTTTATAGACCATTGTTAATTTTCTAGTTTCCTCTCTAGCCGTAGCCCCGCTAAGTCATACCCCAAGTTCACTAGTCCCTGTTTTATTGTAACTTTGTCTATCCTTCTGCAACTTCGTTAACTGTTCTCGTTTATGTTCCTAGCGATGTTACTTCCCTTTGTTCCTTGTAAACCGATCTGATATGATCAAGATCATGAAGGTCAGTATAGAAAAGAGTTAAATAAATAAATAAATAAATAGATAAATATACTGAGGTAGGTTGCAATTATTCCATCATAATCACATTGCCACAAATATATTTAAGCACAACTACTTGCTTCATTGAAATGCTCTTGCACATCTTGACAGAAATTGACATATAAAGTAATGTATCATATGTCTAGAAACAATGATATGCAGTCATATTCCATCCACAAAGTTCCAAAACTGAGTAAATAATTCAGGATCCACATTATCATACTTGCCTTTTTCAAACTGTAATTAGCTATTCATACCTGTGTATCTCCATTTTCAAGGGATAAGCTGGGATTGCATTTTGTTCATCAGTCAATATAAACACTGAAGCTAATGAAATAATATTGGAACTAACATCAAAATATGTTATTGTGTCTTTTCACAGAAACCCAATTGATGTGATACATCTTTACGTATTATTATTTATATGCATATTTTCATTTGTATGATATTTCATAGTTATGAACTAAATATTACTTGATACTAGTATATACTAAAAGAGCTAATGTCTGTGCAGCTATTTTGCTGCTCTGTTTCAACAATTGTGTACATCCATATGCATGTACTAACACATGTACACATACCCACACACACACTTGTAACATGTTTCATAATATTGCAAATATGATAAAGTCTAGTAACAGTTTAAATGACCCCTTATGCAAAACTGGTCAGCTATAGATCTTTGTGACAGGAAATTTGATTGACTAATGGCAGGGAAGCGCTTCAGAAGAATTTATGGCTGAGGTACTACTGTATGTGCAATGCTTTATTGAACGGTACAAAACAAAGGGACTTCATTTAACCTGGTCCTTTAAGTGGACTTCTTAACAGAGTGAGAGTTCACAAGGCAAATGGAAAGCATTTTCCCATGCTTCAGGGAGTTGGCATAGTACAAAAGAACAAACCAAGGGCAACTTTAGGGCTTGATTTACTAACCATTTTTTTCCCATAGAATGGGAGATAAACCTTAATAAAATGGGTCCTTAGTCCTTGACCTTTGTGGCAATGGTTTGTTATTCATAGCCTACCTGATTGATGTCCTTGTAGAAACCTGTGAAATATTGGTTTCTGCACTAGCAGCCAAAAAGTGTCCTTTTCTTCTGACTTAGGAAACCAGGTTTACCACTTTCTTCCTCTCTCTCTCTTCAAGCTCCCAAAAAAATGTCAGAAACCAGCAGTCAGGTTGGCAATTAGTCTGACTACAAAACACTTGGGGAAAAATCCTCACTCTTGCCTCATAGATTGTAGGGTCTATGCACTGTATTGTATAGCACAGTATATTAAAATATGTGACCTAAATGATGACATTGATTTGAGATGCTTTCTTGAGAAGGTATATACTGTAGATGATTGTAGAAGTCTTACTTATGTTGTGCTGGAGGTGGACCCTTGGCTGGTGCAGGATTAGTACGGCCCTCCGGTCGGACCCGGAAAGCGCCTGCTATCAGGAGGAGGAGCACAGGAGGAGACAGAGGCTTGCTGGAGCTTCACCAATAGCAACCCGGGGTTCCATCAGGTTGAGCCCTTGGTTACCCGGGCCGCCTGGCCTTAGGTGGGCCTCACAGGATTTCCTAGAGAGGAAATGCAGGGGAGTGCCCACCATGAACAAGGGTGCGCAGTCGATGTTCAGAGCAGAATGTCCAAAGTCACAGGAGGCCAGAACAGGGAGTCTGAGTGTATAACTAGGATCAAGGCCAGAGTATCAGTCCAGAATGGTCAGCCGAAGCAGGGGTCAGTACCTGTGGTCAATCCGGAAGTAGTCGGGTCAGGCAGCGGTCAAGTTCCAGGCAGTGATGAAGAGTAGTTAGTAGTCAAGCAGAGGTCAATTTCAGGCAGCGATCAGGAGGAGTCGGAGAACAGGCAAAGGTCAGTTCCAGGCAGTGATCAAGAATTAGGGATGTGAATCAGGTGATCGATCGTCTTAACGATCGATTTTGGCTGGGGGGGAGGGAAATCTGATCGTCATGATTTTTGTTTTTTTTAAATCACAAAAAATCGGGGGAGGGCCGGAAAATCGGCACCCTAAAACCCACCCCGACCCTTTAAAATAAATCCCCAACCCTCCCGGAGCCCCCCAAAATGTTTTAAATTACCTGGGGTCCAGTGGGGGGGTCCCGGCGCGATCTCCTGCTCTCGGGCCACGGCTGCATTAAAAGAAATGGCGCCGGTGGCCCTTTGCCCTTACCATATGACAGGGCAAAGGTAGTGCCGGCGCCATTTTGGTTCCTGTCACCCGACGTCACGAGTGCAGGAGATCGCTCCTGGACCCCCGCTGGACCCCCAGGGACTTTTGGCCAGCTTGGGGGGGGCCTCCTGACCCCCACAAGACTTGCCAAAAGTCCAGCGGGGGTCCGGGAGCGACCTCCTGCACGCGGGCCGTATTGCCAATGTTCAAAATGGCGCTGACGCTACTTTTGCCCTCACTATGTCGACACTATGGTACACAGTAGGGAGAAAGATACTGATATGCACAGACCAAGAAAGAGACCTCAGGTTGATCATATCCAATAATCTCAAGGTTGTTTAACAGTGTGATAAGGTGTAGTTAAAGCTAGAAGGATGTTTGAGTGCATAAAGAAGCATAACTCACTAAAAAAAAGGTGGTAGTAATGCTTCTGTACAGGTCATCTATAAACACCTCATCTAGAATATTATATCCATGACTGGAGGCCATAATTCAGAAAGGATAAAGACAGGCTGTAAGTAGTCCATAGAAAAGCTACCAAAATGGTGCAGTATGTGCTCTGAAAGCTATTTGAAATGAGAACATTTCCTGACAAGTATATTAAAGGCATATGAACCAGATGAATGTAGCAAGCTACTATAAACCAGGTTCCTTACGCCACAAGCTTATCATGTGTTGGAGCCTTACAATGTAGACTGAGCTGCCTTTGGATCTGAGTGATTTGTTTTGGACCTGCCTAAAAGGGTTTTTCAACCCTGCAAAGACTGAAAGCTGCCACAGCCAAGGTGGTGGAATATAAAAGTAAGTCAAATCCCCTGTGTGCTCGCCTGCAAATGAAAAATGTTGTACAAGGACAAGCATCCAACACTCACAGGTTTATCAAGTTGGGAAAAGGGCTGTATTGTTTAGCCAGTGGAAGAGGTAGCCAAAGGATGCTGGGAGACCATTTAAGGAAGAAAAAGCACAATTTGTTTGCTTCATAGCCGAACTACTTGTAAAATCCCAACAAGGGCAGAGTAGCCAGGAGCGAAGAGACTTCCTTTCCAGAGATATTCAGGCACATGAGCAGAAGGTTGGATTATCCTCCTAAGATACTGAGATAAGTAATCTAAACTTTGTGCTGAGAGTATCTTAGCAGAAGAGGGAGAAGTTTTATTTCCTTGCCTTATGTCACAAATTCAGCATCTCATGTTAACTGCTTCAGCATTTCAGTCAAAGTCAAGCATAAATATAAGAACATATAAACTTAAGAAGAACATAAGAAGTTGCCATACTGGGTCAGACCAAAGGTCCATAAGCCCAGCATCCTTTTTCCAACAGTGGCCAATCCAGGTTGCAAGTATCTGGCATGTATCTAAAACATTAAGTAGACCTCATGATACTAATGCAAGTAATGCAAGTCAACTTAATTAATAGCAGTTAATGGACTTCTCCTCCAAGAACTTATCCAAAACGTTTTTGAACCCAGCTATACTAACTTCCCTAACCACATCTTCTGGCAACAAATTCCAGAGCTTAATTGTTTGTTGAGTGAAAAAGAATTTTCTCTGATTAGTTTTAAATGTGCTACTTGCTAACAGCCACATGAGAGCAGGGAAAGAGAAGCTGATGCACCATGGTCTTTCTGTAAGAGAGTGAAACCAGGCCTGCTTTCTGTTTAGTACCAAGTAAACCATTTAGGGAAGCTCCCCAGAAAAGAGAGACCTTCCACACACTGCAGTGCTCATCCATTTCGTTTGTCATCTTGCCAGCTCCACGATCAAGGGTGACTCCATTTTCTTGACTGTTTTTTTTGTCCACACAATTTTGTGTTTGGGACAGGGTGCACACTTTACAAACTGGTGACATTGGGATGGATCTATTCGCTCCCGCTTTTTGAGTTCTGAAGAGTAAAGACAATTTCTGAAAGTTATGTATGTCACTGATTTTCTCCTCAACCTTTCTCTATTAGCGTTCCTTATTTAGTTTTATTATCCATAGGAGTATGTAGGTTGCCCTGGCTAACAGGACATACCCAGTAGGGATGTGAATCGTTTTTGAACGATTAAAATTATCGTCGGATAATTTTAGAATCGTCCAAAATCGTTAGAGTGCACGATACAATACAAATGCCCCCGATTTATCGTCAGGGGCATTTGTATTGTATCGTTAAATAGAGCACGGGAATTATTTGGGGGAGGGCGGGAAAACCGGCACACCAAAACAACCCCTAAACCCACCCTGACCCTTTAAAACCAATTCCTTACCCTCCCCCACCCTCCCGAACCCCCCCAAAATGTTAAATTACCTGGTGGTCCAGTGGGGGGCCCCCGGCGCGATCTCCCGCTCTCGGGCCATCGGCACCATTTTGGCTGCCACTAATTAAAATGGCGCCGATGGCCCGATAAAAAAAAAACCCACCCGACCCTTTAAATTGACCCCCTTAGCCTCCCCAGCCCTCCCGACCCTTTTTTTTTAGGGAGGCCCCATCTTTACTCATCAGCCCCTATAATAGGGGCTGATGAGTAAAGATGGCCAGCGCCATCTTTAAAGATGGTGCCAGCCATCCAGTGCTCCTACCATGTGACAGGGGCAGGCCACTGGCACGGATATCCTGTCACATGGTAAGGGCAAAGGGGCATCGGCGCCATTTATTTTTAGAACAGCTGATGCCTGGGAATGGGAAATCTGTCCCCGAGGCCCCCCTGGATCTCTCCTCTCCCCGAGGCCCCCCTGGATCTCTCCCCGAGGCCCCCCTGGACCACCAGGTAATTTTAAAAGGTTTTGGAGGGGTCGGGAGGGTGGGGTCGATTTAAAGGGTCGGGTGGGGTTTTTTTTTTAGCGGCGCGGGCCTCCCTAAAAAAAAAGGGTCAGGAGGGTGGGGGAGGCTAAGGGGGGTCGATTTAAAGGGTCGGGTGGGTTTTTTTTTTAGTGGTGCGGGCCTCCCTAAAAACAAATTAGCGATGTGAATTGGAATCGGAAACGATTCCAATTCACATATCTTAACGATCAGATTTCCTCCCCCCACCAGCCGAATCTGATCGTTAAGACGATCTGGCACATGATTCACATCTCTAATACCCAGTGCTGTTTTTGCATTGCTTGATATAAACTGCAAGTTTATATTATACTTCACTACTATACTTTTACTATTTTACTATTCCGTGCCACCAACAGACCTGTCCGAGCACAACACTGTGCCACACTACATACTCCCTCTCCCAAAAGTGCAAAGCTTAAGTCTACCAAAGAACGTGCACTCTCTTTAGCTGGCCCCTCCCTATGGAACAAGATTCCCCCTAACCTTCGCCTCGAGCCTTGCCCAAAAAGGTTTAAACAACATTTAAAGACTTGGCTCGTCATACACACATACCCCTAATCCTCCGCAGCTCCATTCGCCTCCTCTCTCCCCTCTGTAAATTTCTTCTAAGTTGCTTGTAATTACTTGTAAATATTTCCCCCTCTGTTACCCTTCCCGTTACCTTGTTTAATGTTGACACCCTTTTATAAGGGTGTCTTGTTTATACGCTATATTAATTGTTCCTTGTGAAGTTTCTTGCTATTTTTAGTTATCTGTGAACCGAGATGATGTTCCCAACATATCTCGGTATATAAAAAGTTTAAAATAAATAAATAAATAATGTTTTGGTTGGATTTACTGTCTACTTTCACAATATTAGTAAAAGGGTTAATTACTGTTTTATTCTGGTGTGATGATTTTAACTGGTTTGTAGTGCCACAAGTGTGAGGTTGTTTGGGAAAGGAACAGAATTATGATATCGAGGTGACCAGTTCCCTGGCTCAATCCCCACTCAGGCTACAAACTCAAAGATAAAACGTATTAGTAAATATAATTTCTCATGTGGTACTCCTCACCCCAAGCATAGAAGTAATTCATAGTCCAGACTAAGAGGGGACCACACAAACATTGCATTCTGCTGAAACATAATGTAAATATGATTCCATCTTCACATGAAATTACATTACAAGAGACTGGATCTAAAGCATTTTCAGCCGCAGCACCTAGTTTAAGGAGTGCACTGCCAGATGCCCTATGTACACAAACAGATTGCATGGTATTTAGGGAGAGGATAAAAACATTGTTATTTTTGCAAATATAAACGGTTGCCCCTTTTAGCTTGACCAATGTATCCCTACCCTTTACCAGCATTCAGAATATGGCTTCAGCTGGTTGGAGTACCCATAGCATGACAGAGGTCTCACCAGACTCTGTCTATTGGTGATGTCAGATTAGTGTCAGTGTGATGTTGATGAGAGGGATAAAGTAATGGTATAAAATCACCTGCTCCCTCTTGGGTAGGAGGAGAGGTTTTTTTTTTGAGAATGGATTAAGGATTTGAGGAAATAGGATTTTAAGCCATAGAGTCCTGAGTGGTGTTTAGATCCCTTTTCCACAAAGAGGCTCCATAGGGCCTGTGTCCAGCTGAACAGGGCCTCAGAGTGATTTAAGAGGAGGAGGTTTGAAATTTCATGGTGGAAACTCCTGCGAGTTCATAACAGAGACAGAAGTAGTTCTAGCAGAGTTTGCTGGGTCAGTGTACTGGGAGATGCACAGAGAAAGGGCAACCAGTCTGGGGAAAGTTCACCAAAGTAAACATCTGATTTAGCTAAAAATCAGTTCAAGATTCACAGGAAGAGAACATGATACTTGAGAAACAGATTGCTTTTGCCAAGCAGGTACCTGGAGGGCCCAGGGTGGAAAAGGGTACCTTCTCCCTAAGATCTTACCTGTTTGAAGGAGAAGTAGAAAGTAACTGTGAATTTTTTTTTGCTGTGGAATTTTGTTACAGTATTGACGCACTTTCCTCTGAGTCTCATAATGCCACTATTGGACTTCCTTCTATCACTAACATATAAAAAAACAAAACAAAAAATGTCTTGTCCCTCTGTTTTATTATAATTTTCATCTTTGCATTTCTGACTACTTTCCCAGCTTCCTTTAGCTTTTTTCAGATATTGTTGACTGTCTTCCTCTTTCTGTGATCTCTTGTAGTTTATGAAAGCTAACCTTTCTGTCTCTTACCTTTTCAGTTACTTCACTGGAAAATCAAAGTGGAGTTTTTTTTTTCCTCCTTCCTTTATATAGCTTCCTAACAAAAAGGCTAGTTGCCCTTACATTATCTCCTTTTAGATTTGCCCACTGCAATTGTACTTCCCCTAGATTTTCCCATCCAACAAATGACTTCTTGATGTAGTCCCCCAGTTTAACAAAGTTAGATTCCCTGAAGTCTAGGACTCTCTCATCTTTGAATGAACTTCATCTCCTGCATTGTCCACTATATCATCAGAAACATTGTCCCCCTTTGGTAACTTCCAGGTCCAGTAGCTTTCCTCCTATGTGGATTACATTAGCAGTTGATAGAACAATTTTCCCTGCAGAAAATCCAGGATCTTCCTGTTTCTCAAAGAATCTCTTTGCTTCTAAAATTTATACTTTTTGTGATACCCCACTTTTGGGGGTTTAATGCTGTTTGATGGAGGCTCTGTCCTGAATATGGTAATATTGTATATTGTTATTTTGATGTACTGCTATTTTGTATGATATCTTTTTGATATATGTATGTGAGATTATTATTTCCATGTTTTTATTGTACCCCATTTTGAAGTATATGGGAAAGGTAGGTAATCTCAATAAATAAATTGTGGATTTTGCACAGGTTGGTAGCCCCAAACCATCTCCGACCAATTATTCAGACCCATTATTTCTTTGAATTAGTCATGTTTTTAGTTTCAGCCTAAAAGCCAAAAAAAAAAAATCAGCTCTGATCTTATTTCAAACATAAGGCAATTCCAAAATTAAGGTGCTACAAAAAGCAATGCATGTGCTAAGAAGCAAACCTTTCACATGGCCTTCACAGAAAGAATGTTTAAGGCACTAATTCTATGAGTCCATCCTGGCAAACGTCAGTGTCATCTGTTAAAAAAATAAGATGGAACATTTCCTCTTAAAATGCAGAATATCAGAGTCATGAAATTAAAATGAGCCCTGTGCACAACTGGAAAACAGTTTTGCGGTTCTGGCAGCGAGCTCCGCGACCAGACCCTTACCTCCGTGTTTCTGGACCTGTTCTGGCTTTCACCGGTCTAGTTCCTGTCCTGTTCGGCAGCGTCCCGGTGAGGGCTGTGCCACCAGGAGGCCTTCCATGGACGTCCTGTCTCTAGGCGCGCGCGCACGCCACTTGGGTGCTTTTCTAGGCCGTTTCCCACCAGCGGTGACTCCGCCCAAATCCTGACGTCAGACGCCACGGCCTTGATAAGCCGGCCGCGGCCATCCAGTCTTTGCCTTGCAACGGGCTTACCTACCGGATCCCTGTTATGCAGTGCCCCGGAGCGTCCTGCTTTGCTATCGCTCCGTTCCTGCTCGCCAGCTACAGTGCCTGCTTGGTTCCTGCTTGCCAGCTACAGTGCCTGCTTGGTTCCTGCTTCCCAGCTACAGAGCCTGCTTGGTTCTTGCTTGCCAGCTACAGTGCCTGCTTGGTTCCTGCTTGCCAGCTACAGAGCCTGCTTGGTTCTTGCTTGCCAGCTACAGTGCCTGCTTGGTTCCTGCTTGCCAGCTACAGAGCCTGCTTGGTTCCTGTTTGCCAGCTACAGTGCCTGCTTGGTTCCTGCTTCCCAGCTACAGAGCCTGCTTGGTTCTTGCTTGCCAGCTACAGTGCCTGCTTGGTTCCTGCTTGCCAGCTACAGAGCCTGCTTGGTTCTTGCTTGCCAGCTACAGTGCCTGCTTGGTTCCTGCTTGCCAGCTACAGAGCCTACTTGGTTCCTGCTTGCCTGCTACAGTTCCTGCCTGGTTCCAGAACCCGAGCCTTGTTACAGTACTGACCTACTGTCCTAGTCTGGTTCCAGTTTCCAGTCCTGATCCACTACTGCCTAAGTCCCAGCGGCCGGGCCTCTACGGGCTCCTCCCGGGGGGGCTCCGGCTTCCAAGGGAAAGCCACCTAAGTCCCAGCGGTTGGGCTCCTCCCGGGGGAGTACCAGCTTCCAGGGTGAAGAGCACCTCTACGTCCAGCCTGAACATCTGCCTCCCGGCCTGTGGTATACTAGAGACTTTTGAATACCTTTCCCAGTCTCCTGCAGTTGGCCCAAGGGTCCACTAAATTGACATTCCATAACAAACAGTCAGCTCGATACAGTAAAGTTCAGTTGAAGATTTCTCGTCTGTAACGAGCTCGCTGCGCACAATTCGGACGCGTAAGGCAAACCAGCGATACAGTCTCCAGTTTTGCGTGTCCGTAGCGCTTCTTAAAACAGACGCGTAACCCTTCCCGCACCCGGCATGTAAATGAACGAATTAGCTGTATAATGAAGGAATTAGCTATTCCCCTCCGATACCGTAACGGGCACTCAGGTTCTCTCATTAGTAACGCACTGTTTTGCCGCGGACGTAACGTGTTAGTTTACCACCTCCCCCTAGTAGGAGTTAGGACTGAGTCTAGTAACAAATCCATTGACACCGCTTAAGATACTCAAAAACAATAAAACACAATTTAAAAAAAAAGCGATACAGAGATGATCGAGAAAATGTAATGATGTGGGACACATAAAACCTGTCAGAAGAAAAAATAAAAATTTTTAAATACCTGTCGGAGGGCCGCGTGGGTCCAGGCGGCCGGCGGCGGCGGGAGCCGGGTGGTCGCGTGTTAAATCTAGGCCGCGGGCGGGTGGGCGCCTTTCCAGGCGGCGGCGGGGGGACACGCGTTAGTTCGAGACGGCCGCCGGGCGGCGGATGGTCGCGTGTTAAATCTAGGCCGGGTCCGCACAGGCGCGCATTCATTCACTGCCGGTGGGGGCTGCCGGAGGCAGCCCCCACCGGCAGTGAATGAATTCATTCATCCAGGCGGAGGAGCCGGCATTGGCTCCTCCGCCTGGATGAATGAATGTGCGCCTGTGCGACCCCTGCGATTCGGCGCTCAAGGCAGTCACATGCTGTGACGTCATGCCTTGAGCGCCGAATCGCAGGGGTCGCACAGGCGCGCATTCATTCATCCAGGCGGAGGAGCCAGTGGCGAAAGCAGCCGGCTCCTCCGCCTGGATGAATGAATTCATTCACTGCCGGTGGGGGCTGCCTCCTCCGGCAGCCCCCACCGGCAGTGAATGAATGCGCGCCTGTGCGGACCCGGCCTAGATTTAACACGCGACCACCCGCCGCCCGCCGGCCGTCTCGAACTAACGCGTGTCCCCCCGCCGCCGCCGCCTGGAACAGGCGCCCACCCGCCCGCGGCCTAGATTTAACACGCGACCACCCGGCTCCCGCCGCCGCCGGCCGCCTGGACCCAAGCGGCCGTCTGAAACTAACGCGCGTCCACCCGCCCGCGGCCTAGATTTAACACGCGACCATCTGGCTCCCGCCGCCGCCGGCGGCCGCCTGGACCCACGCGGCCCTCCGACAGGTATTTAAAAATTTTGATTTTTACACTTCCTGGTGTCTGTCATTTCAAATGTCATTTGAAATGACAGGTACCAGCGCACCCAGGTTACTGTATAGGCGCTGTATTAAGCGCCTATACAGTAAAATGGGTTACGCGGGCATAACCCTTCCCTACCGCTTTAAAGCCGCGGCATGCATTTGCATGCGATTAGAGGAGAGTATCGGGGAGTTAGTGAAGAGAACTGTGCGTGCGGGGAGGAAGGGTGCGCCTGACACTACCTCACTGTTTCTACCGCGGCCTTACTGGATCGACCTGAGTGTAAATACTGGAGTAAAAAGATAGCACTGGTTCTAACTAGAGTATCAAAAATGATCTTTGCTGCAGCATTTTGAACTACCTGAAGTCTATAAGTGAGTCTTACAGGGAGACCCACATCCAGATTATTTTATTAATTCAGCTGAGGAATGACTAACACTTGCATTACTATTTGCAAAACACCATATTCCAAAAATAGTCATAGTTTTTTTATACAGCTCTGAACTTTAAAAAAGCATTTCTGACTTCATTTCAAATCTGATATTCTCATTAACTAGTTGAACCACATCAACTCTCACTTCAGAAAGCAAACTAATGGAGGCATTCTCAACACTGGGAGTCAGAAACGGAGGAACAGCATCATTACTACCTTTTCTCAGAACCTCTGCTTGTTACTATTTAATAGGGATGTGCATTAATTTTCATCTGTTTCATACGTTTCCTATACAAGCATGTAATATGAAATGTATGAAACTAATGCACATCTAATTGGCATGTAATGGGAAACATATGAAACACATTAAACAAATGAAATGAATGCAAATTCCTACTAGTTATGGTCAGTTTATGTTCTAATAACTACCTAGCAATTTTCTGTAATCCTCCTTTCAATAGGCTCACAGAAGTCTTCTCATCATTTTTCACTGGCAAAACAGCACATTCTATGTGTAAACATAGGCCATCAAACTAAGATCCTGTATAATGGTCCCTAATGGTTCCATAAAATATTAAAGAGCACCAGTGATAAAGCTTACCCTTGGGGAATGCCATCCACCATAATTCTTGGCTGAGACTGGTCATCTTCCATGTTGAATACACAGGTTTTATTAGGATTTTAGAATGTATTTTTACATTTATATTTTGCTGTATATTGTGTGGTGTTGTACATCATCCTGATTTTTTTTTTAATCTGGAAGGTGGTTTGTAAATATTTCTTTTTTTTTTAATTTGTCTTTATTAGGTCAATGAATACCGAAAAGAAATACAGTAAGTAAAGAAGTCCAACAATTGAACAACGTAATAAATAAATAACAGTTCTGTCCTCCAAAAGTCAATCCACTTCAAAACAGAAGTTCTAATTTAATTTCATTTTCTTCCATTTATGAACTGATTCCCAGATAAAATTACAGATAGCAATGTGCAATCAGAGCACATAAATCTATATAAATAAAAATGTTAAATAGTTTGTACGTCATCGCTAATCTCGCCAACCGCTTAACCGAATGCGTTCAAATTTGCACACAATATTCACTTACCATACGGGAAGGATCTTATACACTTACATTACATATAGGTCACACCTGTGACAGGTAATACAAGTTTAAAAATTGCTTACACAAAACAGCGACATCTGGTGGCCGTCAGCGCAAGCGCAACCTCTTACACCTTTCACATACACTCACACACCATACCCCACCCCCACAAAGGGCTTTTGTCTCTCATTCACACTCCCTCATAACACACAGAAATCCACACTCATCACACCACACACCCCCACCCACATGCCTGCCAATGTCACTTACTTCACCCTCCCTCCCAAAAACACCAAAACACGGATTCCTGGCTGCTACATTGGGAAGCCACACATTTCACACACCCTCCGAATTTAAATTAAAGTACCCTCTTCCACCCACCCACGCACTGCACTCCGATCACACACTACACCTGAAACAAGTCCGTGCTTCTCCGCCGGCACCACAGGAATGGTCCAGGACACATCGCATTCAGCAGGGCCGTCGGATGCCAGCAACCAAAATGGCGCCGGCGGACCTTGCCCTTACTATGCTATATGGAGACAACAATGACGTCGGTACACCATGTGACATAGTAAGGGCAAGAGCCCGTCGGCACTATATCTTCAACGGACATTTGCCCTTACTAGGTCACGAATCCTGATGCATCCCTTTCACCTGTGAAGTTTTGCAACATGGCAGCCGGCGGAACAAACCCTAGCACACACCCTCACCACCGGCTGGCAGTTTACACAGGTAGCCGGGGAGGAGCACGGTAGGGGACCGTTCTTATTTTCCGCTGCGCATTTTTCATGGGGGGACACTCATTCTCCATGTCTCCCGAGAGGGGGGCTGTAGCGTGGGTTGCTCTATTTCGCCGGGTTGGGGGGGGGGGGGGCCAGGAAGGTGTGCTTGCATATTTAAACTATTCTTTGCTGGTGCTGTTCATTTAGGGTAAAAAAAACAAAAACACACAAACTGTAACCTTTACTGCTCTGTTCTGTTTTTTCAACTTTACCAGGCTCTGCCACAGCTGAACCGATTGCTTTCAAATTTGGACACAAGCTTCACCTCACATACGGCAAGGTTCTTCTACACTTACATTATATATATGTCACACCGGGGGCTGGTAAAAAAGTTTTAATATTTGGTTCCACAAAACAGCGACATCTGCTGGACGTAAGCGCAAGCTCTTACACCTTGCACAAACGCTCACACCCCACACACACGTGACCAATGTTTGGGATTCACACACTTTCTGACCAGACACAAATCCACCCTCCTCACACACCCCCCCCCCCCCCCCCGTTCATGCCAATTGTACTTACTTCACACACCCTCCCAAAACACACAAAAACCCACAAAATTCCAGCATGCTACACCGGGAGGCCACTAACATGCCACATGTTTGTAATTCCCACACCCTATGAGATCACACAAAAACACCCTCCTCACACCCCCCACGCACATGACTTTTCTACTTACTGCCCACACCCTCCGAACGCATGCAAAACGGCAGAATAGTTCGGGCTGCTCCAGCGGGGGGGCAACAGCGCTCCGTGACACATCGCATACACTACGGCCGTCGGCTGCCAGCAATCAAAATGGCGCCGACGGCTCTGTCCCTTACTAGGACACACGGGAACGCCAATGGCGGCAGTAGCCCATGTGACATAGTAAGGGCGAGGGCCCGTCGACGCCATTTTCTGGACTGGCAACCGGCGCACCTTCGCCCTTACTATCTGAGCGAGACGACCACTCCCATTCGTCCACCCTACTGACAGAGTAAGTTCTAACAGCCGTCGGAGACAGTTTTAGTGCTGGCTGCAGAGGGCCCGGCGCCAATACTTCCATGCTGGAACGAACGCCCGCTCCACCAACTACCATTTTTGACAGGTATTGGCTGGCCTGCAGGGGGGGGGGCGTGGGGATGTTATTGCGTCCATGTTCGGGGGGGGGGCAGGGGGCGGTTATCCCCATTCTCTTTTCTTTCTTTTCCACTTAACCTGGCTCTGCCACTGCAACGCGTGGCCGGGTACAGCTAGTATAACATAAAACAAAACTAGAGATGTGCTTTGGATAAAAATTTTGTGTCGGACTTCGTTTCTAAGCCCCTCCACGGGAATTTTGTTTTTCCCGTGGTTCGGGGTTTTTTTTTCAGGGGCCCTGATTTTCGGGTTAGTGCGCACTATTGGGAGTTAGTGTGCGCTAACTCCCGTTAGCGCACACTAACCTGGTAGAGTTAGTGCGCACTATCGGGAGTTAGCACACACAAACTAAAAAATGAATTGTTTTCCAAAATTTTGGAAAAACAAATCATTTTTCGGTTCTCCAAAACCATTCCAAATTAGGCAATTTTGTTGAAATTGCCTAATTAGGGAAAAACAATTGCACATCCCTAAACAGAACACATATACAATGAAATAAAACAGCAAAATAAAAGTAAACAACAAAAACAAGTAAAACTAAAGCATAACAATTTTATAAAAGACAGTCCAATCTACACTGCTCTATGTCTCTCCAATAAAAATAGATGATTAACCAAATCAAAAACTCTGGTCAGGTATAATAAAACCAAATAAACCATCATCCCCTACTCTGATGAAATGGGATCTCATCTGCCACTGATGCCAAGACAGTTTCCATACTGTGGCCAGCATAGAAACCAGCCTGGTATGAATCCAAATCATCCCATTTTTCCAGGGAAGAGGTCAATCCAAAAATAGTCACCTAGTTACTGGTGGCTGATGAGATTCCCACCATTAGTTAGATTTAGAAGCTGACAGAACTTACTACCTTTATTGAGGTTTCTTGTGCTATGATTATCCCATGCTCTGTGAAATATATTCAGGCAGAGTTTGCATTGCTGTTGGAGTCTTCAATTTCCAAAACTATCTATACCTTGCATAAACACTAAATCTGCTATAAAAAAATAATAAAATAATTAGCACTTAAAGACAAGATGACTCCTGAGTTAGGACCTGAGAAGAAAGAGTATAGATTAGGCAAAGGGGCACTGAAACATGTTTTGAGACAGAAAGTGCAATTGAAGAGAAAGATGCATCTTCTGCTGTGGAGGGTATTTCATGAGACATCGAAGAAGCCAATACATTTCTCTAAGAGATTGAATGTAATAGTCCCAATTTTTGGAATGGGAAAGAAGGCATGCAGCAACTAGGGATGTGAATCGTTTTTTGACGATTTAATATATCGTCCGATATATTTTAAATCGTCAAAAATCGTTAGAGGCGCGATACAATAGGAATTCCCCCGATTTATCGTCAAAAATCGTAAATCGGGGGAAGGGGGAGGGGAAGGGGGAGGGCGAGAAAACTGGCAAACTAAAACAACCCTAAAACCCACCCCGACCCTTTAAAATAAATCCCCCACCCTCCCGAACCCCCCAAAATGTCTTAAATTACCTGGGGTCCAGTGGGGGGGTCCCGGTGTGATCTTCCACTCTCGGGCCACGGGTGCGTTAATAGAAATGGCGCTGGTGCTACCTTTGCCTGTAGCGCCGGCGCCATTTTGGTTCCTGTCCCCCGACGTCACGAGCGCAGGAGATCGCTCCCGGACCCCCGCTGGACCCCCAGGGACTTTTGGCCAGCTTGGGGGGGCCTCCTGACCCCCACAAGACTTGCCAAAAGTCCAGCGGGGGTCCAGGAGCGACCTCCTGCACTCAAATCGTATTGCCGTATTGCAAAATGGCGCCGGCCGTATGGCCTTATGGCCGGCGCCATTTTGCAATACGGCAATACGATTCGAGTGCAGGAGGTCACTCCCGGATCCCCGCTGGACTTTTGGCAAGTCTTGTGGGGGTCAGAAGGCTCCCCAAGCTGGCCAAAAGTCCCTGGGGGTCCAGCGGGGGTCCGGGAGCGATCTTCTGTAATCGTGACATTGGGGGACAGGAACCAAAATGGCGCCCGCGCTACCTTTGCCCTGACAGGGCAAAGGTAGCGCCGGCGCCATTTGTATTAACACAACCATGGCCCGAGAGTGGAAGATCACACCGGGACCCCCCCACTGGACC
Organism: Rhinatrema bivittatum; assembly: GCF_901001135.1. Classification (NCBI taxonomy): domain Eukaryota; kingdom Metazoa; phylum Chordata; class Amphibia; order Gymnophiona; family Rhinatrematidae; genus Rhinatrema; species Rhinatrema bivittatum. The sequence goes on from NC_042619.1 coordinate 154,268,954, forward strand.
CCAGGTAATTTAAAACATTTTGGGGGGGTTCGGGAGGGTGGGGGATTTATTTTAAAGGGTCAGGGTGGGATTTAGGGTTGTTTTAGTGTTCCGGTTTTCCCGCCCTCCCCTGATTTATGATTTACACTATTTAAAAAAAAAAAAAAACCGCGACGATCCGATTCCCTCCCCCCCCCCCCCCCCCCGCCAAAATCGATCGTTAAGACGATCGATCACATGATTCACATCTCTAGCAGCAACACACTCTTTAGGTTAAAAGTAGTGATTTCCCTGTGCCAAGACACTGGTTTGTCTAGTTTCCTAGATTTTCACAGTATCTTAATATATTATGATTCTTTTTCCAGCATTAGCCTCTTTCGTTAAAAACTGCAGTTGAGTCATGGTATTTGGCCCCTACAGTCTTGTTGCCATAGCCTCAACAAAATGTGACTGGCAAACAGTATCACCATAAAGATGACACAGATGAAATATTGTATATTCCATCAGAGATCGTATCTGAAAAGTTTGAATTCTGTTTGTGTTCATCAATTTTAATCAAAACATTATTTGGACTAATTGACATCAATTTACCCTGTGTGAATAGCTTACATAACTTTGAAATGCTTTCACACAAAATATTTTATTTTTCTAAATGCTTTCTCACATTCTTTGGCCTGCCCTCTGGCAGAATTATTTAAATATTGAGCCCAATATGTCACAGGAACAGAAACTTGCAAGTGTACTGCAATTTGTAAAAACTGAATCATTTGTTGGGTTAATGCCACTTGTCCAGATGAACTAGGCATGCTGCCCACAATGTTGTTTTTAGGTATATGGAAAGGAACTGGTCCTTGAAATTCTTTAAAAATATATACCTTTCAATGCTTAGAGCATCTGCGAAATAAATTGTTGTTAATAGTTTAAAGGTTGGATCTAGTGTGAAATGATACAAATGCAAACTTATCTATTAAGATGTCACACATATAAAAATAGAAAATATATTTCTCTGGGGAGATCTCTGTTTATTTGATGTGGCACTTTGAAAAATCAGTTAGTGTGGCTTAAGAATACAGAATACAGTTCTGACAGAAATGGATACCTGGAAACACATTGACAACCTCTGCCTGAGTTATACAGTTCCTTGAATAAGTATCAACGCTAATGGGCAGGTTTTGTCTTCCATATGGAATTGGAGCAGTCTCTGAATCCTAAGACTGTTCAAGTGCTATCCATAAAGGCCAAGCATAATTTTATTTCTATTGCCACCTATGATGGCAAATTAAGTCATAGATTACAGAAACATAAGTATTTGACTCGTTTCCTTTCTATATATATTCCCTGTTCTAAGAAACATTTCCTTTTATCCTTCATAGCTCAAAGTATACATTTGTGCATGATTGCTTTGTGGGTTAAGAGGTTGCATAGATTAGCAGCCCAGCTCCAGTTTATATCCAAATTAATGTCATATCTGTAACAAATTGGGATGCTCAGCTATTGTCAAACAATGTAGGGCCAAGTCTGGTAAATTAGTTAGTATTAGCATATAGACCTTCTGGCAGAGTAGGAAAGCTTTCTGCTCAAGCTAGGCATTCTGCTAGATTTATCAACTCATAGCTGCCACTGGCCTCATTATCTCATTTGTCTTAGTTAGAATAAATTGGCAGTTATGCCGTCATGGCAAATGTTTGTTTTACAGATAAGCAATAGAGCAGAAACTAGGAGATATACAGTAGCATGAGGACTTTTTCCTTATAATTTGCTTTGACCAGACCACCAGCACTTAAGTTTAAATCAAGGCAAGTTTTGAAATTTCTAGCAGAAGCAAACCATGTGTGTATGTATTTGGCATTTTATACCTCTGAATTTAGATTTTAATGTTTTTATAATACTTATGTAATATTAGTCTAAACAAGAATCATTGTCCCAAAACAATAAGATCCATACTACTGTCATTATGGTGCATCTACAAGGGAGGGAGCCCAATACAGTTCCAAAAATGGACAATCTCCAGGAATTGGTTCAGGGACTCAAAACATCTATGTTGTGTCATGGAAGTTTTAGGCTGCCATGATGTGACCACCCAAGAAGTCACAGCTATTATGATAGCTCTAACACATCTGGCCTCAGTCTATGAATGAGTGATCTCAGATTACTCTAAAAGGGACATGGAACGCAAGACCTGATGACACCTGAAGCTACAGATGAGTTAGGACTGACAATCCTGAAAAGACAACAAACATTTGTCAATGTACCTAACCAGACAGATAGATATATGGTTGATCTCTATAATCTCCAATTCAACGTTGTGTGACAGACCCTATGGTTATGTTATCTTTAAGACCTGGGTGAGCCCTTAGTTCAGCTAGAGTAATGCAAGTTAGTGTGAGGGGGAGGTTACCATGAAATTCAGCCCCTCCCTTTCATGGATATGACATGACCATCCCTCTGAGAACCACACCTTGAATACTGTGTACAGTTCTGGTCGCCGCATCTCAAAAAAGATATAGTTGCGATGGAGAAGGTACAGAGAAGGGCAACCAAAATGATAAAGGGGATGGAACAGCTTCCCTATGAGGATAGGCTGAAGAGATTAGGGCTGTTCAGCTTGGAGAAGAGACGGCTGAGGGGGGATATGATAGAGGTCTTTAAGATCATGAGAGGTCTTGAACGAGTAGATGTGACTCGGTTATTTTCACTTTCGAATAATAGAAGGACTAGGGGGCAGAGGATGTGGTTAGTGCAGTTAGTGTAGCTGGGTTCAAAAAAGGTTTGGATAAGTTCTTGGAGGAGAAGTCCATTAATGGCTATTAATCAATTTTACTTAAAGAATAGCCACTGCTATTAATTGCATCAGTAGCATGTGATCTTATTAGTGTTTGGGTAATGTCCAGGTTCTTGTGGCCTGGTTTTGGCCTCTGTTGGAAACAGGATGCTGGGCTTGATGGACCCTTGGTCTGTCCCAGCATGGCAATTTCTTATGTTCTTATGTTCTTATATAGCAGCTCTCTACAGAGCTGCTATATAAGATTTCCAAAGTTTCCAAAGTTCAGAGGTAGAGAGGAATGTTTTCTAATTTGTTTTTTAGGTGCAGTCAGAGGAGTTGGCAGACCCTACCTGGTGGTCCTGATCAGGGTCAGGAGAGGTTTCCTTTTCCAGTCCATTTACTGAGTGGTTAGGATTTTCCCTCTGGGTCTATTTTTTGGGTTTCAAGATTTTAACTGGTAGGAGCCTCACTGGACACCACGGCCTTTCTTGGACTCAGGGAACAGGGAACCCTGTGTCTGGGATGCCCAGGGATAGGATGCCCAGGGATAGGAAGACCTGCTCCTGAAGTTGTGGTGACCTGTTACGAGGAGAAACTCCAGTGTTAAATTATGTTGGGGAAACAAAGTTTAATTTCAAGGTCCAAGAGGAAGTTTTGTCTGCCCTTCCTTCCTGTTTGAAGCAAAGATAGCTTCTTGCTTCAAGTGGATTCCTTTTGTCAGGGATGCAGAAAGAAAAATAAAGAGACTTTGTAAGAACCAAGAAGATCCAGAAGATCTGCTAACCATGAGTAAGGGGAAATCAAACATCACCCTGGTCACCCTTCCAGTGCTTTCACCATCCTGGGAAGAGAAAGAGAAGATTTACTCTCTGTGCCATAGACCTTTACCATTTTTATCAGATTGGAAGGGGTTTTGATCAGTCTAAAGAAACCCTGCCCACCTAGGAGCTCCACTTTACCTACTCCAAGAGAGTGGATATTTCCCTGGCCCTGATATGTGAATCCTGCACAGATAGAGATACTATAAGAAAAGAAAACAAGAAAATTCTGTGATGCTGCAATTTGAGTTATTGTGCCATTCATCATGATTGTTTGAACGGTAAAGATTTTAGTTTTGGACACTAACACAGTGATTCCAGAGTATTTCTTAATATTAATTGCACCCACCTGAAGGACAAATATCCTCCCCAAGGAAACACAAAGGAGAACAAGGAATGTGTTAGAAGGTCACCCCTTTCACAATAGGCCCTGGAAGTATATCTCCCCCGCCCCCCCCCCCCCCCCCCCTCAACCACCACCTACAAAAGATCTGGCCCGGGACGTAAGAGAAAGAATGAAAGAGCTACCCAGTGAATAGATCCAGCCCCAAAGAGAATCAAATTATTTTATGGCCTCACCCATGCAGGATAAGCACACCGGGGTGGGGTTCAATTATCAACAGGAATAGCTGCCAAAAATGTATGCATATTAGTAAACAATCAATAAACCAACAATTCTGCACCTGTGGCTCAGATGTTGTTATCTTACATTAAATGGAGGATATGGATGACCATCATAAGTGTCTTGTCACTGTCTCATAATTAATTAAAGCCTATAATGACACTAAGACCTGGTGTATATAGTGCAACAGGCTGACAATGTTCAATAGAGCCTTAAAGCACAATACCCAGTTTAATCATTGGTCATTCCTCACCAAACGTTTTTTATAGGCTCAAGTTCGCTTGGCTGTACACTCCAAAACCCTGCAGAGTTGGAGGATCAACTTCAGGACTCAGATAAGTGCACCTTATATTTTGGCTAGTGCACTATCCTATGCTATATACAGCCAAGCGACCTTGAGCCTATAAAAAACTTTTGGTGAGGAATGACCAATGATTAAACTGGGTATTGTGCTGAACATTGTGCTGAACATTGTCAGCCTGTTGCACTATATACACCAGGTCTTAGTGTCATTATAGGCTTTCAAGACACTTATGATGGTCATCCATATCCTCCATTTAATGTAAGATAACAACATCTGAGCCTCAGGGGCAGAATTGTTGGTTTATTGATTATTTTATATTTTCTGCTCCATATAGGGGTTTACTAATTCTTATTAGTAAACAATATCATATTGCACTCTGAGCACATATTTGCATGATATTTCAGTTTATCACCACAGAACTATTTCAAAAAAACCTTTATGTCTTATGTAATATGTTGTTATGCTTTATGATATCTTGAAGCATGGTCATTCTGCAAGTCAAGTTTTCAGAACAGCAGCTTGAAAGGAAATGAAAGCTGCTGTAGACATTTGTTTCATTCCATTGTAAGACATTGGTAGCTTTTCGTTAGACTGTGAATGCAAAGGAAGAAGGCTTAATTCAGCATGTCAGTGGCAGTGTGTAATTTGGCATGAAAATCTAAAACCACATTCAATTTTCTGAAAAACATTACAGCACTCATCTCAGTGCATTTACATTATTGCAATGAATGTACAGAGCACTATAGATATTCCATAAAATAATAATATCAGTTAACTGTTTTTCCAATTGTATATGACAATTTTGAAGAAAAGTATTTAGTCTTATAGAGAGAAAAATAATTCAAGTTTACCTCACTCTTTCCCCAGATTGTATTTGACTTAGGCAAGAGACATCAACTGAAAAATTGTGCAGATGGTGAAATTTAGCACTGATATTAGCTCAAAGGATGGTTAGTTACAAGGAATTAGAAAACAGTTCAAAGGCAATCTATGCACAAATAAGTTGCATTTCATAGCCTTTAAGAAAACTATAAATAAATGTAAAGATAATAAATATTCTACTCTCTATGGGTCTCGTTCTTAAATCTACAGAAATGTCATTTCTACAGAAATCAAAATTATAATACTATCTGAGAAATGAAGAGTGAGATAATCTGATTTGGATACTATGACTTAGGTCAAATAGGGACAAAGGCAAGAGAGAATGAATGGAGTGATTATTGAAAGGAATATAGTTTTGTTGAACTTAATCTGTGAATTCAAGATATTAATTATGCAAATATACAGTTCAGGAAACTTTGTGCAATTGATGCTTGAAATATCATTGGAAAAGGTTTAATTTATGTTCAGATCTTTTTATTACGTTTTCAATTTACATTGACAATTCAAGAAAGGTGAAACTAACCATAGAGTGGTGTGTGGTTTTGAGGAAATACATCATGAACAACAGGTCTACTACTAATTCCCACTCTCCCCTCTCTATAGACATCAAAATAAAGCAAAAATCCTGAAGAAGAGAACAGCAACCCTTTTACACTGACACTGACATTCTGGGATACAAATTAAATGAGATTATTCAATATCAAACTTCTTGCCTTGTGAAGCAAGCTTTGTAGATAGGTGTCCCAAATCTTCAAGAACACTGGTTTTTTTATTGTTATAACTATGATCTCTATGCATTTTTCCACAAGACATACCTGATGTAAAGCATTTCTCCATTGTACCACTATTGGAGCTTTTGATAGCAATCTTTTTTTTTTTTTAATTTTCGTTTTAACCAAAACCAAAGCCTTTCTTCCTCCCAAATCTGGTATGCAGTTCATGAAATGGTGTTCCCTCAAGATCATCAAAAATAAATTTTGAGTCCACCAAGGGAAGCCTTACCTTTGTAACTTGATAGATATAACGCTGTAAAGCATGCCAGAAGCTTTTTAGAGCTGACACATAAAAATTTGATGCACTAGAGTACCCACTTTCCTTTGACATAGATGCATAAAGTAGATTGGCAATTTCACGCCATAGGCCCTCTTTTGGGAGCATAAATAACTCATAAGAAATTTGTATTGCGTATGGTCAGAGAGCAGTAGGGGTGTGCATTCGTTTTGAACTTAAATGGAAAATGCAACTTATTTTTTTTTTTAACTTAAAAAAGTGATGAGGCGTAAATGATCGGATTTCCAACTTATTCAACATAGCTATGTTGAATACGTTGGAAATCGCGATTGTTGATCTAAATAAAAATTTAAACCCCTCACCCTCCTAAATCCCCCCCCAAGACTTACCAAAACTCCCCAAGCTGGCCAAAAGTTCCGTGAGGGTCCGGGAGCGGACGCATGGGGAATCACGTGACGTCCACGTCACTCCGATGTGACGCCGACGTCACGTGGTCCATCGCGGTTCCGCTCCCGGAACCCTCGTTGGGCCCAAAAGGCACTTTTGGCCAGCTTGGGGGGGTCAGGAGGCCCCCCCAAGCTGGCCAAAAGTGCCTTTTGGGCCCAATGCTTCCGGGAGCGGAACCGCGATGGACCAGGTGACGTCGGCGTCACGTCGGAGTGACGCGGACGTCACGTGATTCCCCTCGGTTTCGCTCCCGGAACCCTCGTTGGGCTCAAAAGGCACTTTTGGACAGCTTGGGGGGGCCTCCTGACCCCCCCAAGCTGGCCAAAAGTGCCTTTTGGGCCCAACGAGGGTTCCGGGAGCGGAACCGCGATGGACCACGTGACGTCGGCGTCACATCGGAGTGACGCGGACGTCACGTGATTCCCCTTGGGGGGGCCTCCTGACCCCCCCAAGCTGGCCAAAAGTGCCTTTTGGGCCCAACGAGGGTCCGGGAGCGGACCCGAGGGGAATCACGTGACACCGCGTCACTCCGACGTGACGCCGACCTCACGTGCTCCTTGCAAAGGAGTTCAGAAATGGCGTCCTGACCCCGCTGGACCACCAGGGAGTTTTGGTAAGTCGGGGGGGGGGGGGGATTAAGGCGGGTGAGGGGTTTAAATTTTTATTTGCACATATGGACATAGACTCAACTTATGGAATTCTCCATATGTCCATATTGACCGCAAATGACCCCCCCTTTCGACTTATGGACTTATGAACTTAAACTTTTGGTCTGCACATCCCTAGAGAGCAGAGTGTAGAAAAATGTTTGATATTAGGGTGTTGTCAAAATTAAAACTAATTCTAGACTCCAATCGGTCAGAATGCCTGAGAGATATCAGTGTCACTTTAAGAACATAAGAACATAAGAAATTGCCATACTGGGTCAGACCAAGGGTCCATCAAGCACAGCATCCTGTTTCTAACCATGGCTAATCCAGGCTGCAAGTACCTGGAAAATACCCAAACACTAAGTAGATCCCAGTTACTGATGCCAATAATAGCAGTGGCTATTTCTAAGTCAACTTGATTAATAGCACATAATGGACTTCTCTTCCAAGAACTTATCCAAACCTTTTTTAAACACAGCTACATGAACTGCACTAACCACATCCCCTGGCAACAAAATCCAGAGTTTAATTGTGCATTGAGTGAAAAAGAACTTTATCTGATTAGTTTTAAATGTGCTACATGCCAACTTCATTGGGTGCCCCCTAGTCCTTCTATTATCTGAAAGAGTTAATAACCAATTCACATTTACCCATTCTAGACCTCTCATGATTTTAAAGACTTCTATCATATTCCCCCTCAGCCGTCTCAGCTCCAGGCTGAACATCCCTAACTTCTTTAGTCTTTCCTCATAGGGGAGCAGTTCCATCTCCTTTATCATTTTGGTCACCTTTCTCTGTACCTTCTCCATCACAACTATATCTTTCTTGAGATGCGCAAACCAGAATTGTATGTGGTATTCAAGGTATGGTCTCACCTTGGAGCGATACAGAAGCATTATGACATCCTCCATTTTATTCACCATTCCCTTCCTAATAATTCCTAACATTCTGTTTGCTTTTTTGACTGCCATAGCACATTGAGCCAAAGATTTTAAAATATTATCCACTATGACACCTAGATCTCTTTCCTGGGTGGTAGCTCCTTATATGGAACCTAACATCCTTATAGGCATCACCTTGCACTTATCTACATTAAAATTCATCTGCCATTTGGATGCCCAATTTTCCAGCCTCACAAGGTCCTCCTGCAATTTATCATAATGCACGTGATTTAATCACTTTGAATAATTTTGTAACATCTACAAATCTGATTACCTCACTCATCGTATTCCTTTCTATATCATTTATAAATATATTGAAAAGCATGGGTCCTAGTACAGATCCTTAAGGCACTCCACTGTATACCCTTTTCCACTGAAAAATTGTCCATTTAATTCTACTCTATGTTTCCTATGTTTTAACCAGTTTGTAATCCACGAAAGGACATCACCACCTATCCCATGAATTTTTACTTTTCTTAGAAGCCTCTCATGATGAACTTTGTCAAATGTCTTGTGAAAATCCAAGTGCACTACATCCACTGGTTCACCTATATCTACATATTTATTAACTCCTTCAAAAAAGTAAAGCAGATTGTGAGGCAAGACTTACCTTGGATAAAGCCATGCTGACGTTTTTCCATTAAACCATGTTTTTCTATATGTTCTTTGATTTTGATCTTTAGAATATTTTCCACATATCAGAAACAAATAATATATATTTTTTTAATTTTTAATTTATATTATTTCAAAATTATAAAAGACAATCTTGATAGAAAATGAAAATTGAAATGGAGAATTACAAATCAAGAATAAGAAGTACAAGAACTGACAAACAATATATATCAATATCAATATATATTCTTGTTACTACTTTCAATGTACAATCCAGTCCTCAAAAAGGGGGAAGGATACCTATCCACTAACACAGGAAATTCAAATAAAAAATAAGCATTAGATCTTAGAAACAGCCATTACTATATGAGGAACTGTAGTGAGACTATTATGACTGGGGGGATCAACTAAGGATTCAGTAGAGGGTACTGTACCAATCAGAAATTGGGTCAGCTGGGGTGGGTCATAAAAAATATATAAGAATTATTCTAATATTTCACCATGCACTTGCAAGGGAATTTCAGGAAAAAGATACCTCCCACTTGTTGAACCCAAGAACGCAATAAAAGAAACTGTTTTTGCCTCTTCTGGGTCTGCTTGGAGACATTGGGGTAGATCTTTAAAAACTACGCGATCACGTACTTTTGTTCGCGCACCAGGCGCGAACAAATGTACGCTGGATTTTATAAGATACGCGCGTAGCCGCACGTATCTTATAAAATCCGGGGTCGGCGTGCGCAAGGGGGTGCACATTTGTGCAACCTGCGCGCGCCGAGCCCAGCGTGGCCTGCCTGTTCCCTCAGAGGCCGCTCCAATTTCGGAGCGGCCTCGGAGGGAACTTTTCTTCGCACTCCCCCCACCTTCCCCTCTCTTCCCCTACCTAACCCAGCCCCCCGGCCCTATCTAACTCCCCTCCCCTACCTTTGCGCGCATCGGCCGGCAGCCCAGCTCCGACCTCCGGTCCTGGGGGCTGGTCTGGAGGCCTCGACCATGACCCCGGGCCGGCGCCATGCCCCCGGGCCCGCCCCCGAAATGCTGCGGCACGCCCCCGAAATGCCACGTCATTTCGGGAACGCCCCTGGACACGCCCCCTTCCTCCCCTTTTCGAAAGCCCCGGGACTTACGCGCATCCCGGGGCTTTACGCGCGCTGGCGGCCTATGCAAAATAGGCGCGCCAGCGCGTGCAGGCCTTTTAAAATCCGCCCCATTGGGAATACTTTAACTTTAAATTGCAGGAAAGATTCTAACCTATGGTGAAAGAAAAGTTTCAACAACCAATCTTTATCCGGTTCTAGAGTTAATGTAACAATGAGAGTTGAGAAACTGCAATCTAAAAGTCTGATGTTTCAAGAATTGTAGATATAAGAACATAACAACAGAAGAAAATGCCATACTGCGTGAGACCAAGGGTCCATCAAGCCCAGCATCCTGTTTCCAACAGTGGCCAATCCAGGCCATAAGAACCTGGCAAGTACCCAAAAACTAAGTCTATTCCATGTTACCATTGCTAATGGCAGTGGCTATTCTCTAAGTGAACTTAATAGCAGGTAATGGACTTCTCCTCCAAGAACTTATCCAATCCTTTTTTAAACACAGCTATACTAACTGCACTAACCACATCCTCTGGCAACAAATTCCAGAGTTTAATTGTGCGTAGAGTAAAAAAGAACTTTCTCCGAATAGTTTTAAATGTGCCCCATGCTAACTTCATGGAGTGCCCCCTAGTCTTTCTACTATCCGAAAGAGTAAATAACCGATTCACATCTACCCGTTCTAGACCTCTCATAATTTTAAATACCTCTATTATATCCCCCCTCAGTCGTCTCTTCTCCAAGCTGAAAAGTCCTAACCTCTTTAGTCTTTCTTCACAGGGGAGTTGTTCCATTCCCCTTATCATTTTGGTAGCCCTTCTCTGTACCTTCTCCATCACAATTATATCTTTTTTGAGATGCGGTGACCAGAATTGTACACAGTATTCAAGGTGCGGTCTCACCATGGAACAATACAGAGGCATTATGACATTTTCCGTTTTATTCACCATTCCTTTTCTAATAATTCCTAACATATATCCCAACATATTCCCATCATATAATAATTCCCAACATATATCCATGCTGGGCCCTTTAGTCGGAACCAGGGTCTCCATTTGTTGTCCTTGTTGTTCATTCCCAGACCTCTTAAATTGTGATAGATAGTAAGCTCTAGAAGGAGGAGGAATTTAATTCTCAGTGACTTGCAAAATTTCCAATAAATATCTCCTAAACATCTCTTTAGGAGATATTAAAGACAGTTTTGGAAAGTTTATGAACATGAGATTTTTACTCTTCACAGAGTTTTCCAAATTTTCTATCTTTAAAGCCATACTGTTATTTTCTTTAATCAGAAATACTTGGGATTGCTGTATTGAATTAACTTGAACCCAAAGTGAGGGATATTGTTGCACAAGTTTAGCAGTAGTAATAGTTAAACCAGAGACTTTATTTTCTAAATTCTCATACTGGGAGGTCATGAGAGAAAGTTGTTGTAAGACAAATCTACGAAGTTCAGCTATAGCGTCCCAGATATTTTCCAGAGAAATCACAGAAGGTCTCTGAATCAAAGGTAGTTGAATAGGAGATGTAAATAATTCACACACAGTACCTTGAACTGATCCTATGTTGCCTCCATGTCTGCTGTCCCGCAAACCCTTGGCGTCCAACGGTCCAAGTTCACATAATGGACAAGCAGCAGAGAAATTTAGATCCCGGTCACTCCCCACTGAAACAGTCGATCCCACCTCAAGGTTTGCCAGCATTCTCTGTGTTTCTTGGGAGCCTTTCTCTAGTGCTGGTTTGCCGGGTGGCATTCCTTCAGTTGGGTTTAAAAGTGATAATGAACCAGGGAGAGAGGGGAGCTCATATTCCCCTCCCGTTCTATCCAGCGGCTGAATACCTGACACAGGGCTGCTTTTCATGATGTGGGAATCCATCGGGCCCGTCCAAGATTGCAAAAAAGGGGCTGCGGGGAATGGCCCAGCCCTTGGCTTTCTCTTCCTACCCATTCAGGAAATATTAAGAAGGAAAAAATTCACAGGAAAAACTTAGCCCAAGAGAAGTCCTCACATCGTCTTCGATCTTTATGCATGTATTTGAAAAGAAACAAATCTTTTAATAAGGTCATCCAGATTAAACAGTTTCATCAAGAACTCTCTATTCTCATGTTGCAGTTCCTGTTTGTCCAAAGACAAAATGTAGTGCCCCATTTGTAAATATGCATAGAAATGTTTTTGAGGAATAGAGAGCAGTTATTGGAGATCATCAAAGGTCACCATTACTTCATCTTCCCCCATCAAATTGAAATAGTTTGAATACATTTTCCCCCATTTACAGAAAAGAAGGGAGCATATACCTGTTATTTGTGATAATTGTGGGTGGATCCTTGGGCCGGTGGCAGATGACCATGCCCACGGGGGAAGGTCCCGAGAGGGACCACCGGTCAGGCTCAGAGTTGGGAGACAGATACACACTAGTTCTTTTATTAAACTGTTTTGGCGAACCACCAGAGGTGGCAGTAGTGAGATGGAAGAGCCCGGCTGGGCTGTAGTCCCTCAGGCACTGGAACAGTGATCCCAGGATGGCTGAGCTGTAGAAAAACTGAGATAGTAAGTAGGCAGAGTATGCAGAGTTCAGGAACAGAATCTTGATGGTAACACTCACACATTTGTCTCTTGGAACAGCCCAGGAGCTGGAATGAAGTAGGCCCTTGAGGAGCGAGTACTGGTTCCAGGGAAAGGTCTGAGAGAGACATGGTAACTCACTGGTGTTGTAGGCAGCAGTGACTTCCTGGCAGAAGTTATATTCAGTAGGAGGACCGGGAACGTGGGCCCTCGAGGAGCGAGTACTGGTTCCAGACTGCGACCTGAAAAGCAAGAGAGAGAGCAAGGCCCCCGAGGAGTGGGTACCCCTGGTAAAGTCCGAGGAGGCAGAGTAGCAAGGTAAGCGGAGAACGAATCCCATCCGCAGCGATACCTGGAGGCAGCTAGGTAGGAAACCCTTTGCTAACTTGAATAGCTAGCAAGACAAGAGACCTTAAGTATCTGGCGATGATGACGTCATCTCAGGGGGGACACCCCTGAGATTCACACCACAGCTGGTACTTGAGTCGGGTCCGTGCCATGCGTGCGCCCTTAGGCCTCATGAGAACACGGTAGAAGGCAGCATCTAGCCGGTCTGGGGATGCCGAAGGAGGTCGGCTAGATGACGCCACGGCAGCCAAACTTCTATCAACCAAAAAGGGAATCGCCAAAGAGGTAAGGCGGGCGGAGTGGAGACGTCGGGCAAGGACGGTCGCAACAGTACACCCCTTCAAAGGTACCAGGCTTGGGTTTTGAAGGATGCGCGATGAGGAACTGACGAAGCATCTCTTTGTCCAGGATATTGGTGTGACGCTCCCAAGAGTTTTCTTCGGGGCCAAAACCTTCCTATGATAGAAGGTATTCAAAAGTATTGCCTCTTTTTCGAACATTCAGAATCTCTTTGACTTTGAACTCTAAGTCGTCTTCTGCATTGATGACAGGTGGGTCTTGAGATTTGGAAGTAAATTCGCTGAGTATGAGCGGTTTCAGAAGTGAAACGTGGAAAGCATTATGGATGTTGAGACCAGGTGGTAGCTTCAGATGGTAGGTGACTTTGCCAATATGTTGAAGGACTGGGAATGGTCCCACATAGCGAGGAGTAAACTGAGAGGAGGGTAGTTTAAGTCTGAAGTGCTTGGTTGACAATCAGACCTTGTCTCCTGGCTTGAAGACTGGAGCTTGCGAATGGTGCACATCGTAGTACTTCTTAGCACGGTCACTTGCTTTGATTAGCATGTCCTTTGTCTGAACCCACAGATTATGGATATTATCAGCAGTAGACTGAGCTGCTGGGGACATCACTGAGAGCTTCAGTGGAAGTGGCGGTGTTGGGGAACGTCCAAAAACCACTTCAAAAGGTGACAATCCAGTAGATGTTGCTGGATGAGAGTTGATGGCAAATTCAGCCCATGGAAGCAATTCGGCCCAGTTATTCTGTCGGGACGTGACATAATCTCGAATAAACTGCTTCATTGTTCGATTCATCCGTTTCTTTTGGCCATTCGACTGCGGATGATAGGCTAAGGTGTAGTCTAGAGAGATGTCAAACAATTTGCACAAGGCCCTCCAGAATTATGCCGTGAATTGGGACCCACAGTCGGATTCAATGTGAGAAGGTAGACCGTGAGGTGGAATATGTGCTTTATGAAGAGCTTTGCAAGCTCCAAGGCTGAAGGTATGCCAGGGAGCGCCATGAAGTGTGCCATCTTGCTAAATCGATCCACTGCCACCCAGATGGTATTCATTCCTCCGGAAGTAGGTAAATCGACTACAAAGTCAGTAGTGATGTGCAACGAGGGCCGTTAAGGAACTGCCAGTGGTTGCATCTGACCCCATGGTTGTCCAGAAGCAGGTTTGTTCTTCGCACAATTGGTGCAGGATACAACATAGGAATAGGTATCCTTTGATGGTAGGCCACTGTAATGAAACCGCTATCTGATGGGAGGAGCAATCAGATAGGAGTTAGCAATCTGTAGTATTTAGGAGAGTTGTGGGTGGATCCTTGGACCAGTGGCAGATGACCACGCCCCTGGGGAAGACCCCGAGAGGGACCACCGATCAGGCCCAGAGTATGGAGACAGACACACACTAGTTCTTTATTAGACAGTATACTGAACCACCAGAGGTGGCAGTAGTGAGCTGGAATGCCTGGCTGGGCTGTAGTTCCTCAGAAGATGGAACAGCGATCCCTGGAGGCTGAGCTGTAGAGAAACTGAGATATAGTGAGTAGGCAGGGTAAGCAGAGTTCATGATGGTAAGATTCACACAATGTCTCATAGAAGCCCAGGAGTTGGAATGTATAGGCCCTCGAGGAGTGAGTACCCATTCCCTGGTTCCAGGGAAAGGTCTGAGAAAGCGATGGTAACTCAAAGATGTAGTAGGCAGTGCTGACTTCCAGGCAGAAGTGAATTCGAAGAAGTCTGGAAACAAGGGCCCTCGAGGAGTGAGTACCCATTCCAGACTGCAATATACAAAGTAAGAGAGAGAGCGAGGCCCCCAAGGAGTGGGTACCCCTGGTTACCTATGTTGCCTCCATGTCTGCTGTAAGGGACTACTGTGGCAGAGTAGCTTAGATAGAATGAATCCAAATCTGTAGTCATTCCTTATCCTTGCTAACTTGACGTGTTAGCAAATTCTAAGACCTTAAATATCCGTTGCGGGTGACGTCATCTTCGGGGGGTCACCCCCGAGGTTCGCGCCATTGCTGGTACTTCATTCGGGGTCAGTCCAGGGCACCAGAGGACCTCGGCAGAGGAACGACGTGGCAGCCAATCTTCCCGTGGGCGAAAAGGGAGGCGCCAAAGAGGTGAGGAGGGTGGAGAGAGGGCATAGGGAACCGACGGACACAACAGCCACCAATACAGCTTTTGTATCTTGAGCAGGGTACTGCGTTGGCCAGGATGGCCAGCCAGCTTGGAATCGTGCGCCCAATAGAGCACTTTCTTCCTAATTCTTTTAGGAATGATTGTACAGACTGAGTGGATGCCAAAAGGATCTTCTTCAGGTCAATTATGTGCTGTGGCTCATCAGGCACAACCTCTGAAAGAAAGGAGCGTGACAGAGCACCTGCTCTGGTGTTTCTATCTCCAGGGTGGTACTTCAACACAAAATCGAAATGATTAAAAAATAAGGACCATCTGACCTGTCTGTAATTCAGACATTGTGCGTGGCGGAGATACTCTAGATTTGTATGATCCGTGAATACGGTTATTTGATGTTGAGCGCCTTCGAGCCAAGGCTGCCATTCCTCGAATGCAAGCTTTATTGCCAAGAGCTCTTTATTGCTGATCCCATAGTTTTTCTCGGCTGGAGAAAATCTTCGTGAGGAGAAAGAACAGGGACATAAGGCTTTCGAGTCTCCTGTTTGGCTCAACACAGCCCCTACACCCATATCTGAAGCATCAACTTCGACAATAAAGGGATTGTTTGGGTCTGGATGCTGCAAGCATGGTTCTGTGAAGAAGGCAGTCTTCAATTTCTCGAACACGGGAATGGCCTCCGCTGACCATTTTGAAGCTTTGGCACCCTTGCGGGTCATCGCAGTAAAGGGTACGGTTAAAGAAGAATAGTTCTTTATAAAGCTTTGATAATAGTTGGTGAACCCCAGGAATCTCCTTAAAGCCTTCAGACTGGTAGGTTGGGCCCAATTCTTGATACTTTCAAGTTTGTGAGGGTCCATTTGGTGTTGTAGGCAGCGGTGACTTCCTGGCAGAAGTTATATTCAGTAGCAGGTCCGGGAACGTGGGCCCTCGAGGAGCGAGTACCAGTTCCAGACTGCAATCTGAAAAGCAAGAGAGAGAGTGAGGCCCTCAAGGAGTGGGTACCCCTGGTAAAGTCTGAGGAGGCAGAGTAGCAAGGTAAGCGGAGAGCGAATCCCATCCGCAGCAATACCTGGAGGCATCTAGGTAGGAAACCTTTGCTAACTCTAATAGCTAGCAAAACAAGAGACATTAAATATCTGGCGATGATGATGTCATCTCAGGGGGACCCACTTGAGGTTCATGCCACAGCTGGTACTTGAGTCGGGGCCGCGCCGCGCACGCGCCCTTAGGCCTCAGGAGAACATGGCAGAAGGCAGCGTCTAGCCGGTCCGGGGACGCCGGAGGAGGTCGGCAAGATGACTCCGCGGCAGCCAAACTTCCATCAACCAAAGAGGGAGTCGCCAAAGAGGTAAGGTGAGTGGAGTGGAGACGTTGGGCAGCGACAGTCACAACAATACCTGGAGGGAAGCATCCATTCCCCTTTATAGGCAAAAAGTGTGAGTTTGTATAACTTAGATTCAATTTTACACAAAGCCATTTCCAAGGCTGCACGACAGGAATTAATAATACTCTCCACTGCAAGTGAATTGGCTATAAAAGATAAGATGTATGCAGATATATCTCAGATCTAAAAGATATAATAGTACTCGTTCCATTTCTAGTGGAGTATAGTTAGTGCCCATTAACCATATCTAGAAATCTCCTATGACCTCAACGGTGTTGCAAGGGCTATACAAGGTTTCTTATGTCACCAAATGAATTGACGAGTAAGATGCCCTGTCTTCACCCAGCCATAGCACAAACTATCCCCCACTAGCCTGAGCCCTAGCCACTCTAGCCTCTAATAATGTATATTATCTATATATAGCACACTTTGAAGAAAGTGGTATCTGTCTGAAGGCTCATTTGAATACTTATCCCAGCAGCCCCAGCAGATGATGCTAGTGGATTCTACGAACTGTCTAGGTTCCAGCTTTCACAACCCCTACACTCTTTCTAACACCAGAAAACCTGCAGGATTATTTACATATCTTTCCCAGCAGAGGACACCATGAGTTGTTTAGGCTTCAGTCCTTCCCTTCAAAAATATACACACACACTCGCACTCATACTCTCACTCTGTTTCCAGCTGCAGAAAACTGGAAAGCTTATGTACATTCTTTTTTCAGATAAGTTTTAACATCCCTACTCTCTTAGAAATTTTAAACCGCTAACAACTGAACAAAATTAAGACACAGACACTCAGACAGTAGTCCAACAGTGAGGAGGGGAGCTCTTCCATTTTTTTGCACTGAATGCCACATATATGATTGTATACCAGTTGGTGAGAGGTTTTATATTTGCACTCGGTGCAAAGAGCAACTAGCACTCAGAAAATGAGTCTGATACCTGTAGGCTAGAGGAGCTGGGGCTGGGGATGGTGGGAGGGTGGGCTGTTCTGGGGTTGGGGGGAGGGGATGGGACTAGGGGGCTGACTCTGCTTTGGGGCTGATGGAGTGCAGATTATGCTGAGGCTGCTGGGGAACGAGGGCAGGCTCTGCTGGGGCTGGAGGAGGAAGAGCTGGTACTGGGGGGAGGACAATTATTAGTATCCTTCATGGGTGGTTGTACTGCAGCTTGGGCTGGGACAGGGAGTCTGGGTTTCAGCTGGGGGGGGGGGGGGTGAAGGAAGGCAGGTTGTGCTTCTCCTGGAGCTGCGGGAGGAATAGGAGGGCAGCCTGTGATGAGACTGAGTAGGCAGTACTGGGGCTCAGAGTAAGACGGTTGGCTGTGCTTGGGCTATAGGGGAAGGCAGTTCTTAGGGACCTCTTGGTAATTTCCACGAGTGTCAGATAATTTATATAACTATTTGCTGTAACAATTTGTGGATTTTAAGTGTGATTGAATGAGTGTGTGCAAGGGAGAGAGTTCAGAAGAGAATACAAGTAAAAGGAGTACAAGCAACTTTTACAATAAAAGCAGTAGTTTGTCACTTCTTTTTCTCTTATTTTTCCCCAAGCATAAAGCAATTTTTAAAGTATCAAAATTACTAGTGCTGTGCAGCCAAAATATTTGTATTTTGTTTCATTTTTTTAATTTTACAGCTTATGGTGGGTTTTTTTTTTTTCAGTTTTAGTATGTACTAATTGCAATTTAGTGCTCACTAATTCAAAATTAGGGGTAGATTTTCCACTTTGCGCATACATATGTGCATGCTTCCCAGCACACACACATGGACATGCCGATTTTCTACCAAGCGCACTAGCGTGCACAGGTGGAAAATCTGTGGGCTGTGCGCACGTGTGCCGGATTTTATAATCCGTGCGTGTATATGCAAGGGCGGGGGACTTCTGCAATTTCCACACGCAATGCATTCCGGCCTTCCCCAGTTCCCTCCCAGTCTGCTACAATTAAGGAGTGGACTGGGAGGGAGCTTCCCTACCCCTCTACCTAACCTCCCTTCCCCTTTCCCTTTCCCTCTCCACACCACCCCTAAACCCTACCTTTTTCTTTTTTTTTTTTTCATTGTTTCACAACTTACTTCAGCTCGGGAGCTGAAGTAAGTTGCATGTACTGGCAGCCAGGTTTTCCAGACAGCGAACAATGGCACTGTCCCAAACCCCCCCCCCCCCCTGCCCTGCCCAGAACATGCCCCCGGCCTGCCCCTTTGAACAGACCCTGCACTTATTTGTGTACCGGCGTTTAAGCACGTGGCTGGGCCTCTTCAAAAATTCACCTAGCGCGGGCAGTTGAAAATCTACCCCTTAGTGAGCACTATTGCAAGTTCATGAGCACTAATTTTTTTGTGGACAGTGCACATCCCTAAAAATCACTCTCAGAGAAAGGAATGAAAGCTGCACTAGTATGACAAGATACTGGCTAACAGTTTTGAGAAAGAGTAAATATATTTGGGTCTGAGGACTGGCAGAAGTACAAAAAAAAAGGCATCTATGGATTTGGATGAATATACGTATGTAAGCATGTGTCTAGCTTGAGCGGATGGCATTAATAGAGCACCTATGGTGACTTGACGTCACGCTTTGGCTTTTTTTTGGGGGGGGGCGGGGATGTAACAAATATTCATTTTTTATTGAACATCATCTGAATATCTGGCTATTTTACAATTGCTATTCTTTTTTTTTTTACCTGCAAAGGGCAAATTGAATTAGGGTGAGTCAAGGAAGAAGAGGCAATTTGAAATTCACTTTAAGTACTCATTCATGGATAGACTGGAGTGTGAAGGCACCATTGCATGACCTTACATTGTTCTTTTATATTTCTTGCATATGGAGCTATATTACTGATACAAGATATAAAAAACTAGGCAAAACTGACAAATCAAGTTTAGTCTGTAAAGGTAATCTCTGAATGTCCTAAACATGCAAATTCAGTCCTACTCCTAGACAAAATGACTGTGGCACTAACTTTGTCTGAAATTAACAGGTATGCAACCTTAAAACATGCACCAGGTCTTTATATTTCACAAATAAATTAGAAGCAGTTCCTCGCAATGTACATATGAATCTTTAAATGTATTGCACTGGTAATTATTCTTTGCATAATGTTACTAGTTTCTATTCATGCACAAACTCTTATGATCAGCAGATGTTTGAACCTGCTGGTTCTTTTCCCAAGGTTAATAGTTGTTGAAAGAGGAGCTATTTCTATTTTTTACTTTCTTCTATAGTATAAGCAGCAACATGAGTCTGATTTTCCTATTTGGATATTCATATACAAACAATAGTGTACAGAGGAGTGATTCCAAACAAACAGAATAAGATAGGTTTTGAGTTGAACATTACTTGCTTGAAAACACAATTACCAAGAGAGAAGGTGTGTTGAATACCTTGACAATACAGAGGGACTAATTTTTCAAGAAAATGCAGAATGTATTGTTAGTGCTCAGAATAAATGCATTATATTCCTCCATTAAAGAACACTGCCATTGTCCATTCTATGGGGGAGTTTAACATGCAAGATCTTTGTGACAAAAGAGGGAGAATGAATTATAAAAAGAGAAAAACAAGTGGTGATTCAGAATGAAAGTGTGGGTGGCAAAGTGTAGGACTCAATCACACTCTGACTGGATAAAATGTCTCATGAACAC
This sequence comes from Rhinatrema bivittatum, assembly GCF_901001135.1. Classification (NCBI taxonomy): domain Eukaryota; kingdom Metazoa; phylum Chordata; class Amphibia; order Gymnophiona; family Rhinatrematidae; genus Rhinatrema; species Rhinatrema bivittatum. The sequence continues at coordinate 154,289,445 of NC_042619.1, forward strand.
GCCCTTCTCAGCTTTGATGAAGCTAGAAAAAGCTCACCATACCCTCACTTAAAAAGCCCTGGTCTGAAGGATTTCAACATCAAGAAAAGGTCATAAATAATGACCTTGGACATTTTTTATGTAACATTCTGTAAAATATTTAAGTAAGCAACGAGACATCCTCTGGATAAATGAATCATGAGATTCTGTATGTAAACATGTGTAAGATTTGGCCCTAATGTATTTGGATTACATTCTCCTGCTTAAAAATTCAAGTTTACCTTCTATAAATGACTGAAAAGGATGGTGTGCCAAAATGACCTTCCAAATAACTGAAAAAATAGAGCCTTACACAGAAAACTCCTCTTGTCATGCTCCTGGTGAGTTCAAAATATTTCACAGCAATATAATGACTGAAAATATTGGTGTGAATTTTCGAAGGAGTTACATGCGTAAGAGGAATACGTATAATAGCAATTATCAAAAGCCCATTTATGCACATAAAGTCCATTTCCATCCACAAGTAAAATGTTTTCAAAATTCAGCCCTATGGAATGAATTTTCAAAGGAGTTATGCATGTAAAAGCACTTTCAAAAGTCCATTTCTGCACGCAAAGTTCATTTACATGCATAAAACCCAATATTATGAGTGTAAATCATTTGGAAAATTACCTCCATTATATTTAAGTTACATACTTATGTGGAGTTAGATTATGATCCTATAGTTGAAATACAGCATATTATCAAGGGTATTTTGGATTAAGCTTTGGATACCCACATTATCGCTCGTAAAGAACACAGGTTTTTATATCAAGCCCACCCTTCAGTCCCGTATTTTTATACAGTTCCTAAGATACATAAATTGCTCACTGCTCCTCCAGGCAGGCTGATTGTGTCAGGTGTGGGTTCGGTGTTTGAACCGCTAGCTAAGTTTATCAATTGTATCTTGCAACCCTTAGTGGTTAAGGCACCTTCTTATGTGAAAAATTCCACAGATTTAATTGTGGCATTGAATGCAGTTGAGCATGTTGACAGTTTGGGAGTGTTAGTCACTGCTGATATTATGTCTCTATGTACTAGCATTCGGCAAGAGTAGGCAGTGATTATTGCTCATGATGCCCTATGTAGTTTGAAGGTACCGGTTAATAGATGTAGGGTGCTGATGCAACTTGTTGAATTGATGATCAAACTGAGTTATTTTGTGTTTGGAACTGTTTGTTACAATCCAATTAGGGGCATCCCTATCGGGTCTCCATTGGCCCCTTCGGATACGGGGTTGTACGTATCACAGTTTGAGGCTCAGTTCATTTATTCATCAAGTTTTTCTCAATATGTGAGTTTTTGGTGACATTACATTGTTGATTTGTTTTTCTGTGGATGGATAATTCAGATGCTTTCAGCATTTATGAGCTATACTAATCAATGTGATCAACATTTGGAATTTACTTTTCAGACTCACCATTCCTGAATCACTTTTTTGGATATGGTAGTACAAAGGGTGGATGAAGGTATTAAAACCTATGTCCACAGGAAAACTATGGATAGGAACACTCTACATTTTCAGAGTTTCCACCCTTGGAGACTCAAAGATAATATTCTTTTTGGTCAGCTCTTTAGGTATCGGAGGTTATGCACTTCTCCGTGCATGTATAAACAGTGTTCTAAGGAATTAGTTCAAAGATTTTTTGACTGAGGGTATTCTACTAGCAATGTTAGAAGAGCGTTTAAAGCAAGGGTTGTATGCAAACCAAGACAATTTATTGATTAAACAGAAGAAAGAGCCAATGTCTAGGGTTATTTGCACCTTGCCTTATTCATCTAGGATGACTCAAGTGAAATAGAGCATACTGCGACATTGGTCAGTGTTGACGTCGTTATCGGGCTTTAAGGATAGCCCTATTTTTGCAGTTAAAAAAGGCAGGAATCTAAGAAATAGACTGGTGAAACATCATCTTGTACAATTAGATCATTCTCAACCTAAGGGCCAACGTTGTTATGGGCAGTTTTTGGTATGTCCCAATGTGTTAGTTACACAACAATTTACTCACACTCAATTAAAACAGCCTTATGTGTTGCCAGGGTTGTTTCCATGTGCCACTCAGAGGGTGGTGTACACCATTGTTTGTCCATGCTCTTTGGTATATATTGGCCGAACTACTAGATCAGTGCAACAGTGGATTACAGAACATAAAAGCTGCATTTTGACAGTTAAGGAGAGTGCTCCATTGGTGGCTAATTGGCTCAAGGCCTGTTATACAGTGGAAGATATCAGATTTTTTGTGGTTAAACCGTCTCACAGTGAGTTTGGAGGAGATACCTCATGTTCATTAAGGCAATGGGAACAATGGTACATATTTGAATGGCACAGACTAGCCCCCGATGGCTTGATTAGTGAGATGGAATGGTCTCTGTTTATGTAATGGTGTTGACATAATGTTGCATCCTTCGGTCCTCAACAGCTTCTCCCCATTTACCTCACCTTATTCACGGCTCCTCCTGCTTACCTGGGCAAGATGGCTACCACCGCATCTACTAGCCGACCTTTCTGGCATCCCCGGAATGGCTATGGTGAAGCCTCCCATGATTGCTCCTCCCAGGGTGCGCATGCGCGTGGAACCCACGCCTTTGTACCACCCTTGGCGCGAACCTCAAGGACGTTCCCTCATGCTGACATCACGCCATCCGGGTATATTACCTTCACTCATTTGCTAGCTCCCCGAGTTAGCAAGGACTCAAATCTGTTCTTGTCTATGCTACGCTGCCTCTTCTGTGCTGCCACAGGAAACTCTCTCTCTCTCTATGCCTTTCGAGGTATATGCTAACCTGGGTTGCTGAGGGGTATATGCTAACCTGGGTTGCTGAGGTCCCTGAGACTGCAACTACTAGACTGCCTCACTACTGCCACCTCTGGTGGTCCTCTTCAAGCTGTTTAATAAAAGAACTCTTGTATTTGTGTAGTACAAGTCTAGCCCAATGCTATGGCTCCTCACGGGGCTCCTCCCCAATGGCGTGGTCACTTCCACAGCACCCAATGATCACAAACACACATAACTACAACAGATTGCTAACTCCTTGGATCCGGCTCAGCTCACTGCGTTGCAGGCCATTCCAGGCCTGGCCCAGTGGATCTCCGAACAGCAGACTGCGCTGGAGGGAATGACCGCTGCATTTAATCTACTGCACACACAGATGAACTTGCCTTCCACCTCAGGTAAAGAAGCTAAACCGTCTGAGGTGACGGTCAAGACTACTGTGCCTCTTGCAGCTCCCACCCGCTTCTCGGGTGAAGTCTGGAGATGCAGAGACTTCATTAACCAGTGCTACATGCACTTTGCATTACAACCTAGCCACTTTCCCACAGCCTAGGCCAAGACCACCTATATCCTGTTGTATCTAGATGGACAAGTATTGTCTTGGGCCTCTTCGCTGTGGGAGCACAAGGATCCGATTCTTCATGACCTTGAAGGATTTCTCAAACTCTTTATGTCAGTTTTCGATGATTCGAAGAGATTTCTGTGGGGAAAGCCATGATTCTGAGACCCGCCCCCTCCCCTGACATCATCGGAAACAGAACCGGGCAGTTTGAATGGCACCAAGCAAGCACCCCTTCGTGCAACCCTTTGTGTTATTTCTTTAATATGGTCCTTGTTATACCTTTTGCTTAATTGTTAAGAACTTTGATTTTGATGGTTTTATTTTTGTAATCTCTTAGCCTCAGGTACAAAAATTTTAGATTGTAAGCCCTTTTAGGGGATAGTGAATTACATATTGTACCTTATTGTAAACCGATGTGATATCTCTTTTTGAAATGAACATCAGTATATAAAAAAAAAAAATCGTAAATAAATAAATAAATAAATAATAAATAAATAATTCTGCCCGGTATACCATTGCAGGATCTTCTTTGGTTCACCTGAAGCAAGGGAACAAACCAGTAGCTGACTTCGCTATTGAATTCAAGGCACTGGTGTCTGAATTATCCTGGGACCCGAGATGCCTGAAGACCCTCTTCTTTGAAGGATTGAACTCTTGTCTGAAAGACGAACTCGCCGCTCATGAAATGCCTAAATCACTGGCTGAACTAGTGAAATTGGTAACAAGTATCGATTGCTGACTTCGCGATAAGGTTCAAGAGACCAAGGATCCCAGGAGAATCTTTTTGGGTGAAGTTTGAGCAAAGTTCACACCCAGGCCAGTCCCAGCAGCCAGCAAAGAAGAACCTATGCAGTTAGGCCGCAGCCACCTGACATCAAAAGAGAGAAGAATGCGGAAGAAATTAGGGCTGTGTATGTACTGTGGACAAGCTGGTCATGCTGTCCAAACTTGCCCTATATGTTCAGGAAACTGGCAAACCTAAGTACTGCGGGAGGACTCTTCTTATGTCTCACCACTCCTTCTACTCTGCTCTCTCTTCCTGTATCTTTGATCTGCAGACCCTTAGAGTACCAGACGCTTGCCCTAGTGGACTCTGGGGCAGGAGGCAATTTCATTCTACAAAGATTAGTGGAGCACCTACGGATCCCCACTTCCACTATGAAGCCTCCACTACTTCTTTCATCCATCCATGGAGAACCTTACCAGGTGAAGTAACACTATGCATCGAACCAGTGTGTCTATAGACCGGTGCCCTCCATTCTGAGACCATCTCCTTCTTTGTTTAGAGAAGGCCATGCACCCTATAGTACTGGGATTACCTTGGCTGCAGCAGCATATGCCTCAATTCAATTGGACTACCTGGAACTGTCAAGATGGTGTTCAGACTGCCATGATAAATGTCTGATGGAGGTAGCTCCATTACCCTGTATGCCTACCACCCCAGTAATGCCGGGGTTGCCGCCTCAATATGCATTTTTTCATGATGTCTTTTCAAAAGAAGCTGCAGATGTACTTCAGCCTTACAGACCTTATGACTGTGCTATTAATCTGAAGCCTAATACGGAGTCACCCAAGGGTAGAGTGTACCCCCTGTCTGTGACAGAAAATAAAGCCATGTCCGAATATATTCAGGAAAACCTCCAAAAAGGCTTCATAAGACCTTTCAAGTTCCCTGCTGGCGCAGGCTTTTTCTTTGTGGGCAAAAATGACAGTACACTATGTCCATGTATAGATTACAGAGGCCTCAACGAAATAACAATAAAGGATTGCTACCCTCTGCCTCTGATATCAGAGCTATTTGACAGATTACAAGGAGCTCAAATGATTTCCAAACTAAATCTGAAAGGAACCTACAGTTTACTTTGCATTCAAGCTGGTGATGAGTGGAAGATGGCCTTCAACACTTGGGACGTCCACTTTGAATATCTAGTGATGCCTTTCGGCCTGTGCAATGCCTCGGCTGTCTTTCAAAATTTAATGAACAGCATTTTCCAGGATCTCCTCAAGTGTGTTGTTATTTACTTGAATGACATCTTTGTTTTCTCTCAAGACATGACCACTCATCTGGAGAATGTTAAGAGAGTACTACAGAGGCTCCGTGAGAATCATCTCTACACCAAGCTATCCAAATGTGAATTTCACAGAGTCAGTGCTTTTCTTAGGCTACTTCGTCTCCAATCAAGGCTTTCAAATGGATCCACAGAAGCTGAAGAGTATCCAAAAATGGGTGAAGTTAAAAGCTCTAAGACACTTTTTAGGTTTCACCAACTATTACAGGACCTTCATCAAGAATTACTCTTCACTTACAGTGCCGCTTACAGCTATGACGAAGAAAGGTGCCAATGTTGCTAATTGGTCTCCAGAGGCTATAGCCACATTCCAGAAACTAAAAGATGCCTTTTCAAGCAATCCGTGTCTTCGACACCCAGATCCCTCCAAGCCTTTCATTGCGGAGGTTGATGCCTCAGACATTGGCGTAGGGGCCGTATTAAGCCAGGCTGGTGATTCAAAGGTTCCACAACCATGCTCATTCTTCTCCCGTCGCTTGTCTCCTGCAGAGAAAAATTACGGAATAGGAGATAAGAAGCTTAAGTTTTGGCTATTATTCGAAGAATGACACCCTTGGCTGGAAAGAGCGCAACATCAAGTAACGGTCTTCATAGACCATAAGAATCTGGAGTACCTCCACCATGCACAGCGCCTGAATCATAGACAAGTGAGATGGTCTCTGTTTTTCAACAGATGCAACTTTGTGCTCAAGTACCACCCTGAAGATAAGAATATCAGAGCTGATGCTCTATCTCACTCATTCCTCTCTGAGAACATTCCAGAGGAACTGCAACAAATCATTGACCCAGAGAAGGTCATATTGGCAGCTACCCACTCAGTACCTGCAGGAAAGACCATCGTACTCAAGAACCTCAGAAACAAGTTATTGGATGGGGCCCACGACTCTAAACTTTCAGGACACCCTGGCCAACATAGAACCCTGTCTAAACTTCAGACCTATTACTGGTGGCCCACCATGAAGGAAGACACATTCTCCTATGTCACTTCCTGCGCAAACTGCACTAAACAGAAGATGCTGTTGGGTCATCCATGGGATCTACTCCAATCCTTGCCAGTGCCAGAAGAACCATGGACACATATTGCCACCAACTTCATAGTCGATTTATCTTCTTCAGGAGGAAACAACACCATTTGGGTAACCGTAGATCGGTTCTTGAAGATGGATCATTTTGTGGCTCTCCCAGGCTTACCCACCGCCATGAAGCTCACCAAGTTATTCATTATGCACATCTTCCGCCTCATTGTTTGCATAAGCACATAGTCTCCGATCGAGGATCCCAATTCACGGATAACTTCTGGAAGGCACTATGTAAGAAGTTCCATATTTCCCTCGACTTCACATCAGCATATCATCCTCAATCCAATGGGCAAACAGAGAGGATGAACAGGACACTCAAGCAATTCATTCATGCCTATGTGAACACTCGCCAGTATGATTGGAGTGAACTGTTGCCCTGGGCAGAATTTGCCATTAATTCTCATCCAGCAACATCCACTGGATCAACACCATTTGAAGTGGTCTACGGACAACTACCACTGCCACTTCCATTATCAGTGTCATCCCCGGAAGCTCAATCTACTGCCAAAGATATCCAACAACTCTTGACTCAGACAAAAGAGATGCTTGTTAAAGCAGGACTTTGAGCAAAGAAAGGATATGATGCTCATCACTGTAAGGCTCCAGACTTCAAGCCTGATGATTTTATTTTATTTAAAGCTTTTTTTTTATACCGGCATTCATGATAAAATCACATCATGCTGGTTTACAGGAAACAGGGGAGTGATAACATTGAACGAAAAACTGGTGTTTATAGGTAGATATAAAAAAGTTACAATAAAACAAGGGAAAATTGAACTTGGGTGAGAAGAAGAGTAGCTGGAATAATTTAGGCAATAAGAATGAACAGAATAAATTAACTTATTTACAAAGTGTTACAATTAATTACATAGTGTTGATGGGAAATTTACAAGTGGTTGTGGTATGTCTGGAGAGAGTTATAAGAGTCCGTTGTGATCGTCAGATGTGATCATGATAAAGTCTGGCTTTCCACGAAGCACTTAAGACTTAAACTTCCTTCAGCTTGCTTTGCACCGTGTTTCGTTGGACCATTTCCCATTCTCTGATGACTGGGCAATCTCACCTACAGTCTGAAGCTATCATCTACTTTAAAGATCCACAATGCATTCCACATCTCACTATTGAAGCCATTGATCCTTAGTGAGTTCTCCAACAAGATACCTGATGTTACACCTATAGATACAGAAGAAGACATTTAATATAAAGTAGATGCAGTTCTTGATGTGAGAATACAAGGCAGAGAATGGGAATACCTCCTGTCATGGGATGGGTATGGCCCTTGTTTTTCGGCGGGTATTCGGAAAGCACCTTCAGACAGCTTTATGATCTAAAAGGCAAATTTATTGATAGCAATACAAAGACAATACAGATAAGAGGAACAAGGAAAGAGGAAGTCGTTGTTTCTCTGGAGACGCAGGTCAGTGACAATTGGCATTCAGCTTGCTTCTCAAATGCGGAGCCCTCGGGCTGGAGTTTATAAACTTTTTGCATTGTCCAATAGAAATACATTGATGCGCATCCTGGGTGTGTTATCTTCTTCTAATATCCAATTATGAACGTTACTTTATAGTCCAATCAGGTATCGTCTCTGGGGTGTTGCCTACTTCCGGTACTGAGCTTGCCAAAGCACATGGTTGTGAAATATGTTGCCAGCAGAGTCAGGAAATACAGATTAGGCCTAAGGCCTATATACATTCCCCCCTTGAATCGTTGGGAAACGATTCACCAATGAAAGGCTGAGATTGTATTTCCTGGATTGAAATGGTCATAGCATCAATTTAGTATGACCCACCTTTTGGACTGTTAAAAATGGCTTCCATATTCTTTATGGTGTTGAATCATTCTTTTTATACAACTCACATTCACAATCACAATCACAATTGTTCACGCATTCTCATTTTGTACTTTGCTTTATTGACATTCAATCTCACATTCATTCTTCATTCAGGTATTGTTCTGGCCTTCTTCCAGTTGATCCAAGATTCTGTAGTTTGCTCCTATTAGCAGCATACCAGTGACCTATATTTCCAATTATTCCTCTCAATGATTGATTATTGATTGTCAATGAATGGTTAGAATGGTTGAAGCAATAATCCATCATTCTACTCAGGGTTAATGCCACTGTCTTAGGTTGCCCACGGTATGCAATCCTAATGATTGGCTACCTGGTGCTTACCCGTCATCGTTAAGCATAACAGCCTGAGGAGATAACATTGCTGCTGTTATTGATGTCATCTTCACCGATGATGTCTTAGGCCATTAAAATAACAAACTTCATTCATTCTCACAATTAACCATTGCAAACTCACATAGAAATGTAAGCCACTTTAAACTGTGTTTCCCATCAATTAAACCAAATTCTATGAAAATACAACCTTATCCTTCAAGAAATCTTACTCATTAGCTTCAGAAGGAGATTCAATCATGCTCATCATCAGATGTTGACGAACTGCAGCAACTTGAGAGTGTACTTCAGATGTAGAATTTACCATAATATTGAATCCTGGCACTTTCGGCATAGCAGAAGCAAGAGTGCTTCCAAAATGGCGGAAACAAAGGCAAATGCATTATGTCTTAGCCTACCATGCATTTGAACGCTATGAGAATATAAACAAATGCTTCAAATCTAAATTAGGAATAGGATGTCGAAGGAGACATCCATATGGATGAGGGATAAGAGATCCCTGTAACCAATGGGATGGTATCTGCAAACTCTACTAAATGTGGTGTTTAAGAATTGGGAAATCAAATGAATGTCATAATTCTGTCTTTAACTTGTAACTATATAATCATTTGGGACTACATTAAACCTTTAGACTTACTAAATGTACTTGAATTGAAGGGAACATACTTGTCTGCGCAGCCTATACACATGAGCTGCCTAAGAACGGTGTGAAGGCTGGACTGACAAACTATGCTGCAGCACATTGTGCCGGTCTGCCACTGGCCCGCAGACATCCGAACACGTCTGGACTAGAAAGGGCAGAGTGTAGCAACTGGAGATGAATATAACGTGGAAAGCAATAATAGATGGCAATTCAAACCAGTTATCTATGGTTATCTATGGGACCTAGAGATGAATGATCATCTCAACTAATCATATAATGGATATGAGAGAACTGGGAATAGCAGCAAAACGTTAGTGTTTTTAGGGTAATGTAATGTGTAGCGTGTAGGTGTATGTAGATGTATGTAGATATCCAAATCATGGCATTATATGGGCTTGGTGTGTATGGCAATCAATTATCATTGACATTTGACAAAACATAGTGTGGGATAATGCATAACAGTTGTTCTGTGTGTAAAGAGCTGACAATTTGGGAATGGATCTGATCTGATCAGGGCAAAAAGATTCATACAATCATGAGAACTGCATTAATGTAGAGTACAACAACATGAAGGCAAAATATAATCAAGCAAGAGTAGTAAAGTTCAATGATGAGTGGAAGATGAATTCTGTGTTAAGGCCGAGACTTCCGTAGAAGGGATGGGAAGAATGGAGTAAGTCCCATAAATGTTGTATTCACGCTTTCAGTGAGGTGTATCAACTTTTCATCCATCATGGCCTAACGGGGATATGTGCTTCTTTAATGGTTTCAGATACCTAATATGGTAAAGTAGCATAAAATCAAATTAAGCATTTAAAGGAAAGTCATCTGCGGTAAGCTAAACCACAAATAACGAATATTTCAGACATTACATTAAACATAAGTCACACTAGACTGACACACACTCATCCATCCATCAAATATACTTTTATTATCTTAACATTAGACAGACAACAGATAACATATAATATGAGCTCAAAATTCGTATCAAAAATGTATCAAAAGAAAAGTGGATCAAAAATCAAAAATGTGTATGAAAAATCAAAATCCTGTCCAAAAGGTAGAAGAAGGAAAATAAAACTAAAGGTCCTTGAAGTCCTTGAAGACCTGAAAAGCAAATACTAGCATGCAATTGAAATATCAATTTAGCAAATATTGTACACATAGATTTCCAACCAATAATATTAAATAAATTCAATCAATAATGTTCTGAGCTTATAGTCAATGTGTCATACCAAATAATTAGAATAATTAGAACTCAAATATCAAATAATTAATACTTAAATATGCTACATTTTAAACTAGTAACTATTTCTCCCTTTTTTTTTCTTCCGTTCGCAGCACAGCCAGTGCTGGCAGAATAGATAAGCAGTGCTATGCCTTGCAACACTTACTTCCCCTTTTTTTTCTCTAAGATACAGTTTAACTCTTTAGCTAAAATGTCTTGTCAAACTCATAATTATCTTCTCAGAATCATAATTCAGCAGCTCAGATTCTAAATTTTAACACTAGTATATGTTCTTGTCAGTACTCCAGTTCAGTATTAAAGGAATGTGAAGTCAGTAACGTAATAAAGGATCAGTATGTAAAGTTGAGAGCAAAGGGGATTTAAATTGGTAGGAGATGTGTCTCGCTCCTCCCTTGATCCCTCTTTTACCACAAACGTACAGTTCAGATCAGAAAGGAAATAACATGTTGTAAGAGGAAGATATCGCATGCGCTTGGTGATCACCTTAATAGAAATGCATTCACATTGAAAAGAGGAACTTACATTTAAAACTTAAAACTATACGGTACCGTCAAAGGATTAACTTACTTATACTAAAAATGCTTATACTAAAAATATACCTGCAAATAATAACATAACTAAATCTTAATAACTTGAACAATAAGACCGGTAAATACATTAACATGGGAAGCCTAGCAACCCGTTATATCTGTCCACAAGCCCGTTACTTTTAGGGCGTTAAACGTCTGTGATGGCATTACAAAAGTTCTTCATTCTGATAAAAACTGACCACATGTATCTGATCCCAGTGCATGGCTGCTGTCCCTACTACAGAAGGCAGGGAGCCACATAATTAGTCAGGCAAAGTCTGTAGAGACATATCTATTTATTTTTGGATTTTATATACCGGAGGTTCCTGTATGCTATGCGTATCACTCCGGCTTACATGACAGACATCGGGAAGGCTGGCAAAGATTTACTAGTCTTATGTACACAAATATCCTAGGTAAGCAAATTCTTATCTTAGCTTCTTTGTCCTAAAATGAATACTGCAGTAATGCAAGCAATAGCTATAAAAATAAGGCTCAGAATAAGGAGGTTTTCCTAAATGTGGTTCTATTCAAAACTGTATTTCATATTGAGTTCACACTGTGTCCTGTCCAAGCTTCACTAAGGTGGCAATGTAAGGTCCTACATACGCTGATACCTTCTCTGATATGTGTGAACTCACTGTATCTGGGGACATGCTCTCTAAAAACTCAGGTTTCCTGTAACGGAATACAAGGGCCCATGAAAGGCACTCCTTCCAGGTGTTTTCTGCTTGCCCCATTACTTGGTGTAATCTGGTTTGAAACAGGCCATTATATTGTCTTACCAAATCATTTATTTCACGCCGACACTGTTTCTGCTTATTATACCACTGCGATATCAGCAGTGAAGCTACCTGGCCCAAAGTCATGCATCTGGTCATGCATTTGGAGGCATGGTTACGGCTTCCAGCGCTCCGAACAGTGTTCAGTGCAATTGCAGTCAGGGATCCTTCTAGAGGACAGACTCTCATTTGTGGGCTTAAGGCAAGTGTCCATCCATGAAATGAATCAACCCAAATAGTGACATAAAAAAATGAACGATCCAATTTAGCAATTTTGGCTGCTGGAGGACCAGCGGCAGCTGAAGTTACGGTGACCAGTTCAGTTTCCTCACTACTTTCCGTATTCTCATCGCTACTTACAATCAAAATAGGCATAGATCGGAGGCAGGGAGTGGGTGACAGGTCAAAAGGTTCAGGAATTGGTGGCAGTTCAGGAATCTCAGAAGGTGGTAATAATACTGGAGGTGGTGGTGAGGGTGGAGGTGAAGGAGGCAAAGGAAGGGGTGTTGGAGGAGGTGGTGGACGAGGGGGTGATGAATCATCTGGCACAAGAATAGTACTCGGTGCAGAATCTACTGGCATTCCAGTGTCTGCTGAATTGTGCACATCTGCAATTACTGGGCTTTCTACTGGGTCTACTAACCACATGCCGTATTCCTCAAATGCAGGAACAGCATCTTCAAAAAGGTCATCTTCAATCTCAACTGTACTGAGTTGGGGTGTGCTTGTGTGAACTGTGGGGCTTACTTGGGGTTCTCCTTCCCTTTCTGAAAGTGCAGCAGGATCTGAATGTAAATTACCCACTGCAGTCACTGTTTCTTCAGGCACTAAACAATCACGAACATATAGTGAATCATATGGGGGCGGTGACACCTCTCTATCACCAGTAATAGCTACTAAATATGTTCCTGTCATAGCGAACCATCTGGACACTTGTATATGGTCCGCTAGCCTCTTATTGTCTTTTGCCCTTGGCTTGCTATACCTGTTCTTAAAATAGGCTATTAGCTGTATGAGCGTGGACGGGTCAAAGGAGCCCCCTACTGGCCATTCTAGGGAACTATCCCTTGCTGCCCACGCAACCCACTTAGAGTGGCATTTGCAAATTAATTTCTCATTGGGCTTATGCAGAGCAATGACTCTGCTCAGGGGACATGACGGACAGACCTCCCCTGCTATCTTGGGACCTCTTAATATTGCAGACCAAAACTTCGACATAATTATTTAAAAATGATTTTCGTGTAGCCACTCCCTTATGAGAAAGAGTGGTTCAACCTTACCTTAATTGTAGTTTTCACCGTACCGTGAATCCACACTTCCGGTGTGCTGTACTTCTTCAAACGCGAAGGTATTCACAGTGGGGCAGGGAGAGACAGCCTGCAGACAAGGTACTAAAGACATATCTACTCCTTTCCGTTCGACTGGTTACCGTTTTCTACTGTACTCGGGCTCCAGTGCGTTACCGCCGAAACAACCGGGATAGGGCCAGAAGGCAGCGTCAAATCTGCCAACTGTTTTCGAACTTATTAGCACACTAACGGAAAAACCTATGACTCACTCGTATAAGACAAGTGTTACTTACCTATCCAGACAGCTCCAAGTACGTATTCCGTGGAATGCTTGATCTGAAGGCTTCTTATTTCTTGCGGTACGTCTTCCCGCTTCGGAATCCACCTGACTAGTTTCTACTCTGTCCCGGTACGCATCCCACGTATCCCAGTATATATCCCACGTATATGCCCGGAGCCCCAGGTGGTATGTCGAAATATTCAGCTTGGACTTACTGATTGGTACTGTACTAGATCTGCCAGATAGCAGTGCGCGCCAGGTCTAGGAAATAATAAAAGTTACTGAACAGTTTTTTTTTTCTTTTCTTTGAGAGTAAAACTTACTTCCTCAAATGCTTCCTTCGTGGTTTCTGAAGTGCCTCAGGTCTCAAAAATCTCAAAGTAGATTCTGGATGCTTCAGGGTGGGTTCCCACTCCCGATCAACGGTACCCCCACTTCCTTCGATGCTGGCAATGAGATATCCCTGAAGGTGTGCTGGTCCGCAATACCCGCATCAGGTCATCCGCGTCACGGAACCATCCTCTGCTACCATTATGTTTTTCGGCGGGTATTCGGAAAGCACCTTCAGACAGCTTTATGATCTAAAAGGCAAATTTATTGATAGCAATACAAAGACAATACAGATAAGAGGAACAAGGAAAGAGGAAGTCGTTGTTTCTCTGGAGACGCAGGTCAGTGACAATTGGCATTCAGCTTGCTTCTCAAATGCGGAGCCCTCAGGCTGGAGTTTATAAACTTTTTGCATTGTCCAATAGAAATACATTGATGCGCATCCTGGGTGTGTTATCTTCTTCTAATATCCAATTATGAACGTTACTTTATAGTCCAATCAGGTATCGTCTCTGGGGTGTTGCCTTCTTCCGGTACTGAGCTTGCCAAAGCACATGGTTGTGAAATATGTTGCCAGCAGAGTCAGGAAATACAGATTAGGCCTAAGGCCTATATACACCCTGAAGAAAACTCTTGGACATCAATATCTAATATCCTAGATAAGGAGATGCTACAGGACTTTCATCACTTGCATCCTCATAAACCAAGACCTGGTAGGAAACAGCGTGGATGCCCTTTGAAGGGGGGTACTGTTGTGTCTGTCGGTCCTCGACGGCTTCACCCCATTTACCTCACCTTATTTACAGCTCCTCCCGCTTACTTGGGCAAGATGGCTACCACCACGTCTAGTCAGCTACTACTCTCTGGCGTCCCCGGAATGGCTATGGTGCAGCCTCCTGTCATTGCTCCTCCCAGGTACCTAGTAGGGTGCGCACGTGCGAGCAACCCACGTCTTTGTGTCACCCTTGGCATGAACCTCAAGGGCGTTCCCTCATGCTGACGTCACACCATCCGGGTATATTACCTTCACTCATTTGCGAGCTCTCCGAGTTAGCAAGGACTCAAATCTGTTCTTGTCTACACTACTCTGCCGCTTCTGTGTTGCCCCAGGAAGCTCTCTCTCTCTCTCTCTGCCCTTTGGGATTTATGCTAAGCTGGGTACCCACTCCTCGGGGGCCATATGCTTTATTTCAGGTGCCTTACAGGGAACAGGTACTCACTCCTCGAGGGCCTGCTCTCCCTGCCTTGGTGCCTGTACCTTCTACAACAGACCTGGTGGAATCGCATATCAACAGCAAACACCTAGTGAGTACTCTAACTCTCAGTCTATCTCATCCACAGTACGTCCTCGCTGAGAGACCTGCTGTGGAACCTCCTGATGTCATCAAGGAGAGAAGGGCTCCCTCTGCTGAGGTCTCTGAGACTGCAACTACTAGACTGCCTCACTACTGCCACCTCTGGTGGTTCTCTTCAAGCTGTTTAATAAAAGAACTCTTGTGTTTGTGTAGTACGAATCTAGCCCAGTGCTGTGGCTCCTCATGTGGCTCCTCCCTGTGGGCGTGGTCACCTCCACAGCACCCAAGGATCCACAAACACACGTAACTATAACACATAACAGTGTATTGGAGGGGGAATTTGAGGTATTAGTATATAGAAATCAGGAAGGTGGGGGTGATAGTGTGGTCGTGTAGCATTTAGACCTTTTTAGGTTAGGGTCTGGCTAACATTAGGCCTATCTGGTTTAGGTTTGGTTTGAACAAACATGTATGGTGTGATGTGGTATTGAATGTGTGTTTTTGGTTGTTGTATTTGGATAATTATGGGGAGCTATAGTTCTATGTTATAGGTATGTGAGGTTTTGAAAGGGTTAGGTGTGTGTGGCATTTGGTGCATTTGTGAGGAATGCTCATGTTGTATTAAGATATGTTGCTGTTTGGGATCGAGTGAGTTTATTGTGGACTTGATGGTAGAAGGTTTTTTGGAGAGATTGTGGATATAGTTCAAAAGGTGTAGGAGAGACAATTGGTAAGAATTTATGGTGGTTGTGTGTTAGTGTGTGAGTGGAGAGACTGTGGTCTCGCTTTAATAGATGTGTTGTTGGATATTGTAAGATGTGAAATTGTCTCATCACAATAGAATTTTAGAATGGGTGGTGTGGGCTGTTTAAATGTTGGGTTGAGGGGAGACATTAGGTTTCACTGTGCTACACATGATGAGCTATTGGACATCACCTGCAGGAGTTCTTCACATCATGTTTTAAGATGTTATGTCGTTGAAATTGTGATCTTTCACAAATGCAGGGAACATCACATAACTATATATTATATTCTACAAAACAATTTATTAGACCACTATCTCTTATAATACCTCATAAACAAATCTCATATGAGCATTATATATTTCATACTTTATTAATTAAATTCCAAAATTATAAAAATAGAAATGTTTACATATATCATTTACATCATATCACATTTTCACAATTTTCTTTTTCACAACATGGACATGCCAGCGTTACCCAAATACATTTTAATAAAACATACCCCACTCATCCATCACATTCACTCACGCCCCCAATTAAAATCCCATAACCCACTTTACTTATTGCAGGAGAATCAGTTCTGTTGTCTATCCCTATACCTTTTGACTTGCCTAGATACTATTCAAGTCTTCATTATTCAGATGAATTAATTCCACTGTTATCTTCTCAGTATTTAGATGCTTTTGTCACACCTTCAAACTTGCTAGAACCCTTTAACATCACTCCCTATAAAGTTCCTTGTTTCATATATGTTTCCTCAGGGGATAATTTGAACTCTGAATTCATCTCTGAACTGACTTCTTCAACTTCCCAAAAATACCTCAAGAAACAAAATAAATACCATTAAAACACAATAAAACCCAACAGTGCTTTAACATTTCTCCCTCAACCCCACTATTATTTGACATACTTATTCCAAAGCTGTTAATACCTGTTCATGTCCACCACCACTACATTATGGAAACCCTACAATGACATATGATAATCACTTTATACTATTTGTAACATAATTTCCATCATCTTAATAATTATATTTCCCATCTTACTTATAAATCTTATCCACAATTGAGAGATTTCACATTCTCTTCCACATAATCTCCACGACTATAAATTAGCAAGCTTCACACGACTGTTTACTGCCTGCTTCTCGTGTGCCTATTCAAAAAACAAAGGCACACATGTAAACCAGTACAAAACTAACTGTATTTACACATCTCTATAGCCACCATACCCAATTGATCATATCTTACCGTCAATAGTAGATCACCACTCACTAAATTTTTCATTCCAGCTCACCACGGAGCATATCACGCAGTTACTGACGGCAATACCCGAGGGCTCTTCCCTAATCCTTAAATTGGCGTCCTATGCAATTAAACTACCAACCCCACCCATTCACATAACCAATGCAAACCCGTCTCAACAATCACACGGCCCAACATTCAACCCCACCTCGCCACACAGCAGACGTAACTCCACTGTCACAAATATGCCTTAAGGACGTTGTCAAAATGCTAGTCTGTCTCTAGCAATCTATGTCCCGCACAACCCAAATCTCAACCATTCTTGATACCAAATTCCTCCTCTCAACAAAGCCGATGTAAGCTCACCCTAACAAATATACCCGCTCTTAATACAAAATATACCATTATACACATCACTCAACTCAATGACTTACATATCATCCATAGCAGAAGTAACGTTACATAGCAGAGGATCTCAGTGTGCACCGGGATGCATAAGTATTTATGCACGAATATCTTGGCCAGGCTCTGAAAAGTCCATGCCCCACCCAGACTACACCCAAGAACTGCCCCTTTTTGGAAATTTTTTAGATGTGTATGCCGCGGCATTTGCACATGCATCTAGGCACTTTTTAAAATATGGTCGGTGCACACGAATTTGCACATCCCCTGATTGATGCATGCATCAGGCTTTTAAAATTCACCTTTAAATTCTCAATCTTTTTTTTTTTCAGAATGAAAAAGCTTTGTTTGAGGGGCTGACACGGCAGTGGCAGAAACATTTTAAATCAATGAGGTGGATAGAAGCACTAGGCCCAAAAATAGAAAAATTCTAAGAAAACGACTGGGACACATCCATGTGGTAGGTCAGATGAAGAAAGACTGAGGTGCTCACAAAGCAATGTCCACAAATGTGAACTCATGCACATGCTCAGTAAAATCTTTAGTGAAGTCTAACAGCTGGGTCTCTGATTGCGCTATTGGATGATATCAACCATGCATAACAGCTAATTCATGGCCTCATGTCAATGGAGAATGTAAAGTTCACTACCAAGCCTTCTTCCTAATATGTAAACAATTATGACAGTTTTGGGGAAAAACATAAAAGACAGTAAAATATATTTTTTTTTATTATTTGTAAAATATTCCTATTTAATGTTGTATAGTTATGTTGGATTTTTTGAAATGCTTCCCAGCAAGTTCACGTTTGCATGACATTAAAAACCAGATTATGGCACAATTTAAAATAAGAATATTATTTAAAAATGAACAATTTAGGGATGTTCTGCAAAGATGCACTTTGGTCAGGCCAAGAAAACACTGGTGGTTGGAATGAGGAAGGGTAAACCAGTTTGGATTAGACACAGACCTACATTGGGAGCAGGAATGAATGGGGCCTCTCAGTTAAATAAGTAGCAACTGCCTCTGTCCCATTATGAGGACAATAGAATTCAGCTTTTTCTGCACTTACGCAGAATAGTCCATGCCAGCCATGTGCTGATTCTGATTTCTATTTTCAACCAGGTTTAAAAAATTGTATCCTAGGGGAGGCTTATGAGCTGGCCCCTTGTTTTGCCACAAGCTAACAAACAATGCCAAAATTTACATAAAACAAAGATGTAAGTGAAATAGAAACTCTTGAAAATCTTCTATAAAGAACCAGAGACTGCTAATTCTTTTATTCTCGAATTCATTGGTGGGAGAGGGGGAGGGACGGAGCAAGAAATAGAGAAAAGACATTTTAAAAACTTGGTTAATGTGAAACAGAGTTTTAGTTTTTACCATCCATTTAAAATTATCCCCTTATCCCAAAAGCTTGCTATTATGGATAACACTGAAACACACAGCAGCTGTTTGATGCATCAGTTCATGCTTTATAGGCATACAGCAGCTAGCATGTCGAAACTAATCCTACTGTGTGTACTAGTCCATACTAAACCCAGCCCAGTGAGCAAGTCAGTAACATGTTGAAAGCAACCTGTTTGAAATGCAGCACAGTGCGCACAGACATGAAGCAGCAGGATAATAGCCAGAATTAAGGAGAGGAAAGAGAGAAGAAGAGGGCAAAACACCAGTCTGCATCAAGAGAGAAATAAGGGGAGCAAGACAGATAACATTGGGCCTTCACTAACTGGTAACTAAAGTTGATAGCGCACTGAAGTAGGACAGAATTAGATATAGTGGAGAAAGAGGACGAGATAATAGAGAATGAAGTGAGAACAGGAATCCTAAATGAGGATAATTTTGTCAATGACTAAATGTACAAAATTTTCTGCAGAGAGAGACCAACATGGTAAAGAGAAAAGAAATATTTAGAAGAGAAGGAAAAGTAAATAATAGTTTTTTCTGGCATATGAGATTGAAAAATGATGAACAAACTATAGAACTGCTGTTTAGAATAACAAGAGGAAGCAGGGAAATGATAGAGAAGGCACATGAGAGAGATCCCCATAAGACCTGGATTTCTTATTTCTTAATATTGATACAAAGATTGTTGAACAACAGAGGCCTCTATTTCCTCAATTGTGATAATTTGTTTAAGTGCATTAAACAGTGTTTATCACATAACAAAATGCATTATCTCAAGTTAAATGGAAATGAAATGTGAAATTTGAGATTACCCCAAACCTTTGCGTACTATTTCCTGGATCCTATATCAGATCCAACATATCTATGCTGTGTTGCATGCATATGCATGGAAAAGAGTTTATTAGCATGGGAACAAGTAACTTAGTTCACAAAAATTTTTTGCCTGCTATGGTATTTGTAGAAAGTCAGTTAAATGTCAAGAGGTATAGCTAACTTTTCCCCGGGAGCAACACTGGGTTAAGGTACCTGATGATACTCTCCCAGAAGCCATTTAAATGGGCCACAAGTGCAAGTAAAAAGGTCCCGGCAACTTCTCAAAAAAAACCTGCACTGGTCACTACCTGCCCTGCCAACAACTATCATCCCATTTACCTCTTCCCTTTGCATCTAAACTGATTGAACATGCCAATCACCTCCGCTTTTATTCATCTCAAGACACTCTGGATCTGTTCCAGTCTGGCATTTGCCCTCTACATTCCACAAACTCTACTCTCTCCAAAGTCTCCAGTGACCTCTTTGTGGACATCAGTATATGCAGATTTATCTCATGCATATTCATTGTGGATATCCTGAAAACCCGACTGGCTATGGAGTCCCCAGGACAGATTTGGGAAGCCCTGCTCTAGTGGTTCTTCCTCCACCACCATTCCACTATCAGTTGGTCTGCCTCAAGGTTCTGTCCTGGGCCCTCTTCTCTTTTCTCTCTATACTTCTTTCATTGGTGCTCTAATCTCATCCCATGGCTTTTAGAACTACTTTTTGTTGTTTTTACAAATTTTCTTTGGAAACATATTGGAAGGGAGGATATTGATGATAGACGTATTTGAGATTGTGGGTAACAGTGAAATTTGGGAATATTGGATTAGAATATACTGTCAAAATTCAAATATAGGAGATAAAAAATAATAATAGAACATATTTGATAGTGGAATATTTTGCACATGTATTTTGAGAAGTATGATTTTTTTAATGTGTATGAATGGAAGATGGTGTATGTGCTAGATAGCTTTTAATATGTACAGATAGGATGTTTATATGTGTTTAGTAAATTAAAAAAATATTGAATTATATTCATGACTGATATTTTCTCTGTAGTTGGATATTAGGATTAATTTGAGAGGAAATAAAGTACCTCTTCATTGTGATTGCAACCTTAAATTAAACATGATCAAATTTAAACTTCTTGTCATCCCCCCCCCCCCCCAATAAAAAAACCTTCTTCCCCTTTACTCTCTTTTTCTGTCTCTCTAAATGATACTCTCATCCTTCTGGTTCTCTCAGCCTATAACTTTGAGGTCATCTTTGTATATTTTTCTCCTTCTCTTCTCTTCACACATCAAAACACTGCTTCCTCACTATCTACTCTTCTGTCTCCTTTCACCCTGCCTCATAAACTCCATTCATGGAGCAAGTCACTCTTATATATGACCTTCTCCTAGCCTGGAATAGACTTCCTGAGTCGGTGCATCATGCTCTCTCACTGGCCATTTTCAAATCCAATTTAAAAGTTCAGTTTTTTAAAGCTGTTTTTAAAGACTAACCACTTCTCTGCAATAAATATGCTTCCCATGGATTTGTTTTTCATGTATGTTTATGGTGACTAGATTATATCAGTCTCCTATGTTTATCTGAACAGTGCTGCATATGTCCAGGAATACTTTAGAAATTATATAGTAGCAGTAACAGCAGCAATGAGAACTACAGTTAAACACATTAGAACAGAAACAGAATAAAATGGAGACACTTCCACTAGTCAGAGGTAGTCTGAATAACAAATATCCAGAGGACTGATCACCTATTCTAAAAGTGCTAGTGTACTACATCTTCCCTTTCTAAGGGCCTCATTTACTAAACATTTTTCCCTTAGACACAGAATGAGAAATAAAGCCTTAGTAAATCAGGCTCTATGTTTACAATTCATTGTTAACACTTATTAATACAGGGGTCAGTTTCCAAAGGCATTTTCTTCAGCTAAATGGATGTTTGCTCAGGGAGCACTGCATATGTCTGATAGCACTTTAAAAATGATATGTAGGAGTAGTAGTAATAGTGGTAATTTTCAATTTTTTAAAATTGCTTTGGGGCCCTTGCAGAGAAAAGAGGTGGAACTGTGGGTGGACTCGAAAAAGCAAGCACAGGGTCAGATTGTGGAAGAGGCTTTGAGTGTGCTAGTGTTGGCATGTTCTGGGGCTGGGCGGAGCAGGGGAGAAGGAAGTGATAGAGTAAGGCTGGGGAGAAGGTTGAAGTGTTCTGGAGATAGGGTGAGGAGGAGAAGAAGAGTGCTGGAGTGAGGCTGGGGAGGAGATCAGAGTATACTAGGGTCAGGCTGTGGAGAGGGGAAGGGCATGTTGAGGTCAGACAATAGAGGGATTGCTGAGATTGGGCTGGGGGGAGTTCAGTAAATAGTGATCTATGGAGAATTTCACCAGTTTCTAGCTAGTACGAATAATTTGATTATGAGCTTTTCCAGCAAACTGCTCAAATCATGGAGCAATTTTAAAAAACCCTTCTAAACAGTTTCATTTTCTTTTTAATATGTATAATAACATGCATTATCTGTCTTAAATTCAAGTACTTATCCCTTGCAAACTCATGGTTCTGTAAATGTAATACTAGTCAAAATATGAGGTACAATTTGAAAAGTTCTAGATGCAGGCAACCTTTGGATTTTGACACTGGGTGGGAGGGATGGAGAGTAGGGGAGTGGGAGATTGATGGGGAACTTTGGGATTTTACATTGGGTAGAAGAGGGAACTTTTGTTCAGTGCATCTATCTACCTAGCTTGAAGAGTCTGACATATAGATCATCTAAAGGGCTAAGTTTTCAGCAAGCCACTCAATGGCTAGACTAGGGATTTGCATTCGTTTTGAACATATGTGCAATCCGCAACGGATAGGTCCCTATTCGTGGCATTCGTGGGTCCATGAAACATATCACGATCTCCCACGAATGCAACATATTACCGAATTTACCCCCACCCTCCTGACCCCCCCAAGACTTGCCAAAAGTCCCTGGTGGCCCAGTGGGGGTCCAGGAGTGATCTCCTGCACTTGGGCTGTCGGCTGCCAGTATTCAAAATGGCATTGATAGCCTTTGTCCTTACTATATCACAGGGGCTACCAGTGCCCCTGTGATATAGTAAGGGATGGACGGCCCATAATGGTGCCGGCCATCCATTGCTCCTACCATGTGACAGGGGCCGACCAATGGCACCGGTAGCCCTTGTGACATAGTAAGGGAAAAGGGCCGTCAGTGCCATTTTGATTACTGGCAGCTGATGGCCCTTTGCCCTTATTATGTCACAGGGGCTATCGGTGCCATTGGTCGGTCCCAAGACATAGTAAGGGCAAAGGGCCATTGGCGCCATTTTGATTACTGGCAGCCGACGGCCCAAGTTCAGGAGATCACTCCCGAACACCCTCTGGACCACTAGGGACTTTTAGCAAGTCTTGGGGGGGGGGGGGTCAGGAGGGTGGGAGGTTGTAGTTAATTAAATTTAAAGGGTTGGGATCGGGTTTTATTTTGTTTTTCCAACTTTAATGGAAAACGAATACCGAATGTAACTAATGGACGAATCAGGTTTCCTCCTACGAAAACAGATGCAACGGATTTGGGTCCTAGTTCAACGAATACCAAATAACAACATATATTTTCCTTCTGCACATACCTAGGCTAGACTGCTCAGTTTACATTTTCAATCAAAATCTTGATGGCTTGGTTGTACTGAAAATTATCCTAAAGAAAGCCAGCTATAAATAGCTAGAAACCTTAGTCTCTCAGTGCCTCTTTGAAAATGTTCTGCTAAATGTTTAGGTCATCCTACCTTTATATTATGCTATTAGCTAAAACCATAACATTTGTTAAACTGGGTAAGGCCAAAAGTCCATTCAGATCAGTATCATATCCCCTATATTGGCAAACAGTAGCTGAAATGTATAAGAAATGAAACACTACTCTGACAAGCATCTAGAACTAACTCTCACTCTCATGAAGATCTCATGAGAGTGAGAGTTGTGTTTCAGTTGTATGCTCAAACAATATTATATAGAGGTATCTCTGGCCCCAGAATGGATCTCATTCTGGGGCCAGAGGTACCTCTATATAATATTTTTTGAGCATACAACTGAAACACAAGAGTTTTTGTATTTACTCACATATTCTCATTTGTTTTCCAAAAGGAGAAGCAAGATATGGATGTTGACCATGACTTCTTACTCCTGTAGATTATCCAATGGCACTTGAGAAGAGGAAGTACAATAAGATACACATATCCACTCACTCTGTTATCAGGTGCATCTTTGGTGCCTTGAAAATTGACTTCAGTTATTTTGATAATTCAGATAAAGTCTTAAGTTACTCCCCCTCCTCCCCTCAAAATGGCTAAGTATGGTCAAGCAGGGCCCTTTTAACAAACCACCCTATTGCAGGACCTAGAGTAAAGAAGTAATGGTTTATTTATGGAAATACCCCTCTCCCATGTTAGAGTGTTTTGGAAAGGCTTTCCTATGAAGCTATTAACAATCCACTGTGAATTTACACTGATTAAATTTATAGAAGCATTCAAGGTTGCTGAAAGGACAAAATACATTGAAATTCTGGAATGTAGGCAAAAAGTGAAAAAGTATGTCAAGTTCAGCCTTAAGTTTCATTCTTGGCTTCTGGGGTCAATTGACAAGAAATCATATGACTTATAAGAATCCCAGCCTATTAACATATATGAAATAAAATAAATTAATCCTATTAAAAGAATGTTGTATTAATGTCAACCAATTAAGAACATGTTATGAAAACAAAGAAACTAGCTTCTTGAACTGTAAATTGGATTTGATATATTTTGTAAAAAATGCTTCTGAATTGCCTTGCTAGTAATCTCACACTATCCTGGAATATACCGTACTTTATCTAAATAAAGATATTTCTTTAACCTGCCAATATTGTGTTTAGTTTCGCTAAACCACAAAAGTTGTTGGTGTCTGTGGGTGGGTTCAAGATGAGAAGGAGGAGCAGCACGGCATACCTGTTGGTGAATGTATGCTTGTTCCTTAACTTAATTCTCTGGATGGAGAGCCTTTGTTTTCCCTCTTCCCTTGTGCAGGACCTCACCTGATTTGGATATTATTACAGCAGACCAGCAGGTGAGAGAAATGTCAGTTTTATTTGGGGTATAGTTTGTATATAAATGCATTTAGTATTAGGGATTTGTAGAGTTAAGCTTACTTGGCACAGGGGTAGGGGTTACGTTTTTTTTCTGCAATGTGCCACTATAATAAGTAAGAGGGCTTTCCCTGGTAGCTGAATGGGGCAGGCAGTTGTGGTTACCCTTGGGGTGGTGTCCTTTAGAGGTTTTGGATATCCAAGCAGTTAATTAGTCAATTATGGAAGCCTTGGGGGTTTCTAGTACCTGGGAGGTAAGAAATCTTTCTAGTGTTGTGTAGGATTAAAAATTAGGACCACAGCCTGGCCAACTGAAGGGTCCTGGGATGCAGATATTGAATAGTTTTATAAATGTGGGTTATAATACTGCTTATCACTGTGAATGTATAAGTGTGAATGATATGATGTTACTATTAATTGTTTATTTGAAGTTTTGAAGTTTAAGTATTTTTAAATTTAAGTTGTTATCTTTCTAATTACTTTCTTTCTTTGTGGTGTTATTGTGTTCTGTTGAATGTGTGACACTGTTTAAATAGGATAAAAGCTCAAAAGATGGTAAAAGCAATATACAAACAAGAGCTGTCATGCCATTTCTTAATAGGGATTTAAAAAAAGACACAGACACAGATCCAGACAAAATATCAAATGTACACAGCAAGAATTCATGAAGTCTCAGAGAAGGGATCCTGAATCAGTTTTATTTTTTCTATCTCCTTACCTTGTTCCAGCAATCCTACCCCAGTGGGGCTGTCTCTCCCTCCCACTTCTTCTCAGTCCTCAGATTTGCTAGGCACTTTCACCATGCACAAAAACAAAATTATATTATCCTCATTGCAAGTATCTTTGCAGTTGAATCCTCAGTGCCCAGAAGAGGAGATAACTGTAGGGGTCACATATTAGAGTTTATTCCACCTCATCCTCCTCAAATAATTGTGTAGGGGGTTAAGGCAGTAGGAGCAGAGTTAGATAGGCTAGTTAGGCCTGACAAAGTGGCTGTTGTCATTATTATTGCCACCAATGTCACTGGAAATTAGAATGCAGAAGGCGACAGGCTAGTCTCTGCTCTAGATTGCTTAGTCAAAATGTTTATTTCTAATTATAAAATGTTCTAATCTCATTTTAAATGTTTTATACTTTCACATGCTTATCTGCCAGCATCTATTCTTCTTCATTTAAAGTATATTAAATATTTCTACTATGAAGATATTGTTTTATTGAAGGTAAAAGCATGTGATGATGGTAAGCAAAACTGATAGTGATCAGACAGTTTGCTACTGAAATGACAAAAAATTAGGTTCAAATGATGGGATACCAATGGGAGGACTTTGTATGTTTATTCTGATCAATTCTGTAAAGCAGAGACAGAACAGTGATATGCTGCTTATTCTTTCATTAATTGGTTCAAAGTATAGGGAGATTTTTTTTCTTTAATTCTGTATCCTTTTCTGTGCTTAGTAAGAAAGAAAGCAAACTTTTTTTTTCAGACTTTACCGCTTTTGCTGTTATCTTTATTAGTTTATACATATCTATTAAGAATGAGAAGAAACTTCTATGCCTATAGAAAATAAAACCCAAAGAAAAAAGAATATTTTATATTTTGCCTGTCAAAGAAAATTCAGAATATATCCATATTTCTGTACCAGCAAGAAATTAGCAGCTAAGTATTAGCTATTTTTAAATAGAAGTAAAATTCTTTACTTTTCCATTTTCTGTTTCAGATGCATGATTTCACTGTTTGCTCTTTTTAAGTTTGGAAATAGAAAAATACATAAGCTAAGATGGTGCCCAAACAAAAATGGCATCCACCATAGGAATTTTGTTTCATGGACCTTGCAAATGAGAAATCTCCCTTTGTTTACTTTAGGATGGCACCATATTTTCTTACATTTAATCTTCTAATTGGAAAAATGTCTACATTAACACTAATTGTTCTCCAAATGTCCTTGCTTAAAGATAAACAATAAGAAGCTGCAAGTCCAGGATAAAGGTAGATCCCATATACTAACATCTAAGTTTATTTTAAGCAGAGACAAGAGAAAAAAATGATCTGAATACACTAACAGTTTTTAACTAGAAAGGTTCTGAAGTTAAATTACAGCCAGGTTCAAAAAATATTCATCTATATCCTTTGCCCTGCTCTGATCTGTGCTTGTTTGTCTCCTAATTAATCTGAGAAGTCTCTACTTTCATACAAGTTTGCAATGATGGTTTCCATAAATTTGTAATTTATTCCAAAATTTTCATTGTTCATCTTATACATAATTATACTAACATTTTTAAAGTGTTTTTTTCAAGCAAAGAAACAGAGAAGCAAAAATATATTCAACTACATATTCTACTCTGTCCTTGAATTAACAGGAGTTAGTCATAAACAATTAAATAAAATTCCTCTGGAAAAGTTTTATGGGCTTAAATGTGCTAGAGGGTGAAAAAGAATGCATTTTTCTGTAACCTTAATCCAATAACAAATTATTTACTCTTATTATAGTTTTGTAACAGGACTCAAAGTATAAGTTACAAATTAGCATTTCAGCAAAAGATTTATAGTTATCACATCAACAGTGTTCAATATGTAAATGTATATCATACAGTTTTATATTTAAGGAAATAGATATTTTGAAAAGGATTTCCTCTTCTGGTATTAAATTAGAAGAATATCCTTTTCTTTATGCCCATATAATATTAAAGATACACTTATAATAACAAAGACTTGTTGGGAGCATGGACCCTCCAGAACCTATCTGGCAAATTATTGGGAATGGGCCAATAAATTGTGTAGCAAGGTGCATAGAGGGTTCTCTGAGTTTGTTGTGGGTGCTTAGCCACACTCTCTCACCTACATTAAAGTTAGGTGTGGGCCTTTTGTATGCATATGTGGTTTTTCAGTCTTCTCCACTGCATTATGGATGAGAAGATTGGTGTGGACCCAAAGGTCTTGTATTTCCAGGGTGGATTATTGAGTTTTAGGAGAGGGTACTGCCATGGGGGGAAGAGGCAAAGGGGGAAGCAGTTGTCTCCCGTAAACCACTTGGGATGATAACGATCTGGTAACGCCACAGATATGGGTATTATATGCAAATTCCATCCAGGGCAGAGGGGAAGCCCAATTATCTTAGCACTCATTGATGTAGATTTAGAGGAAGGCCATGAGTGTGCCATTAGTATGTTCAGATTGCCCATTCCCTTGTGGATGGTATGCCGTTGTAAAGTCCAAGGTGAAATTGAATGTCATTACATAGCTGTGAACTGTACTCCACTGTCAGATAAAATATGTTTGTGTAAACCATGTAGATGGAACGCATGAACGGGCGGATTTTCAAAGGCCTGCTCGCGTAAATCCGCCCGGATTTACGTGAGCAGGGACTTGCGCGCCAGCGCGCCTATTTTCCATAGGCCGCCGGCGCGTGCAGAACCCTGGGACGCGCGTAGGTCCCGGGGTTTTTGGAAGGGGGCGTGTCGGGGTGGGACCCGATGACGCGACGTTTCAGGGGCAGGGCGTTGCGTTTCAGGGGCGGGACCGGGGCATGGCGCCGGCCCGGGGGCGTGGTCCAGGCCTTCGGACCAGCCCCCGGGTCAGAGCACGGCGCGCCAGCACTCTGCTGGCGCGCCGTGCTCTGGTGCGCGTAGATTTACGTCTGCTTCTTGCAGGCGTAAATCTACGGACAAAGGTAAGGGGGGGGGTTTAGATAGGGCCGGGGGGGTGGGTTAGGTAGAGGAAGGGAAGGGAAGGTGAGGGGAGGGCAAAAGAGAGTTCCCTCCGAGGCCGCTCCGATTTCGGAGCGGCCTCAGAGGGAATGGAGACAGGCTGCGCGGCTCGGCACGCGCCGGCTGCCCATAATCGGCAGCCTTGCGCGCGCCGATCCAGGATTTTAGAAGATACGCGCGGCTACGCGCGTATCTTATAAAATCCAGCGTACTTTTGTTTGCGCCTGGTGCGCAAACAAAAGTACGCGAACGCGCTTTTTTTAAAAATCTACCCCGAAGTGTAAAGAGACATGCTAACTTCAGGCTTGAAGGAAGATCTGGGAGTGGGGCAAAGTGAGCCATCTTTGAGAAGCAGCCGATAATAGAGATGTGGTTTGTTTATCACGAATTAGGCAATTTCAACGAAATTTCCTAATTTGTCATGGGTTGGGGGCCCCGAACCCCAAAACTGATTTTCCCTGAACTACGAGGAAAATTAGTTTTTCGGGTTTGTATAGGGGGAGGGCACATTTTATTTTTTTAAATAAAAAACCACCCCAAGCTTCAAAATTCACCTACTATGTCACAGGGGCTACCAGTGCCATTGGTCAGCCCCTGTCACATGGCCATTGGTGCCATATTGTGCTCCTACTATGTGACAGGGGTCGACCAATGTCACCGGTAGCCCCTGTGACACAGTAAGGGCAAAGGCTATCGGCGCCATTTTGATTACTGGCAGTCGATGGTCTGAGTGCAGGAGGTTGCTCATGGACCCCCTCTGGACTTTTGGCAAGTCTTGTGGGGGTCAAGAGGGTCCCCCAAGACTTGCCAAAAGTCCCTGGTGGTCCAGTAGGGGTCCAGGAGCGACCTCCTGCACTCGGACTGTCGGCTGCCAGTAATCAAAATGGCGCTGATAGCCTTTGCCCTTTCTATGTCACAGGGGCTAGCGGTGCCATTGGTCAGACCCTGTCACATGGTAGGAGCACAAGATGTCACCGATGGCCATGTGACAGGGGCTGACCAATGGTACCAATAGCCCCAGTGACATAGTAGGTCAAAGGCTATCGGCACCATTTTGATCGAGGCTGGCCAGACAGCACGGAGGGAGAAATCCCTCGCGGGACCCTGCTGGACCACCAGGGATGTTAGTAAGTCTTGGGGAGGGTCGGGATGGTGTGTGTGGGGGGGGTTGTATTTCATGTATTAAAGTGAATTTTAATGCTTGGGATGGGTTTTTTTGAGCTTCGTTTTCCCGCATCGTTTTTTGGGCCGGTTTCATTTTTCCCCGTTTAGTTTTTGTTTGTTTTTCCAAAAAACTAACCGAGGAAAAATTAACTTTACCCCGAAGTGTCCAACTCAAAAAACGACCCGGTAGAAAAAAAGTGAAGTTCATCTCTAGCCGATAACCACTCAAATTATGGTGGTGCTATTGAGAGAGGGAGGTCCATGATAAAATTGGTGGACAAGTGGGTCCAGGGGACCCTGGGTGCTGGTAACAGCTGTAACAGGTCCTAGCATTGGCCCAAAAAAGCTTTCTGTTGTGCACAGTTTGGGGCAAGGATCCACATAGGTTTAACATCCTGCTTTATCTGAGGCCACCAATAGTATTATTGAAGCAGTGCAAATGTTAGAGCCCACTCAGGGTGACCTGCGACATGGGAGTCATGGGATCATTTCAGTACTCTGACATTGCTCAGGTCTCAGGGAGAGACAAGGAATAGACTCTGCCTGTGAAGGTTTGGTGTCAGTGAGTAGTTAAATTCC
This sequence comes from Rhinatrema bivittatum, assembly GCF_901001135.1. Classification (NCBI taxonomy): domain Eukaryota; kingdom Metazoa; phylum Chordata; class Amphibia; order Gymnophiona; family Rhinatrematidae; genus Rhinatrema; species Rhinatrema bivittatum. The sequence continues at coordinate 154,319,751 of NC_042619.1, forward strand.
ATAGACATGACCGATGGGATGGTAGAGTTTCAGCTTTACACTCAGAAAAAATGACCTCTTACTCATTATACTGAGAAGGAATACCCGAGAGGGAGAGGGAGGTGGAGTGGTCCAAGCATGAGTCATGGCATTACTTTCCCCAATGAGAAAGCTGCAGCATGGCCCAAACAAACTATGGACAATGCTTATGGTGCAGGTGATGCCGTGGCATGTTATCAGTTCTTTATGGAGCAAATCAGTGCGTAGTGTCAGCGGAGCTGTGGTGAGGGTAATCTGGCCAGGCAAAGGATCCCCATTAATGGAGGAGATAAGTTGAGACTTCCTTGGGACAGTGGGAATCTGAAGATGTTCCACCATCTCGTTATCATCCCAAGTGGTTTACAGGAGACAACTGCTACCCCTTTGCTTCTTCCCATAGCAGAAATTGGTTCCAATTTCTATGTAAAGCTTGGTTAGCTATAATTTTGTTTTAATGTAAACCGATGAGATGTTCCCAACGTTCATCGGTATATAAATCTTCTAAAATAAATAAATAAATAAATAAATCTCTTCCATCACAAAGTTTCTCCCAGCACTGGAGTCCACTAACACTAGAGTAGTGAAGTCCTGGTGGTCCATTGTGAGGGTCACTTGGAGTCAATTGGGTAGCAGGCATAGTGAAGCCTAGGATCATCCAAAGATATCCAGAAGAATGTATCGCGGCACGAAAGCGCCTGCAATTCCAAAATCCTTCTAGCTGAACAGATAGCCACCAAAAAGACCATCTTCAGAGTAAGGATCTTCAAAGACATCCAGTTCAGAGGCTCAAAGGGCTCCTCGCAAAGGGTCCACAACATGAGATTGAGATTCCATTCCGGACAAATGCGACACAGAGGGGGACGGAGATGCTTGACTCCCGATAGAAAATGCACCATATCCAGATGGGAAGCCAAGGCCTTCCCCTGTACTCTCCCTCTGAGACATCCCAAAGCAGAAACCTGGACTCAAAGGGAACTATGGGCTAATCTTCTGAATAAACCCACCTGCAAAAAAGGACAAAATATGGGACACCGAAACCTGAAGAAGTTCCAAGCCCTGTTGTCCACACCAGGTCTCAAACACCTTCCATACCCTGGAATAGGCTAACGAGGTAGAAAGGTGAATCGCTTGGAAAAGCGTGGCAATTACGGGTTCCTAATACCCTCTCACACACAATCGTCTCCTCTCAAAAGCCAGGCCACGAGACAGAAGTGATCCTCCCGATCGGAAAATATAGGACCCTGACGAAGGAGATCTGGTAGATGGGTCAGGCATAGCAGACCGTCCACTGCAAGATGCACTATATCCGTAAACCATGGGCGGCGAGGCCACTCTGGATCCGCCATTATCACTGACCCCGTGTGTCCCTCTACATGCTGGAGCACCTTCGATATCAGCGGCCACAGAGGGAAAACATACAGGAGAACCCCAGTCAGCCACGCACATACTAGGGCATCAAGCCCCACAGCCCCGGACTCCCTCCGGCGGCTGAAGAATCCTGGCATCTTGATATTGAGACTCGTTGTCATGAGATTGAACTGTGTGCTCCCCCACCATTCACAGCGGAGATCCCAAGCTTCCTGAGAGAGTTCCCACTCCCCCAGATCCAACTGTTGCTGGCTGAGATAATTCGCTTAGACGTTGTCGACTCCTGCAACGTGGGAGGTGGCGATTCCCTCGAGATGAAGCTCTGCCCACTTGAACAGCAACTGGGCCTCCTGTGCTACCGCTGGACTCTTGGTTCCCCCCTGGTGGTTGATGTAAGCTACCGTGGTCGAGTTGTCCGAGAAAACGCACACCATTTGATTGTGGACCAAGTGTAGAAACTATTCCAGAGCTCTGTATACTGCTCTCATCTACCGACTGATAGACCACGCCTGCTCCGATGTAGACCAAAGGCCCTGAGCAGACTTGCACAGACAAACCGTTTCCCAGTCCTGAAGACTGGCATCCATGGTAACCATCACACAATCGTGATGCAGTGCTTCAAGGCACTGCATCACTTCCTGGTGTTCACAAATTACTATAGGCAATTTATTCATGATAACCCCTCCTTGATGGATTTTCTCACAGCTCTGACCAAGAAGGGCACAAACACTAAAAGCTGGACCATGGATACTATCCAAGCATTCAAGCACCTCGAAGAGGAGTTCACCCTTGATCCATGTCTATACCTCTTAGACCTGTTCAAGTCATTCATTATGGAGGTACATGCATCTACTCTCAGAATAGGCACTGTCCTCCTGCATCATAACCAAAATGGTGCTCTCATGACCTGCTCCTATTTCTTGAAAAATTTCTCTCCAGCAGAGAACTATACCATTGGCAATCATGAGCTACAAGTGATCAAGCTAGCCTTAGAGGAATGGCAACACCTGTTGGAAGGAGCCAAGCACCCAGTGACTAAATATATGGATCACAAAAACCTGGAACACCTTGCACAGACTCAGAGGCTGAACCCCAGCAAATCCGCTGGTCATTGTTTTTTAATCAGTTTGACTTTGAATTGCAATATCATCCCATAGTGAAGAACCGACAAGTTGATGCCCTTTCATGCTCCTTTGATTCTGACTCTCAGGAGTCTCCGCAGCATATCATCAACCCTGTGAAGATTGTAATTGCTGCCACATTCACAGTCGCTCCTGGGAAGACAGTGGTTCCTTAGTGTCTATGTCAAAAGGTTCTTCAGAAGGCTCATAACTCCTGCCTAGCATGTCACCCAGATATCACCAGAACCTTGTAATTAATCTACCAACACTATTGGTGGCCTGGGATGAGGACCAACATAAAGTGTTACTTGGAGACCTGTTCCACATGTGCCATGAATAAAAGTGGGTGAGCTTGAACTTGGGGGTTATTACAGCCTCTGCCAGTCCGCAAAGAACCTTGGACCCTTCTTGACCACTGACTTTCTAACTGACCTTCACTTCTCTGACAGCAACATTACCATATGAGTGCATTTTATGACCCTTCCAGGCCTCTCATCAACACAAGAACTAGCTAAACTCTTTGTCTAGCATATTGTCCATCTGCACAGACTCCCTCATCCAGCCTTGCTTCTCCAGCTTTGCCTCATCTAGAATTGCTTCTCCAGCTTACTGAGTCCAGCCTTGCTGCATCCAGCCTTGTCTCAACTCATTCAATCTTCCTTGTCCAGCCTTGCCTTGTACTGCCCATCTCAACCAGTGTCTTCCATGTGTCCTCATCCACTCTTGGCCTGACTTCTGGAGCTGACCTCTTGCCTGGACCTGACTACAATTGCCTGCCACCTGGACCTGATCTCTGCCTGGACCTGACCACCCTTGTCTTCTGCCTGCCCTGATCTTGGCCTATCTCTGTTAGTTTGTTGCCTGCCCTGACCCAAGTGTACCATCGGACTCTTGTATAGCCACCATCCTAGGGACATGCCTAATATCTGCCAACCACCATAACCGAAAGGCTCAACCTGTGACGGAGGCAGCTGGTACAGGTAAAGCTCCAGTCTGTTCTGCTACAGGACGCATTCACCAGCTGCTGGTACAGGTCTCATTGGTTTACCTAAGACACCCACGCAACTCTTCATACTCCTATAGCTGATTTTCTTCTTCAAATCCTTCCTTTACTCCCCCATTGGGTCAGCCACAATAAAACATCACCTTTTTGAAAAGCAGTAAATGTGAGGTGGGAGGTCTGGGACCATAATGAGGGTTCCAAGGCTCTCACCTCACATTTAAAGTGTCTGCAAAAAAAGAAAAAACCCTCCATGTCTTGAGAGTATCTGATAGGATTTAGAGAATATTGATCAGGTATCTTATGAAGATTTCCAGGGGCAGTACATTGACAAGCTTGAGGAAATTCAAGAACTATAAGTTTAAATGTCTGGTAAAGTTTTCTAGCTGTTCCAACCTGTGCTGTATATCCAGTCCATACATAGACTGGAGCCATTTTAAAGGTCTTACTCAGAAAATAACCATATTGAAGATTTTAATCTGAGCAATTGTCTGTTGTAGACTTTCAATGTCCCCTTTTATTCTAGAGCAAAAGCAGTGCTAAGCCTGCTGTGTATTCCCTCTTTCATTTTTATCATTGGAATTTGCATTATGCAGAGAACAGTAATTTTGTCATAAATAATACAGCAAATTTACACTCATACTAGAGACAAACTTTCCTGATGCTGTATTAAATGATGAACAAAACTACATAAGGTAAGAATTTCAGAGAAATATTTTGAAGTAGACAATTCTAGGCTCACCAGAACATTCCATTGTGAGTACAAGATAAAGGCCGGAGGCTTCACCAGGTGAGTGTTTTCTAGCAGCACTCATTGGAGTCTGATGCATTGCAAAGGAGGATAGATGATATATCTTCAGCATTGATGCTCATACAGGAGCTCTTCCTTCCTTCATCAACTCCTCTGGTTTGGCTCCATTCCTGGATACCACTAATTCTACTACCACACTCAACATCCTGGCTGCCAGCTACTCAGGCTGTAGATCACTCGCGTACTGTACTACTGTGGCTCTCGCACCAACAGTGTTGGCCTAAACATCTTCTGTCGACATGCTCATGCCCACCAAGATACTGCTTTACACTTGGCATAGAGCAGGGTGGAAGTAGTGGAGGTGATGGAGGGAATTCTTGATCAGCGGGAGTTCAAAGATACCTCATGCTTCAGCTGAACAGCCTCTCACTCGATCACCCCAGCAATGGAACTCCCATCCCCTGATACTCTACCAGCCTCTCATTATACAAACCTAATCAGCTAAGACTTCAACATTGCTGTGGAAGACAGCTCTGTTGGATAAGCAACTGTCTTCCCCTTATGCATCCCCACTGAAAACTAGGGGTAAAAGTTAGGAGGAAAACTCAAACTAAGTAAACAACTGGAGCTCTCCGTAGTGTTAACCCTTCAAGCTGCCATCTTGGCCCAAGTTTAAATTGTTTTTAATGAGCATGCTGTCATTTGTGTGTATGGTGGAAATTTATATTCACAAACCTGCAAGTGAACAATATAATCCTTAATTATGACATTTTGATTTGTCAGTTTTACAGTAGTATCAGGGAGAAAACTACAAAATTGTTTAACGGAGCCTGTCAGTATTATATACAAGAAACCTCTCTCTAGATTTCCTCTAGTGAGACTGACTATGGAAAATCAATGGAGATGCAAGAACAAAGTTCACCGCTACTGGGATAGACAGAGCAGTAACAGAATTTGATATTACTGCTGACTATCTTAGAGGGGGTCAGAGCACTTGCAAGGCCTTCTTCCTCCTCTGAAACACCTGCTTCCACTTCGTCATAGCTCATACCCTAACATCAGTTACAAGGCTGCTAGCTACACTCTGATCAGAAATGTTTGCAGATTTCCAAGAGCAACAAAAATGAGTTTGTTTCTGTTCTTCCAGTCTGGCAGAAAGGACCTGCCTAGCATTGTAATGCAACCTCCTACCACAGTCTCTCTAAGGAAGAAATAAAGGCTATTTATTTTATCTCACATGGGGATGATTTATTTATAAACTGAATCAGTACTAATCTTTGAAAAGAAAATGACCTATTAGAATTGTCATTGACAATTATGTTCTTGAACAAGTTTCATATTTTAATTATGTGGGTTGTGACATTACTTTTGCTTATATATCAGTTCCAATCTGTGATACCACACATAGAACATTAAAAGGGAAAACTAGAAGAGAAAAAATTTACATTTTATAAATTTATGCAACACCAATACTTTTCTATGGATCTGAAGTATGGCTTATGCATAATAAAGATGTTAGCAGAATTTAGGAAGCATAAGTTAAATTTTTATGATCTTCTAAAGAATGTAATAAACAAAACAGGACTGAATGAGAAACTCAAATGTCATAAAGAACAATGGAAACCTGTAGAAAGACGTTTCTTGAAAGAAGCTCTTCAATATCAACCTACAGGTGAACGAGATCCATGAGGACCTAGAAAAAGATGGACTGATGGTGATCTATAATGAAGCTGGAACAGGCACTCTTGCCTAACCCATGGTAGATTATGATGATCAATACTAACTTGATCATTAATCACTTTAGTAGAATTTGTGAACATTCCCTCTAGGTTAGGGCATTTCTTTTTTGTCCCAAAGAAAAAAATGGAAGTATCTGGACACCTCCCAAACCACCACCTTCACTCCCATCATTTGCATCTGAAACTGTGACCTATTCATGAAATCAGTGGAACTCCAGGATTCCTCTAAATCCCCAGCTGAAGTGGGGGATTTAGAGGATGGATAAGGTACAGAGAAGGTACAGAGAAGGACGACCAAAATGATAAAGGGAATGGAACAGCTCCCCTATGAGGAAAGACTAAAGAGGTTAGGACTTTTCAGCTTGGAGAAGAGATGGCTGAGGGGGGATATGATAGAGGTGTTTAAAATCATGAGAGGTCTAGAACGGGTAGATGTGAATCAGTTTTTTACTCTTTCGGAAAATAGAAAGACTAGGGGGCACTCCATGAAGTTAGCATGTGACACATTTAAAACTAATCGGGGAGATCACGTGATGTGGTGAACGAGGAAGGACGCTGCCTCCCCTCGCTCCGGGTTCTGTCCTCCCCGAACTAACAAAATTAGAACAAATACCTCGCCGAACCACGGTAAAATCCACAGGGGCTCTTTTGTGACAGTGGGCTGCTTCATCGGAGACCGGGAGCCCGTGGATATGAGCGCCAAACCAGTGAGAAAGGAAAAAGCAAAAGCTGCTGAGCCGGAGCCCAAAATGGCGGACGTCAATTCCTCCCGGGACAGTGCGGGGGTTGACGAGCAGACTGTAGTCCGCATTACGGAAGCAGTGATAAAAGGGCTAGAGCCGAAATTTGACGACTTATCTGGGCGATTTGGAGCCTTAAAAGAAGCGCTCGGTGATGTCGGACGCCGGATAGACATCGCGGAAGGCCGTGTCTCGGCAGCTGAGGAAGACATCATGGCGGCGACCACGCGGTTAACAGCAGTAGAAAGGTGTGTTAAGGCAGCGGAGCAAAAACTTGAAGACTTAGAAAATAGAGCCCGCAGAAATAACTTGAAATTTATGGGCTTTATTGAAAATATACCCGAGACGGAGCTTAAAACTACGCTGGAGAGCTGGCTGCCGGCTGCTCTCAATCTGCCCGCATTGGAAGGCAAGTTACAGATAGAGAGAGCTCACCGCCTAGGACCAAAAAGGGACTCTGATAGGAGACCCAGACTGGTTATTGCCCGATTTTTGGATTGGGATCAAAAGAACATAATTTTCACTGCTTACAAGAAACACAGGGAGCTGAGATACCATGAAGGTAAAATCTTAATTTTCCAAGATTTTTCCGCCGCAGTAGCAGCCAAACGGAAGTTGTTTACACCGACATGCAGCACCCTCTATAATAAAAATATCCGGTTTGCCCTCCAATTCCCAGCGATCCTAAAAATCTGGAACGAGGGGCAGATCGTGACCTTTGATGCCCCTGAGAAAGCGGCGGATTGGATCACTGCCTTAGCAGCCAAAAAATGACAGTAATGTTGAGGGGGAAGTTATATCTCTTTAAGCGCAAAGCCCAGGCCTGGAAAGCAGCATGTCTTGGGTGGAGTGCGCGAGTTCAACTATCAGGTTCACTTTAAGTTATGATATTGCGAACACTAGTTCATGAAGCCTTTACAGCTTATTGCTCCCTCCAGGGGAGTAGGGGTCAGATTGGGATCGGAGATGGTTGGTCATATGTGGCATGGGGAGGGCGGAACCTGGTCACATCAATACGGATCTCCAACCCCCTTAAGCTAGGGGGCTTTGATTTGAGGGTTTGAGGGGACTAAGTTTCTGAGGAGCGTTTGGTCTGGCAGCAGCTCGGAAGGGGGGGAGAGGGTGGGGTATGGGGAATATGGGAAAATGGGGAAAGCTAGCAGCATTTGGGCTAGGAGGTAGGGAACTATGGTACACTTGTTTGAGTATAACCATCGGGGAAACAGAGGACTGGGGGCCCAGGCTGGGGGGCTCACCGGTAAAGATCGAATTGTCCTGGGATCACCCTTCTTGCTACAGGTTGGATAAATGACTAATCTAAGGGTGAACTCGTGGAATGTGGGAGGAATGGGCTCTCCTGTAAAACGCCAGAAAATATTGAGCACATTGAAACGTTTGAGAGCAGACATTGTGGGCCTTCAGGAGACACATTTGTCGGCGGTGGAGAGTCAGAAACTGAAACGAGGTTGGATTGGTCACTGCTTTTACTCCCCGTCAGTCAAAAAAAAGGCGGGAACGGCCCTCCTGATCCACAAGACTCAGAGATTTGAGCTAGAACAACAATATGCTGACGTAGACGGCAGGATATTAATTGTAGTCGGCAAACTACAGGGCCGGGAAGTAACCATTTGCTCTATATATGCTCCTAATCAATATTCGCACCATTTCTTCCAACATCTTGTGGGGAAAATAACGTCCATGATGAGGGGTCACCTCATTCTCTTGGGCGACTTTAATTGCGTTCATGACTCCGCGTTGGACAGATCGCAGCCCGGGGCAAGACCGGATATCGCTTCAGGGAAAGGGATTGCTTACCTATGTAGAGAGCTCACACTGATTGACATCTGGAGAACGTTGCATCCCACAGAGCGCGATTACACGCATGTGTCTCGGGCACACGCGACGATGTCCCGGATAGATTATATTCTGATCTCTGAAACAATGTTCCCTAAAGTGCGCGAAGCGACTATCGGTGACGTAGCAATCTCGGATCATGCAGTGATCGGGCTGGCCGTGCACATAGGGTCGCACATGTCTACACCGAAATTGTGGCGCTTTCCAACGCATTTAGCGGAGGACCAGAACTTTCAGAAATTCTTGTTGTCTAAATGGAAAGAGTTTGCGGAACATAACAAGGAACATGAAGATCGACCAGGCCTGTACTGGGAAACCAGCAAGGCCGTTATGCGGGGTGAGATATCTTCCTATATGATAGCGCAGTCGAAAGTTCTTCATAAGAAAATTTTGGACTTGGAACAGACCCTTGCAAAAGCCAAGAAAGAACTGAGCATTCGAAGGAGTACGGAAACCTTGGCTAATTATAAGGAGAGTCTTCAGGCACTTAATGACGTGTTACATATTAGGGCGCAGCGCACTTTGCTGGCGGGGGCGCACAAGTTATTTAGATATGGCAATAAGGCAGGTCGACTCCTGGCCAATCTTGTACGTTTGCAACGAGGGAAAACGTTCATTGATAAGTTGAAGGACGAACAGGGGAAGCCTATTACTGCTAGTGAAAAAGTGGTTGAGGAATTTCGTCGATTCTATATGGCTTTGTATCAAGAAGATCGAGCGGGTGGCGCTACGGAGGAATCACGGTTCTTCAATGGACTGGACTTACCACGGGTCACGGAAGATCATTTACGTAGGCTAAATGAACCTATCACTCTGGAGGAACTACAAGGGGTTATTAACGCCAGTAAAAGAAGTAAGGCGCCCGGTCCCGATGGATTGAGCGCTGAATACTATAATGCAAGCAAAGCCGCATCGGCGGCTTTGCTTGCATTCTTTCAGGAAGCCCAGGATACAGGACACTTTCCAGACGGCGTGACCAAAGCATACATCACAGTGCTGGAGAAGCCGGGCAAAGATCTGTCGCGACCCGCAGCATATAGACCAATATCTTTGCTAAACTGCGAGGCGAAACTCTTTGCCAAAATCCTTGCCGATCGCTTAAGTGTGGTTTTCCCATATTTGATTATGGAGCACCAAGCGGGTTTTGTCAAGGGGAGGGCCATCAGCACTAACATGCTAAAGTTATTGGTGTCTATGGCTGACTGCCAGGCCAAGGGGTTGGAGGCGTTAGTAGTCACATTTGATTCGGAAAAAGCCTTTGATAGGGTTTCATGGGACTACTTGTTTTCTGTACTGGAACGTTATGGTTTTAAAGGGGAAATTGTAAACTGTATTTCTATGTTATACCGTAATCCAATTTCGGCAATTCTGGCGAATGGCCAGGTTTCAGCGGATTTCCGCCTTTGTCGTGGCACTCGCCAGGGGTGCCCGCTCTCTCCCCTCCTGTATATCCTGTCAATTGATCCCCTTTTACGGAAAATAGCGGGAGATTCCCTGATCAGAGGCTTTACTTCGGGCACCCAGAACTTTAATATCTCTGCTTTTGCAGATGATGTGTTAGTGTTCCTCACATCCCCCCAGCAAGACCTACCAAAAGTTTTACAGTATCAGAGGGACTTTGGGGAGTTTGCCGGACTGAAAATCAATACGGAAAAATCTGAAGCCATGGCCCTAGGTCCTAACATACGGAGGGAATGGGAGGGTGATTTTCCCTTACAATGGGTGGAAAAAGATATGAGATATCTTGGGATACGTCTTACAAGTGAGGTTCAACATTTACATAAGGCTAATATTGACCCCTTGTACCAACATATGAAAAATAAGCTGAAAGGCTGGGCGAGCTTACCTTTATCCCTTACAGGCAAGATTTTCCTTTTGAAAATGATAGAATTGCCGAAATGGATATATGTGTTACAACAACTTCCCCTGTGGCTCAGGACAGCAGAGGTGTTGAGAATCCATAGGTTAGTACGCCAATTTTTATGGGGGACCCATAAGGCGCGGCTCCCGCTGTCCATCTTAATGTTACCTAAAGAGCAGGGAGGCCTGGCGTGCCCGAACTGGAGGGACTACAACCTCACGTGTATTCTTCGCCATATATACGACTGGTTTAATGGTACTAGCACTTACACCCCACTGCAGTTCTTAGAGGAATGGATGTTCCCTTACAAGCCTCTGAATGTTTTGCAAGTCCAGGGGAAAGATGTACCCGCCCGCCTTAAACATAATTTGATAGTATACACGAGCAGGGGAGCTTGGAGATATCTTTGTCGGACAAAACTAAAGATGGCTAGTACGGTTACCCCTTACATGTCCTTTTTAGGTAATCCCCAGTTTCCTAGTGGAATGACCTCTCGGGTGTTTCAGGTATGGGCTAACCGGGGGCTGGCCAATATACAAGATTGTTTTGATGCTAAATCTTTAGTTATGAAAAGCTTTCAAGAGCTAAGAGTTCAGTATGGTCTGGTTTCCCAAGACTTTTTTGCCTATCTACAGATTAGGCATTATATATTTTCGCTACCCCAATTATTGGGAGACTTCTTCAAAGCTCTTGAACTGCAAGCCTTCTTTACCTCCCTGGGGCGGAGACCTAATTCCAGCGGGGCCTTTTCTAAAGTGTTGAAGGCGCTTGATAATAAGTCTGCCATTGCAGCGATTCAGGATAAATGGGGGAAAAAGGCAAACCTTGCTTTAAGTGCAGATGATATCCGAATCAGTCTTCAAGAATGTCACAGATTGACGGAGAATATCCTACTCAATGAAGTCAGATATAAAACATTGCACTGTATGTACATGTCACGAACACAGATGTATGCTGCCAAATTATGTGAGGATGCTAAATGTTTAAAGTGTGGTCTCTTAGAGGGCACTCTGTATCACCTTCTCTGGGAATGTGGGGAGATAGTACAATTCTGGAATGCGATCCTCTTGGAAGCAGGTAGAGTTTTGGGATATCCATTACCTTGTGATCCTAACTTTTGCCTTCTAGGATTACCGGTTAATGAATTGGTCGACGTGGATCCTGCGGATGAGGCCTTCGCAAAGAAAGCTATGTTGATCGGTTTACAGACTATAATGGCTAAGTGGATAGCAGTGGATAGGCCAGAAAAGGCCCAGTGGCAAACACGGATGGTGAACTTAATGCGTTTTGAATACATGTCGGCCAGTCATTCGACTACCAAACGGATGAGACTTTGGGAGGCGACTTGGTTGAGCTACAAGCGCAGGCTACCACAGAGTGTACAGGCATCCTTGCAGCTTCTATTGCGAATGGATTACCAAGAATCCACTAGAGAGCCCAGGAGGTCCTGATACCCCACAAGTTTCCTTGTACTTTCATGTACCGAATGCTGAATACTGAGTACCATCTTGAGGACTTTCAAAATAACACTTCCTAGTACTGACTGAATTAATACGGGGGGGAGGGGGGAGGGCGGGGGGGGGGGGAACCGGGGAGGGCGGGGAGTATCTTCAGTTTACTGTTACAGGATGTTTTGTACTGCTGGTTTGTATTTCAAAAATATTAAAATTTTCAATAAAGAAATTTAAAAAAAAAAAACTAATCGGAGAAAGTTCTTTTTCACTCAATGCACAATTCAACTCTGGAATTTGTTGCCAGAAGATGTGGTTAGTGCAATTAGTATAGCTGTGTTTAAAAAAGGATTGGATAAGTTCTTGGAGGAGAAGTCCATTACCTGCTATTAATTAAGTTGACTTAGATAATAACCACCACTATTACTAGCAACCGTAACATGGAATAGACTTAGCTTTTGGGTACTTGCCAGGTTCTTATGGCTTGTATTGGCCACTGTTGGAAACAGGATGCTGGGCTTGATGGACCCTTGGTCCAACCCAGTATGGCATGTTCTTATGTTCTTATGACTCAGAGGAGGGTAGGGCTGTTTTGAAGAGAATCTTCTAAAGAGAAAATCCTTAAAAAAGAGTCCACTGAATGAAACCCTGAAAAGAAGAAAGGAGAATCAGCTAGGTTCCCTTATGTAAGGTGCTCAAAATGTGACTTCACATGCACTGAACTCCTTGTTTTTTTCCTGCTTGGGACTGGAAAGGATTTATATGCACTGTTAACATTTTATTTCTATTAGAGCCAGAGCTGGATTGGGAATTTATCAGAAAACACCAAGTCTAAAAAGAATGTTGTGATCTTGTGCACCCTGCAGTGCCATAAGAGAACTCATAAATGCAGCTTAACAGAGTAGAACATTTCTGAAGCAGAGGTTTGGACTGTTTATTTCAAGCCCTGTTAACATTTGTCAAGCGTCTGCCCTTCCTGCATCATTTATCATTCTAACATTTGCACCATTACCACAATTTTATTTTATTTTTATCTTTAAGAACTCTGGAAGCTCTTTTTGTTTCAGTCAGCCTTTGAAATATTAATAGTTCTTAGTCACTAGGCATGTCTTTGTTTGCACACCAGCTCAGTATTTAAAAAAAAATGCAGTATTTTAAGGCATGCAGTTCTGTGCTTTGTCAAAAGTTGCTACTATATGAGTGGTTGACTCCCCAAATCCCCTATGTTTTAATAAACAAAATATGGGCAAAAGCAGAGCTAACCCTGCTGTGCACTTCCTTTCTTTTTTTATCATTGGGATTTATATTATGCAGAGTATTGTAATCTTGTCATAAATAAAACCACAAAATGTGATTCATACTGGAGGACAATAAGTCATTGGCATCGATGTGCTGCCACATGGTCTTACCCTGGAGCTGCTGCAAAATTCTTAGTTCCTCACATCAGGCCAAGATTTTGCAGCATGGCAGTCTTTTTCTTTCTCCATCTCTGATATTTTGGTGCACTCATGTATCAAATTAGCTGCCAATTCTTTTTTGTACTATTTCAGCATGCCTAAAAGCAAGCCAGTCCTGTCTGAATAGCTGACCTTCTGGACTGCAGTGATGCCATACAAATATTCTCAGCTTGGCTCAGCATTTGGCTATGTTGCTAACTGATTGCCTTGGCTCAATTCTCATTAAAAATAGATTATGAGCATTATCAGAAGAAGCACTGAAATGTTATCACTCCATTATGATTCTATATAGTGAACTATGGGCCAATTGTACTAAAGAGTTTTTCTAATTTTGTATCTATGAGAAATATGCTTCTTAAATCTGGCCTTATGGGTCAGATTAAAGAATTAGGCAACAAATATAATTCAAAAAAAAAAAAAAAAAAAGGTTGTGAGTTAGTTTCTTGTAGAATATTGAAATAACACATCTTTTGCCCAAGGATTTAATTTTCTACAACTTCTGGAAGGAAACAATTCCCATACAAAAAATTATGCAAGTAAAATCTTGTGTAAACCATACTATAAGACTTAGCCCAAAGAGCTAAATGTAAAAATTAAGCAAATGCACTAACAGTTAGAGACAAGATACTGAGTTATACTGACCCACACTCTGAATCAGTGTGGCAGTTCTTAGATAAGTGTCTTTTAGCCATCTATTTTATTTTGCATTATTTTAATTGCAGTAGTTCTACGGTATACGGTTCGGTCTACAGCCTCTGAATGTTTCTGGCCCATGGGAATACCTAACTCCTTTGTTGAAGCTAGGACTGTACAGCTGGAAAATATTTATTTTCATTTTCATTAATTGATTAGGGGTCTTTTTTTGGTTTGTTTTCATTTTAGTGCACATTAAATTGCTTTAGTGAGCACAAATTCAATTTAGTGTGCACTAAAAATGAAAAAACAAAAAGAAATGCACATCCCTAGTTGAAGCTCATTTTCTCTTCTTACATAATTTGAGTACTGAGTCTTGCATATACACTAGTGAATATGAAGTGGATGGGCAAAAATTTGGTTCTGAAGGTATATGATTACCTTGCCTATGTTACGCCAGTCGGTCGCAGATGACTGCGACCTCTGTTGCTCACCTCTTTCTTTGCAGCATTGACTCCATGGGGAAGACTTACTGCCTCCGCCAGCTATTGCTGGCCTTCCTACCGTTCCCGGGCCTCCCTGGATGTCGCGGATGCTGCCGACCGCCATCTTGCCCTTGGAATCTCCTAAGCACGTGCGCGCATGGGCCAGTCTTAAGCACATCATGGTGGGAACCTCGTGGGCATCCCCTCTGGATGACATCAGCCAAGATATTTACCAAATTGGACCTCAGAGGAGCATATAATTTGGTCAGGATACGCTGGGGCGACAAATGGAAAACCGCATTTAACACCCACGACAGCCATTTTGAACATTTGGTAATGCCGTTTGGCCTCTGCGATGCCCTGGCAGTATTTCAAAATATGATGAACAAAATCTTCAGAGACATGCTCTACAGTTGTGTCATGGTTTATATTGATGATATCATCGTATTTTCACAAGACCTTCAGAGCCACTACTTGGACGTCGCCAACATTCTACAATGCTTAAGGGATAACCAGTTATATGATAAACTGGAGAAATGATCCTTTCACCAGGAATCTGTCCCTTTTCTGGGCTATATGGTCTCAAACCACCAAAAAGAGCACCATTTCGGTCCTGTATGTCAAATAATAATAAAACAAAAGGAAACCGCCTATGAAGTATTTAAATTCAGCTCTACCATCAAAAACTAAAGGGGTGTAGTTTCATCCATGTGGAAAGAAAAGGTCTGTTTAAAGATACCGCATCAGCAAGCCTGATGACGTGTTCTTACCCAGAGAAGAACTATCCAGTCTATCAATCATTTGTGGCCTTGACCAGCAAAAAGCTTGATATGGTTCATCTCTGGGTAAGAACACGTCATCAGGCTTGCTGATGCGGCATCTTTAAACAGACCTTTTCTTTCCACACAGGTAAAACTACACCCCTTTAGTTTTTGATGGTAAGACTGAATTTAAATTCTTTATAGGCGGTTTCCTTTTATTACTTTATGGTCTCAAGCCAGGGGTTCCAGATGGATCCACAAAAGACTGAGTATTCGGGATTGGCCTCAACCAATGGGTCTTAAGGTGCTTCAAAGATTCCTTGATTTTCCTAACTATTATAGATCATTCATTCACCATTATTCAACACTTACCACCCCACTCACATCTATGACTCGAAAGGAGGCCAATCCCTCCCAGTGGTCATTTGAAGCCATGACCGCCTTCAAAGAACTCAAGGAGGTGTTCCTATGAGAACCATTCTTATGTCACCCAGATCCCCAATGACCCTTCATCGTCGAAGTGGACGCTTCAGACGTCGGTGTTGGTGCAGTTCTCAGCAAGCATTCAGCCAATCACACCTTGCACCCATGCTCGTTCTTCTCCCGACGCTTCTCTCCAGCGGAGCGTAATTACAGAATCAGGGAAAAAGAATTACTGGCAATTAAACAGGCCTTTGAGGAGTTGTATCCCTGGCTCGAGGAAGCACAGCACCAAATCATGGTATACACTGATCACAGGAACCTCGAGAACTTACACCATGCTCAATGCCTTAATCACAGGCAGGCCCGCTGGTCTCTCTTTTTTACCCGGTTCAATTTCCTCTTGCGATTCCAGCCAGCCAATAGGAACACCTGAGTCGATGCACTCTCACATTCTTTCACCATGGAAGATGTTCCAGATGTTCCACGGTACATCATCGATCCAATGAGAGTTCTCCTCTCCACCATACACACAGTGCCATCTGGGAAGATGGTGGTTCCCCGACCACTCAGAAGGAAAATCCTCCATTGGGTGCATGATTCCTTGCTTGCAGGCCACCCCAGACAAGATAGAACTCTGACCACGCTGCAGAGATTCTACTGGTGGCCAACCATCAGAAAAGACACTCAAGCATATATAGAATCATGCCCAACTTGCGCCCGGCAGAAGCTGCTGACAGGCCACCCTTGGGGGCTCCTTCAACCTCTTCCTGCACCTAGTGAGCCATGGACACATTTAGCCATGGATTTCATTGTGGATTTACCCCCATTCAGTAGCAACAACACCATTTGGGTCACCGTGGACTGCTTTTCGAAGATGGCTCACTTTGTGGCATTACCCAGTCTACCTTTGGCCATGGAATTAGCAAAATTATTCATTCGCCATGTCTTTTGCCTCCACGGACTCCTGAGGGGTTCAATTTATGGTGGAATTCTGGAGGTCATTATGCAAAAAATTTGACATATCCTTGGACCTCACATCAGTCTACCATCTGCAGGCCAATGGACAGACTGAGAGGACGAACCATACCCTAAAGAAGTTTCTCCAGACATATGTGAAATCTTGGCAGAATGACTGGTCCGACTTACTACCCTGGGCCGTTTGCCTTAAACTCTCACCAGTCCACTTCTACTGAATCTTCGCCCTTCCAAATAGTATACGGACACCAGTCTCTGCCTCTTCTTCCAGTACCCCTGTCTGTGTCATCTCTGGCAGCACAGGCTTCTCCACAACAGCTACACCAACTTTGGGAACACACCAAACAACCTCTACAGCAAGCTGGTCAGAAGGCTAAGAGGTTCTAAGATGCTCGTCATCGAGCAGTTCCTCAGTTGAATCCCAGAGACAAAGTGTGGCTCACCACCCACTTTATTCATTTGAAACTGCCCTCTGCTCGTTTTGCTTCCACATACATTGGGCTTTTCCCCTTACTCCACCGGCTGGGCCCGGTCTCTTATAGCCTTCATCTACCCACATCACTCAAGATCCATAACATCTTCCACATGTCGCTTTTAAAACCGCTCATCCTGTCTGAATTTTCGAAGAAACCGCCTGAATCCCAACCTCTGGCCGCTGAAGAGGATATAACATATCAGGTTGAGGACATCTTGGTCGTAAGGAAGCGTGGAAAGCATTGGGAATACCTGATCTCATGAAAAGGATTTGGCCCCGAAGAAAACAGCTGGGAGCCTGCAGTCAATATCCTCGATAAAGAGCTGATCAAACAATTCCATACTTCTCACCAAAGAAAACCAAAACCCCCAGGGAGGGGCCCTAAGAAGGGGGGTACTGTTATATCTGTCGGTCACACACGGCTGCGACCTCTGTTGCTCACCTCCTTCTTTGCAGCTTTAACTCCATGGGGAAGGCTTGCGGCCTCCACCATCTATAGCCGACCTTCCTACCATTCCCAGGCTCCCTGGATGCTGCGGATGCTGCCAACTGCCATTTTGCCCTCGGAATCCTCTAGGCGCGTGCACATGGGCCAGTCTTAAAGCACATCATGGCGGCACCTCGGGGGCATCACCTCTGGATGATGTCAGCCTTCCAGGATACTTAAGCCGGCTGGCCCTGCCTACCTACGACTTGGCAATGAGTTCCCTCATTGCTGAATCCCCTTTGCTCACTACGGACTTCCCGTTCCTCTTCCTGCTACATTGGCGTGAGATGCTCTGAGTACCTGCTCCTTGGGGGCCCTTCCTCATCTCTGGCTATCTGCTTCTTGGAGGGCCTTCTGCCTTGGACTACTGCTCACCCCAATCCCTGGGCTTCTTCTTCTGGAACCTTCACTACTGTGAGTACCTCTGTCCTACAGACCTCTACCATACCATCTCTAGTGTGGAACCCTCATTGGTGTACCCCGCACTGTGGACCACTACCATACCATCTATAGTGAGTAATCCTCATAAGTATACCCCCGGCTGCAGACCACTACCGTGTTATTTCCAAGTGAGGAACCCTCATCAGTGTACCCCGCGCTGCGGACCACTACCATGTCATCCCTCCTGAGGACCCCTCACTGGTATACCCTGCTCCATGGATCATCTACCATATCATCTCTTCTAGGATCCTCATCGGTATACCCCACTCTGTGGATCATTGCCGTATCTTCACTATAGAGGTATTCCTCTTGGGTATACCCCACCACACAGACTCTGTGTCTTTCTCCTGCACCCCCAGCTTCACGGGCAGTGCCTCTCTATCTCTCTCAAATAAAGACTCTATTCCACAGCTGTGTCTGACATCTGCTGAGACCTCATCTCCCAACGGTGAGGCTCACAGGGCTCCTTCCTGTGGGCGGTACCATCTCTCACCTCAGCCCATGGCCCACATACCTACAAATCCTAACAGCCTGAACATCATAGGGCAGATTTTTAAAGCCCTGTGTGCATAAATTCCTTATGCGCGTGGCCAGGACTTAAGTGCACCGGGTGAATCCTCCAAGAGGCAGTTATTTTTTAAATCGTCAAAAATCGTTAGAGTCGCGATACAATAGAAATTCCCCCGATTTATCGTGAAAAATCGTAAATCGGGGGAGGGGGAGGAGGGAGGGGGTGGGTGGGAAAACTGGCACACCAAAACAACCCCTAAACCCACCCCGACCCTTTAAAACAAATCCCCCACCCTCCCGAACCCCTCAAAAATGTTTTAAATTACCTGGTGGTCCAGTGGGAGGGTCCCGGCGCGATCTCCCGCTCTCGGGCCATCGGCGCCATTTTGGTTGCCACTAATATAAATGGCGCCGATGGCCCGATAAAAAAGAAACCCACCCGACCCTTTAAAATGACCCCCCCCCCCCCAAAACCTTTTAAAATTACCTGGTGGTCCAGCGAGAGCGCAGGGAGCGATCTCCCCATCTCAAGCCATCGGCTGCGTTAATAAAAATGGCACCAATGGCCCTTTGCCCTTAACATGTGACAGGGCAAAGGTAGCGCCGGTGCCATTTTGAATATTGGCAATACGGCCTGAGGGCAGGAGATCGCTCCCGGACCCCCGCTGAACCCCCAGGACTTTTGGCCAGCTTGGGGGGCCTCCTGACCCCCACAAGACTTGCCAAAAGTCCACCGGGGGTCCGGGAGTGACCTCCTGCACTCGGGCTGTATTGCCAGTATTCAAAATGGCGCCGGCACTACCTTTGCCCTCACTATGTCACAGGGGCCGGGTCTTGTGGGGGTCAGGAGGCCCCCCAAAGCTGGCCAAAAGTCCCTGGGGGTCCAGCGGGGGTCCGGGAGCGATCTCCTGCACTCAGGCCGTATTGCCAATATTGAAAATGGCGCCGGCGCTACCTTTGCCCTGTCACATGGTAAGGGCAAAGGGCCATCAGCGCAATTTTTATTAACGCAGCCGATGGCTTGAGAGGGGGAGATCACTCCCCGCGCTCCTGCTGGACCACCAGGTAATTTTAAAACCTTTTTTGGGGGTTCGGGAGGGTGGGGAAGGGTTTTTTGATTGTCGGATCGGTCGCAGCCGATAATCAGAACTCAAATCGGGCTGGGCGATAAAAATTTTAAGATTTGGATCGGAACCGGAACCGATCAGATTCCAGTTCCGATTCACATCTCTATTATTGGGTGAGAAAGCCGGCAGTGATAACACCGTGACCATGGTGGTGTGATTGCTGCCGACTTTCGCAGGCCTGCCCCCCCCCCCCCACCCCCATCACCGCAGGATTCACAAACCACTGCAATCTTAGAAAATCCAGCCCTTAATGACAAAGCAGAAGAGAATAGACTTATGGGTCGAGGATCCATAACAACATTTCCTAACATTTTCCTACTTAGAGTTATGCTATTTTTATTTTTTTTTAATGGTGCACGTTTATAATCAGTAAATTTTTTGTCCCTTTGTTTATCATCTATTGATTATGATAACCTTCAACAGAGCAATGTCATAAAGCTTTACAAAGTTGCAATGAGATCAAAGCTTTATCAAATTAAGTTGGAATTTGGTTATTGCAAGTTTCATTTTGTCTGTTATTCTTAGGGACCTTCATTCTCCCTTTTTGTTTTATTTTTCTCTGGAATTTATACATATTTATTACAACAAGAACAAAACCAGGAGAAATCAATGGAAATAAAAGACTCATCAATTCTACGAGTACATATTATTTTTATTTGAGGTGCAAATTTAAGAATCTGGCTTTGGTTTTTAAAACTTTGAAAGAAGTTGGGTCACAACAACTAAAGAATTGTCTCATTTGGTATAAGCCCAGTAGAAGATTAAGGTCCTTGAAAGGTAACTTTTTAAGGGTTCAAGATTTAAAGTGTTTCAACACTCTCGCTTGAAGGCAGGTTTATTCTCTGGAACAATTCCCCATTTTTGGAACAACTTACCACTGAGCCTGCAATGGAGAAATCAGAATAAATCCCAGTATGCAAAGGGGTAAAACCAGGCCTATTTTAGTTGGCCACAGTCCAATGCCACCTGTGGTGGTACCAGAGCAGTATGTACAAGCTTGGATCCCTTAAAGGAGAACCAAGAAAAATGGCCAATCTAATCTAAAATTCAACATAAACCAATTAATGTACCTATAACTCAAAAATGATATACAGTGCACTGGGGTAAATCAAATGTTGAAGTGTAAGACATAATCTAGAGGCACATTATGTAGTGCCCACTGGCTGGCAAAGGTGTCAACTGAGCCAGTAGATACAGTAAAATAGTGCTCTGGTCAAAGGCAGGAGTGCACCAGTGCCCAGAAAAGAACCTCACAGTCCATGGGAACCTCTCCATCCAGTTGTTGCCTCCTGGTCTTGTGGTTGGCCATTTTTGCAACAGGAAGAGGTTGATGAGGAGGTCTCTTGCTCTATGAGCTGGAGTCCAGGACATGGTGCATCCAAAGATAAATGTGGGGAGAGAAATGAAGCCAGAACTGCAGAAGAAGGATTTTGAGGAAAACAAAAAGGGACTGCAGTCTGGAACAAAAAGAAGTAAATGTGAAAGATGGACCTTGATATCCCATAAAAGGGACAGGATGGTGAGAAGGCCATGAAACGGGCTAAAAACTCACTCATGCTGAGGGCACCTTGCAAAATTCTCCAGCTCAGATCTCCTGTGAGCCTTGGAATATGCTGGGAATAGAAATATACCCACTGGGGCCTCTTGCCCTCAGATGATAGAAGAACATCCCACCAGATGGTATCTGGGGGGAGATGAAGGCAAGGAAATGCGTGTGCAGCAAAAGCGAGTAGATATTGCACCTCAGCATGGTACAGAAATGTGCTGGAATGAAATCAGCAACTTGGATGGGTTGTCTAAGTGGGGAGGCTGAGGGGGTTCACAAGGCATGCAACTGATAAACAGATATGGATGCATGGGGCTCTGAGTCTGGTGGGGATGTCGTGTCTGCAGAACACCCTTGAAGAAGGTGTACTGATCAGGTGTTATGGTGTTCTTGATCTCCTGGAGCAGATGATGGGTGACACGAGTGGTTGTAAGACCCATGAGATGGGCTAGGGTCTCTGGTGTCACCCACTTGCATTTATCATAGTCCAGAAGATCACCTACCATTGTGATACTGGACAGCATTAACTGATGGCAAATCATGGGGGACTCGAGCATGATCACTCCCAGGCATGGGTTGAAGAGTAGAGGCTTGGCTAGAAACTCCACACTCATGGCCACCAGGGCTTTTCTGGTCACAGAGATCAAATTCTGGGTTTTAATCAGATCTTGATAAAAGACTGAGAGCCTCGAGAAGTTTCTGCTGTAACCACTCAGATGAGTACAAAAAGCTGCCAGTCATATTGTAGGTGGAGATAGTAAGAGGCCAGCATGCACCACTGCGGAGGTGGGTCTGCGTAAAGGAGCCTCTATAGGGTCTGGAGGCAGAAAGTTTGGACATGGCTTTGGATATTTACCAGAATTTGCCCACCATCTTCGAGTAAGAGGCTCAGAACACCAAGAGAGACCCAGTGCCTCCAGGCTCAGAAGAAATCTAGCAACCTTCTCTGAGTCCGGGCCAAAAATTCAGGGGTCAGACTGAGGGCAATCAACCAATGCCAGAACATGCTTGCCACTAGCTGGTTGATCACCAAGGCCCTTCCCCTGAGAGATATCAACTTGAGAATACATGACCCCAGGTGAGCACCTAGTTTGTCTTCCAGCTTGCGCCAGTTGACAGGGGCCGTTGTCTCTGCAGTCAATAGGTGGCCTCCTAGGTATTGCAACATCTCTCTGCTCCAAGCTAGATGATGAAAAGCTTTAGGGTGCATATCCACTTGTATTCCCACTAAAAGCCTGGAACATTTGGTCCAGTTGATCCTTGCTGAGGATGCAGCAGAGTACTCGTGCTGACACTCCTGCATCTTCACTAGATCAACTGGGTCTCAGGTGAGAAGTATGTCATTGACATATGAGAGATACATCACCCACCTCTCAGCTTTCTACAGCACCAGCCCTGTGAGCCTCCTGCATAGGAGGTGCAGGGAAGGCTCAAAGACCTGAGAAAGGGCACCCTTGACATATTCCTTGCCTGGATGCTAGAAGTGCTGTTAGAGACCAATTGAACTTCATAAATCACTCTGCAGAGCTGTACAAGAATTGGAGAAGACCTACATAGTGTGGGCCAAAAGGTATCCACTAGGTATCCATGAGCCACCCTGTCAAATTACTTCTCTTGGTCTAGAGCGAGAAGGGCGATTGGCAGACCAGTCCTCTGAGTGAAATGGATCAGATCCCAGACCAAATAGATGTTATCAAATATGGTCTGGCCCGGGATCATGTATGATTGGTCGGGGTGAATCATGTCAGCTGCAGTGAGATGGCTTTGGCTATGATTTTATAGTCTGTACTGAGCAGCAAGACTGGGAGCCAGTTCTTCATGTCATGTAGGTCTCCCTTCTTCGGTATCAGTGTTAACACCATGCGTTGGCATGACAGCAGTAACTGCCCAGTCTTGAGGGCTTCATTTAGGACTCTCAAGAGGTCAGGCCCTAGCTCACTCCAGAAGTGATGATAGAACTCCACGATCAGCCTGTCAATGCCTGGGGACTTATTGTAGGGCATCAGACCCAGAGCTTCAGAGAGTTCAGCAAGACAAAGAGGTACATCCAAGTCATTCCCTGTCATCCTGGCTGACCATGGGAAGTCCCTCCCATAAAACCCTGCAGGCATCCAGGTTGGTGGATCCAGAGAGAAGAGTGTTGAGTAGAATTCTCTAGCTCTGGATTGAATACTCTCCAGATGATTAAGCAGAGACCCGTTTGCAGACATAAATGTGCATGCACTGCCTCTATTGTATTCAAAATGATCTCATGCATGTTCATTGTGGATATCCTGAAAATCTGGCTTGTCTGTGGTTCTTGAAGACCAGAGTTGGCTATCCCTGACAGAGAATAACAGTCTTAGCCTTTGAATTGTCTTGAATCCATCTCAGAATATATTTGATAAATTATTGAGTAAAAAAACAATGCCTTCTCACTGCTCTAGGGAGACAGGCTGGTGAGACTGGGCTGAATGCCTCTCTAAGCTCCTAACACAATATAAATAATCCTCTCACACAGGACAAATCTTCCCAGCATACCTAGCAGCTCACCCAATTAGATTAAAGACTACACATTTGTTAGGAAACAGAGTAAATGTTGTTCAGTAGTCAGCAGGTAACAATATAACACAGGTAGCAGTATAACACAAACAAGCCTAAGCATGCAGTCTGATAAAACAGAACCATATGACATGACAGTCTATCTCTTCTTGGGATATTTAAATACACTTTTTGAACTTGTTGAGCACCAGTACCTAAAACAGTGTTTCCCAGCCCTCTCCTGGAGCACATCTATCCTGTTGGGTTTTCAGGATTGCTACAATGAATATGCATGAGATAGATTTGCATACACTGGGTATCCAATATATGCAATTTTATTTCATGCATATTCATTATGGATAACCTGAAAACACAACTGGTTGGGTGTGCCTCCAAGAGAGGGTTGGGAAACACTGGTCTAGAAGGATATTTCTTTAAGTATGTGATGGTGGCACATTCCCACAGATGGAGGTTACATGCTGAGTCCCAAACTCACTGTAGAGCACTATGCAGTACACCAGCATTTCTCAACCCGGACCTCAAGGACCAACCAGTCAGTTTGGGTTTTCAGGACATTTGCAAGGGATATGCACGAAGGCATGCAAATATTCAGTATGGATATCCTGAAACCATGTCAGATGTATTTCACGGATTGCTTTAAGAAATATTATGGGGTTGATTTTAAGACCCACATGCGTGTGTCCATGTGCGCATGGTTCCCGGTGCACGCACATGGACGCGGCTATTTTATAACATGTGCAATTCAGCATGCACATGATATAAAATACGATGTCTGTGTGCATATGTGCGAGTGGATGGCCTCCTCCGCACGCAGGGGGGGAATTTTAAAAGGCCATTTCCCTCCCAGTCCGATCCAATTAAGGAAAGTACCCATCCCCCGACCTAACCTTCCAACCCTTTCCCTTCTCCTCCCTGACCCCTAACCCCTTTCTAGCTACTTTCTTTTTGTTTTTTGTTCCATTACTTACTGCTCCTCGGGAGCAGGAGTAATCTTTGTGCGCCAGCTGCCAGCTCATGCTCCCCCAGGACAGCAGTGAATGGCGCTGTCCTGGCCTGCCACCCACCCATCCCCAGCCAGATCACGCCCCTAGATAGCCCCTTTTCAATGGCCCAGCACTTAGGCACATAATGGGGGTTACGCGCATGGCCGGGCTCTTCTGAAAATGTGCGCAGTGCCCGACCAAGTGCATAACTCGGTAATTCACGCACACAGGGCTTTTAAAATTTACTTGTATGCTAAACAACCGAGCAGAGGGGAAGAAGGAGTAGGTGAATGTGGAAGCCAGCCTGCTATGAAATGAATAACAAGAGCATCACATTTTGCAGTGCCCTTGTCCCCACTAAGCAGGATGGACCCTCTATGCCTTATTTAGCTGTGGATGTATATACATTTTAAACTATTTTTGATTTGTTCATTTTTATTTTTAGATCTTGCAGTATCCAGGCCAGAAAACCATAAGCATGACAAATGTAAAGCTAGAACAAATGGTAGAAATGAGGGACATAGAAAAGAGAATATGCAGTGGTATTCAGCTGAAGAAAAAAAAAGCTTTTTATTGACTTCAAAAGCTTTAAAATTCAAGTTGAAGTCTCTCTGCTGACCAGTCCAGGGCTATTGGCCATTGGCCATTTGAACAATGTTTTTGTGCACTTGCTTGTCCATCAGGGGTTTTCTTTGGCTGCATGTCAATGTTTTTGCTTCTCCTTTTGTTTCTCTCAGGTCCATTATTGGTTTGCTGTACTTAAGTCACCCTCTATAAATCCCTGGACTACCAACAGCATTGTAAGTAACTTTGATATGCAAGCTGAGACTTGGATGTCTTGATAACTTCTGTCTTACAGCTGGTGTCTCTTCAACAGCAAAATACCAGGGTCTTTGAAATGCTTTCAATGTTTTATTTTTCTAGCTGAGACTTGGCAATGATGGTAATTGCTGATGAGTTTTTGGAGTGCTCTGTTGGTAGTTTTCTAACAATACGGTCTTCCTGCAATTTGGATTCAAAGTGTGATGAAATTAAATGTACCTTTTGTGAAATTATTTGTAAAGCTGGAAGTTTGCACTAACCTGAATGCTGTATCCTCTTCCTGTTTTTCAAAAAATGGGCAAGAATTACCTAACTATATTCAGAGCCACCAATTTCCTGCAGCAGATTTTTCAAAGTTCACATTTGTTATTAAACTATATTTATGTGCCTAGGTTTGTCAATACGCACATTAGACCTGTGAGTAGAGCAGCAAAAACTGGGGGCAGCAAGCTGGTTCAAGATTTTCTGCTTTCCAACTCTACTCACTCAGCAGAAAACATTCCTCTGCCTCTTGATCCAGCCCCTCCCCTCCTGGGAAGTATGCAAGGAACAGGAGAAGAGGGCTGAGTCTGGAGTAGATATAGCAATGCAAAAAAGGATTTTAGAGAGGACAAAGCAAAGGTGGATCATTTTAGTGACACTGGGCTGGGCTGAATGGGGGATAACTTTAGAGCGAGGAGAGTAGCTGGGGGGGGGTGAGACGGGCTCAGCTCTCCCTTCATCTTAGATTCTATCTCCCAAATCCCCAGAACCTACCTTCAACCCCTCTTGTTCTTTTCACAGTCTTTGAACCTTCCTTCCTTTCCCTCCTTTTCCTCCATGCCAATTTTTTAAATTACTCCCCACACTCTAACTTCCTTGACTTCCCCATCTTCTATCCGCCCCCATCCTCAGTCCTCTCTCCAGCTCCCTTGCCTGCCTCCGGCCTCCTTTTCTTTTCACACTCTCCCCCCCCCCCCCCCACACACACACACACACACACATTTTCTGCCTTCTCACCTTCTCCTCACCTCATTCCTAGTCCTATTTCCCACTTCGCCCCATCCCTGGTCCTCTCCAACTCTTCTTCTCTTCCCATCCCAGAGATTACCTTCCTATACTGATACTTGAGATTCCTTTCCTCACTCCTTAGTAAGAAAATAAATTATACAGACACAATCAAGCTTGGAAAACTACTTTACTTTTATAATGTAAAATAAAAGATGAAAATGTTTGTCAATATGCTTCTTAATTTTCATAATTTTGCCACAGAATCTACACTTGAGCTGCTGCAGAAAACTGTTCCTTAGTCATTCTGTTTCCTGTTGTCTGGCCTTATGGTGGGGAGGGTGACAGTACCAACAGTGCCTGTGGGTGGCAAAATCCTAAATCTGCTACTGAATATTTAAAATGTATACACATTTTTCCAGTTACAAAAATCAACTATTTATCAAGTTTCAAACTTTTAACCTAGGATTGTCACTTTGATTGAATACAGTGCAACCATCCTTGTGATATTTTCTTGAGAAAATTCTTGTTCTTTTTCTGAGAGCTTATATATGCTGAAAATGCCCTCAGCATCCACAGTTTGCAATGCTGTTAATTAATTACACACAAAGATATGTGCGTATATATTGGACACGTGGCAACAGACACAAAAATGGGTTGAATTAGCACACATTTGAAACTTCTCAGCAGCAGAGCCAGTCATCAAGACTTTTATGAACTGAAATTAAAGCCCTCTCTGCCAGCTGTGGAACAGCAGCAATTGCAAACTTCCAAAACACATTTGGTTCTTTGTAGCTGGTGAATGATTTGACCACATATTCAGGTGGCAAGAATCTTTCATAAAGATGGAACTCTTCTAAAAGGGACATCACTCCGAAAAGGAATTATATCAAAATCATCTTTGGTCTGATATAAGAGACCTTTGAAGGATCAAGCATTCTGACTGCTTTGTCAGTCCACTCCAACTTCCCCCTACCCCTCCTGTTTTCTTCAAGACAAGAGGAGGGGGAAACAGAAGGAGAGGATCTGAATTAGGTGACAGAGTGCTGCTTCTGTTCTGTTTGCTCCAGCCTTAGCCTCATTCCTTCTCTTCCTGTTCCCAGCAGGCTGCTTGTGAGGGGAGTGTGAGGTCCTGATAGGACATTTTTGCTTCCTGCCAGCAAAGGCCTCTGCAGGTTTTGGTGACTAGCTGGTCAGTCCTCTTAGCTCCTTGGCCCACACTTTCTACTAACAGCTATTTAGATTCCTGTTTGGACATAATTTCCAGGCTTCCAGGGCTTCATTCTCGTTTTCCAGCCCCCTCATTGGAGTTCTGCTTCTACATTTCATCTCCCAATTTAGTCCTCACTTTTCCAGATCTGCTATTTTGTCTCAGCTGGTCTTGTTTCCACTCTTCACTTGTGCTTTATATTGTGTTCCTGTTTAGTCATGGTTTGGGTCTATTATCTAAGCTTTGCTAGTTACCAGCACCTGGGAGATCCACCTGAGAGGAAGGTGAGCATCGCAGGAAGAAGATGCCCTACCGCCATTCCAGTTGGAGCCTGATGGACTCACCTTGCCAGTGGACTGGCCACTCCAGTTACAGAGTCATACTCTTTGGTAGACTACAATGGCTACTCTGGTCACAGAGTCATACTCTTTGTCAGACTACATTATAACAGGGAGAGGCTGAAGCAGGAAGCAGAGAAAGAATTAAGGTTGAAGTACTCCTGGGGGAATTCTGTGCAAAAAAAAATTAAAATTCTGTACACAAAACTTTAAATTTTGCAAAATTCTGCAAACTTTATATTGGTCAAAATAACACAATTTACATGACAGTCGTTAAGTAATTACATTTTAAATTAATACAGAAAAAAAGTTATTTCTTAGAGGTGCAGAATTTTAAATATTTTGAGCAGAATTTCCCTAGAAATTCATTGTAATAGTGTCCCTTCCACTCGCTCTCCCTACTCTCACGGCCACTTTGCCCTCTCAGGCCCCAACTCCTCCACCTGCCAGTATCTCTCCCCTCTACCTCTAGGCTCAACCCCTTCTACTCTATCGCTAGTCCCAGAGTTTGACCCTGTTCTCAGTACTGCCCATCACACAGGCTCCCTCTGTCCCTCCCTCTCTCACACACATGCTCCCTCTCTCTAGTACACATATACACACCATAATACAGGCTCCCTCACTCTCTCGCACACCCACATCCCCTCATACAGGGTCCCTCTCTCTTGCATACACACCCACACAAGCTCCCTTTCTCTCTCACACATACATCCTCACACAGGCTACCTATGTCTCTCTCTTATGCACCCATTCACACAGGCTCTCTCTCACACATACACATCTCTTCACACAGGCTAGCACCCTCACATACACATGATCCCTTTTTCATACACACAAGCTCCCAATCTTTCTTACACATACACACTCCTTCACAATCTCCTCATATAGGTTTATTCTCTCTAGCACCCACTCTCAAGCATCCTCTCCGCTCCTTCACCTCCCATGCTCTCCTGCTCAACCCCCGCTCTCTCACAACCCTGTGCTCTCTCTTTCCATCCCCTCCCCTCTCTCACACCCGTCTCCCTGCTCTCATGCTCCCCTCCCCCACACCCCCTCCCCTCTCCATTCTCACAGCCCCTCCCCTCCCCCACAACCACTCCCCCTCCCCCACACCCCCTTTCCTTTCTCACACCCCTCCCCTCCTCTCTCTCTCTCTCACACACACACACACATTCACTCTCACTGGGGCTTTCATCTTTTCCGTAAGCAGAATGTGCCACGGCACATGGGGATTTTCATCTTCGCTGCAAATGGCACGGCGGAGCCTTCATCTTCACATGCTCCGTTCGTGGCATGCCGAGGTCTCCTCTGACGTATTCAGCACATTTCTGGCAATTCTGCACAGAAAATGGCAATTCTGTGCAGGGGTGGGGGGATTCTGTGCAAATTCTGCACTCCGCAGTTGCACAGAATTCCCTCAGGTCTAGGCTGAAGATAGGCACAGTGGAGGTGGGAGATTTGTTGATTGTGTGACAGGTATAACTTAGACAGCAACAGACTAATTATGCAGTTTCTGGAAAGCTATAGAATTACATTTGCAGGTGATAATCCTAGCATGGATTTTAACCCATTTTTTAGCACATGTTTTTTCCATGCAAAAAAAAAAATTGTTAAATACCAGAGTTAAATTTGTATGCAAAAATGCATTCTAAAATGTGTTAAAACAAGTGCTAAGGTCAGAATGCCTTATTGCATTGGCTACAGACTGTCTTCTTCTGGCTTTTTTCTCTTCAAGCACATAAGCTGAGATCAAAAAAAGCGAGTTACAATGGATTTATGGTTCCAACATATCAAACCTTTATTTACTCTTCTGTAGTACCAGCAGTAAAAATGACAATGGAATGAGTCACAGGTTCCATTGTTATTTTTACTGCTGGTGCCAACACATATCTTGACAGCCTTATATACAAACTGATTCTAAATCTTGATAGCAGCAAAAACCATTAGAGCCCCTCAGTTTTAAGACTACACAAGGAAAAAACACTTCCAACTTTGACCACTTGATAAAACCAGATAGTACTCAGCAGTTGCCAGGAGTCCATCTGCATAGAATACTTACTGGCAGAAAATTCTTCTTTTCGATCAGGCCTTAGGTGCCACTACCGAAGGGTGCCATAGCACCACTATGTACCAGTAAAAGTAGTGTGGCTGGTGGGGTCTCAGTAAGAGAAAAAGCTGGGTGTTCCCACTGAAATCTACAGCATGCTTGATGGGGCCTTAGTAAGTGGAAAAGCAATGCAGCCCCGCAGCCATGCTGCTAATTATGGCAGGGTCATATTGCTTTTCAACTTACTAAGACCCTGACAACCAAGCAGTCAATTTTGGTGGGATTTCACTGCTTTGGAGGAGGAGGAAGAGTAATAGCATGCATTGCACTGCCAGAAGGCATCCAAGACCAGAGTTTGGTCATCCCTGTGGTGGGAAGTTGTTCCCTTGGCAGTGGGGATTGAGGAAAGAGACTGCTGCTACCTGCTTGTTCAAGAGGATAGTGGAAAAAGAGCATGTGTGCATCTGTGTGTGGGAGAGAAACATAGAAACAAAGAAATGATGACAGAAATAAAAGAAATAGTCCATCCAGTCTGCCCAGCAAGCATATAGTAGTATCAGCCACGCA
This sequence comes from Rhinatrema bivittatum, assembly GCF_901001135.1. Lineage (NCBI taxonomy): Eukaryota > Metazoa > Chordata > Amphibia > Gymnophiona > Rhinatrematidae > Rhinatrema > Rhinatrema bivittatum. The sequence continues at coordinate 154,350,469 of NC_042619.1, forward strand.
GTGCAGGTTACCCCCATGCTTATCAGTTTCCCAGACCGCAAAAGTTGGGGTTATCATTGATTTCTGTCTGAATCCAACTCCCTTTACCCCTTGCTGTGAAAGCAGAGAGCAATGTTGGAGCTGTAACAAAAGTACCAGGTTTATTATTTAAGGAAGGAGAGAGAGAGAGAGAAAGAGAGCACATGCATGTGGGATAGTGAGAGGGAGCATGTGTATACGTGAGAGTGAAAAAGAGAGAGAGAGACCATGTGTGAGGAAGAGAGATAGAAAGCATGTGTGTATATGTGTATGTGAGATTAAGTGAGAGCATGCATGTACCTGTGTAGGAGAGTGAGAGAGAGCATGCTTGTGGCACAGAAAGAGAATGTGTGTATGTGTGTGGGAGAGGGTGAGCACGTGGGTATGTGAGAGTGAGAGAAACCATGTGTGTATATGTATGCGGGAGAGAGACAGAGCATGTGTGTATGTGTGTGAGAGTGACAGAATGTATGTATGAGTGAGAGAGAACGTTTGTGTATATGTATCTGAGATTAAGCTTGATTGGTGTTCAAACGCTGGGCATGACGGAGGTGCTCCAGGTTTTTATGGTCAGTATATATAGTGATATGATTTTGCGATCCCTCTAGCCACTGTCACCACTGTTCCTGGGCTATTTTAATGGCCAGTAGCTGAATATCCCTGAAACTGTAGTTATGCTTTGTGGGCGAGATCTTACGGGAGAAAAAGGAGCATGGGCAGAGTATCACTGTGTCAAAGTGTTGGTTTAACATGGCTCCTACCGCCATGGAGGAGGCGTCAACTTCCAGACTGAATGGACGTGTGGGATCCTGTTGGCGAAGGCATGGTCCTTGAAGGCAGCCTGTTTCAATTTTCTGAAGGCAGTGATTGCTTCAGGAGGCCATTCATTGTCATTTGCCCTGTTGCATCTGTCGGTCGCAGACGGCTGTGACCGCTCTACCTTACCTCTTTTTCTCCTCTTTCACTCTTCATGGGAAAGATGGCTGCCTCCGGTGCCAAATGACGAGGGTCTCGGCGTTTCCAAACTAGCATGGGTGTCCCAGTCCGCCGTGCTTACTCCCATGGCCTCCTAGGGCGCGAGCGCGCACATCTCTTATGCTCAAATACACATCATGGCGGGAACCTCGGGGGCGGCCCCACTGCATGACGTCAGTACCTCCAGGTACAACAATCCTCCGCTTCCGCTACCACCTTGAGTTAGCAAGGGCTTCAGTTAAGCTACTCTGACCACACTAAGCTGCACGCTTAGACACCGCTATCACTCCAAGGGCCTCGCTCCTGTAGAAGCTCTAGATTCTCACTCCTCTGGGGTCATTTGCTTCCAACTACCCTTCAGGGTCCTCACTAACTAAGACAAGCGGTCCTCGGGGGTCTTTCTCTCTCTCTATCTTTCCGGATATCGGACCATCGGGTACTTGCTCCTCGAGGGCCTAGCAGCCATTATATCCTGCACCACGGACCTTTGGTCCCACCATTCCACCATCAGGAAGATTCCATCATTCCTGTGAGTATCTCTACAATCTGGTGCTCCAGCTCCACCCACCAGCTTCTGCGTTACCCGCACTGCGGGCTCCCGCCTATCGTGAACATCTGGGTGAGACTATACTACTGAGCCTGATGAACGTACTGGCACTTTGTGGATCAGGGCCTTATCTTCCTGCTTTTACCATCTATCAACAGCAGTACAATAAAGACTCTATCCATACTGTGTCTGCTATCTGAGTTCAGCCTATCGCAGTGGTTCCCCATGGGGCCCCTCCCCAAGGGCGGAGTCATCTCCACTGCAACCAAGGGTCCACAATGCCACAAACACAACAGATTGCTAACTCCATGGACTTGGCTCAGCTCGCAGTCCTGCAGGCCATCCCTGGCTTAGCCCAGTGGATCACGGAACAACAAAAGCCTTTGGAGAGCCTAGCTACTGCCTTCAATCAGTTACATTTATTTATTTATTTATTTATTTATTTATTTATTTCGGGTTTTTATATACCGGCATTCGAGAACGCAGTCCCATCATGCTGGTTCACATAAAACAAGGGTGTATCGTAAACATAAACTAAAACAATGGTGCAGAAAAAGGCAGTTACATATAACAGGGTGATTAGAATTTGGCAGAGAAAGAAGAGAAAGGACAGGTCATTAATTCAAACATATAAACGATAGTGGAGATGGTTAATCATGGTGTAGGTGAAGGTAGGGATTGGTATGGATGAAATAGATCAGTTTGAGTCCGGGAATACTTGTGTGAATATCCATGTCTTTAGTCCTTTTTTGAAGGTTGAGATGCATGTTTCCAGTCTGAGGTTTGAGGGGATGGAGTTCCATAACGGTGCTCAACTGAACTCTTCAGCTCCACCTGGGTAGGAATTGCTGTCACCAGTTGTAACCCTTAAGACCGCTGAACATTTATCCTCACATACCTGCTTTACAGGTGAAGCCAAGATGTGCAGAGGTTTTGTAAATCAATGCAGCATGCATTTTTCTTTACAGCCTACCCTCTTTCCCACTGAAGCTTCAAAGTCCACCTACATCCTGTCATTCCGAGAAGGACGAGCCCTGGCCTGGGCTTCACCATTATGGGAATGTGGAGATCCTATCCTGAATGACCTACCAGGATTTCTAAAACTTTTTAAGTCTGTGTTTGATAAACAGGCTCGCCAGACCATGGCTGGATCTGCCTTGCTCAACCTTCAGCACCGTAACAAGCCACTTACAGACTTTGCTATTGAATTTAAGACTCTAGCATCCGAACTATATTGGGACACTGGATGCTTACATGCCATATTCATGGAGGGTCTCAACTCTTGTGTAAAGGAAGAATTAGTGGCTCGTAATTTGCCTGATACCCTTGAATTCCTAATGTAACTGGTGGGGAGAATTGATCGCTGTATTCGCAATCGTACTCAGGAGGCTAAGAGTCCACAAAAGTCTACAGTGGGGTCCAACCATCCTAAACCTGTGCCTATTGTTTCCAGTGTGCATCCCTAGAGGATGAAGAGCCTATGCATCCCTAGAGGAGGAAGAGCCTATGCAACTAGGCTGAAGCCATTTGACCTCTAAGGAGAGACGTTATCGCAAGCACATGGGATTGTGCATGTACTGTGGCCAATCGGGTCACACAGTTTAAACTTGTCCCACTTGTCCAGGAAACTGACGGGCCTGGGATCTGCAGGAGAACTTCTCCTGGGGCTACTCCTCCATTATCATTACCAGTATCTCTGCTTTGGGAGGTTTCAAATTTTAGACTCTCGCTCTCAGTGACTCCGGTGCCAGAGGTAATTTTATTCTGAAGCGCTTGGTTGAACATCTATGGATTCCTACTACACCAATAGCTAAGCCTCTGCTATTATCATCTATCCATAGAGAACCACTTCTTGGAGAAGTTTCAGTAACCACCCCATTGGCCTGCACACTGGAACTCTACACTCAGAATCTATTTCTTTTTTAATATTGGAAAAAGCCATGCATCCAGTGGTATTGGGGCTGCCGTGGCTTCAAGACCATATGCCACAATTTAATTGGGCTACTTTGGAACTGTCCTGATGGGGATCAGACTATCAAGGTCAGTGTCTTGCTGAAGTTTCACCGCTCATCTGCATGCCCACTACCCCATCATTACCTGGCTTACCTTCACAATACGCCTCCTTCCAGGATGTTTTCGCAAAGCAAGCAGCTGATGTTCTTCCGCCACACAGAGAGTTCAACTGTGCCATAAATCAGAAGCCAAATTCAGAACCTCCCAAAGGAAGAGTCTACCCTCTTTCAGTAGCTGAGACTACAGCTATGTCTACCTACATACAAGAAAATCTACAAAAGGGATTTATCAGACCTTCCAAATCACCTGCTGGTGCAGGCTTCTTTTTCGTAGGGAAAAAGGATGGCACCTTACACCACTGCATCGACTACAGGGGTCTGAATGAGATTACCAACAAGGACGGGTACGCCCTGCCCTTAATATCAGAACTGTATGATAGGCTCCAAGAGGCCAAAATATTCTCCAAATTAGACCTAAAAGGAGCTTATAACTTGTTGCGTATTCGAGAAGAAGACGGATGGAAAACTGCTTTTAACACCCGTGATGGACACTTTGAATACCTCATCATGCCCTACGGTTTAAGTAATGCACCTGCAAGTCTTTCAAAATATGATGAATGACATCTTACAGGACTTACTGTGTCAATGCATAGTAGTATATCTCGATGATATACTTATCTTTTCTGAAGATCTGCAAAGTCATCAGGAGGATATTAAGAAAGTCCTAAGATGCCTGCATGAGTACCACCTTTACGCAAAGCTTGAGAATTGTGAATTTCACAAAGAAGCTGTACCCTTCCTGGGATACATTGTTTCTAAGAATGGTTTTCAAATGGACCCCAAGAAACTTGAGAGTATCCGGGACTGGCCTCAACCCACAGGCCTGAAGGCATTGCAACGCTTCTTGGGATTCACCAATTTATTAAAAACTACTCATCATTGACAGTCCCTCTAACTGCTATGACCAAGAAGGGAGCCAACCCTGCCAATTGGTCTCCAGAAGCCATCTCATCCTTCCTGACGCTCAAGGAGACTTTTCAAAAGAAGCCGTGTCTCCACCACCCTGACCCACACCGTTCTTTCATCGTAGAGGGTGACACATCCGACGTTTGTGTTGGGGCGGTTCTAAGTAAGTACAGTGAATCCAATGTGCTCCATCCTTGCTCTTTCTTTTCTAGGCGATTCTCGCCTGCTGAGAGAAACTATGGGATAGGAGGTAAGGAGCTTCTTGCAATCAAGCTGGATTTTGAAGAGTGGCATCCTTGGCTAGAAGGTGCACAACACCAAACAGTGGAATACACCGATCACAAGAATCTAGAGTACCTTCAACATGCTCAATGACGCAACCACCGTCAAGCCAGATGGTCTCTGTTTAAAACAGATTTGACTTCCTTCTGAAGTACCGTCTGGGAGAGAAGAACACTTGGGCTGATGCCTTATCATGATCCTTCTCACCTCAGGATGTGCCAGATGAACCCCGTAATATCATCGATCCCGAAAGAATGGTCCTCGCAGCCACCCACACGGTACCTGCTGGGAAGACGGTAGTAGTCAGAAGTTTAAGAAAAAAACTGTTGAAGTGGGCATACGATTCCTGTCTGGCAGGCCATCCAGGACAGAGTTGTACCCTAGCTATGTTGCAAAGATACTATTGGTGGCCAACCATGAAGGATGTGCAGGCGTAGGTGGGTTCCTGCACTGTTTGTGTCAACAAAAGCCACCACCCGGGTGCCCTTGGGGCCTATTACAGCCTCTACCATCACCGGATGAACCATGAACCCATATCGCTACCGATTTCATAGTGGACCTGCCATCATCCAACGGCAATAACACCATATGGGTTACGGTCAATCTTTTCTCTAACATGGCACACTTTGTAGCATTACCAGGATTACCCTCTGCTACCGAGTTAGCAAAACTCTTCATTAAACACATCTTCCGTCTTCATGGGATACCCAAACATATCCTATCCAACAGGGGAGTGCAATTTACTGCAAGGTTTTGGAGAGCATTATGTCAAAAATTTGACATCGCCTTGGACTTAACCTCTGCCTACCATCCTCAGTCTAACGGTCAGACTGAGAGGATGAATAGAATGCTGAAACAATTTCTGTGATCTTACGTCAACTCTAGACAGAATGACTGGGCTGAATTATTGCCTTGGGCAGAATTTACCATCAATTCACATCCTACTTCTTGAACGGGGTCTTCTCCTTTCCAGCTTGTCTACGGGAGACAACCATTACCTCCGCTGCCAATTCCATTGTCAGTAGCCTCTCCTGCTGCCCAGGCTACCACAGCAGAACTATCCCAACTTTGGAGACATGAAGGAGCTTTTCCTCAGAGCAGGACAAATGGCAAAGAGAACCTATGATGCTCATCATTAAAAGGCACCCCAGTTTCAGCCTCAAGAAAAGGTTTGCTTAAGCACCAAGTACCTTCAACTTAAGCTTCCTTCTGCAAGATTTGCACCTCGCTTTGTGGAACCCTTCACCATTCTTTGGCAATTAGGAAATCTAACATACAGTTTAAAACTGCCTCCATCAATGAAGATACACAATGCATTTCATGTACCTCTACTAAAGCCAGTGATACTCTCCGAGTTCTCCAGGAAAGACCCAGAGCCTACCAGCCTAGATAAGAAGATGACATTGAATATGCCGTTAATGACATCCTTGATGTACGTAAAAGAGGCAACATCGAATCCAAAAACTATCACCTCTTCAGTAATTATCTTCAATCTTATTTCTAAATCACTTCAATGTTGGGATATCCAATACTGAATTAACTATTTATTTAATATCTTTCTTGTTATGGTATCTCAATTTAGTGGACCCTTGGGCCGACCTGCAAGAGACTGGGAAAGGTATTCAATGTCTCTGGTGCACCGCAGACCGGGAGGCAGATGTTCAGGCAGGACGTAGAGGTGCTCTTCACCCTGGAAGCTGGTGCTCCCCAGGGAGGAGCCCATAGGAGCCCAGCCACTGGGACTTAGGTGAGGCTTCACCCTTGGAAGCCGAAGCCCCCCCGGGAGGAGCCCGTAGGAGCCCGGCCGCTGGGACTTAGGCGAGTTGATGATCTTGAGACTGGAGTGGGCAGGCTGATAAGCAGGACTGAGAACTGGAACCAGACTAGAACAGTAGACAGGAACTGTAGCAAGACTCGGATACTGGAACCAGGCAGGAACTGTGGCAAGACTCGGGTACTGGAACCAGGCAGGAACTTTAGCAAGACTCGAGTACTGGAACCAGGCAAGAACTGTGGCAAGACTCGGGTACTGGAACCAGGCAGGAACTGTGGCAAGACTCGGGTACTGGAACCAGGCAGGAACTGTAGCAAGACTCGAGTACTGGAACCAGGCAAGAACTGTAGCAAGACTCGGATACTGGAACTAGGCAGGAACTGTAGCAAAACTCGGGGTACTGGAACCAGGCAGGAACTGTAGCAAGACTCGGGTACTGGAACCAGGCAAGAACTGTGGCAAGACTCGGGTACTGAAACCAGGCAGGAACTGTAGCAAGACTCGGGTACTGGAACCAGGCAGGAACTGTAGCAAACAAGCAGGAACGGAGCGAGTTCCAAAGGCAGCTCACTCCGGGGCACGGAGCAACAGGGAACTGGTTGGTAGCCCGTTGCAAGGCCCGGGTAGCCCGTTGCAAGGCGAAGACTGAGTGTCCTTGGCCGGCTTATCAAGGCCGCGGCGTCTGATGTCAGGAACTGGGCGGAATCACCACTGGAGGAAAACAGCCTAGAAAGCGCCCAAGTGGCACGTGCATGCGCCTAGAGGCAGGGCGTCCAAGGGAGGCTTCCCGGCGGTGCAGCCCTCGTGGGAACGCTGCCGAACAGGCCGCAAACTAGGCCAACAGAAGCAGGAACAGGTCCAGGACCATGGAGGGTAAAGGTCTGGTCACGGCACTCGCAGCCAGAACCGAAATATTTGTAACAATAATTCAAACGAATCTCAGCACAAAAAACAAATTTAAGGAAGGAAGGGAAAGTTTCATACTTATGATCTTTTATCCACAGCACTGGGTGATCCACTGTAGTGTAATCATTAATGATCCACCTCCAACCATTTTTTTTTTATAATTTTATGTTGCGTGAAAAAAAAAATTAAATGTAGTTGTCAGCAAAGCCAATACAAAATTGTGTTCTAAAATTCACTCCGACAAGACAGCTGTAAATGTCCCAATTTTCACCAAATGTGAGATTCTACAAAGTTGATGCTGCAAGACTGATACAATCTAACATTTCCAAAATATCACGCTGTACCAAACAGCTGTGAATGTCCCGGTTTCAACAAGAAAATAAATGAACCAACCGACTTATCTGATTCCAATGTAGTTGTCAGCAAAGCCAATACAAAATTGTGTTCTAAAATTCACTCCGACAAGACAGCTGTAAATGTCCCAATTTTCACCAAATGTGAGATTCTACAAAGTTGATGCTGCAAGACTGATACAATCTAACATTTCCAAAATATCACGCTGTACCAAACAGCTGTGAATGTCCCGGTTTCAACAAGAAAATAAATGAACCAACCGACTTATCTGATTCCAATGGTAGCCCAATGTGGCCGCATTTCAGATCCCAAAGGATCTTTGCTCAGGGGATATTTACTCTTTCACGATCTCAGTATATCAGCATCCACTCTCCATCCACAAACTTTTCATACGGCTGTCAGCTTTTTTCAAAATTTTCATCTGTGTCGGCTTTCTCAAAGCATAAGTAGGCTCCTCACCGAGGCTGCAGATGGTTCTCAGTGTTTTCACTTCACACTAGTGGATCACCCAGTGCTGGGGATAAAAGATCATAAGTATGAAAGTTTCCCTTCCTTCCTTAAAAAAAAATTTGTGCTGAGATTCGTTTGAATTATTGTTACAAAGATATTAAATAAATGGTTAATTCAGAATTGGATATCGCAACATCGAAGTGATTTAGAAATAAGATTGAAGATAGTTACTCAAGATTCAATGTTGTTTAACAATTAATAGATCCCTCGAATTTGTATGATTGAAGTGCATATATATTTTGGTGTCTTACATAAAAGAGGCAAGACATGGGAGTATCTCATCTCTTGGGAGAACTACGGCCCAGAGAAAACTCCTGGGAACCACTGGAAAATATTACAGACAAAGAAATGGTACGTCAATTCCACCTGGCTCACCCACGCAAGCCTAGACCACCTGGAAGAGCTCCTAGAGGGGGCCCTTTGAAGGGAAAGATGGCTGCCTGCTGTCCCGAGTGTCGAGGGTCTTGGCATTTTCAAACTAGCATGGGCGTCCCAGTCCGCCATGCTCATTCCCATGGCCTCCTAGGGTATGAGTGCGCACATCTCTTACGCTCAAATACACGTCATGGCTGGAACTTTGGGGGCAGCCCCACCGCATGACATCAGTACCTCTGGGTATAACAAGCCTCTACTTCCGCTACCACCTTGAGTTAGCACGGACTTCAGTTAAGCTACTCTGACCACTCTAAACTGCTCATTTAGACGCCACTATCACTCCAAGGGCCTCGCTCCTGTAGAAGCTCTAGACACCCGCTCCTCGGGGGGTATCTCACATCCAACTACCTTTTGGGGTCCTCACTAACTAAGACAACTGCTCCTCGGGGGTCTTTCTCTCTCTCTACCTTTCAGGATATCGGACCATTGGGTACTCGCTCCTCGAAGGCCTACCAGCCATTATATCCTGCACCACAGACCTTCGGTCCCACCATTCCACCATCAGGAAGATGCCTTCATTCCTGTGAGTACTTCTACGATCCAGTGCTCCAGCTCCACCCACAAGCTGTGGTGTTACCTGCACTGCGGGCTTCCACCTATCATGAACATCTGGGTGAGACTACACTACTGAGCCTGTTGAATGTACTGGCACTTCGTAGATCAGCACCTTATCTTCCTGCTTTTACCATCTATCAACAGCAGTACAATAAAGCCTCTATCCATACTGTGTCTGCTTTCTGAGTTCAGCCTATCGCAGTGGTTCCCCAGAGGACCCCTCCCCGAGGGAGGACTCATCTCCACTGCGACCAAGGGTTCACAATGCCACAAACACAATATGCCCCTTTCCTGCTTATGGTGGTGAAAGGAGCCACACTCTGTGAGTAGTTAGAAATAAAATGATGATATAAATTTGCAAACCCCAGAAACATCTGTAAGGGATGGAGTCCAGAGGCTGTGGCTGGTTCAGGATACAGGTTACTTCTCTGGATCCGTGCGGAAGCCGGTGCTAGAGACTATATATCCCAGGAAAGGTAAACTTTCCTTCTCAAGGATGCATTTCTCCAACATGGCGAACAGCTTGTTGGCCCTTAGTCATTGAAGGACTTGACAGACATCTCAGTGATGCGTTTGAAGATCCTTTGAAAAAATAAGAATATCATCGAGGTAGATCATTACATTGACATACAAGAGATCTGTGAAGATCTTATTCATCATGTTTTGGAATACTGCGGGGGTGTTGCACAGACCAAAGGGCATGATGAGGTATTCGTAATGGCCATCCTCTGTATTGAAGGTGTCCTTTCATTCATCACCTGGCCTGAATCATATAAGGTTCTATGCACCCCAAAGATCGTGGAGTCTCAGTAGGTACTGTGGTGGTAGCATCCAGATGGATGTTAAGATAGATGTTAAGGTTCCATCATGCCTGCCAACATCTCCAAGAAGTGCTGCTGCTGTTTGATTTTCTGAACCAAGCCTGGAATGGCCTGGAGACCTGAAATATCCCCTGGATCTATGTCCTCAGGACACCATTACAAAGATGGACCCTTGGTCCAAGATGAGGTTGATGCTACCTACAGGGTGGAGTCCTGCAAGTCCTTGTTGTTGGCTGGCAGAGCTGGCTGGTGTGGAGACCCAACAGGACCTTCACCAATACCAGCCTACATTCCCTGCAGGTTGAGCCCCTGAGTAATGAGACCTGCTGGGCTTAGATGCAGGTCTCCAAAGATGGGCAAATTCATGAAGGGTGAAAGGCATGAGCTGAGTCAAGGTTCCTCAGGATGGAACAGGCAGCAATCCAATGAAGTCCAGAAAGTGTACCAGGAGTCGGGGCAGGCTTAATTCCAGCCTTATATTGGAGCCCCATATTAACATGGTATATGCAAGGCACATGCAAATCTCAGGCTGCTAAAGCAGCTGAGACCATAGATGGAGATATTGAGATCAGTGATGCAGATTTTAATTGTTAGCTCCATTGATCATTGTAATGCATTGCGTAGCAGCAAGGTGGTGACAGGGAGTCCAAGAAGTACTAGCACACCCTTTTTATTGCATCAGTTGTATTGGTTTGAAGTGATAGCCAGATATCTGGCTCTTACCTTCCAGCTATAGAGAGATAAGGAGGCTCCCTGTCTGAAGAACAGATTGGGCTGGTATAGCAATAAGCAGGTGCTCTGCTTCTCTTAGGGCTACCTTTTGAGAATACTGTCAATTCAAGAAATATGCCTAGTAAGAAATAAATCAAGGGCATTATCTGTCACTGCTCCCTATTTTGGAATTGATTGCCTAGTGGGACATGACAGGGGACCAAATATTTTATCTTTAGAAAATAGTCAAAAGCTTTTCTTTTATATACAATTTGCAATGAAATGGCTCTGGATTTTGCTGCTTGGTAAACCACTTTTGAAGCAACTTGTTCGGATTTATTTTATGTTTTAATATTAAATCTGCAGTTTTGTAAACTGCTAGGGGTGCTTTCCCAAAACTGTGAAAGTAGTCTATAAATTGTTTAATACATAAATAATATAACTGCATCCATTGCCTTCCAAACACTGCCATTAGGTCATTTGGCCAACCCTACAGCAAGCATTCTTAAAGTAATATAAAGATATCCTTCTGCCATCAGGCACTCACAATGCAGGTATTGCTGCAAAGTGAGGCAGCATTTATGTCATGGGTGGTTAGCCAATCTATGTAAAAATGTATCTTAATATGCAACATCAGTATAAAAACATACAAAAAGTCAAGATCATAGCAGTAGCTCAACTTTCTTTAAGTTCATAGAGTTAACTAGATTAGCAAATCATCAGTAGGAAAAGCCCATAAAAATAGGTTCACCATAATACAATTTGATCTGTCTTCAGCCTAATCTACTGTGCTATTTTGTGTTATGACTTATTAAAAATTTAATTGACACAAAGTCTTTTGGCTTAAATCTTTGCCTTAGGAAATTCACTTTATTTGCCCCTTTACAAAGGCTGACAGCTGGTTATTGCAACACAGAGCAGATTGCAATTCAAATACTAACAACTAAGGGTTAAAAACTGAAATTCAGAGCAGATGGGAACAAACAAATTGCAGTTTTTAGTCCATGAAGATATTTCATGTCCAACTGACTTAACCGAATTCTCATTGAGAACAATAACTTTGTTTTCATCAGTTAAACTACAGCAGCCATATTACAAAATAATATGATACACTTGTAATTAATCCGTGTATGCTATGAATTCTGGTTAGTGAAATGTTATGCTTACCATATTTTAGGAATTGTGTTATTAAATATTATGTAAATGGAGTGAGGGGATGTTGATTCGTCAAAATGTTTCTACATTGAGACTGTTAAAAAAAAATTTCAGTGAGACATTTGTATGAAATTCTAATCAAAATTTACAGTTTTCTTAGGTTCTACTCTCTCTATATATATTAGGGATGTGAATCGTTTTTTGACGATTTAAAATATTGTCCGATATATTTTAAATCGTCAAAAATCGTTAGAGCCACGATACAATAACAATTCCCCCAATTTATCGTCAAAAAATCGTAAATCGGGGGAAGGGGGAGGGCGGGAAAACCAGCACACTAAAACAACCCTAAAACCCACCCCGACCCTTTAAAATAAATCCCCCACCCTCCCGAACCCCCCCAAAATGCCTTAAATTACCTGGGGTCCAGAGGGAGGGTCCCGGTGTGATCTTTTACTCTCGGGCCTCCGGTGCGTTGTAGAAATGGCGCCGGCGCTACCTTTGCCCTGTCATATGACAGGTCAAAGGTAGCGCCGGTGCCATTTTGTTTTTTGTCCCCCGACGTCAGGAGCAAAGGAAATCGCTCCCGGACCCCCGCTGGACCCCCAGGGACTTTTGGCCAGCTTGGGGGGGCCTCCTGACCCCCACAAGGCTTGCCAAAAGTCGAGCGGGGGTCCGGGAACGACTTCCTGCACGCAAATCGTTTTCCGTATGGAAAATGGCACCAGCCATACGCCGTTTGGCCGGCGCCATTTTGTACGGAAAAACGATTTGCGTGCAGGAAGTGGTTCCTGGACCCCCGCTGGACTTTTGGCAAGTCTTGTGGGGGTCAGGAGGCCCCCCCAAGCTGGCCAAAAGTCCCTGGGGGTCCAGCGGGGGTCCGGGAGTGATCTCCTACGCTCCTGACGTCGGGGGACAAAAAACAAAATGGCGCCGGCGCTACCTTTGCCCTGTCATATGACAGGTCAAAGGTAGCGCCGGCACCATTTCTACAACGCACCGGAGGTCAGAGAGTAAAAGATCATACCGGGACCCTTCCTCTGGACCCCAGGTAATTTATGGCATTTTGGGGGGGTTCGGGAGGGTGGGGGATTTATTTTAAAGGATCGGGTGGGTTTTAGGGATGTTTTAGTGTGCCGGTTTTTGATTTACACGATTTACACGATATTTAAAAAACCCAAACTGCGACGATCCGATTCCCTCCCCCTCCCAGCCGAAATCGATCATTAAGACGATCGATCACACGATTCACATCTCTAATATATATATATATCAAAGAGTGTTATTGTTTACCTACATATTACATATAAGAGGCCCATTATATTATGTTGGTTCCCATGTTGAGTATCATAATCATGCTGTAGGGTTGTTTTTTTATTAGTTATACTAGCTGAAAGCATGAAAATTCCCAGGAGAGCCCTATGACTTGTCTCAAATCCCCACCCCAACCCAGCGTTCCCTCCTGCTCTGAACCCCAGTAGAGCCTACTCAGCCCCATCATAGCCTGCCCCCCCCCCCCCCTTATTTTCAGCCCCAGGAGCAGCACAGCCTGCCTCCCATCCACTCAACTCCAGCAAAGGTTCCCCCTGGCTACAGCCCCAGCAACCACCCAAGGAAATCCCCCTAGAGGCTCCTATTTATTTCCCTCCCCCTCCAGACCCAACACTACCTGCCATCCCCAGCAGCCTGCCCTTCCATCTCCAGCCCAGCACAGGCTGCTGCCCCTTCTCTCTCAGTCTCAGCTCCAGTATAGCTTGCTTACACAACCACAGCAGCCTCAGCACATCCTGCACTCTTCCCAGCCCAAGCCGCTCTAGAGTCCAGATATCAGACTCATTTTCTGACGCTAGGAGCTCTTTGCAATGAGTGCACACATACAGCCTCTCACCAACTGGTAGATAATCATACATGTGGCACTCAGTGCAAAAGATTGGAGAGCCCCCCTCTCATTGATAGACTACTATCTGCACCTTAATTTTGTTCACTTGTTAGCAATTAAAAATTTCTAACAGATTTAGATTTCAAACCAATCTAAAGTAATCTATTGGTTTATTTTATGTTTGTCTGTCACTGATCCTCCATATATTTAAATTAAACTAATTATAACTTTCCAGTTACACACCTTATTGATCCTTGTTTTCAACTAATTTGCTGTTCTTGTATCAAATAAATAAATGAGCTATTTGTAAATGTATAAGAAGTGATGTTCTGGTACATGCCTTCTGATTCACTGCTGATGGACAGAAGAAAGAATATAGAAGCTTGGCTATGAGAGATGAAACCTAGATGGCCCACAGTGCAGTTGGGGGTAGATTTTTAAAAACTGCGCGATCGCGAACTTTTGTTTGCGCAGCAGGCGCAAACAAAAGTACGCTGGATTTTATAAGATACGCGCGTAGCCACGTGTATCCTCTAAAATCCTGGATCGGCGCACGCAAGGCTGCCGATTTTGGGCAGCCAGCACGCGCCAAGCCGCGCAGCCTGCCTCCATTCCCTCCGAGGCCGCTCCGAAATCGGAGCGGCCTCGGAGGGAACTCTCTTTCACACTCCCCTCACCTTCCCCTCCCTAACCCACCCCCCTGGCCCTATCTAACCCCCCCCCTATCTTTATCCATGGATTTACGCCTCCCGGAGGGAGACGTAAATCCACGCGCGCCAGCGGGCTGCTGGTGTGCCGAGACCCAACCCGGGGGCGGTTCCGGAGGGCGCGGCCATGCCCCCGGAACGCCCTGGCCCGAAACCTCGCCCCCTGGGCCCACCCCCGAAACCCCATGTCCCGCCCCCAAAACGCCGCGTTGTTCGGCCCCACCCCCGACATGCCCCCGTCCAAAACCCCCGGGACCTACGCGCGTCCCGGGGTTCTGCGCGCGCCGGCGGTCTATGGAAAATAGGCGCGCCGGCGCGCAAGGCCCTGCTCGCGTAAATCTGGGCGGATTTACGCGAGCAGGGCTTTTAAAACTCATGATATCCTCTGACATCCTCTGCTGGGATATGTATGAAGGTACTTCTTCCAGCAGACAGACAGACACCATTTCCATTTCCATATATATATATATATATATATATAAAAGCAGTTATATATATGGAAATGGAAATGGTGTCTGTCTGTCTGCTGGAAGAAGTACCTTCATACATATCCCAGCAGAGGATGTCAGAGGATATCATGAGTTCTCTAGGCTTCGTCTTCTTAAGCTCCAACATTGTTTCCATCAGCAGAGAACTTGAAAGCTATTTTGCATACTTTTCACAGCAAAGGACTCTTGAGGACACTGTGAGTCATCTATGTTTCAGTTTTCACAGCCCTTGTACACTTTCCAGCAGCGGAGGACTTGCAGGCTCATCTGTATAATTTTTTCAGGAGCCCTAGCAGAAGATTGATTGATTGATTGATTTATTGATTTATTGATTTATTTATTTATTTATTTATTTAAAGTCTCTTCTATACCGATAGCCGTTTGCACATCGTATCGGTTTACATCAAACAAATAACTTTTGGGCAGGGCCCTTACAAGTAACAGTTGCAGAAAATCAGCTAATGACAAAGATATGGTAAACCATCTAGGATTCAGCTTCCACAGCCTCTGCACTTTCCAACAATAGAGGATCTAAAGGTTTATATGTATACTTTTCCTAGCAGAGGATCTGGAAAGGAATACAATGAGTGAGATTATCAAATTTGCGGACGATACAAAATTATTCAGAGTAGTTAAATCACAAGCGGATTGTGATACATTACAGCAGGACCTTGCAATATTGGAAGATTGGGCATCCAAATGGCAGATGAAATTTAATGTGCACAAGGGAAAATAGCCCTTGCTGTAATTATACAATGTTAGGTTCCATATTAGGAACTACCACCCAGGAAAAAGATCTAGCCATCATAGTGGATAATACTTTAAAATTGTCGGCTCAGTATGCTACAGCAGTCAAAAAAGCAAACAGAATGCTAGGAATTATTAGGAAGGGAATGGTTACTAAAACGGAAAATGTCATAATGCCTCTGAATCACTCCATGGTGAGACCACATCTTGAATACTGTGTACAATTCTGGTCGCCACATCTCAAAAAAGATATAGTTGTGATGGAGAAAGTACAGAGAAGGGCAACCAAAATGATAAAGGGGATGGAACAGCTCCCCTATGAGGAAAGGCTGAAGAAGTTAGGGCTTTTCAGCTTTGAGAAGAGACGGCTGAGGGGGGATATGATAGAGGTCTTTAAGATCATAAGAGGTCTTGAATGAGTAGATGTGAATCGGTTATTTGCACTTTCAGATAGTGGAAGGACTAGGGGGCATTCCATTAAGTTAGCAAGTAGCACATTTAAGACTAATCAGAGAAAATTCTTTTTCACTCAAAGTACAATTAAGCTCTGGAATTTGATGCCAGAGGATGTGGTTAGTGCAGTTAGTGTACCTGGGTTCAAAAAAGGTTTGGATAAGTTCTTGGATGAGAAGTCTGTTAATGGCTGTTAATCAAGTTTACTTAGTGGGAATAGCCACTGCTATTAATTGCATCAGTAGCATGAGATCTTCTTGATGTTTGGGTAATTGCCAGGTCCTCGTGGCCTGGTTTGGCCTCTGTTGGAAGATAAAAAATTGGACTGACCGATGATTAAAAATAAGGCAGAGTGAAAAAATGGTACAAGTTGCCGCACAATCATGCCTATTATGAAGGTCATGCAAGGAGTGAGTCGCCAAAAGGTGGTGTAATGTGAGCAGTGGGGGGTTTTGCATAATTACTAAGTAATGATCGTTCCCAAGCTCGAATAGGAATTGTGTGTCAGTTGAAGGTTATAAGTTTGTTTGCACAAGATTATCCAGATATTGACACAAAACATGTGGTCCAATGTGTATAGCTATTCAGACCAACAAATCGCCCAAGCCCTTCAGGGTCATCTTCTGTTAGAAGATCATGAAGTTGCTAGTGAAATTCATACATGGGACCAATTGTTGACAACTAAAAAACGTCTCACCCGTTTAGAGTTGCACTCGGCAACTCTTTTACAGTATGTAAAAACGGAAATGATTCCTCGTGGCCTCCGGATGAGTATAGCACCTTCTATCTATGCCGATGATAAAGAATTTGTGGATCGGTGGATTAAAATTCTTAACAAGTGTTCGTTGGATATTATGTTGCTCTTAATAGAGACCACTAACAAAATTGCTGAAACAGTACGCACTGAGGGTGATGGTATTAGACAAGGTCTACAGCAGGCTGAATCGTTGGAAATTTATGACCAACCCTTACAAGAAATGAATCAGTCTTTAGACAAATTTCGCTCTGATTTAAAGCAGAGCAAGATTGAAAAGTTCCAACGGGACGAAAAAGACTATTCTACAGGACAAATTTACATCTGGCAGCGGAAAAAAACTGGTCCGCCTAGGAAAGTAGCTTTTGCGGGCTCTTCCGATGATATGTCCTCATCTACATCGGAGGAAGAAGGGGCATATCCTCCTCCCCAACAAGACAACCAAATACAAAGAGGGCGTAGAAATTATCGTTCATCATTTCGGTCGCAAAATAGGAGGTTTTTTCGTACGTCACGACAACCACCGGCTCCAGATTTGAACGACCGCCCATGGACCAGGTCTCAAACCAAACATCCAACATAATTAATCTGTCAAATACTATTTTGACTAACTTTCAATCCCAGGTTCTGTCGAAAGGACTTTCTTTTGTACCATATAAATCGTATGATCCTTTCACCAGTCGCCGGTTTCTGTATAAATTTTTCAGAAAGTTACAATTAAGACTGTTTTTTTCTAAAATACACTCGCAGAAAGATCCTTCAGTAGTATTTCCAAAGTCAAAGTGGATGCCGTCTGGTACCATAGATGCTGCAATAAAGACATTCATTGATTTGGTTTTGTGGGATCTAGATAAAATCGAGCAATTAAAAACATCTCCACGTTACAATTTAAGTCGCGAACAAACAGAGGCTCTATACACGTTGAAATCTCAGGACACCATTGTCATTAAAAAAGCCGACAAAGGGGGATCGGTGGTCATTTTAGATCGGGGTAAATATGAGGCCATGGTAACAGAACATGTGCAAGACGAGTCCACGTATGAAGGATTATCTCAAGATCCGACTGCACAATTACAATCTATAATTGAGCAACTAACAGAGGATGCCTTTGCTGAGGGTTTTTTAACTAACAGGGAAGTTAAATTTTTGCGGGTAAAATTTCCCATTTCACCAACTCTGTATATGGTTCCTAAGGTACATAAAGATTTGCGGAACCCGCCGGGGCGCCCCATTGTCACTACGATAGGGTCTCTCCTGGAACCACTTTCCACCCTTATTGATGTGATTATACACCCGATGGTAGAAGATGCATTATCATATTGCAAAGACACCAAGCATATGCTATCGAAACTACAGAATATCCGAGTGCCAGATTCAGTTATATTAGTGACCTTAGATATTAAATCTTTGTATACATCAATACCGCAGGAAGATACTCTAGCAATTTTAGAAAAATATCTAGAGAATAGAGAACGGCCACATCGGATACCGACATCTTTTTTAATGTCCATAGCTAGACTAGCATTGTGTGAGAATTTCTTTATCTTTTTGAATAAATGGTATAAGCAGATAAGTGGCACGGCAATGGGGGCAACAATGGCCCCAAGCCTGGCCAATTTGTACGTTCGACAATTCGAAGAAGAAAAATTGTATCCCCACACACAGTTTAGTCCAGTCTCCGATTGGACGCGGTACATTGATGATGTATTTTTTATTTGGCACTCGGGTACACAAGAATTACAACAGTTTCTGCAGTGGTTGAATACGCTTGATGAGCACCTACAATTCACTAGTACGTTCCACAAAACAGACATCAATTTTTTAGACATTGCCATTAGTTTGGTTAAAGGTCGTTGTAACACCACGTTGTACAGGAAAGAATGTGAGAGGAATACCCTCTTACATTATACCAGCTTTCATCCTCAACAATTACGGAATAATCTGCCAATAGGGCAGTTTCTCCGGTTACGAAGAATCTGCAGCATAAAAGCCGAGTTCTTCCGTCAAGCAGACATCCTCAAAACCCGCCTGCTTGAACGGGGCTATCCGGTGAGATATATCAAGAAAGCTTACAAGCGTGCATACAACGCGGAACGCCAATGGTTGCTCCTTGATAAATCATCAGAAAGTGAAGAATCAAGGATTGTGTGTACTGTTCCCTACTCTAATTTGTCAGGTAACATAGCCACGTTGATTCATCATCATTGGCCAGTTTTGAAGATTCATGACATTTTTAAAGAACCTCCGATTATTGCGTATAGTAGAGGAAAAAATGTGGGGGATCTAGTCACGCACTCTTTCTTGACTACTGTAAATGCTAGCAGCACAAATAAAAACATCGGGCATTGGCAATGTAAACACTGCTCCCTATGCAGCCAGGTCATTGAGGGTGCAGTATGGATTGATAAATATGGAAAAGCACATAAATCACGACAATATTCTTGTTGTGATACATCTCATGTGATATACATCACCGTGTGCCCCTGTAACCTGTACTACATAGGACGGACAAAACGTCAAATACGAGTGCGTTTGATTGAACATCGGAGCTGTTTAGCCACAGGTAAAATGATGGCTCCAATGGTGGCCCATTGCTTAGAGAAACAGCATGCCTTTCAACAGCTGACATGGCGAGTTTTAGAAGTAGTTGGATCGTTACAACGTGGTGGTGATCTGAATGTTTTGTTAAATTTAAAGGAGCAACAGTGGATATTTTGGATGCGCACTGTGAGCCCGATGGGGTTGAATAGCATGATTGAGTGGTATTCCCTGTAGGAACAGAGTGACGCGAGTTGACGTCACTTACGTAAGGGGGTTTAAAAAAACGGAGGCGGGAAGTGGAAAACCGGAAGAGAAGATCGTAAAAAACGCTGAGAGTAACAATGGTGGAAAAACTGAGTAAGTAGCGATGCATGTTTGGATTTTGTTAATACAGCTATTCAGAGTCTAATGAAAGTTCTTTTATGGCGCAGAATATTGCCCTTGAAGAAGGACGATCTCGTCCGAAAGAAATATTGCCCTTGAAGAAGGACGATCCCGTCCGAAACACCGTACAGTGTCGGGCACAGACACGGCAATGTGAAGACACATCACGTTGCTATACATTATCGGATGTACAACTGGGGCATTAACAGCATTACATACTGGAATTACAAGTTAAGTGATATTACATTATTGAATGAGGAGAATTTCTTCGTAGAAACAGTTGAATAAGCACAGAGCACTTTTATTATTTAGCACTGAAAAAGATAAAAAATTGGACTGACCGATGATTAAAAATAAGGCAGAGTGAAAAAATGGTACAAGTTGCCGCACAATCATGCCTATTATGAAGGTCATGCAAGGAGTGAGTTGCCAAAAGGTGGTGTAATGTGAGCAGTGGGGGGTTTTGCATAATTACTAAGTAATGATCGTTCCCAAGCTCGAATAGGAATTGTGTGTCAGTTGAAGGTTATAAGTTTGTTGGCCTCTGTTGGAAACAGGATGGTGGGCTTGATGGACCCTTTGTCTGACCCAGCATGGCAATTTCTTATGTTCTTATGTATATGTAGATTCCACCTTCTGTGATGTTTCAAGGCAGATTACATTCATGTATTTATGTTTTTCCCTGTCCCCAGTGAGCTCACAATCTCAGCTTGTACCTGAGGCAATGGATGGTGAAGTGACTTGCTCATAGTCACAAGGAGTGTTAACAGGATTTGAACCCTGGCTTCCCTAGTTCACAGCCTATTGCTCTATCTACTAGACTACTCCTCTACCTGTTTAATAACCAAGGTATGCAAAATGGAAGAGTTAAGTTCATTAATCTTACAAAAATATTGAAACAAATGAGAATATTGACTTCATTAAACTTGAGAGATGAGCTTGCTGAAAACCAGATACTGATTAGTTGTGTGAGGATTGCCCAGTCATTATATCTTGGATATATAGTTGGAAATTTCTTTCCAATAGTTCTCATGAAAGTATTTTATGATGGAAATTTGGTAGTAAGGGGTGAATTCCAATATCATTTTAGGGGAGTATATTTTTCCAACAGGAAGATTAAAATGTCTCTTTCAGATATCACAGCATAGAATGACACTTTGATTTAACCAACTGGCAAGGCATTGCCATTTCTTTGCCAATGAGCTGGCAATTTATTGACTTAAGTTGCTGGCAATGTGTTATCAGTGCTCTGGTTTCACAGTTCAATGATGTCTATTCTGTACATGCTGCATCGGAGTAATCTTATAACAATCATGCAAAATGAAACTATTATGTTGATAGACAAAATATAACAGTAGAAATGGGATGAAATATAGCAGAGGCTAATATGTTTTTGATCTACCTTAGGCACAGAGGAATGTTAACTTTCAAAACAGTTGATGGGCACTCTTTGGTGCGTGTGCATTGGCGCATGCCTAGGAACGTGGTGATTTCATAACTTGTGCACATGGAATAAAATTGACTGAGTGTGCGCACATGTGCACCTAATTTTAAGTAGGTGCATTCCTAGCCACATTAATCCTGATTCTACCGCTTAAGTCATGGAATTTTAAAAGGGGGATCATTCATCCATGCCATTGCCAGTTTCACCAGTTCATCCACCAGTTCACCTAGTTAACATCTAGATCCTCCAAACACCCCAAGTTTGATAGTCTGCAGTCCCTCCCAATTACCCCTGACACTTTAAACTAATCAGAAATGGCTCTTTTTATTTTTATGACTTATACCTCTTTCATAGCAGAAGTAAACTTATGTGGCAGGGTATATAGTTGTGCACCCAGGTGCATAGACTTCTATGCACACATCTCTTAGCACACCCCGAAATGTTCCTGGTCATCTACTGAAGCAGAGCTATCTGAATTTATAACCTGGATGAATTTACAGGACATAAATGTACAATTCCCATTTATATGTGACCAAAAGAAGATAACTTTTCTAGACATCTGTATCTATAAAGAAGGCCAAAAAAAGTAATACTACTCTATATCAAAAACTTTCAAAGAGAAATATGTTCTTCATTTCTCAAGTTTCCATCCACGTGGTCTTAAAAACAATCTTTCCCTTAGGACAATTTCTGCGCATCCTTTGCATTTGCTCTATGAAAGCTGATTTTCGATTTGAAGCAAAGAACTGAGCACACATCTAATTGCTTGTGGATATCCATTTGACATCATCAAAAAAGCCTACAAGATGGCCTATCATGCAGAAAGAAAGTGGCTTCTCTGTGATAAACAGGACAAAGATATTACCCCCTTAGTGTGTGTATTATAGTTTTCTCACCTGGCTTCATCTATAGCACCTGCTATCTTTAAACACTGGCATGTATTAGCATTACATCCAACATTTGAAAGTCCACCTTCAATTGCCTATAAAAGAGGGAAGAACATAAGGGACTTCATTGTCCATTCTGAGTTGCCATCCCTTACTGTCACACAACCATTTCTCTCTACCTCTGGTCATAGCGCATGTGTCGGTGTTCATTCTGTGCTTTAAACATAACAGGCTCGTATTGGATTCATCCCAGTTCTGGCAATTTGTTAGGCACTACAAATTGTCTTTCTAGTTTTGTAATCTATTTTATACAATGTCCATGCCAGAAAGTATACATTAGATGTACAAAGCACTTTATTAAGACCAGGCTAATGTAGCATAAAAGTTGCATTAATATGGGTAGATTGCAAGCTCCTATCATATCCCATTAATGGAGCACAATCATTATTTCACTGACTTCAGGTGGGGTATCATTGAGCAGACTGATGTGCTATCAAGAGGAAAGAGCAGAGTCCAAAAACTGAAATTAGGTGAACAATTTTTTTATTTTTTATTTAAACTCTGTTATTCCTCATGGACTTAATTTGGAAATCAAGTGGTACTCATTAATTTAGGGAATCTTTTCAAAATTCCTTTTTTTGATATTAAATACAGTCTTGAGGAAATCTGTTATTGACTTCCAGTTTATATTTTTGCGCCAACAGTTCAGCGTTTTAGGGTAACATTTGTCCCTTACTTCAATGAACTGATGAATTGTAAGCATTCTTGTGCCCATTTCATATTGAATTTCACCATTAATAATATAATTATAATAATATAATACTAACAAATTGACTTTCCCCTAAGATATGACATGACCGCCCAACCGACCGCCCACCTGACCCTCGCCCTTTCTTTTTTCTCTCCCTGCCCAATTGACCCTCGCCCTTTCTATCTTCTCTCCCCTCCTCCCAACCTCTTTAGGTCTTCTCCTCATCTTCCCCTTCCATCTATCACTTCACCCTGCTGATTATCCTGATTGCTTTATATAACTTTATTGTTTAAACTAACATGTACATTTGTATATATATCTCGTATTATCATCCCCTGCCCTATTAACCGCTACCTGTTAATGTTATTATTGTAAAGCTTGTTGCTAAGTTATTAATATTATTATTATTATTATTGTAAAGCTTGTTGCTAAGTTATGTTACATTGTGAACCGAGGTGATGTTTTGCAAACGTGCCTCGGTATATAAGAAACCCTTAAATAAATAAATAAATAATATAAGGCATTTTTGTTTGCAACTATGCTTAAGAATTGCACTTATTTGATTTTTTTGTTACAGTAAAATATCCTTATAATATTATGATAACTATGTATTGAAATCTTTGAATCATAAGGAACTACTCCCTGATGCAGATTTCAAAACACGGCTCCATGTCGAGGATTTGTTGTCCAGATAAGTATATTTTATTTGCAATATTGAAAGATATTAAAAAATACATACAAAATAATTGATTAAATATAAAGCAAACGAAGGTTTTATTATACCGTAAGTGCCTATTATGACTGGCCACTTTGATGCTTAAACATTAACAAGATATGATTTTACTGTATATGTATAATTTTTATTATGGCCATGCCTAAGTATCTATAAAACAATTTCCCTCTGTTCACTCTTCAGTTGAAGCCTGCCTAAGGTTCTGATAAGGATTAGTACAGTAGATCCCAGATTTAGTTAGATTCTTAACGGTTGAAGTAGCCAAGTAAGAGAAACTATGAAATCTTCCAACAGCAATACCTTCTCAAGAATGAAATAAAAATAAACAAATCCTTCTTTGTTTTCATTAGTAGCTGAATAATCAAAAAATGAGGTCCATAGTCATTAGCACAGGGAGCAGGAAAGTTACTAGAATGCAGCTGGTTATATGTTTTCCAAATATAACCAGGTAAACTCCAAGTGATCCAGATTAGGAATGCTCTCTGGCATGAACAGACTTATCCAGATAATTTAATCAATCTGCTATAAATATCACCTGTGATAGGAAAAGGGGTGTGTTTTATGGTAATAGCCTATTTGTTGCAATGTGCACTATGTTAGTGCTTCACATAGGTATTATCACAAAGTGTGTTAATGTTTTGCACTAATACCTACATTTCATCACTGGACAGTGAGAGAGCGAGAGAGAGCTTACCTACAAGGCTCTTGTAGTAGTTAGCTATTTATATCTCTATTGGAGGCCCACCTAGTAACTCAAACTGAGGTTTAGGTAGTAGTGTAGGGGTTAGGGATCATTTTAACATGTAGAGTGAGATGGATGAACAGAACAGTACACTCATGTGAAGATTTGATGTCCTTCAGAGTGAGGAAACTCACACAAAGATGAGATTTGTGCAATGTTCTCTCAACCTAGCTTGATGGACTCTCTACCTGGGAAACATCAAGCTAGGTTGAGAGAACATTGTACAAATCTCATCTTTGTGTGAATTTCCTCACTCCGAAGGACATCTAATCTTCACAAGAGTGTACTGTTCTGTTTGTATATCTCACCCTATATGTAAAAGTGGCCCTAATAGGGGTGTGCATTCGTTTTCGACGTATTGGCAATCCACAATGTATATGTCCCTATTTGTTGTATTCGTGGGGTCATGAAATGAATGGTGAACCCCCATGAATACAACATATCTAACGAATAAACCCCCACCCTCCTGTCCCCCCAAGACTTACCAAAAGACCCTTGTGGTCCAGTGGGGATCCTGGAGCGATCTCCTGCACTCGGGCTGTCGACTGCCAGTATTCAAAATGGTGCCGATAGCCTTTGCCCTCACTATGTCACAGGGGCTCCCGGTGCCATTGGTTGGCCCCTGTCACATGGTAGGAGCAATGGACGGCCGGCGCCATATGTGCTCCTACCATGTAACAGGGGCCGACCAATGGCACCGATAGTCCCTGTGACATAGTAAGGGCAAAGGCTATCCACACCATTTTGAATACTGGCAGCCGATGGCCCGAGTGCAGGAGATCACTCCAGGACTGCCACTGGACCACCAGGGACTTTTGGCAAGTTTTGAGGGGGTCAGGAGGGTGGGGGGTTGCAGGTAATTAAATTTAAAGGGTTGGGATGGGGTTTTTTTTTGGTAAATGAATACATACGTAACTAATGAACGTATCGGGGTCCCCCGAGAACGGATGCAACGGATTTGGCTCCCCACGAATATGAATACCAAATGGTACAAATCCGTCCCTGCTGCACATCCCTAGCCCCTAACCCCTACACTACTACCTAAACCTCACCTTCAGTTACTAGGGGAGCCTCCTATAGAGATATAAATAGCTAACTACTACAAGAGCCATGTAGATTCTCTCTCTCTCTCTCATGCACTTTCCAAAAAAAAATTCACAAATTACATTATGGGCATATCACACAGCTTAACGCAATTGACTGCACCTGTCTCCAAATAACATGGAGTCATCTGATAACCTTAGTTTATACAGTACTGCAACGAGAATGATTCACAGATTGGTCACACCCATTGTCCCTTGGGATGATTTTCTATTGGATTCTAATGGAATACTGTCCCATGATATGGTGAGGATGCTCCATTCTGCACAACATTCTCACTGCACCATATGTGAAACAAATCTGTTGCTAGAAGCCAGTGAAAGCATTTCAAGTGAAACAAATTATTATTTTTTAATTACAAAAAAAATCCTTAGGAAATGCTTCCCAAGGACTCCCATTTCCATATTTTTGACAGAAGAATGGGGTCCTACAATATAGGCAAAATAGTATAAGCAAAACAAAATGGTAGCATATGTGCCAACCATAAATAGCTCAATTTTTAAAGACATGCTACATTCCAAGAAGTCTCTGGTAACATATTTGATCAAAATGAGGTACAGCCTGGAATATAATGAAAAATTAGCTATGGCCAAGCATGGTATGAAAGATATATATACAATATATGAATTGCACATGTCTCACCTGTGATTATGTGCCTACTCTATAACTTCTAAGCCTATATTGTATGTTATGCTTAATCACGTTTCTTCCTATTAAGTTACCATTCTGCAAAAATAAAAAATGATTACACTTTTATGCTCTGTGCTTATATCATTACATTTCTGGATCACTGTTGAATAACATCATTAACAAGGAAAACATGCTTCAATATGCCAGCTTCATTACTAAATAGCCTGTAAAACAATAACTTCTCCAGTGAACTTGGAAGTATGACATAAGCTATATATCTAGAAAACATGTGTAAAGGGGTATCACATTTTCTCTCTTACTAATGGTTTTGCCATTTTCTAATATGGCCTTAAATGATCTAAATGCCCTCAGTATGTGTAAGAGGCCTCAACTAGACCCTGCCCTTGTAATGATGTTAGTGTGTGTTATGGAGGCATGACATTCCCCATTGAGAGGGGTCTTACGAGTTAATAAAACCTCTGCACCTATGTGATGAAGGGGGATAACTGAGCAGAATTTGAACAGAAAAGGAAAGTTTTGTTGGATTCCAGATTTTGTAGTATAACTTGTCTTCCTTTTCACAAGGGACACCTTTGGGACTGTGTCCCTCCAAAGGGAAAGCCTGATAAGGAGAATCTGCCTAAGGAGAATTTTTTGAGAAGTGTGACAATCTGGACCAAAGAAAGTGACAAGTAACAAAGTCAGAGGTGCTGGGACTTTACTGATCAGAGATGGTAGGGAACGGAGGTTAGATGAAATACCTCTGTTACCCCATGAGAGAGTGTGAGAAGTATAACCTGAGAGAAGAGGATGCAGTGGGAATTCTTGAAGGGAAAAGAAGCTGTCCTGCTTTTGGGGAAAAGAATACTGTGAGAGTGCTATCCAAATTATACACAGAGGGCCAGATTTTAGTACTTATGCGCGGGTGTAGACTTGCACGCGCAACCCGGCGCGCACAAATCTACACCCAATTTTATAACATGCGCGCACAGCCAGGGTGCACACTTGTGCACCTTACTTACGCCGAACCCTAGGGGAGCCCCGATGGCTTTCCTTCTGTCCCCCCCCCGCCTTCCCCTCCCTTCCCCTACCTAACCCGCCCCCCAGCCCTACCTAACCCCCCTAACCTTTGTTTGGCAAGTTGCGCCTGCCTGCCGGCGCCCGATCTCCTGGCTTAGAGGCCCTACGGTGGCCTCTGTCCCCGCCCCGCCCCTTTTTTCGAGCCCCGGGACATACGTGCATCCCAGGACATCCGTGCGTCGCCGGGCCGATGCAAAATAGGCTTGGAACTAGGGCTTTTAAAATCTGCCCTAGAGGTTTTGGAGGTGAATGTACATTATTACAACATTCAATGCACTGTATGACTACAACCCATTGCAGGCCAAAAAAAGACTGCAGATTTGTTTTATGACTTGACGAACTGATACAATGCTCTCAATTTTTGCAGGTATGTGATGCGAATTTGATTTGCTCACCTTGTTTGTTTTTTTTTTAATTTTATGTTTAGAAGGTGATGTACTCTCCTTTTTGGTAATAGTGTAACCTTTAATGAAATAATCTTCAACAACCACTCAAACCCTTAATATTTTTCCAAAATGTTATGACATCCAACAATTAATAAGATCTTTTTTCTCTTATCCTGTGACTAGCACTATAAACTCTACTAATTTAATTTATTCTCAAATTTATACTGAATATAGTGGCATCTGCTTCTTGCCGCATATAAAAAATGTCTTAGGTATATAAGAATATAAGAAGTGCACTGCTTAGGTCAGACCAAAGTCAATTGAGCCCTGCATCCTATCTCTGACAATGGCCAGCCTGAGTCATAAGTAGCTGGCAGATCCCCAAGAGCTGATGTATTTCTTGCTTCTCACCCCCAGGGATAAGTGCTGGCTTTCCCAAATCTATCTGGCTAATAAATGGTTATGGAACTTTTTTTTTCAGGATCTTGTCCAACCATCTTTTGAACCCCATTACATTAGTTGCCTTGACTACATTCTCTGACAAGAGGTTCCATAATTTGATTATGCATTGGGTGATAAAAGATTTGTTTTAAATTTGTTGGTTGCTAGCTTCATGGAGTGTCTTAGGTTCTATTAGTCATGTAAATCTCGTAAGTTGTATGGCTATAAGAAACACAAGTTCAAACATGAATACTGAGATGCAGATTTTGGTGCACAAAAGTAGCCACTGGCAAGTCTTTGTTGCTGGAAAGCCCTGCTATAACCAAAGAGAGTGGTAAATGTTTCACACTTCAAGAGATGGTTCTTTTTCTCATTTCTTATCATTTCGTGTTACCCAATTTTCTTGTAAGATGCATCAGTAGTGAAAAAAATAAGAGCAGCTAATTGCTGAAGCACATATTTGGAAATTATCTTTAGAACCACTTACCAGGATCAAGGGGTTATGGTTCTAGGATGCATCCTATGAATTAGTTTTGGTGTGGCCTAATTTGGCAAATGTTCCTTGTTTGGTCTTTTGTTTTGGCAAAATGATTATCTCCCTGATCTTTGAACTGAAAGGTAAGGTCCCACTAGAACCCAGGCACTTACAACTATTCCCTTATATTAGATGTATCCTTTGCAGGGCTGTTTCACAGCTTTTAGCAAATTTTTTAGATCTATTTTGGTAGCACTAAGAAACAGTTTACTTATTTCTCTCGTAGATTGTTGTACTTTGCTCAGTCAATTTTTTTATAATCAGCCATTGGAATGCAAAGGGATTTTTAACCACAATAAGCCGCACGTTTGAAAAGACAAGTTTATAAGATAAAAAGGAGAGGGCCAAAGTCAATAACTAATTAGGAAAGCTACAAAGTACAAAAAGGGAATGTGGAATGAGTATTCAGCAGCAGTTTTCAGAAGCCCTCTTTTATTATTATTTAAAAGTTGAAAACATCTTTGGTTTATTGAGAAGCAGGCAGAAAATGATCTGTAAGATATAATGCTCTCGCTCTGCTAAAAATACTCTTACAGAAATGTTGCAGCTTCAGTAATCTCCCACATCCTGAAATAAAACGTAAAAAGCTATGTGGGGGCTTTTCTTTAATTATATATCGGAACGGCCACTTGGAAGCAGAGTCTACCTCTGACATTGACCTTGACCACTATTATAAATGTTGAGGCAAAAGTAAGTGCATTTCACTGAGGTCAAGTGTGTTTTCAGTTTTCAGTTTTACTTTACTGTTTTTGCTGGCACAGCTTGGATAAGTAGAAAATGCTCTTACATATTGCTGTACAGTATTAAAGCTAAAAATTGGCTGAAAAAATACATCATTCTGCTGCTTTCAGTTTCTTTGTCAACACAAGCTGTGAGCAACAGGAAAACATTTGAAACCCACGCCGCTGTTTGGTTGGTGCTTATGTTTATGGATCTGATTGAAGCAAAGGAATACAATATTTGCTTGTCTAGACTGTATGATGTTACAGAGATGTCAGAAGTAAAAAATATCAGTTTGATATCACATTAGTTTAGGGGTTCTCAACCTGGCCCCTCAAGTCACAACTGACCAGTCTGGATTTCAGGATATCCACAATGCTTATGCATGAGATGTCTTTAATAGAAGCACTGCATGCAAATCTATCCATTCTGAAAACCGGACTGACAAAGGGGCACTTCAGTACCGGGTTGAGAACCA
The DNA here is from genome assembly GCF_901001135.1 of Rhinatrema bivittatum. Taxonomy (NCBI): domain Eukaryota; kingdom Metazoa; phylum Chordata; class Amphibia; order Gymnophiona; family Rhinatrematidae; genus Rhinatrema; species Rhinatrema bivittatum. The sequence goes on from NC_042619.1 coordinate 154,380,371, forward strand.
TTGTGTTAGTCGATACAAGTTTAGTGATGCAAAGTGAAATTCCCATATTTACTGAAAGGCACCAGGAGGCATTCAGTACAATCAAATTGTTCAGCTGACTGAAATGCCCTGCCTCATCCACCTACAGAATTGATGCACACAATGAAATGGAAATAGGACTGTTCCACTGCATGCCACAGAATGTTTCTACAATGCTGATAAACTGAAAAAAAACTATTAAAAAGCACTTACCAATGTAATATACCTAGGTGTTTTATAATAAGTTAATATGCACTACTGGTGATGTCTCGTATAATAAATACATACCTAAGAAATGTATTGTATATAAAGTAATACATTTCTATAAGTACCAGCTTTCTGTCTTAAACATAAAACTGTTTAATTCTGTCTCAGAACTCTTTAAATAAACTGTTGCATTAGTGATATTTCATTGACAAGTTGTCTTACCTTTGAGACAACAGTTTTAAATTATATGGTAGCTGAAAAACAAAGTATTACATGAAACCTATGTGTGTGTATATGCAATTACAAAGAAATCCCAACTAATTAAAAATACAGATATTGTGGGCTCACCAAACCAAATATCTATTAGTAACACAAGCTCCAAAGAACAGGTTTTCATGGGCCTATAGCGATTGTTCTTAAATTTTCTAAGAGGTGCCACAATTTGATTCAAAACTTTTTCTATATCCTTATACATGTCAAAAAATGTCAGAAAGTAAATATAAAAATTCAATTACTGATTATATACTATTAAACTCAGTCATAAACCAGTCAAAAAGGCAGTGACATAACCATAGAAAGCATTTAGTACAAATTTAGGGAACATTTATTTAGCAAAAAATAGTGCTCACCTGGCACCTGTCATTCTTTAAAAGATCAGATCCAGTTTGTGTCTTCTTCTTGTTTGATACCCTGAAGTATTCTAGAGGTAATCCAGGAAGATATAGACCAGTAAGCCTGATGGCAGTGTCTGGAAAAATTGATAAAACTATTATAAAGAACATGGACAAAGCCAACATGGATTTAACCCAGGTGTTATGATTTTACCTGTTATACAGCCACATTGTACCCTGACCATGACACTTCCCCACCAGCAGACATCTCCTTGAAGTTCCATCCCATGCTATCCCTGTCAGCTCTTCATGACTCATTGAGGCCTGCCTGTGATACAGCCTGCTAGCCTCCAGGAGCCCTCAGTGAGCTTGGCCACATCCCTTGTCGATCTCCTTCTCCCTGCCTGCACCCCACCAAGACTCCAGCCCTACATAACCCTGCCTTACCAAATCAAGATGCTTCTGCATAGAGCCTCCCTTGGCTTCTTGGCCACTATTACCTTATAGCCTACCTAGGCCTATCCTTGCTTTGCCTTGTGGCCTCCTGGCCTTTTTGTTCCTTGCTTTGCCTTGTGGCCATCTGACCTTCTTGCTTCGTGCCTTGCAGCTTAAGGGCCTTCTTTATCCTTGCCTTGCTTTCTGGTCTATCTAGACCTTCCCTTGACCTCTGGCCTATGTTAGCCTTGCTTCGCTCTATGGCCTATCTAGGCTTCTCCTTGCCTCGCCCTCAGGGCCTTTCTTTGTCTATCCCTATGGGCTTCTTGTTTCACTGCCTTCAGGCCTGTATGTTCCATGTTCTGTCTCATCTTGCCCCATTCTGTCCTCTCTTAGTCTGTTCCTGTCCAAGCCTCTGTTCCAGCCTTACCTGCATGCTGTTCCTGTTCAAGCCTCTGTTCCAACCTTACCTGCACTCTATTCCTGTCCAAGCTTCTGTCCCAGCCTTACCTGCACATATTCATGTCCAGGCCTCAGCCTTACCTGCACTCTGATCCTGCCTAGCCTTGCTCTAGCCTTATCTACCTGTCCAGGCCTTGCTCCAGATTCACTATGATGGTCTGTCACCATGGAGAACTACTGGTCCCTAGAACTCTTGGGCTGGTAAGGCAGAAGACCAGCCCGAGCTTTGCCCTGTCATCTTGTGCCACTCTGAGGGTGGTGTCCCCTACGAGCCACCTGGACTCGAGCCATGATACCAGAAAAATCGTACTTCACAAATCTGCTACATTTTTTTGAAGGCGTGATTAAACATGTCATCCAGTTGACATAGTATATCTGGATTTTCAGAAAGAGTTTGATGAAACACCTCATGAGAAACTCTTGAGGAAATTAAAAAGTCATGGGTTAGGAGGCAATGTTCTATTGTGGACTGAGAGCTGGTTATAAGATTAAAAACAGAAAGTAGGGCTAAATGGTCAATTTTCTCAATGGAGACAGGTGAATAGTGAAGTGGCCCAGGGATCTGTATTCTGAACACTGCTTTTTAACATATTCATAAATGACCTAGAGATGGGAACCACAAGTAAGGTGATCTGATTTGCTGATGATACAGTATTATTCAAAATTGTTAAATCACAAAAGGATTGTGAGAAATTGCAAGAGGACCTTGTAAAACTTGGAAACTGACATCCAAATGGCAGAGGAAATTTAATGTGGACAAATGCAAAGTGATGCATAAAGGTAAAAGCAACCAAAATTATAGCTACACAGTGCAAGTTTCCATATTGAGAGTCACCACCCAAGAAAAGGATCTAGGTGTCATCATGGATAATATGTTGAAATCCTCGGTTCAGTGTGTGGCAGTAACCAAGAGAGAAAACAGAATGCTAGGAATTATTGGGAGAGGAATGAAGAATAAAACTGAGTATATCATAGGGATGTGAATCGTTTTCCATATCGTCTTAACGATAGAAATCGTGTGGCAGGGCAAGAAAATCGTCTTAGGCACGATTTTTTAGTTAAAAAATCGTTAAAAATCGTTTTTTCCGATTAGTGCGCACTAACTGGGAGTTAGTGCGCACTAACTGAAAATGATACAATTTGACACTTTTCAGGTCAGTTAAGGTCAGTTTAGGAATGAATATGTATTCCTATTGGCTGCCCTCTTATTTATTCATGTTACCAAGTTTCCTACTGACAGTATATGGGGGATGGGAAATGGAAACAGTTGGTAGCTTGACAAAACAAGTAATGTGATCAGTCAATGTGACTAGAACTTGTGCCCTAACCCTGATACCAGGGGTATTGTGATCTTCCTGCACACAGTGCCCTATCCCTATTAATACCAGGAGTGTTGTGATCTTCCTGCACACAGTGCCCTATCCCTAATACCAGGGGTGTTGTGATCTTCCTGCACACAGTGCCCTATTCCTGATACTGGGGGTGTTGTGATCTTCCTGCACACAGTGCCCTATTCCTGATACCGGGGGTGTTGTGATCTTCTTGCACACATCCCGATATCAGGGATAGGGCACTGCATGCAGGAAGATCACAACACTCCTGGTATTAATAGGGATAGGGCACTGCATGCAGGAAGATCACAACACTCCTGGTATTAATAGGGATAGGGCACTGCATGCAGGAAGATCACAACACCCCTGGTATCAGGGATAGGTCACTGTGTGCAGGAAGATCACAATACCCCGGAGGAGTGAGGGTCAGGCAGCTCCCCCCTGTCTGTGAAGCCAGCCTCTCACTAGTAATGCAGGGAGGGAGCTGTCTCAGACTTCACCATCCTCCCCCCCCCTTACCCACACACCATTCACTAGCTGGGACATGGGGGAAGTCAGGAGTGAGGGTCAGGCAGCTCCCCCCTGTCTATGAAGCCAGCCTCTCACTAGTAATGCAGGGAGGGAGCTGTCTCAGACTTCACCATCCACCCCCCCCCTCACCCACACACAATTCACTAGCTGGGACATGGGGGAAGTCAGGAGTGAGGGACAGGCAGCTCCCCCCTGTCTGTGAAGCCAGCCTCTCACTAGTAATGCAGGGAGGGAGCTGTCTCAGACTTCACCATCCTCCCCCCCCCCTCACCCACACACCATTCACTAGCTGGGACATGAGGGAAGTCAGGAGTGAGGGTCAGGCAGCTCCCCCCTGTCTGTGAAGCCAGCCTCTCACTAGTAATGCAGGGAGGGAGCTGTCTCAGACTTCACCATCCTCCCCCCCCCCCTCACCCACACACCATTCACTAGCTGGGACATGGGAGAAGTCAGGAGTGAGGGTCAGGCAGCTCCCCCCTGTCTGCGAAGCCAGCCTCTCACTAGTAATGCAGGGAGGGAGCTGTCTCAGACTTCACCATCCTCCCCCCCCCCCCTCACCCACACACCATTCACTAGCTGGGACATGGGGGAAGTCAGGAGTGAGGGTCAGGCAGCTCCCCCCTGTCTGTGAAGCCAGCCTCTCACTAGTAATGCAGGGAGGGAGCTGTCTCAGACTTCACCATCCTCCCCCCCCCCCTCACCCACACACCATTCACTAGCTGGGACATGGGGGAAGTCAGGAGTGAGGGTCAGGCAGCTCCCCCCTGTCTGTGAAGCCAGCCTCTCACTAGTAATGCAGGGAGGGAGCTGTCTCAGACTTCACCATCCTCCACCCCCCCTCACCCACACACCATTCACTGGCTGGGACATGGGGGAAGTCAGGAGTGAGGGTCAGGCAGCTCCCCCCTGTCTGTGAAGCCAGGCTCTCACTAGTAATGCAGGGAGGGAGCTGTCTCAGACTTCACCATCCTCCCCCCCCCCCTCACCCACACACCATTCACTAGCTGGGACATGGGGGAAGTCAGGAGTGAGGGTCAGGCAGCTCCCCCCCTGTCTGCGAAGCCAGCCTCTCACTAGTAATGCAGGGAGGGAGCTGTCTCAGACTTCACCATCCTCCCCCCCCCCCTCACCCACACACCATTCACTAGCTGGGACATGGGGGAAGTCAGGAGTGAGGGTCAGGCAGCTCCCCCCTGTCTGTGAAGCCAGCCTCTCACTAGTAATGCAGGGAGGGAGCTGTCTCAGACTTCACCATCTTCCCCCCCCCTCACCCACACACCATTCACTAGCTGGGACATGGGGGAAGTCAGGAGTGAGGGTCAGGCAGCTCCCCCCTGTCTGTGAAGCCAGCCTCTCACTAGTAATGCAGGGAGGGAGCTGTCTCAGACTTCACCATCCTCCCCCCCCCCCCTCACCCACACACCATTCACTAGCTGGGACATGGGGGAAGTCAGGAGTGAGGGTCAGGCAGCTCCCCCCTGTCTGCAAAGCCAGCCTCTCACTAGTAATGCAGGGAGGGAGCTGTCTCAGACTTCACCATCCTCCCCCCCCCCTCACCCACACACCATTCACTAGCTGGGACATGGGGGAAGTCAGGAGTGAGGGTCAGGCAGCTCCCCCCTGTCTGTGAAGCCAGCCTCTCACTAGTAATGCAGGGAGGGAGCTGTCTCAGACTTCACCATCCTCCCCCCCCCCCCCCACCCACACACCATTCACTAGCTGGGACATGGGGGAAGTCAGGAGTGAGGGTCAGGCAGCCCCCCCCTGTCTGTGAAGCCAGCCTCTCACTAGTAATGCAGGGAGGGAGCTGTCTCAGACTGGTATCAGGGTTAGGGCACTGTGTGCAGGAAGATCACAACACTCCTGGTATTAATAGGGATAGGGCACTGTAAGAGATGACTGTAGTAGATTGAATAAAGATCTGATGTTTCTGCTCTCCTCACACCAAACAAAAACAACACACAAGCAGAGAAGCCCTTGTTACAAAGCTGAGCTAGTGAGTTAAGTAGGAGGAAAAGTAAACATACTGGTGCCAGTGTGGCTACTTAAAAAATACACTTACCAACAATCAATTACATATATTTGAACTGTGTACAGTTCCAGCCAGGACCACCTTTCTAAAATGCACAGTGATTGGCAAATTCAACATGCACTAGCATTTCAGGTGCCTGCTAACAAAAATAATAAACAAACAAGTTCTAGTCACGTGAGTGCTGATCATTACATTACTTTTTTTGTCAAGCTTCCAACTGTTTCCATTTCACATCCCCCCAACCATATTGGTAACATCAATAGATAAGAGCACAGCCAGCCAATAGGAATACATACATACATATTCATTCCTAAGTGACCTTTACTGACCTGGGAAGTGTGAACACTTTGTTTCATTTTCTGTTGGTGTTCGTTAGTTTCCAGTTCCATTTCCCATCCCCCCAACCATCACCTCAGTGGTAACCTTGGTAATATCAATAGATAAGAGGGCAGCCAGCCAATAGGAACACATATTCATTCCTAACTGACCTTCAGTGACCTGGAAAGTGTTTATTTGTATCATTTTCAGTTAGTGCGCACTAAATCGAGTTAGTGCGCACTAACGGGGAGTTAGTGCGCACTAACTCGAGTTAGTGCGCACTAACGGGGAGTTAGTGCGCACTAACTCGAGTTAGTGCGCACTAACACGATTTAACGATTTTTAACGATAAATCGTTAGAATTTCTATTGTATCGTGTTCTATAACGATTTAAGACGATATAAACATTATCGGACGATAATTTTAATCGTTGAAAAACGATTCACATCCCTAGTCAGTAATTCTGTTACTAAAAATAGCTTAAACAATTTTGCTCAGCACAGATGTCAAGCAGACCATTCTATAGTTTTCTGATCATCTCTAGAGCCCTTTTTAAAAATTGGCATCAGATTGGCCACCCTCTAGTCTTTTCCTTATGTGCATTACTTTGAACTTGTTCACATTAAATTGATTCTGTCATTTAGATACCCAGTCACCTAGTCTCATAAAATCTTTCTGCAGTTCAGCACAATCCACTACTGTTTTAACAGCTCAAAACAATTTTGTGTCATCTCACTCATAGTTCCTTTCTCCAGATCATTAATGAATATGTAACCTTTTGTTCGGGGGTTTACTGTTTCCTTTAGGGCCATGAAAGCATTCTTCAGGGCTACTCTTTCCAACATATTCCCTCTCTCTCTGCTCCCAGGGGAGGACTTTGTGCTGCGTGAGGGAAGGAAATCCTTCTTGGCCCTGGTGATGGAGTGTTTCTTTTTAAGTGTGTGTATCTTTCTGGTACTGTATTTTCCTCATGGACAGACAGGCTGGACACAGACTGAATGTTCAAATAAAATTTACTGATTATTTCCAAAACATCAATCATAGTAGGGATGTGAATCGTTTTAGGACGATTAAAATTATCGTCCGATAATTTTAATATCGTCTTAAACCGTTATGGAACACAATACAATACAGATTCTAACGATTTATCGTTATAAATCGTTAGAATCGTGAGCCGGCACACTAAAACCCCTAAAACCCACCCCGACCCTTTAAATTAAATCCCCCACCCTCCCGAACCCCCCCCCAATAACTTAAATAACCTGCGGGTCCAGCGGCGGTCCGGAACGGCAGCGGTCCGGAACGGGCTCCTGCTCCTGAATCTTGTCGTCTTCAGCCGGCGCCATTTTCCAAAATGGCGCCGAAAAATGGCGGCGGCCATAGACGAAAAAGATTGGACGGCAGGAGGTCCTTCCGGACCCCCGCTGGACTTTTGGCAAGTCTCGTGGGGGTCAGGAGGCCCCCCACAAGCTGGCCAAAAGTTCCTGGAGGTCCAGCGGGGGTCAGGGAGCGATTTCCCGCCGCGAATCGTTTTCGTACGGAAAATGGCGCCGGCCATACGCGTATGGCCGGCGCCATTTTCCGTACGGAAAATGGCGCCGGCAGGAGATCGACTGCAGGAGGTCGTTCAGCGAGGGTTCCAGCGCCTCGCTGAACGACCTCCTGCAGTTGATCTCCTGCCGGCGCCATTTTCCGTACGAAAACGATTCGCGGCGGGAAATCGCTCCCTGACCCCCGCTGGACCTCCAGGAACTTTTGGCCAGCTTGTGGGGGGCCTCCTGACCCCCACGAGACTTGCCAAAAGTCCAGCGGGGGTCCAGAAGGACCTCCTGCCGTCCAATCTTTTTCGTCTACGGCCGCCACCATTTTTCGGCGCCATTTTGGAAAATGGCGCCGGCTGAAGACGACAAGATTCAGGAGCAGGATCCCGTTCCGGACCGCTGCCGTTCCGGACCGCCGCTGGACCCGCAGGTTATTTAAGTTATTTGGGGGGGGTTCGGGAGGGTGGTGGATTTAATTTAAAGGGTCGGGGGTGGGTTTTAGGGGGTTTTAATGTGCCGGTTTTTCGATTTTTCGATTTTTAACGATTTTTAACGATTTTTCACGATATTTTACCCCCCCAAACGGCAACAATACGATTCCCTCCCCCTCCCAGCCGAAATCGATCGTTAAGACGATCGAGGACACGATTCACATCCCTAAATCATAGTCCAGTATACATTCCACAACTGAAACTTTTCATTATAACTATTTATTTACATAGTCTCTCTACTAGGGTGCTTGTGTCCATCTCCCTAATTCCTTGGGGTAAATTCCTTGGGGTAAGCTTGCCACTTTTTCGTTATCCGTGCACAAACTTCCTGGGTAGAAGGGAATCCTATTGGGAAAATCGCAAAAATCCTTCCTGTGTCCAAAGCTCTTCTCTTGCCCATAGCTTGTGTCCTTGTCCCTTTGGGGGTTGAGATCTGGTTGGGAATCTCCAGATCTTGATGTACTGTTCCGCACTGTCTTTCAATTCTGTGTGAATTCTTTGGGCAGAAAAATCTGATGTTTCCAGTTTTATACAAAGTTCTCAATTTCCTGACTCCAATCTATGAGGAGGGGTGGGTAAAAATCCCTCCATACTAACCAAAAGGGGAAAAATCCTAATTTAAATCCAAAAATCCAACAATGGGTAATGCTGTCACTGGTCTTCCTTTCTTTAGTAGTAGAGGGGTAGCTCACAGGTCTCCAGTCTCTGTTCTCTGGTTTGTTGGGTTGCCCCTCTCCAAAGGGTTCAGGGTGTTCCCCAGAATGAGAAAACCAAAAACCTAATCAAAATTTCCAAAAATCTCTCTCTCTTACAAAAATGAGGCAGCCCCTCTCAGACAGAAAAAAACACCAGGTTGGATTAGTGGGCCCAGCTTAGCAGGGGAAAAGGAGAAATAGCTCCTTACTCTTCAAGAGCTAACTCAAAATGACCTTGCTTTCTATACCATTAATTCCCCCTAGTGCCCTTGGCATAGCCAATCACAGACAAACTCATAGGAGAGATTGAAATGGAATGGAAAATCTCACTAAGCTGTTATTACCAATGGGAAGGAATTTGGGGCCATCTAATGGATGACCGAAGGGTTGGCCACAAATATGCTAAATAGCACAGTTTCAGTACAGACTCCATGTGACGAACGGCATGGAAGTGAGCCCTTGATGCTGTGGCATAGTTGATGCAGCCTCATATGAGAACCTATGAGGCCTATGCTGACAACAAGCTAACACACTCTGAAGTGAGACAAACCAGAGCTTCGCCTATAGCAGCTACCTCTCCCGCAGGTTCAGCCTTTGGGTTCTGGCAGCTGGCAGGGCTTAAGTGATTCTCTAGGGCAATAGAGAGAGAGAGAGAGCAAGAGTCCAAGAACACACTGGGGTCAGGACAGGCAGCAGACTGGAGATACTGGGGGAAGGTCAGGAATTGAAGTGGGTGGCAAGCAAGCATAGTAAAGTACAAGGCAAGAGTCAGGTCCAAGCAGCAGGAAAATGTGGTTAAGGTCCAAAGCAATGATCAGGTCCAGATGACAGTCAAATGCGGTAAGGTCCAGGCAGCAGGCAATGTGGTCAGGTCCAAGGCAATGATCAGTGCCCGGAGAACAGGCAAAGGGATACCAATTATCAACAGAGAGACACTGGATAAGACTAGCAAGATCAGGCTGGATGAGACAGGCTGGGCAAAAAAAGGCCGGACAAGGCAGGTTAGGCAAGGCAAGGCTCAATGAGAGGATGCAGGAGCACAGGAATGCAGGAATTCAAGAATGCAGGAGCAACACGCTGTGCACAAGGCAGGAGACCCATTGCTGAGGTGGTTTTAGGCAGTCTGGGCCATGCTTAAATAGTGAGGGCCTTCTGATGTCATCACTAGGTACCTTGGGGATTTTCCTGCAACTGGCCCTTTAAGTACAGATGCAAGGCAGGTGCAGACACCTATGGAGACCCCAGGGAGGGGTAGATGATAGTGGCATGCAGGCGGCATCAGAGCCACATCAGATGCTGAGGCCTGCTGGCTCTTGGAGGCATTCATGCCACATTGGGAGGGTGCAGGAGGTGCTGGGTGAGTTGGAAATAGTGGTGGTCAAGGGCTTATTCCACAGCCAGCCAAATGTAACACCCCAGGGCATGCCACTTGGAACATGGACTTTTCACCAATTGGAAAACAGACTAGTCCTACGCTGTGTTTCCTGTCTTTTATCCAGTTACCAGTCCACAATTGGAAACTGCCTCTGATCCCATGACCTTCCATGTTCCTGAAGAGTCTCCCATGAGGGACTTTGTCAAATGCTTTCTGAAAAATCAAAAACACTATATCAACTGACTAACTTATTTATGTCTTTAAAAAACCTAGTAAATTGGTATGGAAAGACTTCCCTTTTCAAAAACCATATTGACCATCCCCCATTAAACATGTCTATCAATTTGGTCAGTAATAGGGATGTGAATCGTTTTCCATATCGTCTTAACGATAGAAATCGTGTGGCAGGGCAAGAAAATCGTCTTAGGCACGATTTTTTAGTTAAAAAATCGTTAAAAATCGTTTTTTCCGATTAGTGCGCACTAACTCGAGTTAGTGCGCACTAACGGGAGTTAGTGCGCACTAACTGGGAGTTAGTGCGCACTAACTGGGAGTTAGTGCGCACTAACTGAAAATGATACAATTTGACACTTTTCAGGTCAGTTAAGGTCAGTTTAGGAATGAATATGTATTCCTATTGGCTGCCCTCTTATTTATTCATGTTACCAAGTTTCCTACTGACAGTATATGGGGGATGGGAAATGGAAACAGTTGGTAGCTTGACAAAACAAGTAATGTGATCAGTCAATGTGACTAGAACTTGTGCCCTAACCCTGATACCAGGGGTATTGTGATCTTCCTGCACACAGTGCCCTATCCCTATTAATACCAGGAGTGTTGTGATCTTCCTGCACACAGTGCCCTATCCCTAATACCAGGGGTGTTGTGATCTTCCTGCACACAGTGCCCTATTCCTGATACTGGGGGTGTTGTGATCTTCCTGCACACAGTGCCCTATTCCTGATACCGGGGGTGTTGTGATCTTCTTGCACACATCCCGATATCAGGGATAGGGCACTGCATGCAGGAAGATCACAACACTCCTGGTATTAATAGGGATAGGGCACTGCATGCAGGAAGATCACAACACTCCTGGTATTAATAGGGATAGGGCACTGCATGCAGGAAGATCACAACACCCCTGGTATCAGGGATAGGGCACTGTGTGCAGGAAGATCACAATACCCCGGAGGAGTGAGGGTCAGGCAGCTCCCCCCTGTCTGTGAAGCCAGCCTCTCACTAGTAATGCAGGGAGGGAGCTGTCTCAGACTTCACCATCCTCCCCCCCCCCCCTTACCCACACACCATTCACTAGCTGGGACATGGGGGAAGTCAGGAGTGAGGGTCAGGCAGCTCCCCCCTGTCTGTGAAGCCAGCCTCTCACTAGTAATGCAGGGAGGGAGCTGTCTCAGACTTCACCATCCACCCCCCCCCCCCCTCACCCACACACCATTCACTAGCTGGGACATGGGGGAAGTCAGGAGTGAGGGACAGGCAGCTCCCCCCTGTCTGTGAAGCCAGCCTCTCACTAGTAATGCAGGGAGGGAGCTGTCTCAGACTTCACCATCCTCCCCCCCCCCCTCACCCACACACCATTCACTAGCTGGGACATGGGGGAAGTCAGGAGTGAGGGTCAGGCAGCTCCCCCCTGTCTGTGAAGCCAGCCTCTCACTAGTAATGCAGGGAGGGAGCTGTCTCAGACTTCACCATCCTCCCCCCCCCCCTCACCCACACACCATTCACTAGCTGGGACATGGGGGAAGTCAGGAGTGAGGGTCAGGCAGCTCCCCCCTGTCTGCAAAGCCAGCCTCTCACTAGTAATGCAGGGAGGGAGCTGTCTCAGACTTCACCATCCTCCCCCCCCCCCTCACCCACACACCATTCACTAGCTGGGACATGGGGGAAGTCAGGAGTGAGGGTCAGGCAGCTCCCCCCTGTCTGTGAAGCCAGCCTCTCACTAGTAATGCAGGGAGGGAGCTGTCTCAGACTTCACCATCCTCCCCCCCCCCCTCACCCACACACCATTCACTAGCTGGGACATGGGGGAAGTCAGGAGTGAGGGTCAGGCAGCTCCCCCCTGTCTGTGAAGCCAGCCTCTCACTAGTAATGCAGGGAGGGAGCTGTCTCAGACTGGTATCAGGGTTAGGGCACTGTGTGCAGGAAGATCACAACACTCCTGGTATTAATAGGGATAGGGCACTGTAAGAGATGACTGTAGTAGATTGAATAAAGATCTGATGTTTCTGCTCTCCTCACACCAAACAAAAACAACACACAAGCAGAGAAGCCCTTGTTACAAAGCTGAGCTAGTGAGTTAAGTAGGAGGAAAAGTAAACATACTGGTGCCAGTGTGGCTACTTAAAAAATACACTTACCAACAATCAATTACATATATTTGAACTGTGTACAGTTCCAGCCAGGACCACCTTTCTAAAATGCACAGTGATTGGCAAATTCAACATGCACTAGCATTTCAGGTGCCTGCTAACAAAAATAATAAACAAACAAGTTCTAGTCACGTGAGTGCTGATCATTACATTACTTTTTTTGTCAAGCTTCCAACTGTTTCCATTTCACATCCCCCCAACCATATTGGTAACATCAATAGATAAGAGCACAGCCAGCCAATAGGAATACATACATACATATTCATTCCTAAGTGACCTTTACTGACCTGGGAAGTGTGAACACTTTGTTTCATTTTCTGTTGGTGTTCGTTAGTTTCCAGTTCCATTTCCCATCCCCCCAACCATCACCTCAGTGGTAACCTTGGTAATATCAATAGATAAGAGGGCAGCCAGCCAATAGGAACACATATTCATTCCTAACTGACCTTCAGTGACCTGGAAAGTGTTTATTTGTATCATTTTCAGTTAGTGCGCACTAAATCGAGTTAGTGCGCACTAACACGATTTAACGATTTTTAACGATAAATCGTTAGAATTTCTATTGTATCGTGATCTATAACGATTTAAGACGATATAAACATTATCGGACGATAATTTTAATCGTTGAAAAACGATTCACATCCCTAGTATATCATAATGCCTCTCTATTGCTTCATGATGCGACTGCACCTTGGGTATAGTATGCAGTTCTGGTCACTGCATCTCAAAAAAAGATGTAGTGGGATTAGAAAAGATACAAAGAAGGGCAACAATTTCCCTATGACAAAAGGCTAAAGAGGTTAAGGCTCTTCATATTGGAGAAGAGCTGGCTGAGGGGATACATGATAGAGGTCTATAAAATAATGAGTGGAGTGGAATGGGTAAATGTGAATTGGTTATTTACTCTTTCAAAAAAGTACAAAGGCTAGGGAATACGCAATAAAGTACTGGGTAATATTTAAGACAAATAGGAGAATTTTTTTTTACCAAGTGCATAACTAAACTCTGGAATTGTTTGCTGGAAGATGTGGCAAATACTGTTAATATGGTTGGGTTTTAAAATAGTTTGGGGAGGCTGGCGGTGAGAGACATTTCACTTTTTTTCCTAGTGCAGAGGAAAAACAAAGCATTTACCTTCTTTGAATTTGTGCTGGGGGAAACGCTGGTTCCTGAAGTCAGAGGGAGGTGCCTGAAGATTAGCATAAAGCTGCACCCCTCCAACGTTTCTCTGGAGGCTGCCGGTGAGAGACATTTCACTTTCTTTCCTAGTGCAGAGGAAAAACAAAGCTTTTACCTTCTTTGAATTTGTGATGGGGGAAACGCTGGTTCCTGACGTCGAAGGGAAGCGTTGGAATTGGCTGAATTTGCTGATTATGCTGCTTATATAATTTCTTGTGAAGTCTCCCGGGTTATAGGAATAGCCTACCTAGTAGTCAAGATACTAGAATCCCTGGAATATGCCTGCAAAGAGAAAGGGGAAGATTAGGGTGTTTCCCTCAGCACCTATTTCGTCCAACCTAACTCAACTTGAAATTAATAAATTCTTGACACAATTGGAAAATAAGGGAGCTGAGGAAGCTGTTGGAGCCACACAGAATGGAGACTTGTGTGGCCCCCAAGAAGAAGCATCCCTCAGCCCAGATAGTCGCCCACCTCCAGGACAACGCAGTACGGACGATGAAACGATCCTGCCGCTACCCCAAGAAGGGGAGTCTGCAGCAGGGCAGGAGGGAACATCTGTCCATAAAGAAAATGAACTCCTGCAAATTCCACCTTTGTCTGGAAAGGTAACGCTTGAAGCAATATGGCAAGCAGTTAACAACTTAAGTACAGCTGTGGCTAGATTGGAAGGAAAGATTGATTGTGTGTCCTCAGATTTTCAAGGAAAATTAGTGACTGTCCAAAATCAAAGTAATGAATTATTACATAGAGTAAACGAGAATGTAAAAGATATACAATCTTTGCAGAAAGTTAATGTTTGTCTAATTAAAGATCAGATGGCTAGTGCAAGGCGCTTGGAGATATTAGAGAACCGTGCACGACAACTAAATGTAAGGATAACTAATTTTCCTCAGGTCCTAAGGGAAATTCCATTTATTTCTCTAAAAAGGTATTTTAGAGAAATATTATTAATTTCTGAGGAAGAAATTCCTCCAATTAATACATGCTATTTCCTAACACAGAGACCCCCAGTACATGTAGATCTTACCAATTTCTTAGAAGATTCAAATTTAGATGTCCTGCATAGGAATACACTGATTGTATCATTTATAACAACTAAAGATATAAATAGTATAATGAAAACATATTTTAAGAAATTTCCTACAAGCTTTTATGGCCAAGTAGTAAAATTGTATCCGGATCCAGCGCCAGTCACTAGAACCAGGCGAAGAGAATTTCTAGCCTTATGGCAACAGATTATTTCACTGGTATTTACATTCTTTTTATGGTATCCTTGTAGGTGTGAAGTAAAGAAGGGAGAACATGCATATGTATTTTTTCAGATACATCAGATTCAGCAATTCATAGAGGCCCAACAATCTATGGTTTCAGCAGTAGTACCTATAGCAGAGTCATCTCCTTCAAATGTAATACCAAATAGTGAGTAACTTAACAGGGCATACGTATGTAAGTAGTCCAATTGACAAGGTTATGGTTTACTTATTATTATATTTTCAGATAAATATCTCCATATGTTACTTTAGTTCCTAAATCAGCCTTTTTTTTTGTCCTAATGAATGTTGATATTTTGTTTTAGGAGTTCAGATGCACAATTTAAGATGGATTTCTTAATTGAAATTACTTTTGAGAATTATCGATGTATTTGTTATGATCTGAATTGTTTATGTTTTCCTGTACGTGTGAAATGAAAATAACATAAATAAATAATTAAAAAATAAAATAAAATAGTTTGAATTAATTCCTGGAAGAAAAGTCCATAAACCATTAAGGTGGACATGGGGAAATCCATTACTTAGCATTGGGATAAGAAGCATGGAATCTATCAACATTTTGGGATCCTGTCAGGTACTTGTATCCTGGATTGGCAACTGTTAGAAACAGGATCCTGGGCTTAGTGAACCATTTGTCTGATCCAGTATGGCAAAACTTCTCTTCTTAAGTTCCTCAGGGATTAATCCACCTTCACTTTTTAGCTTGTATCTGAGGCCACTTACTAATATGATTAGACTTGGACTAAATGTCTACACATTTGTTAATAATGAATAGTTGTATTTTGTGCTAAATCAGAATGAGGGAGTTACATTTAAGAAACTTATATGGTCATTTATCAAAATGCGTTATGGCGTTAACACCCACAATAACACGTTTATGCCTTAATGCATATGATAGTAATGGTACTGCATAGCACAATTGCAAGTTTTTTAAAGGGGAGGATTGGAGAGGGTTTTGGGTGGGATTAATGAAAATGAGGGGCCTTATCGCACAGTGCGATAGTGTATTGCATGTTATCGCACATTTTAATGTCGGAAATAACTACACCTTTTTTCCTGGCATTAAGTTGTGTGATATGCCTGAAATATCCGTAACACAATTCGCAATAAAGATTGTGAATTGCATTTTGGCCATTTATGGGTGGGCAGAAGGGAGAGGAGTGGAGAGAGAGAGAGAGAGAGTCTCGGGGGGGGGGGGAGGGGTCTTCAGAGTATTCAAATATTTATATCACTATAGGATTGCCAACCAATAACTTGAGGTGAGATTTTGGTGATGGTTTATTTTTGGGGGCCAGTTTGACATGCAGAGTGAGACATACGAACAGCACAGTACACCTCAGTGAAGATTTGACATCATTTGAACTGAGGAAAGTCTCACAAAGATGAATTTTCTATAATGTTCTCTCGCCCTAGTGATGTAAAATCTCCACTGAAGTGTACTGTGCTATTCGTACGTCTCACTCTGCATGTCAAACTGGCCAAAAAACCCTAAACCACCACCAAAATCACCTTGATTTATTAGCTGGTAGCTAGGCCTCCTATAGTGATATAAATAGTTGACTATTATGAAGGCATTGTAAAGAGTCTTTCTCTCTCAGCACTTCACAAGTAGCAAAATTCAAATATCACAACAGTGCAAAAATGTTAACGTACCCTGCGATACACTACCTATGCGGGGTGGTAATTCTAAAATTATCATAAACACATCCCTTTTACTTATCACGGGCATTAGGTATGCAAAATTATAGCATTTTGATGATCTAGGGGTTAATGACTGTGTGGATCTTGTGCAATAAACTCATGCTAAACCTAAAAATATCTGAGGTTTTTTTGGCTTCAGCATAAGTTTATTGCACAAGATCCACACAGTCATTAATTCACAGTTGCCCAGTCCCATTTTGTTATAAGATAAAATGAGGCTTGTCATTAAAGACTAAGGGGCGGATTTTAAGAGCCCTGCTCGCCGGTGCGCCTATGTTCAATAGGCCTACCGGCGCGCGCAGAGCCCCGGGACTCGCGTAAATCCCAGGGTTTTCCGAGGGGGGCGTGTCGGGGCGTGTCGGGGCGGGGCCGAGCGGCGCGCCGTTTTAGGGGCGGGACGCGGCATTTTGGGGGCGGGCCCAGGGGCGTGGTTTTGGCCCGGGCGGTCCAGGGGCGTGGCCGCGCCCTCCGGAACCGCCCCCGGGTCGCGTCTAGGCGCGCCAGCAGCCCGCTGGCGCGCGGGGATTTACTTCTCCCTCTGGGAGGCGTAAATCCCCCAACAAAGGTAGGGGGGGTTTAGACAGGGCCGGGGGGGTGGGTTAGGTAGAGAAAGGAAGGGGAAGGTGAGGGGAGGGCGTTAGCGAATTCCCTCCGAGGTCGCTCCGATTTCGGAGCGGCCTCGGAGGGAACGGCGGCAGGCTGCACGGCTCGGCGCACGCCGGCTACACGGAATAGGTAGCCTTGCGCGCGCCGATCCAGGATTTTAGCGGACACGCGCGTATCTTCTAAAATCCCGCGTACTTTTGTTTGCGCCTGGAGCGCCAACAAAAGTACACGAACGCGCCGTTTTTGAAAATCTACCCCTAAGTGAAGAGTTTAGGAGTCTTTTTAATTTCTGATCTACTTCTCCTAAGATTTAAGCTTTTACTAGATCCTCTTGTTTACATATCCATATGTTGAGTATTATTTTGGATGGCCACACACTGATTAGTATATTTCAGACATGTCTAGATTAGATTATTGCAGCAGAATAATCTTGAGGCATTCTAGAAAGATTATAGGGAAACCACAGCTAATTTAAAACATGGCTGCTAGAGTTCTGTCAGTTATTTATTTATTTATTTATTTATAACTTTTATATAGCGAGGTTCAATTAACAAGATTAATTATCACTTCGGTTTACATTATAGATGCTGTGATCATATCTGCCCTGTTTTAAAACAGCTACCCTGGAATTTAAATTTATTTTCAAGTCTCGGCTAATCTTTAAAGCTTTACATCAGAGGTAGACAACTCCAGTCATGGAGTGCCACAAACAGGTCTGGTATTCATGGCATCTATAATAAATATGAATGAAGTATGTCTACTGTGGAGGTAGTGCATGCAAATATACCTCATGCATATTCATTGCAGATATCCTGAAAACCAGATATGTTTGTGACACTCCAGGACCAGAGGTGTCTACCTCTGCTCTACATGATAGGGACATTAGAGAGTAGGGATGTGAATCGTGTCCTCGATCGTCTTAACGATCGATTTCGGCTGGGAGGGGGAGGGAATCATATTGTTGCCGTTTGGGGGGGTAAAATATCGTGAAAAATCGTTAAAAATCGTTAAAAATCGAAAAATCGAAAAACCGGCACATTAAAACCCCCTAAAACCCACCCCCGACCCTTTAAATTAAATCCCCCACCCCAAATAATTTAAATAACCTGCGGGTCCAGCGGCGGTCCGGAACGGCAGCGGTCCGGAATGGGCTCCTGCTCCTGAATCTTGTCGTCTACAGCCGGCGCCATTTTCCAAAATGGCGCCGAAAAATGGCGGCGGCCATAGACGAAAAAGATTGGACGGCAGGAGGTCCTTCCGGACCCCCGCTGGACTTTTGGCAAGTCTCGTGGGGGTCAGGAGGCCCCCCACAAGCTGGCCAAAAGTTCCTGGAGGTCCAGCGGGGGTCAGGGAGCGATTTCCCGCCGCGAATCGTTTTCGTACGGAAAATGGCGCCGGCAGGAGATCGACTGCAGGAGGTCGTTCAGCGAGGGTTCCGGCGCCTCGCTGAACGACCTCCTGCAGTCAATCTCCTGTCGGCGCCATTTTCCGTACGAAAACGATTCGCGGCGGGAAATCGCTCCCTGACCCCCGCTGGACCTCCAGGAACTTTTGGCCAGCTTGTGGGGGGCCTCCTGACCCCCACGAGACTTGCCAAAAGTCCAGCGGGGGTCCGGAAGGACCTCCTGCCGTCCAATCTTTTTCGTCTATTGCCGCCGCCATTTTTCGGCGCCATTTTGGAAAATGGCGCCGGCTGTAGACGACAAGATTCAGGAGCAGGAGCCCGTTCCGGACCGCTGCCGTTCCGGACCGCCACTGGACCCGCAGGTTATTTAAGTTATTTGGGGGGGGTTCAGGAGGGTGGGGGATTTAATTTAAAGGGTCGGGGGTGGGTTTTAGGGGGTTTTAGTGTGCCGGCTCACGATTCTAACGATTTATAACGATAAATCGTTAGAATCTGTATTGTATTGTGTTCCATAATGGTTTAAGACGATATTAAAATTATCGGACGATAATTTTAATCGTCCTAAAACGATTCACATCCCTATTAGATAGTCCCAGGCCCAAGGCCGGGGCCTCACTTAGGGAATAGGCTAATGCCCAAAACAGGGACAGTGGCCTACATCTGATCGTGATCCTGGGGTCTCAGCCTAGCCCTTAGATTGATGCTAGGGCCTTGACAGAGACCCAATCAAAGGCCCAGTCCCAACATATTTTGCCAGGGTCAGGAAACAACCTGCTTTGCCCATCATGGATCCACTGCTGTGGCCCAAACCTAGGCCAGAGATAGGGACCCAGTCTAGGAACTGATGCTCGGACCTGGCTCAGAGGCTGGATACCAATGCCTCAGCTTAGGTCTAGGACAAAGCCTGGGGCCCTAGCCCATTTCAGGAGCTTGATCAGGAAGCTGGGTTTGACACTAGGCTCTGACATATTGGCATAGGTCTAAGCCAAGGCTGGGGTCCTGGCCCTATGCCGGGACCCAGTTGGGAGACCAGATGCTGATGCCTAAGCCTCGATCCAGGCCAAAGGCCAGGTTTCAATGCCTGGGCCTTGGCCCAGATGCAGACCTGATGCAAGGAAGAGGCCGATGGCAGAGGGCACCATTTTGTATTTATTTATTTATCGATTTTTATATACCGTCGTTCGGTTTCACCATCACAATAGTTTACAAAGTTACGATGTTTAACAGTGTTTCCAAAAACGGTTCATATGGTTGCTAACATAGAAGATATCATTTATGAACTAGGTTTGTAGATTAACCAAAACATATTACAGAACTGAGTAATAATCATAAGTTTCTTGGGTCTATCTGTTTTCCTAGCGTTATACGATGGGAGTGGATTTTTGAGTCAGTGGGTGAGTTGGTAGGCTTTGGTAAACAGCCATGTTTTTAGCTCTATTTTGAAAGTTTTTAAATTTTCTTGTATTCTTAGTTCTATTGGGAGGGTCTTCCAGAGTTTGGGGCTTCCAAGTGAGATTGTTCTCTTTTGAGTTGAGGTGAGTTGTTTGGATCGAGAAGGAGGAATCTTTAATAGTCCTTTATTTGCTGATCTGAGGTTTCTGTTTGGAGCATGCAATTTTATGTATGAACTAAGCCAGTTTGTTTGTTTTTCATAGATTGTTTTATGTAGTATGGATAGAATTTTATATTTGATCCTAAATTTTATAGGGAGCCAGTGTAGAGATATAAGTGTGGGAGTGATGTGATCATATTTAAGCCTTCACTTAAAGGTCTCTCCCTTAGGGATTGACTCACGCATTCCATACTCCACGCCAGATATCTGATGCCGTAACCATAAATTCTCCTGTTAATTGGACTTTAATATGCACCCATGCTTAATAAGTCTGTCGTAAATCCGAGTTTGATTGTTATTTGCTATTTGTTTTTTGTAATAATTTTAAGTCATTCTCAGCTTTATCTATAAGTTCTTACAAAGTTAGCCCTGTTATTTGTAACCTCTTGTTCGATGTAATTTCCAACTTTGGTTCTATGTAAACTGACGTGATATGTACCAGTGCATGAACATCGGTATATAAAAGCCTTTAAATAAATAAAATAAATAAATACATGTTTTTTAGATCCAGTGAGTATTCTTGCAGTTGCATTTTGTATGATCTGTAGTGGGCGGATTGTATTAAGAGGTAAGTTGAATAATAGGGAATTACAGTAGTCCAGGTTGGAGAATATGAGAAGTTGAAGGACTGATCTGAAGTCATTGGGGGAGAGGAAAGTTTTAATTGACAAAATGTTAGGAGTTTGTGATAACCATCTTTGATTTTAGCTGTGATGTGATTTTTGAAGGAGAGTTCTTTGTCAATTATGACTCCAAGGTTGCGTGCATGATTGACTGGAGTGATCCACTTTTTGGTTTATTAAGTTGAGTGGAGGTGATTGAGGAAAGTTGTTCTTTCTATCCAGTATGATTATTTTGGTCTTATCAAAGTTTAGTATTAGTTTCAAGTTGGATGGTAGTTGCTTTATTTTGTTTAGGTAGGTGGATGTTTTTTTGTAGGTTTCTTCCAATGAATTGATTTTTGGGATTAGTATTTGAATGTCATCCACGTATAAGAAGTGGGTCAAGTTAAGGTTTGATAGGAGGTGGCAGATCAGAAGGAGATAAATGTTGAAGAGAGTCGCTGATAGCGCGGAACTTTGGGGGACTCCAGTGTCAAGATTTATTTTTTTTTTGAAAGGGTGTCATTGATCCATACTTGGTATGTTCTTTGTGAGAGATATGATGTGAACCATTGTAGGGTTTTTTCTTTTGCACCAATTTCAGATAGTCGTTCAATCATAATAGAGTGGTTTACCATGTCAAAGGCTGCTGATAGTTCGAGTAGTACCAGAAGGTAGCTGTGGCCGTTTACAAAACCTTTGAGTACTGTGTCATTCAAAGACAGTAATAGTGTCTCCATGTTCAGTTGTTTTCTGAAGCCAAATTGTGTGGAAGGTAGGTTGTTGTTTTCTTCAAGGTGGTTGCTGAGATGGGAATGTACGATTTTCTCAATAATTTTGGCAATGAAGGGTAGTTTTGATATAGGATGGTAGTTCAGTGGATTTTCTGGATCAAGGTTGTTCTTTTTCAGAATGGGTTTAATAATTGCCAATTTTAGACATTCTGGGTAGTTTCCTTCAGTGAGGGATAGGTTTATAATGTCAGTTAAAATTTTAGTTATTGAAGGTTCAATATTTTTTATCATCGTTATGGGAATGGAGTCAATAGGGTGTTAAGCTGGGTTCATTTTTTTTTATGATTGGATTTCGAGTGATGATGCAGTTTGTTACGAACTGGAGAGTAGACCCATGTTCCGAGGTAGAGTCAGCATTACCGAGAAGGAAGTTAACCCTTGTCGGCTTCTACTAGGGATGTGAATCATTTTTTGACGATTTAAAATATCGTCCGATATATTTTAAATCGTCAAAAATCATTAGGGCCACGATCGTTCAGCGGGGGTTCCGGACCCCGGCTGAATGACCTCCTGCAGTCGATCTCCTGCCGGCGCCATTTTCCGTACGGAAAACGATTCGCGGCAGGAGATCGTTTTCCGGACCCCCGCTGGACCCCCAGGGACTTTTGGCCAGCTTGGGGGGGCCTCCTGACCCCCACAAGACTTGCCAAAAGTCCAGCGGGGGTCCGGAACGACCTCCTGCAGTCGAATCGTGTTGGTCTATGGCCGCTGCCATTTTGCGCCGCCATTTTGAAAAATTGCGCCGGCTGAAGACAACACGATTCAATTGCAGGAGGCCGTTCCGGACCGCTGCCGTTCCGGACCGCCGCTGGACCCCAGGTAATTTAAGGCATTTGGGGGGGGGTTCAGGAGGGTGGGGGATTTAATTTAAAGGGTCGGGGGTGGGTTTTAGAGGGTTTTAGTGTGCCGGCTCACGATTTTCACGATTTTCACGATACTTTAAACACCAAAACAGCAACAATACGATTCCCTCCCCCTCCCAGCCGAAATCGATCGTTAAGACGATCGAGGACACGATTCACATCTCTAGCTTCTACCGTCGGATGGCAAGGCCTGTAGGAGAAGCAGAACTGAAGACTTCACCCTGGAAGTTCGTGAACCCCCCCCGTAGGGGCACGGCCGCTGGGACTTAGGAGACTCCTGAAAAATGAAGACGGTCTGGATGCAGGCACCTCCTGCAGGTCGTGGGTTCCAGATGGCTGGCGCCTCCAGCAGGTCGTGAGAAGTCCAGGAGTATAGCAGAAGAGTAATCCTAGTCCAGTCCAAGGGTCGAAGTCCAGAGGAGGGTCAAAAGCTGGTACAGAAGCAGACGGGAGATTGGTCCGAAGCCGATCCAGGAGCAGAGAAGGAGAAGGGTCCAGAGCCAGTCCAAGTCAATACCAGAATACACCACCACCGGTCCGAAGTCAGGGGTCCAAGAATCAATCCACAGGAAGAAGCAGAAGCGGGACGAAGCACGGAACCAGGAACATCAACATAGGAACAGAGCATAGACCTCAATACCAAGGCAAGGTCTGAGAAGCAGTCTGAGAAGCAGTCTAACTTCAGTCAGCCTGAGTGACTCACTGCTCTTTTGATTAACAAATGTTGGTCCCTATTCAAACCCAATCACACTACCTCAACACCTTTCCAAGGTGAGTAACTGAGCTGAAGTATTTAACTTTTTTACTTAGGTATACACTGCTCCTAGCTTATTTCTAGCTTCTGGCTACTTTTTTTGGGTTTGTTTTTTTGTATGGTTTTTTTTTTCAATACAAACACTCAGTTAGTATTAAATACAAACACTCAGTTCTTTAAAAGTCTGGAGAACACTCAGTTCTGCAGACTTTTAAAAATAAACACACTACCTACTGCTACTTTATTGACTGACTATTTAAAAATACAAACAGTCTAACTTGTTTATTCACTGCCTTTCTGACTATTAAAGGCACAAACAGACAAACACACTAAATAATATTCCCAAACAGTTAACTTTGCCCCAATACTTTTAAAAAAGACAATGTCCCAAGCAAAAACTTACTGATTCCTTTCAGCCACCAGCAAGGTGATCCTCTCCTCTCAGTGTTCCCACTGGAATGTGAGTTACTGAGCTCTTCCCTTCTAATTTATAATGTGCTTCTAAGGTAAATTAGTGCAAAACAATCCCTTAGGAGATGTACACTTCAGTTAGTTTTCCTGAGTTACTTACTGCTGTGCTGATTAACAAAGAATAGTACCTATTCACATCAAACACACAACCTTAACACTTAGTTAGTCAGCCTGAGTGACTCACTGCTCTCTTGATTAACAAATGTTGGTCCCTATTCAAACCCAATCACACTACCTCAACACCTTTCCAAGGTGAGTAACTGAGCTGAGCTATTCAACTTTTTTACTTAGGTATACACTGCTCCTAGTTTATTTCCAGCTTCTGGCTACTTTTTGGTTTTTTTTTGTTTTGTTTTTTTTTTGGGGGGGGGGGGTTCAATACAAACACTCAGTTCTTTTTAACCAATGGGCTATCTTGGTGAAGTAAGCATTGAAATCAGTTAAATGGTTGAGGATATTCAAATTGATTGAAGCAACCACTTGTATATTGTCAGCATAAATATATAATATAAAACTAAGGCTTTGAATTAAGGTAGATAGCAGAGCAAGGTAGAGATTTAAAAAGTATGGATGATAGGGAGGCCTACCGTGGAGACATCGCGCTGTTCGGCGTCCGGGTGAGAGGACTGAGTGATCAGCTGCAGAGAATCCCTCCCCCTTCCTTTTTTGGGAAACCGGAAGTGAAGGGCTGCTCGATAAAAGCTGCGAGCAGCAAGAGAACATCGGAGGCCTACCGTGGAGACATCGCGCCGTTCGGCGTCCGGGTGAGAGGACTGAGTGATCAGCTGCAGAGAATCCCTCCCCCTTCCTTTTTTGTGAAACCGGAAGTGAAGGGCTGCTCGATAAAAGCTGCGAGCAGCGGCACGCAGCCGCCGGTGCGCCGAAGCCGCGCGCCAAAGGGGCGCGCCCCTGGGAGATTTTTTTCTTCAGCCTCAGTTCCCGAGCCTGTGATGGGGAAAAAGCGAAAATTAAAGATCGTAGCCTCCACACCGGTACCGAAAGAGGTGAGAGGACCGATGGACTCGCATGTGAGAAGGGTGAGTCCAGTCTCTAAGGAGACAATGTTTGATTTGTCATCTTCATTGGGTGCATCTGCTAGTCCTGCCCATGACCTAGCTCCAAATGAATCTCTAGAAAGTGATGGGTGTAGCAGGATTCAAGCTAACCCGTGCTTAATAGAGACAATAATATCAGGTGCATCAGCAGTAAATATGACAGGAGATAAGGTGGAAGAAGGAGAGATCCCAGGGGAAAGTGAACAGGGATTAACATCAGAACCTGAAAATATTACTCTGCTGGATGTTTGGAGGGTTGTGAAAAACATGGAAGGGAAATTATCCCAATTCATAGCTCAATCCACTATTAATCTTACAAAGGTTAAGAAGGTGATAGAGGAACAAGGTAAACGAATTGAAGTACTAGAAGCTACAAATGTTACCCCAATATCTCAAATTTCATCTCTTCAAAGTGCTGGGGCCACATTTATGAAGGACTCTATGATTATTTACAAACAAATGGAAAATTTAGAAAATAGTTTGAGAGTTAAGAACTTACGTTTTTTTGAATTTTCCAATAACAAGACTCTTGTCGGCGGAAGAACTATTTAAGAAATATATTAGAGAGATTTTAGGAATAACTAAAGATCTGTTAATCTCTAAGATTTATTATCTCTCAACCCAAAAAAGAGTAGCTGTGGCACCAGAGGTGGGTATAGACATGTTATCTGAACAGAGTCCTAACTTAACATCTTTCTTAGAGGCGTCAGTTGACGATATACAAACCAGAGCAACATTGATTGTTGTCTTTGGCTTGGAGCAGGAAAAAAACTTAGTCCTACAAAAGTACTTTAGAAATAAGGTATTTAAGTTTTGTGTGCAGACTATCCAGGTCTTTCCTGACATCTCTAAGAATACACAGATGAGAAGAAAAATGTTTCTTGCTTTAAAAGAGAGAGTATTAGCACTTGGAGCTATATTCTTTCTCAAGTTTCCTTGTCGTTGTATAGTTATGTTTAATAAAAATAAATTTGTATTCCTTGAGCCAACACACCTAGAAATTTTCCTAAATGATAAAGAAGGATGAGATGTTATCACAACAGATTTAAAAAATCCTGGTCATTTAGATAATTACTCCGCATTACTTCATGTTTGAATGAAAAATTTGTTATTTGTTATTGCTATAACCTCCCATAATGTGGACTTTATTTAGGAGTACATGTAATATTTTCCTTTGAAGTTATATGTATATTGATAATATGATTACAACTTAAATTTCTTTTTTCTCTATTCATTGTAAAATGTTTAAGAAATTTAATAAACAATAAATTAAAAAAATAAAAAAAAAAGTATGGATGATAAAACTGAACCTTGAGGAATTTCACAAGTGACAGTTTTTGGACTGGAGGTGACATTTTTCCAGACAACTTGATAAGATATTTCATCTAAAAATGACTTGAACCAATGAAATGCATGATCTTTGATTCCTATATCAAAAAGACGATTTAAGAGTACCTGATGGTACTCTTAAATGAGTAGAAATGACCGCAGAAGAAGACCAAATGGTCCATCCAGTCTGCCCAGCAAGCTTTCACACTTTTTTTTTCATACTTTTCTGTTACTCTTGTCCCTTTAAATAACTTTTTTGGTTCTATTCCCCTTCCACCCCCACTATCGTAGATAGCAGTGCTGGAGCTGCAACTGAGTGAAGTATCCAGCTAATTGGTTCGGGGTAGTAACCGCTGTAATAAGCCAGCTTCTCCCATGCTTGTTTATCCAGCCTGTGAATTCAGTCTGTTGGTTGTTTGAATATAAATCCTCCTTTCATTCCCCCTGCCGTTGAAGCAGTGAGCTGCGCTGGATAAGTATTCTAAGTGAAGTATCAGGCTTGATTTGGGATAGTAACCACCGTAACAAGCAAGCTACACCCATGCTTATTTGTTTTACCCAGACTATGTAATTCAGTCCTTGTTGGTAGATGTCAGAATATAAACCATCTTTTCTTCATCCCCCCTGTGGTTGAAGCAGAGAGCCTTGCTGGATATGCATTGAAAGTGAAGTATCAGGCATTTTTGGTTTGGGGTAGTAACCGCCATAACAAGCAAGCTATTCCCCTGCTTTTATGTGGATGCAAATCCTTTTTTCCACATTTCCTCTTCCCATTGAAGCATAGAGCAATGTTGGAGTCACATTAACCGTGTGTATGTTTATTGAATAAGGATATTCATCTCCAGGTAGTAGCCATCATTCCCGCAAGCCAGCCCCATGCCTCTTCTCTTCATTTACATCCTCTAGACTTTATTGATCCATGGTATTTATCCCACGCCCCTTTGAAATCCTTCACAGTTTTGGTCTTCACCACTTCCTCTGGAAGGGCATTCCAGGCATCCACCACCCTCTCCATGAAGAAATACTTTCTGACATTGGTTCTGAGTCTTCCTCCCTGGAGTTTTAAATTGTGACCCCTGGTTCTGCTGACTTTTTGCAACGGAAAAAGTTTGTCGTTGTCTTTGGATCATTAACACCTTTCAAGTATCTGAAAGTCTGTATCATATCACCCCTGCTCCTCCTTTCCTCCAGGGTGTACATATTTAGATTCTTCAATCTCTCCTCATAAGTCATTTGATGAAGACCCTCCATCTTTTTGGTCGCCCTTCTTTGACCACCTCCATCCTGTCTCTATCCCTTCGGAGATACAGTCTTCAGAACTGAACACAGTACTCCAGGTGAGGCCTCACCAAGGACCTGTACAAGGGGATAATCACTTCCCTTTTCTTACTCGATATTCCTCTCTCTATGCAGCCCAGCATTCTTCTGGCTTTAGCTATCACCTTGTCACATTGTTTCACCGACTTCAAGGTCTCTCTCCTGCCCCGTGCACATCAGCCTTCTCCCCCCATCAAATACAGTTCATTCGGATTTCCACACCCCATATGCATGACTCTGCACTTCTTGGCATTGAATCTCAGCTGCCATATCTTTGACCACTCTTCCAGTTTCCTTAAATCCCGTCTCATTCTCTCCACTCCTTCCGGTGTGTCCACTCTGTTGCAGATCTTAGTGTTATCCGCAAAAAGACAAATCTTACCTTCTATCCTGTCTGCAATGTTGCTCACAAAGATGTTGAACAGGACCGGTCCCAACACCGACCCTTGCGGCACTCCGCTCAACACCTCTATCAAAAGCAACACTTAAGTCAGAAAGACTATGAGTACTGCTTTACCTTTGTCTAAACTGAGGTTAATATCAAATTGCCACTGTTGTTGCCATGTTAACTTACTCTTGATTCATTAGTATACCTTTATTCTTATGATGTCTACCCAGAGTTCCATTAGAAACAATCAGAAAAGTTCAATTTGGGAGCCCAAAATAGGCTGCATTGCTTCCTACGTTAATTATAATGGTAAATCAATGAAGAAATAAAACAAACTGCAAACTATGAAATGAATGAATGGACTCTGTACATGTATTGTGTACTTAAATTATGGATCATTGTTTCCTATGTGCATCATTTTGCATTTGTCTACATTGAATCATATCTGCCATTAGAAATACCCATTTTACTGGTCTTGCAAGGACCTTTTTCAGTTTCTCACAGTCTAATTGTGTTTTAACTATTTTGAATATTTTTTTCAATTGCAAATTTGATCTCTCTGCTCATTGCTCACTTTTCCAGATCATTAATGAATAAGTTGAGATTCCCAAACCTGTCCTAGAGGACCCCCCAGCAAGTCTGATTTTTAGGATAACCACAATGAATATGCATGAGATACAGTTGCATGTACTGTCTCCACTGCATGTAAATTTATCTTGTGCTTATTCATTATGGATATACTGAAAACCATGACTGGTCAGAGTTCCCATAGTTCAGGTTAAGAGAATCACTGAGTTCAATAACACTGGTCAGAGTAGAGATCCTTGGAACACTCCACTATTTACCTTTCTCCATTGGGAAAACTGACCATTTTGTCCAACCTCATCTCATGACCCCTTGTTCTTGAGCTTCCATTCTATTGTAAAATGCTCACTTCCTGTACATAGAAAATTTTAAGATATTTGAATTTCTCTATCATATCTCCCCTATATCGCCTTTCCTCCAGGGTGTACATGTAAATATATTTAAGTCTATCCTCATATGCTTTAGAACAAAGTCCACTGACCATTTTAGTAGTCTCCCTCTAGAACAACTCCATCCTGTTTATATACTTTTGTAGCTGTGATCTTCAGAAATGTATGCAGATTCCAAGTGAGGTCACACCAGGGACCTATATGGGGCAATTTGGTCTTTGCTGAAGTATTCTTTGGGCCAGATTTTCTAACATGCGCGTGGGCATAGATTTGTTTGCATAACCCGGCGCGTACAAATCTACGCCCTATTTAATAACATGCGTGTGCAGCCGCTCACATGTTATAAAATCCGGGGTCAGCATGCACAAGGGGGTGTACACTTGTGCATCTTGGGCGCGCCAAGTCCCAGGGGAGCCCTGATGGCTTTCCCTGTTCCCCCCCACCTTCCCCTCCCTTCCCCTATCTAACTCGCGCCCCAGCCCTACCTAAATCCCCCCTACCTTTGTTGTCTTATTTACACCTGCCTCTGGCGCGTGCCGGCCGGCTGCCGGCATGTGATCCTCCAGCAAGGCCGCCGTGCTGGAGGCCTCGGTCCCGCCCCCAGACCACCCTGGACCGGCACCCCGCCCCTTTTTCAAAGCCCCGGGACATATGCGTGTCCCGGGGCTTGCTCGCATCGCCGAGCCTATGCAAAATAGGCTCAGCATGCGCAGGGGCACTTTCTCAGGGTTCTGCATGTAAGTTACGTGCGTAACACTTTGAAAATCTGCCCCTATGTGTCTATGTTTTTTTGTAGTCCCCATATCCTTACACAGTATTGGCTGTAACCCTATGCTGAGTAATTAGTGAGAAAACCACCTTCTAACCCACATCCTATGTATAGGAAATGGATCTTAGGCTTTTGTACTTTTGTGTTTGGTCATTTTATTTGGGAGGAAGTTTCTGTCCAACCTTCCTGCCGATAAGAGAGAAGTGGGGAAGAAGAATTATTTTATTTTTTTACATTAATTTTGGATCTTTTTGTCCAAAGGATCTCAGTGACTAATAGGAGGAGGATGAAAGTGTGGAAGGATACCATTTGCAGGAAAGAGGAGAAACCTGAGTTCCCTACAGGAGTTTCTGTCAAGGAAAAACAGAAAAGGAGAAGTGCTGAGATTTCAGAGTCAAGCTATGAACCAGAGATATTTGAAAAGAGGAGATTCAAAAGGCATAAGAGTATCCATTCCATTGCATCCTGGACAGCTTTATATTCTACACAGGAAGAGAGGGAACCCATGGGAAAAAGCTAAGGGACCATACACACAAATCAATTTGGAAATAATTTATTGAAGTGCTATTGATATAAGAAGAAAATATATCTGGTGACAATTAATTATCCTTGAACAAGGTGAACAATAAACTTTTATCTTTGAAACACCTTACTCATGTGCCTAACTTGTTTATTAAATCAAAACAAAATACCGGGCCACTTCAATCACCCGTGAGTCCTTATTAAACCAGGACTATACTAAACCTCTTTGGCTATTTCACATTATATTTTGTTGTAACCAGTTACTTGCTGCCTCTGCCGATTTATTTAAACACTGTTTCAAAATTGCAGCCAATATTCAGCAAATCACTACAATTTTTTAATTTTATAAAGAAGGGGTTGTTGGTTTCACATTCTTGTGCTTGCCCCATGGCAATGAATTTTTTGTTCCTGTAATCATTAACTGCCAACTCCTTCCACTATGTTATGAATCACACTGAAATACATAAAAAACTGGCAGCAATTTTTTTTTCTTTTTTAAGTATTCCCTAAATGATTTCCAAATCAACCGCCCCACCAGAACCTCCCTTGCAGGGACCCTACACACCCCATCCCTTAAAACTGCACACCTTACCCTTACCAGAGAAAGAGCCTTCTCCATTGCTGGCCCCACCCTCTGGAACTCCCTCCCCACCGATCTCCGTCTCGAACCATCCCTACGCAACTTTAAGAAAGGCATCAAGACATGGCTGTTCAAACAGGCCTACCCAGACTGTAACCAAACCTAGACATTGCCTGCCCTGATTTGCAGAATTCACCCTACATTACTTTTATATATACAGTCCAGTTCTTTATATACCCTCCCATGATGTAAATATATTAAGTTGTTTTTTTTTAATGATGGTTCTTCTCCACTTTCTTTTCTTATCTTTGTTTCAGTATCTTACTAAGCCTCTCTTTTCCAGCCCTTCTTCTCTCTTTCCTCGCCTGCTCCCCTACCCCCATTAAATGTAGCTTTCCCTTCTTTGAGTTAATTGTAAACCGGTGTGATGTGCCCTACGAATGTCGGTATATTAAAAGCTCATAAATACATAAATAAATACATAAATAAATAAATAAATAGTCAATGGCATGAAATTTCAATTTCAACTCAAACTTTCCACTAAATGGCTTTCTCTATATGGCATAGTTGAAAAACAAAAAAAATGCTTACTGCCCTCCCCAATGTGACCACGTTACAGACCAAAAGTCCTTCCTCAGTTGATGTCCGATTATCTTAAATGTGGAAGATCCTTTCCATGAAATCAATAGTTGTTAACTGTATTTCTTCATGCCTTCCTTCCAGTACTCCAACTGATGTTTAATGCCACCGCAATTCACCAGTGTTTGTTTGATGACAACACCCAGGGCCGGCGGAAGCACTAGGCGAACTAGGCGGTCGCCTAGGGCGCCAGCTTCCCGGAGGCGGCACTGCCCTGGTAAAATTAAGAGAGCCGCGCTCAGCCACTGTCCGGGTAAAATTTAAAAAAGCTGCATTAAGCCGCCGCCCCCCCGATAAAAATAAAAGAGCCGCTGCCGGCAGCCCGCCCCAAAAGACCCATCTGACCTCCCCCAGCGGTTCGCGTGCTCCCGGTCTCTCCCGCTGCTCTTTCTTCCCTGCTGCCGTTGTCGCTGGGCTATCAGCACATTCAAGCCCAGCGGGAACGGCAGCGGTGCAAAAAAAAAAAAAAAAAGCTGTGGTATCCGCGGCTGCCCTTTTCTTCTTCCCGCCCCCCCCCCCCCCCAACCCGGAACAGGAAGTGATGCGCGGGAAGGAGAAAGAGCCATGCCGCATGAAAAAAATAGCGGCGACAGCAGCATCGGGCCCCGAGCAATCGAAGCAGCTGATAATCGGGAAAGGAGTCAGCAGCATGAGACTCCCGCGGCCGATGGGGTTCTTCCTTCTTGGCCTGCGGGGGCTGGAGGAGGAGGCTGTTGCAGCTACCATTTGTGCTGGGAGGGGGGGGAGAGGAAGTGAGAGAGAGAAGCAGCCAGCCTGCCTGTGTGTGATTGAGAGCCTGTGTGTAAGTGAGAGAATGTATTTGATCGAGAGCATGTGTGTGTGATTGAGAGAAACTGGTCAGAGAGCTGATGTATGTGTATATGTGAAGACAATGAAAGTGACTGCTCAAGGAGATGACTGATGTGTGAGACAGTCAGGGATGTGACTGATGTGTGTGTGTGAAAGATAGAAAAAGCATGGAAGTGAGAACTCTGGGTATGTGAGAAAGCATGGGAGTAAGAAGCCTGGTGTTGTGGGGGTGTATGTGAAAGAAAGCATGGGAGTGAGAAGCCTGATTATGTGAGAGAGCATGGGAGTGGGAAGCCTGTGTGTGTGTGCATGTATGAGAGAGAGACTGGTTGGTAAGGTGACGGTGTGACTGGTGTGTATGTGAATGTGAGAGAGAGAGAATGTGATTCAGGGAATGAGAAGCCTGTGCACCTGGAGAGCGAGCATGGAAATGAGAGAGAGACTGGTGTGTGTGTGTGTGTGTGTAACAGAGAGAAAGTGATTATGGGAATGAGAAGTCTGTGCATGTGAAGAGAGTGAGCATGGGAGTGAGAACCTGGGTGTGTGTGAGACACAGCATGGGAGGGAGAAGCCTGTGTATGTAAGACAGAACAGGTGACTGGTGTGTGTTTGTGTGTATGTGAGAGAGAGAAAGAAAGTGATTATGGGAATGAGAAGCCTGTGCATGTGAAGAGTGAGCATGGGAGTGAGAAAGCTGGGAGTGTGTGAGATACAGCATGGCAGTGAGAAGCCTGTATATCTGAAAGAGAACATGGGAGTGGGAAGCCTGTGTGTGTGTATGCATGAGAGAGATCAGGTGACTGGTGTGTGTGTTTGTGTATGTGTGTGAGAGAAAGAAAGTGATTATGGGAATGAGAAGCCTGTGCATGTGGAGAGAACAAGCATGGGAGTGAGAGACTGGTGAGTGTGTGTGAGAAAGAGAAAGTGATTATGAGAGTGAGAAGCCCATATATGTAAGTGGAACACGGGAGTGAGAAGCGTGTGTGTGTGTATGGCATGAGAGAAACTGTTCAGGAAGGTGACTGGTGTGTTTGTCAAAGACTGTTTGGGAGATGAATGGTGTGTGAGAGACAGAAACTGGTCATGGGGGCATGACTGATATGGTGTGTGTGTGAGAGACATGGGCCTTAAGGAAGAGGACCATGAGTATAGAGCTTAGCTTCTACTGCTGCTTCTGGTGTGTACTACAGCCTGCATGGAAGAGGAGTAATAGAGCTGCTGGAGGGGGTAAGTAAAGATGGCTTTTAAGTTTATTTTTCTTGATTGACTGCCATTTTAATTATTTAATATTATGTGATGTGTCTGCTTTTTTTTGTTTGAGCAACAAGTATAGCTTTGGTTTATGTTATTTTATTTATTTTTATTTATTTATTTATAAAAGAGTTTCTATACCGTCGATAAAACAAATCATCTCAATGGTTTACATGGCATAAAAATGTCAAATAAGTGTTCTGTTATAAATACAGACTTCGTTATTTTCATTAATGCACAAAGTAAGTTAATTGTTTGTGGAGGCGGGGGGGGGGGGGGGGGGGGGGGGGGGGGGGGGGGGGGGGGGGGGCGGCATAGCTGACGTTTCACCTAGGGCGCCTAATACCCTTGCACCGGCCCTGACAACACCCTTTATATATGTCACCAGAGACTTCTGGGCTGACTAATAGGGAGAAAAGAGGATAAAAATCACCTCTATGCTTACTACCAAATTCCTATGAATTGACACAAAAATGTCTTCTCACTTGTATATTAATAATACTCATGCTAAATTCAATTCCTCATTCATGCCCTTCGGTATCGACATATCAAGATTAAAAATCCAAAAGGCTTTGCGATAATATAAATGAGCCTCGATGTCACCTCCTCTAATTGACCTTTGTATTTGTTCAGTGATAGTCCACCTCAAATCTGTAAAAGTATGTCTGGCCTCTAATAAATGTTGAACCTATATTGAACCGAGATTTGTGTTCTGTGAACCTCTCTTATTGGGCATGTTGTACGCCCCACATAGAGTTTCAGACATGGACAGACTATGGCATATATAATATTGATGGAAATAAATTGGTATATGTTTTCCTAACAATCCTGTACTCCATAGTGGGTTCCTGCTATTCTTTGCCCATTATTGTGTATTGACACCATTTACCTGGTCTGCATTCAAAGTGTCCAAGTGGACTAATAGAAGTGTGTTTTCTTCCTGTAATTGCACATGGATGATTTTATCCTAGAAGTTAAAACCTCTGGTGATGTCTATCAAAGGGGGATCTTTGAAAATTTCATGAAGTGCTAATATGTGCCACAAATCTACAGATAGGAATAACCTATTGAACCTATTGAAATTTCATAGTCATCATTCATGGAGTATTAAAATGTGATTGCCGGTTAGCCAATTTTTTTGGATCAGGAGAATATGTTTTGATACATCAGAATTTGAACATCAGGCAACAGATTTTGCAGTATAAACCATGGAAGGATCAACTGCTGTTATCTGCTTTAATACACAAGTCTTATGTGAATGTTTCTTCCATGATGTTGCCTGTCACTGTATTTGGCCCAATTGTATGCTTTCTTATAGCTTTATTGGGATATCCATGCTTGCAAAATCTATCTTTCATTATCATAGCCTGTTGTTCAAATTCTGATGTATCAAAACATATTCTCCTGATCGGAAAAAATTGGCTAACCGGCAATCAAATTTTAAATCTCCATGCATGACTATGAAATTTCAATAGGTTATTCCTATCTGTAGATTTGCAGTGCACTGTAGTATGGAATTGACTAGGGATATGCACTTGTTTTGGACAAATTATACAATTTCAACAAAATTGCCTAATTCATCCTGGTTCGGAGGACCCAAAAAACAATTGTAATTTTTCAAAAATTTAGTAAAAATTCATTTTTCGGGTTAGCACGGACTAACTCTCATTAATGCGTGCTATAACTTTAAAATGTTAGCATGCACTAACGGGAGTTAGCACGCGCTAACCCGAAAATCAGGGTCCCCCGAAAAAAAAAAAAGCCCGAACCATGGGAAAAATGAAATTTACTGCAGCAGGCCGAAAATGAAGCCCGAACCGAATGTTCTTACCGCTGCACATCTCTAGAATTGACAGTTATTAAATGAAACGTTCACATCAAAAAAAAAATATTATCAGTGGAATACTGTACAGTAAATTGAAGATGACTATCTCTGGTGTTAATCCATTGAATAAATTCCTTCAATGAGTCTTCCGAATTGGTCCATACCATAAAGATGTCATCAATAAACTGGAATCAACCCTTTGGGGCGGATTTTCAGACTCCGCGAATAGGCCTACTTTTGTTTGCACTCCAGGCGCAAACAAAAGTACGCTGGATTTTAGTAGATACGCGCGGAGCCGCGCGTATCTGCTAAAAAACCTGGATCGGCGCGCGCAAGGCTATCGATTTTGTATAGCCGGCGCGCGCCGAGCCGCACAGCCTACACCCGTTCCCTCCAAGGACGCTCCGAAATCGGAGCGGCCTTGGAGGGAATCCTCTAACGCCCTCCCCTCACCTTCCCCTCCCTTCCTCTACCTAACCCACCCGCCCGGCCCTGTCTACACCCCCCCCCTTACCTTCCTCCGGGGATTTACGCCTCCCGGAGGGAGAAATAAATCCCCGCGCGCGAGCGGGCCTCCTGCGCACCGGGCCGCGACCTGGGGGCGGGTACGGAGGGCGCTGCCATGCCCCCGGACCGCCCCGGGCCATAGCCACGCCCCTGTACCCGCCCCCGAAACGCCGTGACGACCGGGCCCGCCCGACACGCCCCTGACACGCCCCCCTCGGAGAACCCCGGGACTTACGCGAGTCCCGGGGCTCTGCGCGCGCCGGTAGGCCTATGTAAAATAGGCTCACTGGCGCGCAGGGCCCTGCTCGCCTAAATCCGCCCGGTTTTGGGCGGATTTAGGCGAGCAGGGCTCTGAAAATCCGCCCCTTTATGTACTACCACCAACTCGAGTTATAAATAATCTATTCTTTAAAATTGGCTACATACAGATTAGCTTCTGATGGAGCTATGGGTGACCCCATCGATATCCCTTGTGTCTGATGTTAAAACTGTTGGTTAAACAGGAAATAATTGTTAAACAAAACTATCTCTGTCAAATCCGCCAACAAGTCGGATGATATCCACAGTGGTCCTGATCTCAACTGTAAATTATTTTGAACAATGTTTAGAGCCCTTCATTGGGGTATATTAGTATACAGTGAATTTATATACAGGTAACAAGCCAAACTGTTGTATCTCCAGTGATTGTAGTGTGGTCAAGAAATGCACCATATCTTTATAATTGATCTTGCCTGTTGCACAAAAGGTTGCAAAAACAAATGAATAAAAGTCGCCGGAGATTCAAATACTGAACTGTTCAATGACACAGTAGGTCTAACTGGAGGTTTTTGATTTTTTTTTTCAATTCATATTTTATAGCTTTTTTACAAAGTATTATTCACATACTTCACCAGGTAAATAAGACATGTATCATACAAAACACATATAACAAGAAAACAGTAACTTGAAACAATCAATATATACTTATATTCGAAGAAAACTGATATGGGACTCCTAGCCTGGAATACAAAGGAGTACAAAATTATACTAATCCTTCAGGAACAACTGGCCTAGTGTTTTTGTCAGTATTCTTAACAAACAGACTTATTGGCCTATTGTGATGGAACTATTCACACTTCTGGCTTACAAAAAGGACTTAAATTGTTCTATTGCTGAAAACACAAATTTCTCATCTTTACAACCTATTAAGCAATGACATGGATATTTTAAAACAAATGTATATCCTAAAGCCAAAACTTGAGGTCTAAAGTTCAGAAATTCCCTTCTTCTAACCTGGGTCGGTCTTGATAAATCTGGGAAGATCTTTACTGCTTGGCCATGAAATTCTAGACCCATATTTAGGAAATAGTTATGCATTACCTTACTAACATCCCCCTCAGAAATGAAGGAGACTAATAAGGTACGTCTATCTAGAACTTCAATATCAGAACGTTCAATAAATTGGGTCAAGTTTTCGAAAGCTTCCAAGCGATTTTCTCCAGCTTTTCTAAAGGATCTAGTTAGAAAAAAAGCCTTATTAACAAGTGGTATTTGACCATCATCAAACTTTAGACATTCATTAAAGTATTTTTTCAAAGTGCTTTGAGTATTCTTCCCCAAAGCTCTGGGAAAATTAGTAAACTTCAAATTCAGATGTTTAGAATAATTCTCAAGGTATTCCAGTCTTTTGACTGTAGTCCAACATCTTTAATGAGATTCACATTTACCGTTTGAACTTGTGTAACTTTGCAGTCCAACTCAGTTAGCTTTTTTCCCATCTCATTTATTTGTCTGTCCTGGTTTTGCTTAGTATTCAGCATGTCAGTGTCCAAATTGATATACTTTGTCTCACATACATTTACTAATTTCCCAATTGCAACCATCAAGTTCCATAAGGTATCCAGGGTGACTACTTCTGGTTTAGGGGGTGGTATGAATAATAGGGATGTGAATCGTTTTAGGACGATTAAAATTATCGTCCGATAATTTTAATATCGTCTTAAACCGTTATGGAACACAATACAATACAGATTCTAACGATTTATCGTTATAAATCGTTAGAATCGTGAGCCGGCACACTAAAACCCCCTAAAACCCACCCCCGACCCTTTAAATTAAATCCCCCACCCTCCCGAACCCCCCCCCCAATAACTTAAATAACCTGCGGGTCCAGCGGCGGTCCGGAACGGCAGCAGTCCGGAACGGGCTCCTGCTCCTGAATCTTGTCGTCTTCAGCCGGCGCCATTTTCCAAAATGGCGCCGAAAAATGGCGGCGGCCATAGACGAAAAAGATTGGACGGCAGGAGGTCCTTCCGGACCCCCGCTGGACTTTTGGCAAGTCTCATGGGGGTCAGGAGGCCCCCCACAAGCTGGCCAAAAGTTCCTGGAGGTCCAGCGGGGGTCAGGGAGCGATTTCCCGCCGCGAATCGTTTTCGTACGGAAAATGGCGCCGGCAGGAGATCGACTGCAGGAGGTCGTTCAGCGAGGCGCCGGAACCCTCGCTGAACGACCTCCTGCAGTCGATCTCCTGCCGGCGCCATTTTCCGTATGAAAACGATTCGCGGCGGGAAATCGCTCCCTGACCCCCGCTGGACCTCCAGGAACTTTTGGCCAGCTTGTGGGGGGCCTCCTGACCCCCACGAGACTTGCCAAAAGTCCAGCGGGGGTCCGGAAGGACCTCCTGCCGTCCAATCTTTTTCGTCTATGGCCGCCGCCATTTTTCGGCGCCATTTTGGAAAATGGCGCCGGCTGAAGACGACAAGATTCAGGAGCAGGAGCCCGTTCCGGACCGCTGCCGTTCCGGACCGCCGCTGGACCCGCAGGTTATTTAAGTTATTTGGGGGGGGTTCGGGAGGGAGGGGGATTTAATTTAAAGGGTCGGGGGTGGGTTTTAGGGGGTTTTAATGTGCCGATTTTTCGATTTTTCGATTTTTAACAATTTTTAACGATTTTTCACGATATTTTACCCCCCCAAACGGCAACAATACGATTCCCTCCCCCTCCCAGCCGAAATCGATCGTTAAGACGATCGAGGACACGATTCACATCCCTAATGAATAACTCACCCCTTGATAGAGCAGTTTGAATTCCTCTGGCCTACAGTGTTTGGATTTCTCGTAGCCTTTTTTCTTCCTCCACACAAAATACTGGGGATATAGATGTAATTGATCCCTCCGATCTTTCAGGCTCCGATGTTTCAGCTGGGCTGGAGGAAAGCTGTTCTGCCGGCACGATTTCACTCCCTTGGCATCCCCCTCCCTTCTGGGTGATGAGGTCATCTCCCTGCATCACTTCGGGAGGCTTCACCATCATCGCTGGCACTGGAGGAGGCCTGCAGTCAGGGGGGCTGAGAGTGATATCCCCAGGCAGCAAGGTAGCTCCTTTTCTGCTTGCTGCAGTGGGGCATTTGCCCCCCTTCTCTACCAACATCGAGGTAGCAAAGGAATCAATCCTCTTTTGTGTGGAATGTAATTCGGGTGCAGGGGGGTAAACCCGAAGCTTTCCTTTGCTTTTTGCGGGCATCTCATCGAGGAAATGAAAATCAGTGAGGAGCGATTTCACAGCGTGTCCTCTCACACCGCCATCTTGGCTAGGAGTCTTTGAATATTTTTATGTATTTTAGGAATGGAATACATGATAGGTATTCGCAAATGTGATGTCTGTAAATACCTTTTTTCTTTATCCATTAAACCTGTGGCATCTTGTACCACTGTTTCAATTTTGCTGTTGCGTCCGTCGGTCTCAGATGGCTTTGACCTCTGTGCCTCACCTTTCTTCCTTCTCTCTCCCCAAGCCTTGGGAAGATGGCTGCTGCCGCGTCTTCATGCCTCTCTCTCCGGCATCCTCGGAACGGCAATGACTACGATGTTCACCATGGATTTCCTGAGGGCCTCCTAGGGCGCGCGCATGCACGTAACCCACGTCTTTATCCACGTCATAGCAGGAACCTCGGGGGCGTCCCCTCCGAGTGACGTCACGACATCCGGGTATTTAATCTGCCCTTCGTTTGCTAACAAACCGAGTTAGCAAGGATTGGATTCGCTCCAGTCTAAGCTGCTCTGCCGCTTCCCTTCGGGGTTATTCATCTCTAACCTGGGTACCCATTCCTCGGGGGCCCTTAAGCTTCTTTCAGGTACCTATCTAGAATACCTGGTACTTGCTCCTCGAGGGCCTGCTCTCCCTACCATGGTGCCTACAGTTCAACTACTTCTGCCTGCCAGGATCTTCATCAATACAGCTATCTACTTCAGTGAGTAACTAACTTAGTCTGTCTCACCTTCTGCTTCAGCGCTGCGAGTCTGCATCCGGGACTTCTCTACTATCTTGTGCAGCCTACCAACTACCTGAGCATGGGACTGGTCTCCTCTGCTGAGGACCCCTGGACTACTTCTACTAGGTTACCTCACTGCTGCAGTCCCTGGGCAGTACCACTGAGCTGTATAATAAATACAAATTCTCTATGTCTGCATGTATAGAGTCTAGCCTAGTACTGCAGTTCCTCATGGGGCTCCTCCCTGTGGGAGTGGCCATCACCGCAGTACCCAAGAATCCACTCCAATATATAACATTTGCTTTGAAGATCTTATGTAGGATCTACATCAAGTTTACATAATAGCTGGTATCATTCAAATGCATCTTCATGGCATCAATATATTGCTGTTTATCTTGTATTACCACCACTCTCCCCTTGTCAGCGGGTTTAATGATTAAATTTGCTGCTTTTGATAAGGATTCCAGGGCTTGTCGCTGCTGGAATGTTAAATTATGTTGCCACTTTATACAATTTGACTCAAACAGTGACAAATCCTGCAATACCAGCTGATGGAATGTTTGAATATGCAGATCTATAGGACCCAGGGGTTGCCTAATAGATCAAGAGCAGACTACAGATATATCAATGGAATTCACTTGATTTCGAAAAAATATAGTTTAAGATTTAGTTTTCGAATGAAACGTTGAATACTAATTCTACTGTCAAACTTAGAATGCCGGGTCATGGGTATAAATGAAAGTCCTTGATTAAGCACTTCCATTTGAAACTAAGTCAATTGTGTAGATGACAGGTTCACTATAGCTGTTGTTTCTGTTGCTATGTCTTTTTGAAGTACTGTGCGGGATTGTTCATATGGTTCTCCACTGTGTCCTTTGCGGTCTGCCTCGCTGTGCGCGGTGTACTCCATGTCTTGTATGACATCCCTCTAAAAATTTCCACGAGTGTTTACTTCACTTGATACTATCTGTTCAGTTTCCTCTATGTTATCTGACCCACTGGAATTATCATCAGATTAAAATGCAAACCTAAATTTTTTGCTCTGGGATTTGCTCCTCATCGAATTGTACACCCATTCTAATTTATGATCTCTTTTTAATTTTTTGATTTTATCATTTTTTATAGTACTTCGAAATTAATCCAAGGATGTTTGAAATTCATTTAATATTGTGTCAAAATCTGATTTAATTCTTTCTTGATGTTCTCAGTAATTGATTGAATTTGTGTTGATAGCTCACTGACACATTTTTTCACTCTTCCCAATATCAATAACATTAAATCTAATGAGCATTTATTGAGTATCGCAACCCAAGTATTAGTGAATTCTTCATTATTATTAAACGGCATTGGTTCCTTTTGTAACTGTAATCTGTGAGGAATGATTTGTAATTTTATATTTATTTATTTATTTATATTCTTTTTTATACCGAAATATAGCAGAATGCCTTCACTCCGGTTTACAGTGAAACAGTGTAACAAATTTATACAGAGAACAGGTATAACATATAGATTATAACATTATACAAGAAGAGAATATATATATTTATAACATCTCGGCAAAGGCAGAGTATAACAAGTTAGCATGAGACAAAAGAGATTAATTATGCATAAACTTATTAAAATAATATATAAAATAATTTTATATATTCTATTAACGTGGCTCCATGTAATTCTGCCCTTATGTTCTTTTTGTTAAGTTGCATGTATTGCTTCCATACTGAATCTAAATTGGTGAGCTCTGACTCTGGGAATAATGACCATTCTTTTAAAACAACTGCAACTTGTGCTTCAGTGAAACTGAAAATGTGTTTCCATGATTCCATAATGTGGCAATCTATGTGACAAAGCTATATTAAAAATCCACCACCCAGGTGATTTTATACAAATCAAATCAAAATACCGGATCACTCCAATCAGTCGTGAGTCCTTATTAAGCCAGGACTATGCCAAACTTCTTCGGCTATTTCACATTATATTGTGTTGTAACCAACTACTTGCTGCCTCTGCTGATTTATTTAAACATTGTTTCAAAATTGTAGCCAATATTCAGCATATCACTAAATTTTATAAATTTAGTTTTTAGCCATCTGCTACAGAGACTGAACATACATTCACAGAAAAAAAAAAAAGTTATACTACAATTTGGGCCTTGGCGGTCCATTCTTCCCCTTTTTTGGAAAATCCATACCAGGATTTAGTGGGACTTTGCAAGGACTGTGCCCTACCACTTACTGTGACTCTGACATCAAACCAACTACCACTAGTGATTTTAGTGAGCAGTTTAGTGAATCAGTCCCAAAGTGTGACTGATTACCTATATCATGCTTTGAGTTAGTGCTTCAGTACAGAGTAACAGTTTATTGAGTTTTGTAGTGATTTATTTTGTGGGCTTGTGTATCCAGCTGTTGTGTTTCTTCTTTGCAATGTGTGGACACAAACAGCTAACTGCAGTAATTAGCCAGTCAGTAATTCAGTATGACTTTGCCATCCAGTCAAGAACACCTTTGTCCAGCCAAACACATACACTAGCCAAGGGAAGCAGATGGGGCAATAAAATGCTCACAGTGAGAAACACATTTATAATAACTCTTTGCCAATAACATTATATATAGTTCCAGCATTGTTCTTAAGTGAGCAAAACAAGTTCCATCTACAACAGCATCAAAAGGAAAACCTTCTAAAAAAGATAATTTCTGTTTTTCGCCTTCAAATATATCCATGATTTGGTTCCTTCCTCTGCTTTAATCGGGCATTATTCCCCACCTCAAATTCTTCACTCCCAGTCATGTATTCTTCCCTGAATACCCCATGTCAGGCAGACACTTTCACATAAAGGGGGTAAGGCACTGATGTGCACCAAACAGGGCAGAGAACCTTGGGAAGTTTATGCCTGATGACCCCAGGTTTGCAAGAGTGACACAAAACAGTGGCAAGTAGTGTACTACAGGCATGCCAGTGTGCATAAGTAGAGCTATTACCAGTAGAAATCATTGGCAGGATCTCATCTGTAATCCAGTTATGCAGGCCATACCTCTAAAAGAATATGAACAGAGTAGAGGTAGTTCAGGGAATGGTTCATATTTTACACCTTAAATGCTTGATGAAATGAGATTTAGGACCTAATTATGTATAATATAGAGAGATTAGGAGAGAGGGAGGTTATGATGGAGACAGTCAAATACATCAAACATATAAATAATGCATAGAAAGCAAGCATTTTCCAGTGGAAATGGAAGTTCTAGAAAAAGAAGTTATGATATGCAATTCAAAGAGTGTATATTTAGGAGCAGAGGAAGGAAATATTTATTTACAAAAAAAAAAGGTGGTGGATACATAGAATAGCTTCCCACGGAAGGAGGTGAAGGCCAAAAAAATAAAAACATGATGAGTAAGGAAGATCTATAATTGCAAGAATGTGAAGGTAAAACCTAAGATAATATAGGCTCTGTTGTACTGCATCAGGAGTGGGCAGACTAAATGAACTTTGCAATCTTTATCTGCCATCATAGTCTATGTTTCTATGTTCATATTACCAATTAAATAAGGGACATTTTTTTCTGATAGCCATGTCCAACCTTATCATAGATCCTCATCAGAAAACAGTGCCTATTTAATTTTTAAAAAAGCAAAGAAAATTTACTTTTAATAGGATAAACTCAC
The DNA here is from genome assembly GCF_901001135.1 of Rhinatrema bivittatum. NCBI lineage: Eukaryota > Metazoa > Chordata > Amphibia > Gymnophiona > Rhinatrematidae > Rhinatrema > Rhinatrema bivittatum. The sequence continues at coordinate 154,423,941 of NC_042619.1, forward strand.
TAGCAAGGAGGACAAACATGATATATAATAGGCAGCTGTGGAACCTAAAGGTCATTCCTTAACATCTGAAGCTCATTTACCCTTTTCCTTGCAGTGCCAAGGTCTTGTTCAAGCAACAAACCCTTGAGATTTCACTGTTCCCATTCTGTGTTGATCTATATTGCTAATTTAAAAGCCTAGTGATTATGCCGTGTTATGATATCAATGGAAAGGTCAATGGATTCAGGAAATTACTTTGTTCTAGGTTTTATGACAGTCTGGTCCCTAGCATGTCTTGCCATTTTCAAAGGAAAATAGAAATTGTGATCACTTTGCATATTAAATTAATGCAAGCTTAACATGAAAAGGTATTACACTATACTACAAGATGCTATATGCCATGGCATTAAGATGTGTTTTAAATCCAAATGAATTCAAATACCATGTTTATTTTAAATATCATAAATGGCTCACTTTGTAAAATGGAAAAATTGTCAGTATCCCTATTGTAGTTGTAAATCTGCTATGCTTAGTTGTGAATACTTGTACAATCATAGTGATATTTAGTTAGTACTGAACCCTACTTTCTATGGGATATTCCATGAATCTAAGACCATTTTGCTTAGTATATTCTTGCTTTGAGTAGTTAACATTTCTCAACACATTTGGTATGAAAAAATGTTATTTAGTTTAGCATTTATATACCATGTATCTAATTATAACTATCCAAACTGGCTTATAGCAAACACCATAAAATTCTTAATGCACATTAAAAAAAACCCATAACTATATTACAAACAGCTGCAAATTCACCCTGTAGGGCTTCTATAGTAGGAAATTTCCCCCACCCCTTACCAACCTCACAGCCCTTCCATTATAGCCTGTGTTCATGTCCTAATAGGCTTCCTATAATAAGAAATTTCCCAGAAAACCCTTAAACAACAATTACAAATAAACCAATCATATGACAAGGAACACCTGGGCAATCAATCATATTGATATGCCAACCCCTTCCTTTCCAGCATACTCATTTATAATTGGTTATATTAAACTAATCAAGGCAATGTACAAATAACATAAAATAGAGATATGCAAAATTACAAAACTCAGTAATATACATAATACAATCTAAATTCCATAAAAATATAAAATTACCAAATCTAGAATACTTTTTAAATAAACCAACCCTCTCCTTATAACATAAAAGTATCTCCCACCCTTCCCATCCTCTTCCTCTACCGCAATAATTACCTAAGGTATAATAACCTTCCATCCCTACAGCATTTCACCTGTGATGTGCAAATGTTAAAGAGGCTTGTATTTACAATATGCTAATTTATGTATATTGTTGGGTACTTTTATAGCTTGCCTCAAACTGTAGCATGTATAGGTAATACATATTTTAAATACATAAAATACAATAAATAATATATACAAAAATCATCAATCCCTAAAACCTTTAAAAAAAAGTCAAATCTGAGATAATCTGAAATCTGGCACACCTCTACTAGAATAAAAGTACAAACAAGAAAAAACGTAATAATCCATCAGTTATCAATAAGCAAAATAAAAGTGTGGATTACTCAACAAAATTAATACTGACTTTTTAAGAATTTGGGTTTTTTAAAGGAATAAATGTATATACATGCTTGAACCAGAGTCTATCATACTGTGATGAGCACTATTATAATCATATCTCTTTTGAAACCAACTTTTTTTTCTTTGAACAATATGCTCAACAAATTCATTGAACACAGAATTGCTTATCTTATTGTTGTAAACAAAATTCCTTTCTCACAAAATCCTGACACAGCTATAGTTCAGCACCTCCCTGGGACCTGCCTTGGGGAATCAAGGGAATCTTCCTGATTTGTCAAAATACACTACATGATTCCATTAGATGGGGTTTAAAAGCATTTCCCAATGTGATTGGTTTTAACATGATTACATGACTATCCAATAAGGTGGTCATCTTCAGAGTCTATTGTCACTTGTCAAAAGGAAACCAATTGACTTCATTTGCCTCTTCTATGACTGATTGTGTGTTGTTAAATGTGGTTAAATATGCAATGCTGTATGTCAACTGGTTTCAAACATGCAATTATTATTATTTAAATTTTGGGTTTACCTCATGCCTTATCATTGGTAGCTCAAAGCGAGGTTCATTGCAGGCACTGTAGGTATTACCCTTTCCCAAACAGCTTACAATCTAAGGCTCAGATTTACTAAGGGAAACTTACCTGGCTAAATATAAAACAGCTGAGCGTACTCAGTGGTATGGCCATGCTTCCGAATATCTCGGAAAGCTAGCCAAATACGTTTATCTGGCTAACTAGCTCAGCCAGATAGTGGCTGAATATTGCCCTCTGAGCCCTTTGTTTAAAGAATGATACAGAAAAATATATCCACATATATTGGAGACATAATAGCAGTCATTAAAAAGGGTATAGCACCAAGTTAAGTCTTCATCACAGTTACTGTCCTTTCACATATTCCATATATTTTCCTAATTCAATTATCTTATAAAACATTTTAAATGCTTTTTTATTTTAAATATTTTTCTAAATAATCATGAGGATATATATAAAAGGATGCTCATATGAACGGTAACTATAGTTGAAGCCTTGGCAATTTGGTGCTAATGCTCATGTTTCAAACTTGGGCTAATTCAACCTTCCTTTGTTTCTTCCTCAACATCAATGGCTGTGTACTGCCGTGCAAAAGAGCCAGGATTAAATCTGTTTCCTGGGCCAGCTGGAGCTTGTAGCCCTTGGTGGGAAGGGGAGGGGTCTTGGGAAATCTCAGCCATTACTCAACATTGACTCCCCCCTTAGTCCGGACTATGAATTTCCCCTATGTTTGGGGTGGGAAGTACCACATGAGAAATTATATTTACTAATACGATTTATTTTTGGGTTAGTTACCTGAGTGGGGGATGAGATAGGGTCCTGGTCATGCCAAACCACAATTCTGTGTCATTCCCAAACAACCTCTCACTTCTGGCACCACAGACTGGACAAAATCATCACACCAGAATAAAACAGTAATTAACTCTTTTACTAATATTGTGTAAGTAGATGGTAAATCCAACCAGAACATTAAATGGGAAGTAATATAAACTTGCAGTCTTCTTATTTTATATCAAGCAATTCAAAAATAACACTAGGTATGGCCTGTTAGCCAGCGTAACCAGCATACTCATACGGATAGTAAACAAAAAAAAAAAAAAAAAGGTAATGCTAATGAGCAAGGTGGGGGGAAAGGCTCAACTTTGGCTGAAAAGCTGAAGCAATTATGAGATACTGAATTTGGGGACAAAAGGCAAGGAAATAAACCTTTTTCCTCCTCTGCTAAAATACTCTCTGTGCAAAGTTTAGATTACTCAGTCTCTTAGGAAAGTGCTCCATACATGTGCTCTTGGGCCTGGATATCTCTGGAAAGGAAGTCTCTCAATCTCTCAGCTCTTGGCTCATCTGTCCCTTGTTGGAATTTTACATGTAGCTGTCTGTCTCTCTATTTCCTCAGAGCGCAGATTCTTTTTCTTCCTCTCAATAATTAACCCTTTAGAAGAGGAAATGATTGGAAAGCTGCAAGATTCTGTAGACAGGTTAAACAAATTATCAATTAAAAGTTACCTGGGCTGCAGTGTGAGCAGGGCTCGGCAGAGATAGCATGCTGCTCTTTTGTTTTGGTGCTGTCTCTCCCCTGGTATCAGCTGCTAAAGGAGAGAGAAGGGCTACTGCTGCCCCCATTCACTAGTAGCCCAGCAATAATGATATCATAGCCTGGACTCTTAAAGGAGCCAGGTTATATCAGCACTGCATGGGGAAGCAGAAAAGTAAAATAAAAGAAATCAAAGTAAAACAAAGCTAAGACAGAATAAAGTAAAAGCAAAGAGGGGGAAAGGACAAGCAGCAGAGGGCACTTACCAAGCTCCTGTAGCAGTGACAAACTACCACAACCCTTCTGTGACAAGCTACCAAAGCCCAACCCTGGGAGTGATAGATGCATATCAGAGCACACAGCACAGAGCACAACAGGGACAGCAGCAAGGAATGCTGGGAGAGTCTTTGCTGCTGGCTGTTTTCTCTGGAGAGAAATATAAATCCCAGTAAGCAAGTCCATGTAGCCCCTAGGAAAAATAGTTTAAAAATAAATGTTTGAACTAGATTGAGTGTTGGGGTGACCAGTGCTAGCCCCCATTACTTGTGCAAGGTTAGTTTAGTGTGTTTATATGGCCAGGGAAAGCCCCTGTGCTGAGACTCCAGTCTAATCAGGAATCCAGTTCAGGATTTCACTGTGACTTTCTTGCTGAGATTCAGGCTTGGCAGCTTGCCAAGTATTTAGAAATTCCAGGAAGTGTTCTCCATGTGAGAAAATTCTGTGAAGAGTCCAGTGGAAGGATACCCTATTTCCTTCAGTTTAATCACAGTTACTGAAAGTTATTTCAATGATTTAAACTGTACCAAAAATAATCATTTCTTATGGCTTTTATAAGTTGGAAACTAAAGGAAAGTTTTTGTAAAGGTAAATGCCACCCCCAGGGACCCTTGGGTACTACTTTCTCTGTAATTATCATTAGAGGATGGGTACCACAGGTCAGAAAAAGGTCTGGCTTCATATGCTTTTGCCAGAAAGAAGGTGGCATCTGAAAAATAAGGTAGCAGCTGAGAAACAAGGCAGCAGCTGAAGCAGGCTGGAGAAAGAAAGCCCCAGTTGAAAAAGCAAGTAAGAGAGAGAAAGAGACAGCATAAAAGAGAGAAAGAAAGCAAAGAAGGAAAAGCAGCTGGAATAGGGCAGAGGCAAAAGTATTGCTCCTGCCATTCCACAGGATATGCTACGGTAACAAAAAGAAGAAATTACAAAACAATAAGGGGTAGATTTATAAAGACACATGTGTGTGTCCATGTGTGTGCAGATTTTGAAATCTGCACATGTATGTGTGTGCAGCATGCACAAGGGGGGTAGATAATTGCAATTTCTGCGCGGCAATGCATCGAGGCCTTCCACAGTTCTCTCCCGGCCCGCTCCTATTAAGGAGCGAACCGGGAGGGAACTTCCATACCCCCTACCCTAACCTCCCTTTCCACCCCATAAACTCTTTCCCTTTCCTTTGAAGATGCTCAAGGCCTCGCTACGCACATAACCCCCGTTTTTTGCACGCGGGGAGGGATTTAAAATTTGGTCGTAAGTATATTTGGTTTATTGCTTATGCTGAGCACAGAGGATAAAAATCAAGAGTTAGTTAATGGGACTTGCCCAGCTGAAAATGAGTTTATTCAAATTCAGTTTATTAAGACAGGACTGCATAATCTTTCTTGTTGAAGAATTTGAAAGTGAATATTTGAAAACACTTATTCTGTTGAGAGATCCAAGTTTATTTGTGGAAATCCTTTATAGAAAGAGCTCACTATTGTTGTTACTCCAGAATAATTTATTAATTTAATCTCTGAGACTGTGTGAGATTGAGTTTTATCACAGCCAGTCAGTGGTAAAGGCTGCAGCAACCTGCAACCTCAAATATTGTTAAACTTTACCCAGGACAACAGTAGAATTTGATAATTCTTTGCAAAGGAAATCCAAGTTAACTGGAGAACCAGCAAAGCTACCTTTGTCTCACAGTTATTATGCAAGAGAAGGAAACTCCTGCAGACACAAACAATGTAAATGCTACAGTCAGAAAACTACTGTAAAGTACACTATGTTTTTATTCTCTCCATTCACAGAAATTAGGGAAAGAAATGCTTATCCTTTTAATTTTCCCTTTAGCTAGAAATACACTATCAACAAGTCTTCAGGACCACACTGAGTTAACACTGCTTTTAAGTACACCTTCTGAAGATTTTCGTGGAGAGTGTAGTGAGTCGCTTCCTATTTTATTTCATTAAAACATAGGTAACATATTGAAGAAAGAAGATCTAAAAATTGCCGATACAGTATCCACATTGATTGCAGGATCTCGAGAGAACCAAAATAAAGAATCAAGATACAGGAACCAGCTACAAAGAAATCAAGCTACAGGCTTTGAGCTAAGTATACTTGCACCACAGCCTACAGTATAGCTAGACCAACTGACAGGAAAGACACAGGCACAAACAAAGAGTGTACACTTGGGCATCCAAGCCTTTGTAAAAGGTGTTAAGGGGGGAGGAGCTAAGATGGTGGCACACTGAGGTCGTGAGTGTGTTGGGCTCCAGTCTGCTTGCGGAAAGTTTCTATTTCCTTCATTGTAATGCCTCCTAAAAGAAAAGGATATGTGCGGGTGTACCCCTCAGCTCCTCTCCCGTATCCGATACAGTAGCTGGAAATCACACGCTTCATGGCCTCGCCAACATACATCCCGAGAGCCGAGGAGCCTGATGTGTGGGGCAACTTGGGAGAGCCGCCTATGCTGGCAGAGGAGTCGTCTTTGAGCCCAGAACTCAGACAACCACCTTTGCGAAGGTGGTGGAGGGTGGGCTTACCACGGTTCCTTTCGGTTCGCGTGCCACTCTGGGCCAATTCGGGCGCTCTAGGCCGGTTCAGGGCACTTTGGGCTGATTCGGGGTGCGGGCCATCTGCCTCGGGAGAGTCCTGGGTCTGCTTCTCCTCCCCTGACCCCGATGGGTCAGTGCCAATCGTGCGGGGATGGCCAGCTGGGAAATGGCTGGCCTGGCACCGTCGTGTGCCCTCTAAGGGCTCGTGTTGTGCCTTGATGATGTCGGGTGGTGGATGGCGGGCTCTGATGATGTTGGGTGGTGAAGGGCGAGCTTACTGTGGTTCCTTTCAGTGCATGGGCCGCTCTGGGCCGGTTCGGGCTGCTCTGGGCTGGTTTGGGCGCTCTGGGCCTGTTCGGGGCGCTCTGGGCTGGTTTGGGGCACGGGCCATCTGCCTCAGGAGAGGCCTGGGTCTGCTCCTCATCCCCTGATGTCAACGGGTCAGCGCCGATCGCGCCGGGGATGGCCAGTCGAGAAATGGCTGGCCTGGCGCTGTCGTGTGCCCTTTAAGGGCTTGTGTTGCGCCTTGATGATGTCTGGTGGTGGAGGGTGTGCTCTGATGACGTTGGGTGGTGGAAGGCTGGCTTACCGTGGTTCCTTTCGGTGCGCGGGCCGCTCTGGGCCGGTTTGGGCTGCTCTGGGCCAGTTCGGGACACTCTGGGCCGGCTCGGGGCGCAGGCCATCTTCCTCGGGAGAGGCCTGGGTCTGCTCCCACTCCCCTAATATGTAGTCTTCTGTTGATCATACATCAACATAACTAGCTTAAATTTCTTTCTGCTGAATTTAAGAAGCACCTAACCCTCATCTATATTTCACGCTTCAGGATACTTCTTAAATAACTAGGTCTTTTTCCTAAAAGTCAAAAAATGTTTTTGAAAACAAATATTCCCTGGAAGAGAATGCCATAATTTAGGGGCCACAATGGAAAAGATCCTCTCTGTATGCTTAACTAGATATATCTGATGGGTCAGGAATCCATTTAAAGAAGCCTGTCTCCTATACATTGATACTTGGACCTATTTAAATGACTCTATCACATATCCCCATTCTGCCTTTCCTAAAAACTAGAAACAGAGAAACATGATGGCAGAAAAAGACTATATGGCTTAACTAGTCTTCCCAACCACCCAACTATTTCAGCTTTACAATCCCTACCCTCCCTCAGAGATCCTCTGTGTTTATTCCATGCTATCTTGAATTCAGATACTGTTTGTGTCTCCACCACTTCCATGAGGATGCTGTTACACACATGTATTACCCTTTCCATAAAGAAATATTTCCTTAAAATACTCCTGAGTCTACTAGGGGTGTGCATTCATTTGTCATGTATTGGCAATCCTCAACGTATATGCCATATTCGTTGAATTCATGGGGGTCACAAAACGTATGGTGAACCCCAACGAATACAACGCATCACTAACGAATAAACCCCCACCCTCCTGACCTCCCCCCCCCGACAAGACTTGCCAAAAGTCCCTGGTGGTCCAGCGGGGGTCCTGGAGTGATCTCCTGCACTCGGGCCATCAACTGCCGGTATTCAAAATGGCACAGATAGCCTTTGCCCTCACTATGTCACAGGGGCTATTGGTGCCATTGGTCGGCCCCTGTCACATGGTAGGAGCACAAGATGGTGCCGGCCGTCCATTGCTTTTACCATGTGACAGGGGTCGACCAATGGCACCGGTAGCCCATGTGACATAGTGAGGGTAGGCGCCATTTTGAATACCGGCAGCCGACAGCCCGAGTGCAGGAGATCGCTCCAGGACCCCTGCTGGACCAGCAGGGACTTTTGGCAAGTCTTGGGGGGGTCAGGAAGGAGGGGGTTTTAGTTAATTAAATTTAAAGGGTTGGGATGTTTTTTTTTTTTTTTGGAAAACAAATACATATGTAACTAATGAACGGATCGGGGTCCCCCGAGAATAGATGCAACGGATTTGCGTCCCGACGAATACGAATACCGAATGGGATGAAATCGTCCCTGCTGCACATCCCTAGAGTCTACCCCATTTTCACTCTCATCCCATGCCCCTCGTTCTAGGCCCTTCCTTTCCATTAAAAGTGGTTCACTTCCTGTACATGGACTCAATCCTTGGAGGTAATTAAATTTCTCTATCGTATCTCCCGTATCTCACCTTTCCTTTAAGGAATATATGCTAGATCTTTAAATCTCTCCCCATATGATTTAAAGTGAATATCATTGATCAATTTAATAGCCACTATCTGGACTGATTCCATCCTTTTTATATCTTTTTGAAGGTATAGACTCCAGAATTGTACACCAAGTACTAATACAAGGGCAAGATCACCTCTTTTTCTGCTGACCATTCCTCTCCTTATGCAACCAGGCATCTTTTTGACCTTTGCCATCACCTTATCCAGCTGGTTGTCTACCTTCAGATTCTCAGATACAAAAAGCTCCGGATTTTGGCAATGCACGAACAACGCAGATTTTAAAAAGGTGCAAATTATGCACATATGTACCCATGCACATGAGGAATAAGTGGTGGGAAAGGGGTGGGGCATTGGCGGGACATGAACATTCTGGGACAGAGCCAACACTTATATGTATAGCTCCATATTTTAAAACTGAAAACCACAGCGTGCATATACGAGATATCCACTTAACTTTACTGCTGTTCCTGATGAGGAGAAAGTCTGTAGATCTCAAGTTTTAGGGCTTATAGGACCGGATGAGGGGTCCAGATCAACTGGGCAGCATGCAGGTTGAAGATCCAGAGAGGTGTGAAGGATCTTGATATTAACTGGATAAACTGGTGGACTAATTGGAATACTGGTAAAATAGCTTGCACAAGCATGTTTTAAAATCCGCAAACATAAGTATGTAAAAGTTGACAAAGTCCTACGAAAGACACCTCTTAAAATTAGGAGCATACCTATGTCCAGTTAGTGGATTTTAAAACATACATACACAACTGCGAACACAATTAAAAATTCCAGCATATCTTTGCTCTCGTGCCGATATGTGCGTGTATGGCGCATGCACACTCATTTTAAAATTACTGTCTTGTGTTTTTGCAACCTAAAGTATGACCCTCCCTTTTTTTAGCTTTCAGTCTTAGCTTTCAAACTCTTTGCTAAATAGCTCTTCTTGTTTTACACATGTTCCTGGGTTTGGACTCTGTTGCCGATTTTGCTGTCAGCCACATGACGATCTTCTACAGTATTACTTACGAAAATGTTTAAAAGAATCGGCCCAGGGCCTGATTATTGCGGCCCACCAATAATAATGCCTCTCCACTTGGACTGAACTCCATTTAACATTACCCTTTTTTGCCTCCCACTCAACCTATTTCTAACCCATTTAGTCACCAACTGTGCTCAGTTTATTTATTTCCTCTAATCAGAACCATGTCAAAGATTTTACTGAAATCCAAGTACACTACATCTAATGCTCTCCGCAAAAACTTGTCTACAGCCTTCCCTTATTACCAGGGATTTGACTACTAGCTAGCAAGGTATCTAGAGTTTTCCTGGAGAATATCAAAATCATAGTCTATGCTTAAAAGGAGAGTTGATATCATCCAAAAAGAGGCCTGGTTAGCTTGGTCCATTACACCATCTGATCAGCAGTGCTGTTATTGATCTGATGCTCTTTTCAGGATCTGATGCTTGAAGTTGGCAATCTGTTAGCGATCACCCCACCAGGGAGGTGGACTTATCAATCTATTATGGATCAACTCCTCCAGAGGGGAGGAGTGAGCAATCTGATCAATGCTGCTCCCCCAAGGGGAGGAGCTAGCAATTTGTAATACTCCATAGGCGAAGTTAATGATCTGTTGTGGGTTGGCTCCCACAGAGTGGCAGTCTGTATGGTACTGCTCTAGTAGTGTAAGGAATAAACCCTTAGTGGAAATTGGTGAATCCTTGGGCCGATGGCAGATGACAGCGCCCCCAGGAGGATATCCTGAGAGGGACCACTGGCTAGGCTGGAGTATGGAGACAAACATAGATATTTCTTTATTAGACAGGAAGTAGAACCATCAGAGGTGGCAGTAGTGAGCTGATGTGCTCGGCAGGGCTGATGTCCCTCATATACTGGAATTGTGATCTCTGGGTTGCTGAGCTGTAGAGAGAGATTATAGGTAGTGAGTAGACAGGGTATGCTGGATACATAACCAGTAGTAGATGATACACTCACACTTGTAGATATCTGTAATGGCTTCTATGCAACAGAGAGTCTTCATTATATTCAGGAACAGGAGCCGTAGGCGAGTACTGATTCCTATATGCAGTCTGGAATAAGAACTCACAATATCTGAGTATGAGATGGCTTCTGGAATAGAAGAAAGTCTTTGGAGAGTTTTAGGAACATAGGCCCTCGTTGAGTGAGTACCGGTTCCTATCTGCAATCTACAATAATAATGTACCAGATATAGGTATGTGATAGCTTCTGAGATAGAAGAGAGTCTGTGAAGGGTTTTAGGAACATGGGCCCTCATGGAGCGAGTACCGGTTCCTATCTGCAATCTGCAATAACAACTCACGATCTCCGTACCTGCAATAACATCTTAGACAGAAGGGAGTCTTCAGAGATTAGGACATAGGCCCTCGTGGAGCGAGTATCGGTTCCTATCTGTAATAGAACTCACAGTGTTCACGTCTGCGATCACTTTCAGGCAGTAAGGAGTCTTCTGAGCATTCAGGGACTTAGGCCCTCGAGGAACGAGTACCGGATCCCGTCTTAGCAATCTGAAATCAAGAAGAGAGAGCGGGGCCCCCGAGGAGTGGGTACCCCTTGTAAGTTTGTGGAGGCAGAGCAGCAGAGAAGTATTCCCCCTGCTAACTCGATTCGTAGTAGCAAACAAAGACCTTTTAAGTTGGAAGGAGATGACGTCACTACGGGGGGGGGGGACACCCCCGAGGTTCGCACACTTGCCGGTACAAACTCTGGAGCACGCGTGCCCATACGACATCAAGAACATGGCAGATCCGCAGCGTCAGGACAGCCCAGGGATTCTGGGGATAAGCGGCGAGGAGAAGCCGCGGCAGCATCTGTCCATCAGACCCGAAGGGAGTTGCCACAAAAGTAGAGAGGGTGGAGCGAGGGCGAGAACAGGCACGAACGCAACAAGTGCTTTCAGATGTTAATATTGTATGCCATTTCAGACGTTAATATTGTATGCCATTTTTAATTGTTTGTATGTATTTTATTTTATATATTATTATATATTATTTATGTTGATCCACCTTAGGCAATTTTATATAAATTGCAGAATATAAGAACAAACAAATAAATAAAAAAATAAATAACCATAGAACCAATGTTTGGCTCTTATCCCCAGCATTGAGTTACATTAGCACACTCTTAGTATGTAGGCTCTACCAAAGCATGAAACCCAACTTTTTCCTGCATGCATCTAGCAATGGTTCCTAGACATATGACCTTGCATATAACTTACCTTGAGCTATAATGAAAAGGTGTGAGCTAAATATACTAAATAAATACTAGGCTGATAATTTCAAGATATGTTCACCCAAACAGTAAAATATTTCTGCTACATTCCTCATCCTTAAATATCTTCCTTAAGGTATACTTTAGTCACAATATAATTTCAAAAGGAAAAACAGTTGCAATCCCGATATGAACTTTCTTTTCATGCAACTTGACACTGCACCATTATTGACAGTCAATCATCCATAATGACATCTTGGTCCTTTTCAATACTGTGAGCATATTAATGTTCTTATCAACCTTCATTACCATTGGCAAGGTATATCAATTTCTCGGGGTCTATTCCATATTGAAGTTCATTTACCACCATCTTGTTCATTCTAAATCAGCTTTTATTCTTTTAACATCCAAATGTAAATGAATAATGGACATTTTTGTGGCCTTGGAACGACTCCACAGGTGACAAAACCAGGATTATTTGGGTCCACAGAAGTTGCAATTAGTGATACCTTTAAGATAGGTTAATATTTCCTATTTATTTCCTCAATGTGTATATATATATATATATTTTTTTTTTTTTTAGCATGTAATAGACTTCAGAAGCCAGGGTAGCTGACATCTGTATCCTATTATATACACTAATGACATGACAATCACATTGATGGAATTTCTAGAAAATCTCTTTACTTGCACATTTTTATGGCCTATAACAAACTGTAAAAATCTATTTCTGTCTCTTAACACAAAACTGCTGATGACTGGAGCATTTAAGAATGACAGGTGAACAATGCTATATCCTGACATTAGCAGGATATGGCTGTTTGTCTGTGATTTACATATTACATCTCTCTCCCTCTCTCTCTCTCTCTCTATATATACGGTATATAAATTGACTTCCAAAGTGTGTGTACTCAATGAATCATTATAAATATATATAAGAGAGTAGCTCCATCAATAGCACATTTATTAGTAAATGGGCAAAAACCTTTGATTACAAATATCATTGAAACTATAAAATATAAAACATGTTATTGTTTCAATGAAATTTGTAGTAAAATGACTTTTGCCCTGTAAATAATACAAATGTCATATTGATGGAGATACTCTCGTATACATATTTATATATATGTATGTACACATACACACACATTTCAGCATCATCATGATGTACAATAGAGTAGGAAATCTAAAATAATTGCAGTAAATTTGGTTCATAATTCCTAAAAAAGGAAAACTGTTGGTCATTGTGTATGCATAGTTGCATACAAGCCTGGTCTTTTTATCTGCATTTTATTCCCTGAAATATGCCCTGTTAAAATGTGCAGTCACTTTCAGAGTTTATAACATTCATTATAAAATGAGCTTATCTTTTATTGCAGGTTTTTACTTCATAAAAGGTCTTTTGTTGAATGTTGGTTTACTTTTTGTGTCGTACTGTTAGAGAAAATGTCATGTAGGGATATTCTCAGGTAACCTCAGAGTAATATTTTGTCTTAACGATTTTATAAAGCTCATTCTATTACATTAGCACCTTAAAATGCAGAAACATAAAAATATAAGTAATAGTCAAGAAATCTATGCTCATATATACAACATCCCATATTAAAGTATAAGTCCTACCCTATTTGCTATAAATCTTTACAAGTAATTAAGCCCCTTGCCCTTACTTGATTTTTAAATATTCTATGTATTTATTCAAGAAACATTCAGCTCTCCCCCTTGTACCTCACTCCTCCTCTTTCCCCCTTTGACCCAATCTACCTCTTTGTCTCTTGTCCTCCCCTATGATCATTGTGTTCCCAGATAATAACCATAGATTTTCTATGGTGTCTCACATAAGCAGTTGGCTGTTGGCCAGACAGAGAAGGAGATTTTTGATTATGAGATTGTTAGTGAGCTTCAAAGTCACAAACACAATCTTTAATAATTGCAAATACAGTTCACAAATGCTGGCCTTTTTTCAGTCTCTCTTCACTAAACAATTTATGTTCATTGTTCCAATGCTAAACATAGCTTCAGCATCTGGTGACCACTAGTATTCAGTGCCAGTTTTTGTGATCCATAAAATGTATTAAATCAATTTTATTCCTAGTTTGTTGATTGAGTTTTCCAACTAGATTCATTGTATCATCAAGTAAAGTGACTAGCAGTTATCTGAAGTTGTTTCATTAACTCACTGTATCACTTAGGATGTTTCTGTTGCCATCATGCCTATCCCAGGTGTTCTGTGATTTTAAGGGCAATAATTTATTTATTGTGAATGGATTAATGTTGAGATTCAGGTGATTCACCTTGATTTCAATATGCACACCAGAGAAAAATGATCTCAAAATGTTTTGTTCATTTTTAGTCTTCCCATTTGTTGTGATTTAAATACCCTTTTTGTCATGAATATTTACACATAATTGAATGAATGCTTTGGAGTTTCTCCACCTGGAATCTTACCTAATGCAGAATTCACACATTTAGTTGTGAATTTTTTCCTTCATGCTCAATAGTTCTCTTTGAAGTTGCATTGGCTCCACCTAATACAACATATAGGAGCACTAGGAGCCAGTCATATTCCTTCCTTTTCAGGGATTTCAACTTGCTCTTCCAAAACGTTTGCAGTGATCAGGCTTCAATGCTCCTGCCTCCAACTCCATTTGAGTTTCTGTTCCTATCTGCTTGGATAGTAGCATAGTCCTTGTTTCTCTTGTCCTAGATTGAAACTGCTTCCTTACCTACTAAGTCTTACCTGTTCTTGACAAGCTAACTTCTTGGTTCTGATCTTGAACATGAGTATGCTTACTCTACCTGTCTTATGTAATTTCCAGTACCTGCTTCAGCTTGTCTCAACTCTTGCCTTCCTATAAAGTATATGCATGATGACCACCTTTGTCCTGGCCATGGTATACCAGTCAACAGTTTTATTATTTTTATGTCTCCTTTCCTTTTTATCCCCCTTCTAATGTGTCTGCTTTGCTACAGATGTGTCTGTCATCTGCAAGCAAACTTTTATTTTCCCTCAAATGTATTTATTTATTTATTTTTTCTATACCGACATTCAATTTGCCATATCACATCGGTTTATATATAACATGAAGTCTAAGGCTAGCCTTATAATGACTTGGTACAGTATAACAGCTTAATTGGATAACTAACTAAGTATATTACAAATATAATATGCTTAACATCATGACTTTTTACAGAGTGAATTTGAAGTTAAATAAACTTACAGTGAAAGGGGGGACTGGCTGGGTTGGGGGGGCAGGTGGGCGGGGTGGTGGGGATGTTATTTGTTGGGGATGGGGGTTGAGGGAGAATTATTTATCTGGTGTGAATGCTTTCTGGAAGAGCCAGGCTTTGAGGTTCTTTCGGAAGGTGGGTGTGGAGGGGTCGGTTCTGAGAGCGGTTGGAAGGTTGTTCCAGAGGTGAGAGCCTGCTACGGATGCAGCAAGTTCTCTTGTGGAGACTTGATGTACTTCCTTGGCAGGGGGAGTGGGGAACAGTCCTGTGTTGGTTGAGTGGAGATTTCTAAACCCACAGTAAAGGTGCATAATTGAGCCCCATATCTTTTGAGGATAGCTTTCAGCAATGAGATCAAGACCTGAATTTGCTCCAGGGAAACCTTTCTAGGTACTACTGTAAATTTTCCTGTGGGTCCCTGAAAGAGGCCCATAATCAGAACTGCTGCCAGAACCCTAACCCATAGAAGCTCTGAAGTAGTCCCTCCCAAACTCAGCAGGTCACTCCAAGTGAAGATACCACATCATTCAGGACCCCATTAGAGTTTGCTCCAGCAAAATTCATACTCAGCAATGATGACAGGAATTCCCCCACTGCCAGCATTCCATGACTTGATCCTGTTGGTAACTCAGAGCACCCTCTCCCTTTTCCAAATACAGTAGTACCAGAGCTCACTGGATCTGAAAGTAGGGTAGAAGAGTTGTTGGGCCTGATAATTTTTTCCAGAGGCAAAGTTGGAATTCTAATGCCAGGGCTCAAAGAGACTTCAACATTCAAAAGGGCCACCATACCATCCATCTCCTACAGTCCTCCAGTGACACAGGTAGCTGGTTCTCTCATGTCCAAGTCAAAAACACAGGTATCCATTGGGTTCTGAACCTGCATCAGTAGCTCAAAAGACCAGGTCCACTTTTTTTAAATTATAAAAATAATAATACAGTCAAAGGAAAAAAGATGCCAGGCTCTTTAGCGCTCACGCAGCATATTGCCATTGGATGGACCACCATCTTGATTCCCCAGATTAGTGGCTCAATATGTTCTAGTCACTGAAATCTGATTGATGACTCAGGATGGGATTTATCTAAAAGTGGTTTACCAAGAGACTGACTTTTCCATCTATGGTATGGACTCCTGTGTTCAGAGATTCTGGTTTTTTTTATGTTCTAGTTATCTCTCCCACATAGCAGAG
The DNA here is from genome assembly GCF_901001135.1 of Rhinatrema bivittatum. NCBI lineage: Eukaryota > Metazoa > Chordata > Amphibia > Gymnophiona > Rhinatrematidae > Rhinatrema > Rhinatrema bivittatum. Next base: position 154,440,226 of record NC_042619.1, read on the forward strand.
CTCACTTGGGTATTTAAGTACATAAATAACATACTCAGTGCTGCCCATAATCCTCTCATGAATTGTATAAAGTCTCTCTAATTTATGGTGTTGAAATTTATTTCCTAAAATCAATACCTTGCAATGTGTACACTCTTGACAGTAGAAATTTCCTGCATTGATAACGTCTATTTCTGTGTGTGTGTGTGTGTGTGTGTGTTTTATATTGCCCATCTTCAGCACTATGTCCTTGAGGTTTTTACCTCTCCTTTAAGAAAAAGTTGATCAATTCTTATAGCCTTTTCTCTAAAGGGAGGGAAGCTTATGTGATTACCATTTGTGTGCATATGTGTCTCTCACTCTCTCTCGTTCTTTCTATTCCCCACTAAAAATGTCCCCATTTGGAGTCCTATCCACACCAAATTTTCAAGGTGTGCCAGGTGCCAGGAGGACTCAGATACTGGTATTTTTTTCCCCTGTAAAGTAGACTGAATTAGGACAGTAGGGAACTTTTAGTTTGTCATTAACATACATCTATCAGTACTGATAGATGTCACGTCCAATTGCACAAACAGGGGCCGCTTTCGCCCGTGCAGGCATCCATCTTCACGGGCAGCTGGAGGCAGGAGAGGGGAGCCGCGGTCTTCCTCGCCGATGTCTGGAGGGGGGCTGCAAAAAGTAAGTCGCTTCGTCGCTTTACACTGCCAGTCCCCCCTCCCCTCCTCCTGGAGCAAGGCGGCTTTTCGCGCCCTGCTTCGGGAGGAGGGGAGGGGGGACTGGCAATCCCGAGCGTAGGAGAACCGCCCTCTCTCCCCTCGCTCTTGCTACTTTTTTTTTTTTGCTTTACACTGCCAGTCCCGTCTCCCCTCCTCCCGGAGCAAGGCTGCTTTTCGCGCCTTGCTTCGGGAGGAGGGGAGAGGGCTGACAATCCCGAGCGTCGGAGAACTGGCCACTTCCTGGTATCTGTCATTTCAAATGACATTTGAAATGACAGATACCAGCGTGTCCGTGAAGCATTAGGCCCGCACACCCAGGTTACTGTATAGGCGCTCTATACAGTAAAATGGGTTGCGCGGGCCTAACGCTTCACGGATGCTTCTTAGACGCAGCTTGCATTTGCAAGCTATTTACATACAGGATCGAGCGATAGGTGAGCTGCACTGTGCGTGCGGCAACCGCGGGTGCACCGGGCACTAACGCAGCTCTTCCTACCGCTCGGTACTGGATTGACCTGAATGTTTGGGTATTCCTTTGTGTCTCTGTGTCAGAAAGACATCCCCATGCACACTTTGTGTTAGAGACAAACACACACACACTCTAGCAGACACAAAATATGCAAGAGGGTGTCTGACACTCTCGCGCTCTCAGACATTCACACATTCCACTGCTGGCCTGCTGCTGCTCATGCTGCTGTGCCCCCATTCCAGTAGTGCCACGTCACTAAAATGTTTGCTTGTTGCTAGCCCTTCCCCAGCCTACAGCAGTCCCTTCCCTTTCCCATTCACAACTTTCTCAGCACCCCACTATCCAGGAGGCTCACTGGTTCCACAGCCAGCTGCCCCCTCTCAGGGTTCTGCCCAGCCACCTCAGACAGAAGTCTCCTTAACACTGCACAAGCTCTTCCTGGTGGCTCACTCCATCCCTTTCTGTGACTGTAGATTTTACTTCTCCATGTCCCACCACAACCAACACCACTCCAGAGTCCAGGGCATTGACATGGGCTGTGTGCTATACAAAGTCTGCTGCTTTTATGCTTCCCCAGACTCAGTTCTGCCTACCTATTTCAGTAGAGGGGGGACCTCCAAGTGATCAATGCTGTTCCTCCAGGGCTTAAAAAAATAAAAATTAAGCCCTGGCCAAACTGGGGAAGCCACTGACCCAAAGTAGCACAGCTCCAGATGATGTAACAATCTTGGCTACTGTTTATCCCTCTTGCCCACAGGAAACAGTCATGTTTTAAAAGTCTACCTAACTCATATCTCCCCACCTCATCTTGGAGTTTCCCTCCTCCTTGATGTGGTCTCCCTAATGCTTTTCCTTAGCCTGTCCCTGTGTGGCCTTCCAGTGGCCATCCTGCCTGTTTGTCTTCCTTGAGTCCTATGTGGCCTTCCAGTGGCCTTTTTGCCTAATTACTGTCCTTGTTTGCTGGTCCCCGGTCTACCTTGCAATTTGTTTCTCTCATGCCCTATCCTTGCCCTGTCCTGTGTTTTATGTTGTCATGCTCTGTCTTGACTGCTTCTGTCTTGCTCTGTTTTGCTTACTTGCTTCTCTGTTCTGCTGGTGCCCTCCTTGCCCTTTGTTTTATGGACACCTTCTAGTAGCCTGTAACCTGCCCAGCCATTGAGTATCTTCCTGTGCCCTTTACCCCTGTGTTCCAGCACACCTTCAGCTAAGTCATGCCAGCTTCCAAAACCTGCCGGCTCAACCCAAGGGGGAGGTGGCTGGTCAGGTTGAAGACCCCACTTTTCCCTGTCCATGAGTACTGTGCTGTTCCTACCTGGGGTTACCTATATCTTGCCTTGCTCCTGACTCTGGTGTTGTTCCTGCCTGGAGGTTACCTATATCCTGCCCTGCTCCTGGCTCCCATGCTGCTCCTGCTCTGGGGTTCCCTATAACCTGCCTTTGCTGCCTCTGTCCTGGGGGCTCCCTAAACTGGCCTGTGCAGCTGTGACAGATGGTGCACATCATCTTTTCCACATGGAGCCAGTGAAGCCAGGGCTGTTTCAAGAGTATTATATGCCCTGGTGATCCTTATAGCCTTACACACCCACTCTCTGGCCCCTCTCCCACATAAAATTGAAAATTATGCATTTATAATAGATTTTACATGGAAAAGGACAATAAACTATATTATTCTGATGTTAAAATATCTCTGTTGTGATGCCAACCAAAAATATCACCATTGGGTGCCAACCAGAAAACACTGTAAAAATATTCAAAAAAGATGCTTGGGTCCCATATGGTATTAAGCCTATTATAATGTGTGTTGGGAGTGAGCTTGATCTGCAGAAAGCCATGAATCAACTGAATTACAATTACAATATTGTAAATCCATCATAGCAACACAGCACTAACTACCAACATATAAACAGTGACAGCCCTAACTATGAAAATGCAACAGTGCAAATATCATACCAGGCGCTACACACCTCCTATTAGGAAAGCAGAACAAGCCAGGCTGCTATAGATCCCTTCACAGAAAACACACACTAGCAGAATACCTCACATTGCTCACACATACAGAATACAGACATATCCTCAACAAATACATAACAAAGAGACCATAAAGAATAAACAGAAATGTGCAGAGAAAATCTAAATTGGAACCTCAACAATCCAGACTCTATACAGTGCAACAATGGAAAAACAGAAACATTACCATTCCTCATGAAAAATCAAGCAATAAAATCAAGAAATATTAATCATTAATAATAGTAAACCCATACTAATCAATATTTCAAAACAGCTGATGAATAGAACTGTTACTGATATCAAGTTAGATTTCTTATTCTTGATACATTTGAATTAAAGGAGTAGTATAGATACTTCCTCCCAGAATATGATGGATAGGATAATATTTTCCCAACTTAAGTGTAGGTAGGAAAAGTCCAATTTTTCATACCTTTAGATTGTTCAGTCATTCTTTTTACTTCCTTGTTTGTATCCAGATGGTACCTCCACACTCCTGTCATCAACATCTTGATAATGTAGATGTGGTTAACACTGGATAGATGATACAGATTTTCTTCACACTCTCATCTCTCCTCAGGAATGATATCTGATCCATTCCTCAACCAGACACTGCTCCTCTAGGTTTGTCAACTTTCAACTGTGAAAATACCAAACACTTGGAGGTTCTGAGTAAAAGTTTGGTGACAATGCCCTTTCACCTTCACAAACAACTATTATTGCCACCCAACCATTAGTAACATAGTAAATGACAGCAGATAAAGACAAATTGTTCAATAGCATTATTCAATCAATTCTCATATAAGAGTGAGTTCTGGAATCTGTCATTAACCACAAACTAGTAAACAAAACAAAATAGATGCCTCAAACTTTTTCAAAATTTTATTCATGCAGAGACATATTCATAAAAATGCCCGACTCAGGCCGAGTTTTGCAGCTCAAAAGCCGCTGCCTCAGGGGCTCATTCACTCCAATCATGAGTGAAAGGAGTGATGTTGTTTCCTCCAGCGAACAACAAATGTATATCAGCATCAGCAGTACAAGAACAACATGACTTTAAACAGTTTATCTCACGAACCAACGTTCCAACTGCAGTCTCTGCTCTTATCAGACTGCAGTTGGAACGTTGGTTCGTGAGATAAACTGTTTAAAGTCATGTTGTTCTTGTACTGCTGATATACATTTATTGTTCGCTGGAGGAAACAACATCACTCCTTTCACTCATGATTGGAGTGAATGAGCCCCTGAGGCAGCGGCTCTTGAGCTGCGAAACTCGGCCTGAGTCGGGCATTTTTATGAATACGTCTCTGCATGAATAAAATTTTGAAAAAGTTTGAGGCATCTATTTTGTTTTGTTTACCTGATGGCTATCATAGATCGCCTACCTCTCTGTTTTCTTGGATTAACCACAAACTATACAGAATGGAAAAGAACTGCCATAAAACTTCTGTACTTCCAGTTCTGCAAACAAATATTCTGTCCATAGAAACAACTCTAATAAGAGCTCAGTGCAGAGCTAAGATGTTTCCACTTACTATTACCACACAAAAAATAATATTCAAATTTTGGCATCATATTAGTAACAGTTACACAGACTCCCTCCTCTACCAAGCAGCCTGTGAAGCAACACAGAATCTTGCCAAAACCACACTCAGCACTGAGGCAAATCTGCCATCCCCAAACAGCAATAAATGTACCTATGAAAAAGTGTCATTGCAAATATTGTAACGGGATCTAGAACACCAATATACCTCCTACTTGGAAAACTGAAGAAAGCAGACTGCTGTCAATATACCTCACCTCAGTCACAATGCAGCACACAGACCCTCACCAAATACAGAATAAGTGAACAGAAATTAGGAATGTGAAGATAAAAACGGAAACAGAAATACATTTCCTACTCTGCTGAGCAAAATTAATGAATAGGAGATGCATATTTCCAGAGCAGACATACAATATTCCAATCAATAGATTAAAAATAAAAAGCTTTCTTCTACGTTCATTGTATGGACATCTTATTTTTCTCATTTTTTTTTTATCCCGGTCTCTCTTTTCTGTTTCTCATATTACCTTGTCCAGTGTCTTCACTTCATTTTTCATTTCTTCTTTTGTAGCTAGATTTCACTCCTCCTTCTTCCCCTATATCCCCCTCACCAGTCGGTCTTCTATTCCCCTATCCCCTATTCTATTCCCCTATCCCCTAGTACTCTATTTTCACCCTTTGATCCTTACCTCCTCTCAAGTCCTCAGCTACTTTCCACTGCCTCTATCCTCTCATCAGCACTCTCTCTTCCTGTTTTTCATGACTTTCTCTGCCTCCATAGCCTGCACATCCTTTTACACTGCATCTCACTACAATCACACCTTCTTGCAACCCCTTTCCACCCTCTAGACCCTTTCTGTGACCCCCATCTCAGACCTTCACATACCCTCAGCCCATGTAACATCCCCTACTCATATCCACCTAACCACAAAGTTCCCACTGTCCCAATCCCCAGTCAGTATTTGTTACCTCTCTCCCCATCCCCCAATCAAGTTCCTGCTCTGCCCCACCCCTAGTACCTCTCTGAGTACTCACTTCTCCCCTCAATCTTCCCCTAATCCCTGAGTCCCTCTGTTACGTCGATTTCCGAATCACCAGGTCATTTTCTCTCTCTGCTCTCCCCCTCCAGATCTCAGAATCCACCTTCCCCAGTAATCTAGTACAAAGGTCATCCCTCATCATTCCACTCAATTTCCTTATCTTTAACCTCCCTCCACTCCATTTTCCCATCCCTTCCCTTTCCACTTTACTCCACTCCACTCCACTTCCCCATCCTCTCCACACTTCATACCACTTCTCTATCCCCTCCTCTTGCCCTTCCCTACTCATACATTCCCTCCTAGGGCTCCCCTTATCTTCAATAAAACCCCTTCAACTTTTGCAAAACGCCACTGCAAGGCTCATTACCAACACACGCATACACGAACATATTACCCCTGTCCTCAAGGATCTACATTGGCTTCCCATCCTTTTCCGTATACACTACAAGACCCTGACCATAGTACACAAATCTATCCACACACACAACTCCAACTGGCTTGACCTCCCTTTCACTGCGCCCCTGTCCTCCCGAGCCACCAGATCTGCCAACAAAGGTAATCTACATGTACCGTCCTTGAAGGCAGCTCATCTCTCATCCACCCGTGACCGCTCCATATCCATTGCCGGCCCTGCCCTCTGGAACTCCCTACCCGTCCACTTGCGCCTTGAACCCTGCGCCATCAAATTCAAAAAGAAACTAAAAAAATTCCTGTTCAACCAAGCCAACACAGAATAGACCCTCCCTTCCCTCTATTGCTCATACCCCCTAGGTGACCGCCCTTTTCCTTATATTAAGGAATCTAATCACAATGTACATTGTTGTCTTCTTGTTATGACCTCTTGTTGATTTCTTGTTGTTTAATCTATTTTCCCTACTGCTCTAGGTTAACCCCCTGCCCAGTTCGCCTCCCCTGTTGAAATGTACTTCTAAATCTTTTGTTAATATGTGAACCGGTATGATGTCCCCACTAATACCGGTATATAAAAGTTTCTAAATAAATAAATAAATAAATGTTATGTCGGCCGGCCACGGTACCCGTGGCTGGCCTTCCTCACCTTCTGCCATTCCCGGGGATGGGCTCCGGTCCTTTCCGGCATGGGGGGAGCGCCTCCAGTGCTGCCTCCCTTGCGGCAGCCTTGTCAGCGTTCGGCTCCTTCTCGGTGCGGCAGAAATGCCATTGCTGCTTCCTGGGCCGGCCTGGCTTCCCAGGCGCGCTCGCATGCCTCACTGAAACATTTAAAGGGCCCGCGGTGCGCTAAGACTGCCAGCCCTACCTGTAGTGACATCATGTGGACCGGTATTTAAGGCCGGGTCCAGCTTTCAATAATTGCCTTCGCAACTGGCCTCTTAGCCTCGTTTGCCTTGGGCTCCCGTTTCCGGATTTCCTGTCTTACTTCTGACCCTCTCCAGCCCCGGACCTCCGGTATGCTTGACTATTCTTCAGCTTCTCTCCAGCCCCGGACCTCTGCTACGCCTGACCATGCCTGCCTTCTCCGTGCGCAGACCATTGCCTTGATTGACTATACCTGCCTTCTTCCATGTGCTCACCATTGCCTTGATTGACTAAGCCTGCCTTCTCCGTGCCCTGACCCTTGCTTTGAATGACTACGCTGCAGACTATCCTGTGTCCAGAGTTCAACGTTGCTTGCCACAACTTCCTCTTGCCAGCGGCTCAGATCCTAGCCTGTCAGTGACGCCTCCATTCGCCTATCCTCCGGATGTGGACTTACAAGGCTTAGACCTTCCTTTGCTTGAGTGCCTCCAGTCACTCTTTGTTTCTTTGACACCTGAGTTCCAGTACTGAATCCAATCCAGGGTAGGACTATGCTATCTGCTGACTGCTGTCTCTGGGATGAACCACTACTCATCTTTGGTTAACCTCAAGGCTCACCTAAGTCCTGCTGGCCCCGGAACCCAAAGGTTCGACCCAAGGGGAATGAGGGCTGGTATAGGTGAAGTTCCAGCGGCCACTGCCCTCTAGTCGCTCCTCCTGCCGATGGTTCCTACCTACGGGTTGTGCCATCCCCATCTTGGTCCAAGGGTCCACCTCCGATATAAGAATACATTTGGCCAGCAGGGCTGTGGCGCATCTTCAGCTGGCAAGACTTAGCCTCCCTGCTGACCCGCTACTTCTAAGATGCTTCTTCTTCACCTGGCATCTCTGACCAAGCTGCTGCTTCTGCCCAATGCCAGTGCCCTCAACTAAGTAAACACTGGCCAAAGCCGGCACTTCTTCTGTTGCTCCTGTGGTGTGCAGTTCAAAGTCACCTATTTGAACCGCATGGGTGATGGAGCCCCTTCAGTTCAAACAACTGACATTTCAACTGCAAGCCACAGGAGCCACAGAAGGAGCACCGACCTTGGCGGTAGAGACAGTGTTCACTTAGTGGAAGGCACTCGGTAAGAATAGGTTTTCAGGCTGGGTGGACTGCAACTGGATTGGAGGACTAAAATCCAGGCATGTACACACAGGTTACCTTCTGGCACTAGAAGTATGTGTGTTGTTTATGCTTCCAGAGAATTTTATTATAGAAGCTGCTCCCAACAGTGACTTTTAGTTTTTAAGGGGATGAAGGGAGGGTCCTGGGGAGTAGGGGGTTCAGCCCAGATTATATTAAGACTGAGGGGGGGAGGGCACATGATAGCAGTACCTTCGATTAGTGAGAGAACCAGAGAAGGGACTTGGTGGATCCCAGAAGACCTCACCACATGTTTTTAAATTTAAAATGGGATTAGGGGATAGGGGGTACATGGCCCAACAAGGCCTATCTTAAAGTTTGTGGGCAAGGCTGAAAAGCAGGCCATAAGTCCTTTACTTTTTCTTGTTTTTGTTGACAGTGCTACTTAACTGGATATCTTCTGAAGATATCCCATGAAGTGAGAAGTTAGCCGACCACACAATGGCTGGATAACTTAGGCTGGATGACTTAGCCAGTTATAATTAATTATCCACTAACTTAGCCCATTTTTAAACATTTCCTCAAAATGCTCCAGAATGCCTCTGCATGAAGCTGCTGCTGCTGTTACTGCCTCCATCACTTCTGTTCTGTAAAAAAAAAAAAAAAAAAGAGACAACAGAGTGTCAGTGCAGAGCTTCCAGGAAGGCTCCCGCTCTGTGCTAAAAGATTGTACGGGGTCTGATATTGGTCACAGCGGCTCCACGGGCAAGGGGCCGCAACAACCAACACAAACCCCATGTTCCTCCCGCCTGGCTTATCGTGCAGTTGCTCTTTCATTCTTGCTTGCCGCAGGGACTGAGGACCCTGCAGGCTTGTCGGCAGAGCTGTGTGTTGATGAACCTGAAGGCAGGGTGAGGTGGCCGAGGATGGAGAGTTTTGAAGGGCACTTTTTGCTGCGTCAAAATTTTGCCGTCTGAAGCGGCTGCCTCACCCTGCCTCATTTTGAACCGCCCCTTGATATTGCAGAATTAGAAAAGGTACAGAGAAGAGTGACCAAAATGATAACGGGGATGGAATGATTCTTCTATGAGGAAAGACTAAAAAGATTAGGACTCTTCAGCTTGGAGAAGAGAGGGCTGAAGGGAGATATGATAGAGGTCTATAAATAATTAATGGAGTGGAATGAGTAAACATGAATCGGTTGTTTACTCTTTCAAAACTGTACAAAGACTAGGAGACACAATGAAGTTACTTAGTTGTACATTTAAAACTAACAAGTGAAAATATTTTTCAAATGCAATGCATAATTAAGCTCTGGATTTCATTTCCAGAGGATGTAGTGAAAGCTGTTAGTGTAGCTGTATTTTATAAAGGTTTGGCCAAGTTCCTGGAAGAAAAGTACATAAACTATTATTAAGGTGGACTTGGGGAAATCCACTGCTTTGCATGTGATAAGCAGCATGGAATCTATCTACTCGTACTCTTTGGGATCCTGCCAGGTACTTGTGACTTGGATTGGCCACTGTTGGAAACAGAACATTGGGCATGATGAACCTTTGGTCTGACCCAGTATTGCAAATTGTATGTTCTTATTTATTTTTTTTAAACTATTTATTCAATTTAACTTAAAATATAAGAATACTTCTTGCATAGAAAATAATATGAAGCACAAAACACAAAAGGAAAAGAAAAAAAAGTAAATACAATATTTTGATACACCATTCCACTTCTGGGATGTGTCCAACACAATATAAAAAATACTAAGAAAATAGAGCTGTGGCTATGAAACTTTTACCATTATCTCTCTCACAGCATTTTAGATAAAAGTCTGAGAAAATGTATACAGAACTCATTTTAACCTTACTGTCTATATACAGTACAAGAGCTTAGATTAGGCAAGAGTGGCCAGACTATTATGGAACTTCCTCCCATTTTAGATATGTAATACCCAATATCCGAAAAACTGTTTTAAAAAAACTTAAAAATGCACCACTTTCAGTTAACATTTGATGTTCGCATGGCATAGGTATGGCATGACATCTAGAAATTCAGTGTCTAAAGGCCGGACATCTCAAAAATTAATACCTTGCCTCTCCCATAGGAACATGTTTTTCATGTGCATTTTATTTTGCATTATTTTTACAAAATATGTTAGTTTTATTTTTAAAGATGCAATGTTGTTTTAATTTGTGTACTTTTTGTATCCCATTCTGCTCTATGGAGAAGAGAGCTATAAATATTCTAAAACAAATACATAAATAAATAAATAAACCCCTACTGTTTCAGATGAATTGACTGCTGCTTAGGGCTCCATAATTGTTAGTCAGCTCAACACACTCTGGTGCCTTTTGTACCTGGTTATCTTGTACAAAAAAACATTAATATAGAATAGATTTCCTCAAGTATGTGTTTCCTTATTTATATAAGTAATCCGTATATGAGTCAGTAATATAGTATTGTTTTAAAGGTGGCAAGATCAGCCATATAACTCAGTTCATAGAGCTCCCCTCTGCCAAGTAGGACATCTGATTATGATTTCAGATTCAGGCTCAGGCACTTGGATGAGTCTTAAAGCCCTTTATCTTATTTTATTTTTATTTTAGAATTAAGGAACAAGCAACTTTTGCTACTACTTTACATTTCTATAGGGCTGGTAGGGGTACACTTTTCTCCTGGATTTTCAACTCTTTGTACTGATTAGTCATAGATGTACAGTACTTACAGCCTGCTCCCTATCTCATACACAGTCTCATTGGACTGATGCAAAATGCAATTCAGTGCTATTACTGGCTAATTATATGCTCCTGAAGCTGCATCTACCAGTTTGAAAAAGTCACTAAAAAAAAGTTAATGTCAGAGTTGGCAAGGCTGTCAAGTTTTCCTTGGAATTACACATACCTCCAAGCCCTCTCCTTCCCCCTTCCCCACACACACTAAAAAAAGAAGAGACTGAAATTTCTCAAATCGTACTGAAAATTTCATCCGACGCTGCCAAATGAATTAAAGGAGGATTTTCTTTGTAGAGAAAAAGCAAGGAGAATGTTTCCATGACTTCAACAGCAGCCTTTTGACAGTTTATGTAAATTTGACATCAATAGCAGAGGAGAAAGAGGGGAAGTGATCTGAGTAAATCATTTTCACAATTTGCTTTAATTCATAATAATGATCTCTTTGTACCATAGCTATCCTTGGCATAACTAATTAAAATGTATTAGGCTGGGCTTCCCTAGTTCTCATAACATTTTTCCAATGAGAAATTATTAGTTTCCTTGCAAATGAACAACAAAGGTTTGCTGTTTTTTCCTTGAAGCTATAAGGAAGTCCAAACTGCTCCAAACTGGAGCAAAATATCATTTCAGTAACAGTACTAATAAAAGAATGCACTGTAAAGAATTCAATTGACAGCTGATACAAACAAGAAAAACATTTAAGATTTCCCATTTTCATTTTGATTTAATTCCTGAGCAGAGATTTGAGTTTGCAGTATTTGAAAATGTCTTCAACTTAGTCACACCTGCTCATATAAACCTAAGGGTAGGCTCTGATCAGATTCCCAACACTGATACATGAAAAGTATGGGTGCACAGAAATATAGTCTTTGGTGGCAGATAAGGATTGCAAGGTCCATCCAGTTTGACCATTTCTCTTTCCTTTTGCAAGACCACAGGCTCTACTTGATTTCCATCTTTACTCTTATTTCCCTGCAACTAAGGATCCTCTGTTCCTATCCCATGCTTTCTTGAATGCTGATACTGTTTGCTGATACTGTTCTTGCCTCTTCCGCTTCCATTAAAAGACTCTCCCATGTAATCATCACCTTTTTTGTGAAGACATACTTCCTTATCATACTCCTGATTCTATTCCCTTTTCAGCCTTATACCATGTCTCCTTTTTCTAGAACTTCTTTTTTACTGAAAAATGCTTCCTCCACCCAGTTCCACAAAATAATCTGTTTTGTTACTGCATTTTACTTTTTTAATGTATTGTATCTCAGTTATTATCTTACTGTTTTATGTACAACGCAAATGCGTATTTTTTCGTTCTCTGTACACCGACGTGATATCTCTGATGAGCGGCGGTATATAAAAACCTATAAATAAATAAATAAATAAATAAATAAATACTATTAAATGTCTCTATTATATTCCCTTCTCTCTCCCCTTTTATAGGATATACATACTTTGGTCCTTAAGTCTCACTTCATGGTGGTTCAGGCTATGCATCCTTGCAAGGTCTATAGTTTGACTGGGATGGTAGTGAAGAAACAATGCAGCTCCTCCACTATTAGTGCAGCACAGAATCAACTTAAAGAACTATTCTGTATTATAAAGAATCTTCAACATCAACTATCTCAATTGGGGACAGGGGATCACTCAATTTTACAGTATGATCAATTTGTCAAATATTATCTTAACAAGATTTCTTGAATCAGTAATGACTTAAATGTCGACAGTGTTGTCTCCCAGATACCTCAAATAATTTTAGTAAGGAAAATTGTCTAGCATAATCAGAATCAGCTAATATTCATCAAACTGGTATAATTCCAATTGGGTTTACTTTTTCCCATGAAGTTGATCTCAAAGAGATTGAAAGAATCCTTGTAAAGCTAAAGCTTACAACCTGCCTGTTTGATTCTTGTCCCTCCAGGTTAATTAAGACATCAGGAGTGGCTTACTTTGCAGGCTTAGGGGGTCATTTATCAAAGGCTTATCGCACACAATACGGCCGTATCGCGTGTGATAGAATGTAAATTAGAGGGAGGGGAGGAGTCGGGGAGGGGAGGCATGGAATTGGCGGTGTCTTCGCTGCCGGCGATAATGTTACTAACATTATCATCGGCAGTAGAGCGCTGAATAGCACCACCTTTCACGTTGGCACTATTCGGTGCGAAATCCGGCAGCCGGTGCACCACCGTTGTGCGAAGGCTGCGGGCTTTTGCAGGCCCGCCCCCCCCCCCCACCCCCCGTTTTTGCAGGATTCATCATTCTGCGAGGAATGATGAATCCAGGCCTTAATTTGTTAGAACTTCCCTAAATGAAGATATTATGCCTATTTCTCTGAAGGAAACCATGGTTCACCCCTTGTTGAAAAAGGCTTCCTTGGCTCCAAAGATCTTAGATAATTTTGGGACAGTACCCAATATCCTCTTTTTAGGGAAGGTGATTGAACGTGCAGCTGCTTGAAAATTAGAAGAAATATTGCGTAGGGATAGTTATATAGATGTTATGTCAGCGGTACATTGGCCAAGGCAGAATTAGCTCAATCTGCAGGGAAGAGTCCTGCAGGTTCCCAACATTGGCAGTCAGACACATTTGAAGAAGAGAGACCTGTCAGGACCTTCACCTAAACCAGCCATCATTCTCCTTGAGTTGAGCTTTTGGGTGCCGGCGCCAGCAGGACTTAGGTAGGAGATGTAAGAGAGGGTGGAAGGAGATGTCCATGGTAAGCTAGGTCATAGGCAGGTGGCAGTCAGAGGTATCCAGGGTCAAAGCAATGGTCAGGGACAGGCAGTGTTCAAGCATATCTGAGATCTAGGCAAGTGTCAGAGGCAGGCAGTGGTCAAGCATATCTGAGGTCCAGGCAAGAGTCAGAGGCAGGCAGCAGTCAAGCATATCCAAGGTCCAGGCAATGGTCAGAGGCAGGCAGCGGTCAAGCATATTTGAGATCCAAGCCGAGGTCAAATCAGGTAACTCCATCTGAGGAGGAACAGAGGGCTGAATAGGTAGGGCAGGTAGGCAAGGAAAAGAACAGGCAGAAAACATGGAAGGAACAGTGGAAGGAAGGAACATGGAACATGGAAGGAACATGGAAGGAACACTCCTAAACTTGAATGCTCCATATTCAAATCTCAACATCTACAAATATTCCTCATCTACGCCACACCAGGAACTCTAGAGGCCAACCCCTCCCCTTTGATAGAGATGATAGCCAAACACTACAATTCAGACAAACCAACCATCACACTGGGAGACTTCAACATTCATGTGGACGCCATCCCTCATTCCTCTAACTGCAAAACCTTCCTTACCTCCCTCAGTCACCTTGGATTCTCACAAATAATCAGTGGACCAACTCACAAAGCAGGTCATACATTAGACCTCATTTTTATCAACGATAGCTGGACCATTCATACCAATCCCACCTGCACGCCAATCCCCTGGTCAGACCATCAGATCATAGACACAACCCTCAAAATGAAGCACACACCACCTCCAAACATCTCCAAAACCACCATTCATTTCAGAAAACCATGCTCACTGGACTTACTCAAAGAACAATGCTCCAAAGATCTCAAACAAATAGACCTCTCAGACGCCAACACAGCCACCACTTCATGGATCAAAATCATGAACAAAATAGCTGATCAACTCTGCCCAACTTCCTCAAAAATAATCCAACCAACAAGAGACAACAGAAAACCTTGGTTTACCCCGGAACTCAAAGCACTAAAACAAAAACTACGAAACAAAGAACAAAGCTGGAGAAACAACCCTTCACACACATCCAGACTGGACTACAAAGCCACCCTTAACACCTACAGAAACGCCATCCACAAAACAAAAAAGGACTTCTATGCAAAAAGAATTCATAATTTCATCTTTGACTCGAAAGCTTTATTCTCTTACGTTTCATCTCTTACCAAACCAACGCCACCATCCATTCCAGACCAACTAGCGCTCAGCAAGGCCAACGAATTAGCCATCTACTTTAAAACAAAAATCTCAAACCTTACTCGCTCCCTCACAACTCATCATACTCTACCAACACCTCAGAGCACATACCAACCCACTCTGAATACTAAACTAGAGTCATTTGAGACCACATCCGCCATGGAGATTGAAAATTTACTTAAGAAAATTAAACCATCTGCACATCCTTCTGACCCACTCCCTACTAATTTGCTCACCGCTATCCCTAACACCGTCGCAAAACCTATTGCAGAAATCATTAATACCTCCTTAACCACGGGCACAGTTCCTAATCAGCTAAAACTTGCTATCCTCAAACCCCTACTGAAAAAACCAACTGCTTCACCCACTGACCCAGCCAACTTCAGACCCATTGCAAACCTGCCCATGATCTCCAAACTGATGGAAAAAGTTGTAAATAAACAACTTTCCGAATATCTCGAGGAGCACAACATTCTCACCCCTGCACAATACAGTTTTCGGAAATCACTAAGCACAGAGTCCCTTTTGCTTTCTCTCACAGATAAACTACTTTTGAACCTGGAGAAAAAACAGTCATTCTTGCTGGTCCTGTTAGATCTATCTTCAGCATTTGACACGGTAAATCACTCACAACTCCTAAACCAACTATCAAACATAGGAATCAAAGGCACAGCTCTCAATTGGTTTAAATCATTCCTATCAAATAGGTTTTACATGGTCAGAATAAACAACAAAGAATCTGACTCCATCCTATCAGACCAAGGCGTACCACAAGGTTCATCGCTCTCTCCCACCCTATTTAACATTTACCTCCTCCCCCTCTGCCATCTGCTATCACAACTCAAGCTCACGCATTACCTCTATGCAGACGACATCCAGATCCTCATCCCCATCACAGAATCAATTCAAAAAACCCTCGCCTACTGGGATAATTGTCTCCAACCAATTAAACAACTACTCTCCAGCCTGAACCTGATTCTAAACTCCAGCAAAACAGAGCTGCTACTGATTTCACACAACCCGAACACCCACCCAATTAGCCTCGCACAACCCACACCTTTAAACATGGAGCTCTCTACAGATGTCAGGAATCTAGGAGCATGGCTTGACAACCAACTTAACCTAAAAAAATTCATAAACACAACCACCAGGGATTGCTTCTTTAAACTACAGGTCCTAAAGAAACTAAAGCCACTCCTTCACGTCAATGACTTTCGCCTCGTTCTACAATCCATTATTTTTTCGAAACTTGATTACTGCAACTCAATCTTACTTGGCCTCCCCGCCAATAGCATCAAACCTCTACAGATGGTACAAAACACCGCAGCAAGAATCCTAACTAACACTAATAGAAGAGACCATATCACACCCATCTTGAGCAACCTCCACTGGCTACCCATCAAACAGAGAATCCTATATAAAACCTTAACTATTATTCATAAAGCAATCCATAACATCGCACCTATATCTCTACAAACTCAACTTCGCCTACACTTACCTTCCAGACCCATCAGAAGCGCCTACAAAGGCACATTAGTCGCAGCTCCAACCAAATCAACTCTAAGAAACAGAGCACTCTCAACTGCGGGACCACACCAATGGAATGCGCTCCCACCAGACCTACGACTCGAACCTAGTCTACCAGAGTTCAAAAAACGGTTAAAAACCTGGCTCTTCAGTCAAGCCTTTCAATTCCCAGAGGGTAAATAGACACCTCATCATGATTTTCAGATCCAACTTTCAGATCCAACATCATGACTTTCAGATCCAACATTTCATGACTTTTCAGATCCAACCTTTTCAGGATGTCACTAACACCTTACACTTAATTACATATATGTACTTGCTTATTCATTATGTTTATTTAACAGTCATTATTTACATACTATGTAACAGTTCATTTGCAAATTATCTTCACCACTAAAGTTCCTTGTAAAAAGTTGTACACACACATTCTATTCCAAAACACAAATAATGTTAATTGCTATTTGCTAAATGTTATTTTTACCTTCAATGTTCCTTGTAATAATGTTTAATGGTTGATTGTTATTGTTCAATGTTCTATGTAAAAAACCCCGGTCTGTCCTCCCAGACCAGGGCAACCTTTTCGTTACTTGTAAACCGGATTGATTTGTATTGCATACAGGAATTCCGGTATATAAAAATTAAAAATAAATAAAATAAATAAATAAATAAATGAGAATGAAGACAGAAGATAAATTGGAGACAGCTGGATGAGAACTGAGTGCAAGCTGGATGGAGACTGAAGACAATGCTGGAATGAAGACTGAGATGCAGGGAAGCAACATGCATTACTTGGCAAGTAGTTGGACCTGTTGTTGAAGCAAGTTTCTTCTGCGGAGCTGCCTTTATATTGGGCCATCTTGGTAATGTCATCTCTATGGGCCCATGGGGACTTTCCCATCATGAACTCTTTAAATTCTAGGTGGTGCAGCATGTGTGTGCCTAGGGGAAGGTGCAGCAATTGGTGTTGGTGGCTTCCTGACGTACTGCTGATCAGAGGTGTTCATCACATTGAGGATGGGCCCATTGGCCTGACAGGGAAGATAAGAGTGGCAGTTCACAGAGTTAGCCCATGGACAACTGAACACAACACTACCCACCTCTTAAGCCCCCTCCCTGAGGCTAGGTTTACTGGGGTACCGTTGGAGAAAATCCTTCAGAAGATTGGTGTCTGAGATGTTGGAAGATGGTGTTATGCTCTCCTCCTCCAGAGGGGAGGAGTTAGCAATCTGTTATTGCTCACCCCACCAGGAGGGCGGAGTTAGCAATCTGTTCTGCTTTTCTCCTGAAAGGGGGAGGAGTAGCAATCTGTCATGATCTGCTCCTCCAGAGGGGAGGAGTTAGCTATCTGTAGCGCTTACCCTGCCAGGAGGGTGGAGTTAGTAATCTATTAGTGAACTGCTGTTAGATGCTCCTGTAAGGAAAGGAGGTAGCAATCTGATATGGGTCAACTCCTCAGGGAAGAGGAGTTGGTAGTCTGTTCAATGATACTCTTCTGAGGAGAGGAGCTAACAACAGGTATATTGTACTTCGCTACTGAGATAGCAATCTATCATGCCTCCGCTATGGAGTAGCAATCTGTTATATATAGGCTGCTGACAAGTCCCATAGAAAGAGAAGTTAGCTATCGATATAATACTTCCGAAGCGGTGTTAGTGGTCGGTAGTGGTTGGCTCCCACAGAGTGACAGTAGTGTAAGGAACGACCACTTGGAGGAAATGGTGAATCCCTGGGCCGATGGCAGATGACAGCGCCCCAGGAGGAGATCCTGAGAGGACCCACCGGCTAGGCTAGAATATGAAATAAACACATTAGTTCTTTATTAGGCTGGAAGCTGGACCACCAGTGGTGGCAGTAATGAGTCGATGCGTCCGGCAGGGCTGAAGTCCTTCTGATACTGGAAAATAATCTCTGGGTTGCTGAGCTGTAGAGAGAGACTAGAAGTAGTGAGTAGACAGGGTATACTGGATACAAGATGGTACACTCACAATAATAGATGTCTGCAATGGTCTCTATGCCACAGAGAGTCTTCAGTACATTCAGGAACAGGAGCCATAGGCGAGCACTGGTTCCTCTAAACAGTCTGTAATAAGAACTCATAATAGTTGTATATGAAATGGCTTCTAGCATAGAAGAGAGACTGTAAAGGATTCTAGGAACATGGGCCCTCGTGGAGCGAGTACCGGTGCCTATCTGCAATCTTGCCAATATAACTCTCGATCTCTGTAGCTGTGATAACGTCTTGGATGGAAGGGAGTCTTCAGAGCTATAGGAATGTAGGCCCTTGTGAAGCGAGTACCGATTCCTATCTACAATAGAACACATTGTGTTCACATCTGTGATCGCTTCCAGGCAATGAAGAGTCTTCTGAGTATTCTGGCAATCTGAAATCAAGAACAGAGAGTGGAGCCCCCATGGAGTTGGTACTCCTAGTAAGTTTGAAAAGGCCAAGCAGTGGAGAAGGATTCCCCTCGCTGACTCGGATCATTGTTGCAAGTATCGTGGACTGCCGAAACAAATCCTGTTGGAGTTCCTTGCTAACTCGTTAGAGGTTAGCAAACAAAGACCTTTTAAAGTGAAAATGGATGACATCACTACTGGAGGACCACTGCTTATTCAGTTAGAATTCAGGATGTAGAGCAGATCAGTCACTGCTGCTGCATGACCTGGCTTCTTGAAGATTGTGCAAAACTGCTCCATAAATTGTTGTAAGTTGAGCAGGATGGAATTCCCTTGCTCCCAGAGGGGAGATGCCTGTGTTAGTGCATTTCCATCAAGCAGAAAAAGGATATATGTAGTTTTAGCTTGATCATCAGGAAATAGCGGAACCTGTAATTGAAAGTGCATTCTGCACTGGTTCAATAATTCAAGCCATCACTTGGTGTTACCAGCATACAGGGATGGAGCAACCAGTTAAGGAACTGGCTGACCATATACCATGAGTGCAGTGAAGCTGGTGTGGGTGGAAGTGGCACAGGTGGAATTGTAAGTGCATCCAGGTAGATGGAGAGCCTGTCCATGACAGCAGGCCAAGTGTTCCAGGGCATCCTTTTGATATTGTAGCCTGCAGGCTATGCCAGGGATGGCCTGCAGTGAAATAAAGTCCACTGTGTCCATTGCCTCAGCAACAGGTTGTGTCACTGGAGCCTTGAACTGATACACGATTGGCTCTACTTGCAGGGAGGAGCCCTGCAGGTTCTCACCATTGGTAGGTGGACCCAAGCGAGGCAGAAACTCATAAGGACCTTCAGCTATAACAGTTCTCATTCCCCTTGGTTTCAGAGTTTGGGTGCCAGGGCCAGCAGGACTTAGGTGGGGGTCTCCGCTGATGGTAGGAGAGGTCCTTGATAAGCTAGGTCATAGGCAGGCAGCAATCAAAAGTATCCAGTATCCAGGAAATGGTCAGGGCCGGCAACAAGCAAGCATATCCAAGGTCCAGGCAGTGCTCAGAGGCAGGCAGTTGTCAAGCATTATCCAAGGTCCAAGCCAAGGTCAAACTGGGTATCCATCCGAGGAGGAGCAGAGGCAAGGATAGGCAGGGCAGGTAAGCGCAGGTGGACAATGTAGAAGGAACAGAAAAGGATGAAGACAGAATACAAACCGTAGACAGCTGGAACAAAAACTGAAGCAATGCTGGAATGAAGACAGAGATACAGGGAAGCAACATGCACTACTTAGCAAGTGGTTGGACCTGTTGCTGAGACAAGTTGCTTCTGGGGAGCTGCCCTTATATAGGGCCAGCTTGGTGATGTCATCTCTGGGACTGCGGGGGCTTTCCAGCTGCGGTCCCTTTAAATTCCAGGAGGTAGTGCGTGTGTGCACCTATGGGAAGGCGCGGCACATGGTGTTGGTAGCATCCTGCCGTGATGAAGATCTACATCCTGCCATGTTGCTGACAGGCAGTGTTCGCCACATTGAGGAAGGGCAAGCCAACCTGGCCAGGAAAGGTAAGAGCAGAGGTTCACGGGGTTAGCCCACAGAAAACATAATGCAACAGCAGGTCCTTTCTAATCTGGTTCTAGACTAGCTCTAGTTACCTTTATAGAAAATCTGTGGCTTGAATTAGATAAAGAGAATGCCTCTGTGTTGATTCTATTAGACTTGACTTCAGCCTTTAATATTATTGACCACAGTATCCTTTAAATCGATTAAGAGCTTTGGGCTTGCAAGGAATGATGCTACAATGGTTTGAATCATTCTTGGCAGGAAGATCTCAGAGGGTCCTTTTAGGAGAATATCCTTCCTTTTCTTTACCACTTAACTATGGGGTGCCTCAGGGCTCCATCATTTCCCCATGTTGTTTAATATTTATATGTAGCCATTGAGGAATGTCATTCAGAATATTGGAATCTATTACCACTTTTATATGGATGGCATATCACTTTATACTGCTTTAAGTCATGGATATGAAAAGGTGGTGAATAGATTCAATCTGTGCTGGCAGCCTTTCTAGAATAGATGTGACAAAATAAACTAAAATGAATCCTTCAAAAACAAGTTTTTTGGTTAAATAAATCTAAATCCAATTACCTCAAAACATTTCCAGTTCATGATGGGGGTAAGTATTAACTCTAAAATCACAGATGTGCAGTTTATGTGTCATTCTTGATTCTGTCTGAAATAAAAGAAGAACATATTACACTTACTACTAAACAGTACTTTGCTTATTTCAGAAATAGTCATCAGCTCTGCCCTTTCTTTGATAAGGCTGATTTAGCTAAAAGTATTCATGTAATTATTTATTTTATTTAGGAGCATTTATAGCCTGCTATTTCAAAAGCATTACAGATGAATTACTGCTCATCCAGATTAATGCAATTTATTTATTGTGGGCCTGATATTCAAAAGTATCCAGGTATATAACTTAGCCAGATATGACTTATCCACATACAAGCCACTACTTAGCTGGATAAATTATATCTGGTTACAATACTCTAGCTCTATGGCTGGTCTTACTTATCCATTTACATTAAACAGATATGAGTGAATATCGCTACTCATCTGGTTAAGTTAATCGGATAAGTAGCAACGCCCTGAGTGCCCACAAAGTTCTCCAGCTAATAGATAGTCGGATAAGTGACTTATGTAACTAGATATTCAGCAGCTGCTAGATAGCCAGATAAGTCCTACTTATCCAAGCTATTGAGTGGTCCTATGGGTTTACCACTGGAGTACATGAAAGCTTCATCTCTTTAGAATGTGGTCATCAGAGATCTAATTGTTATCAAAGTCAATGATCATATTACACCAATTTAAAAAAAATGTGCACTACTTACTGATCAGCTTCCATGTTCAGCTTAAACTACTGAGACTTGTCTTTAAAGCTTTATATGGATAAAGTCCTGCTTATCTAAAAGTATGTTTCTACCATACGTCCCGACTTGAGTTACTAAGGTCAGCTCGGGAGCTCTTTTATGTGTAGTGCTTAGAACTTGATACCGAGGAATATATTCCTAACTACTGAGCATCTGATTTTTAGACAAATGGCTGTTCAAAGTGGCTTTTCATGCGGATTTTTATCTAGTGAGGTTAGAGGAAGGATTTAAATAGTTTTAATTTTGAGCACTCCTTTTCTGATAGAGGTTTTTATGATTTTGTTTTACTTTATTTCTGTTTATGCCAATGGATTTTGTATTATTCTATGATTTTAATGTTTTTTATTTATATATTACACAGATATAATGAACATTATGGGCTTGATTTTCAAAAGCATTAATGCATGAAATGTGGTTTTATGCATGCAAACAAGAACATAAGACTTGCCATACTGGGTCAGACCAAATGTCCATCAAGCCCAGTATTCTGTTTTACACAGTGGCCAATCCAGGTCACAAGTACTTGGCAAGTTCCCAAGGGGTAGATAGATTCCAAGCTGTTTATCCCAAGAATAAGCAGTGAATGTTTGCAACTCTACCTTAATAATGGTTAATGGACTTTTCCTCCAGGAACTTGTCTAAACCTTATGTTGTGAAAGCTACACTAATAGCTTTTACAACATCCTCTGGCAATGAATTCCAGAGCTTAATTATGCATTGAGTAAAATAAATATTTTCTCTTATTAATTTTAAATGTATTACCTAATAACTTCATTGTGTCCCCCCTAGTGTTTGCACTTTTTGAAAGAGTAAACAACTGATTAACTTTTACTCGTTCCATTCCATTCATTATTTTATAGACCTCTATGTTATCTCCCCTCAACTGTCTCTTCTCCAAGCTGAAGATTCCTAACCTCTTTAGCCTTTTTTCATAAGGGAATCATTGTATCACCTTTATCATTTCGGTCACCCTTCTCTGTAGATTTCTAATTCTGCTATATCTTTTTTGAGATGTAGTGACCATTACTGTACACAATACTCAAGATGAGGTCGCACTATGGAGTAATACAAAGGCATTATGATATTCTCTGTTTTATTGTCTTCCTTTCCTAATAATCCTTAGCATTCTATTTGCTTTCTTAGCTGCTGCTGCAGACTGAGCAGGAGATTTCAACATCTTTTCAGCAATGACCCCTAGATCTTTTTACTGAGTGGTAACTCCTAATATGGAACAAGGCATTATGTAGCATTAATTTGCATTATTCTTCCCTAAAAGGTTGATTTTAAAATGTGTGTGCGTGTGGCCATAAACGTGCGTATGGCGCGTCATGTTCCAAGGGGCATGTATTTTGCAATGCTCGTGCATATGCACACGAGCAATGCAATGCAAAATATGTGCATGTTTTGGCCGTTAGTTGTCACAGCCCTTGTGCAGTGTGCAGCCTTGCGTGTGCCCTGGCAAGCGCCGAGCAATGGAATACTTTTGTTCACGCGCGTGCACGGAAACACTACAGTGGGACTTCCTGATCCACTTCTTTGTTAGCAAGATGGCCTGGAGAGGGAGACAACCCTACTTCTACACCAGGAATGATCCTCTTATGTTATCCACTCACAATTTTTTGTATTCTCTTATGGCCGCATCATCAAGCCTGACAACGTGCCTACCTGGTATTCAAACAGAGGCTGTCCGGTCTTATAATCATCTGCGGTCACAAGCATAAGAGATGGAATTTTAAATAGTATGATAATTATTTCTGCACACGGTGATGCTTTTTCAGCTTGAATTTTAAACAATATGAACTCAAAAAGAGCTGAAAAAGTTTTGCATAACTAAAACATCACCTTGTGAAGACACAGAAAATCTGAGTTACATATACCTTCTGGGTTTCATAGTTCCAATGGATGGCCGAAAATGGCGCAGGCCATCCATTGATCCTTCCATGTGACAGGGGCCAACCAATGGCACCGGTAGCCCTTGTCACATGGTAAGGGCAGGCGGGCCACCGGTGCCATTTTGTTAACTGACAAAGTTGTACCTCTCTACTGTTCTGTTGCTCAGTGCTATTCCTCTTCCTTTTTATCTCACCACCAACATGCACGTCTGTTGCTCACTTTTACATCTTCACTCCTGCACTCACCACACCTTTTTCATCCTGCTCCAAATACTCATCTCCTTCCTCCTCCAGTTCCAACACAGCTTGCCTTGAACTGCATCCTGACTTTGACACCTCTAGACATTGCCCCTTCCCCATTACTCACTCTGACTCCCCCAAACACATATCCTTGCAAAGTACTCCTCCATTTCCAGCTCCCCAGATACCCAACCTTGAATGTCACACTAACTTTGCTTTTCCTGCCACTGATCATTCCACTTGGCTTCCCTTATTTTGAATCCACTCTACCTTCTCTCCTTTAGCTAACCCATTCTCTGACTACACTGACCCATAGAGTAATCATTGGACAAAATGGTGCCCTTGGTAAGGTTTGCTTTTGGTGGTCATATTCCTTTCAGACTTGCATGTTCGGAGTGTTATAGTCTAACTCAAAAGGACAGTGTGGTGGCTCCCTTCCAGGCTTGGGGCACAGAGTGGTCACCCTGTTTGCCCATCCCTTACACATTACCATGCCTCATCCTTCCACCCTATTGACACACCAATATCCTAATTATTACTTTTTGACCCTAATGCATACAATTTCTTGTCAACGATCCCCAACACACACTCCCTCCCATCTGATCTCCCTCAGACTCTGTCCTGATATACACCTGACTTTCTGAATCTGCCCCTTCATTCCTTTCCTAGTAGCCCCTTCTCTGCCAGCATGGAACTGTCTCACAGTCTCTGGTCTAACTCAACCCCACCACTAAGTCTGATCCTACCTAACACTGTCTCTATCCCTCACCACACCATGATAACAATGCACCTCAAATGAAATCCTCATCAGCCGATGCCTTGCCTTCCTCTTAGCACTGCTGTTTACTCTACTTCCCTTCTCTCTGTCCCAATCTGACTCCACACTTCATTAGTCCCTCTGTCCTAACCAACTGCATGCCTGAACCACACACTTTGCCCCTTTTTAAATACCCTATGTTCAAGTCCACCCAAAATCTTCTCTATGAATCCCCTTAGCCCAAACATCCCTATTTTTCAAAGTAATCACTATTTACCCCCTCTCCCAACTGCTCACCATCTCCTTCCTGTCACCCTACCACTTATACTGGCAATTCCAATCTGCTAAAACCAATATTCCTAGCCTTAAAATATCCATTCTGATTCTTCTCAATCTTGCCATTTTTTTCCCTCCCATCCCTATCATTAATACCTCTAAGTCCTACAATGCCTTCCCATACCTCCCAAGGTGTCCTCTCTGCTGCTGCCTTCCACTTACACTTCTGTTCCTTCTGTATTTATCTTTAATACCCCCTCTTCTTCCCCCACTCCCCTCCAATGATGCCTGCCAGTCATGCAGCCTCTCACCCATGCTGTGACATCTCCTTAGCCTGATCTCTCCTCCTTCACTTTTGACATGTCTGCCTCCATGCATCTTTTTTCCCCACTTTTCGACCTCCACTATCTCATCACCTTTTTTGCCTAATTGGTCCACCTTTTCTTCCCCATTACTGCTTCCATCCTGTGCCAGATTTAATCACAAGATACCAAAGCTACGGATTAGGGTTTTAGATTATGAGGGGTCAACTATGTCAACCACCAAATCCTAATGACTCGCCTGGCAGAAATAGGTATTGCTGACACAGCCCTTTCCTAGTTCTCATCCTAACTCAACCACTGAAAATACCTAGTAAAAATTGATAGACACAAATCCACACACATCCCCATCACACAAGGTGTCCCCCAAGGTTCCTCCTTATCCTCCACCCTATTCAATATTTACCTCCTACCTCTTTGCCACCTACTGACTGACTTAGGCCTGAAATTTTTCTTATATGCAGATGATGTGCAGATTCTTATCCCAATCCAAAAATCAATAGATGAATCAATGCACGTCTGAGAATCATGCCTTACCTCCATAAACACCATGCTATCTAACCTTCAATTAGCCCTAAATGCCTCAAAAACTGAACTACTCATTAGGGATGTGCAGACCAAAAGTTTATGTTCATAAGTCCATAAGTCGAAAGGGGCGGTCAATTTCGGTCAATATGGACATATGGAGAATTCCATAAGTTGAGTCTATGTCCATACGTGCACCGATTCCCTAAATAAAAATTTAAACCCCTCACCCTCCTTAATCCCCCCCCAAGACTTACCAAAACTCCCTGGTGGTCCAGCGGAGAGTCAGAACGCCATTCCTGTATTCCTTTGCGAGGAGCACGTGACGTCGGCATCACGTCGGAGTGACGCGGACGTCACGTGATTCCCCGCACGCCCGCTCCCGGACCCTCTTTGGACCCAAACGGAACTTTTGGCCAGCTTGGGGGGGCCTCCTTTCAGTTAAGAACATAAGAACATAAGAAAATGCCATACTGGGTCAGACCAAGGGTCCATCAAGCCCAGCATCCTGTTTCCAACAGTGGCCAATCCACGCCATAAGAACCTGGCCCGCCCCCGAAACGCCGCGGCACGCCCCCGAAACGGCACGTCATTTCGGGAACGCCCCGGACACGCCCCCTCCGCCCCTTTTCGAAAGCCCCGGGACTTACGCGCGTCCCGGGGCTTTATGCGCGCCGGCGGCCTATGCAAAATAGGCGCGCCGGCTCGCGCGGGCCTTTTAAAATCCGCCCCTAAGTGTATTCCATGTTACCATTGCTAATGGCAGTGGCTATTCTCTAAGTGAACTTAATAGCATGTAAACCGGCATGGAGGTTTTGAATCCTCATTTTCCATTTTTCCCCCACTTAAACCTACACTTTCTCACATTACCCCACTCCCTGCTGGCACACTTGTTCCTCCCCCGTTTTCCCAAAATAGTGATCTTTCTTTTCCTTCCTCCTCTTATGTTCTTGATTTTTTTTTCTTTCTCCTCCTCTTTCTCCTCCACCCTGCCCTCCGTTTCCCAGTGCTCAGTCACCTCCTTACCATTGATATGGTATATTTTAGGTTCCTAAAAGCACAATACCTTTATAACCCTAAAATCTGCAACACCAAGGGGTGGATTTTCAAATGGTTACGCACGTATATTACGCACATAAGCCCGAAAAACTGCTCCTGCGCGCACTGTGCCTATTTTGCATAGGCTCGGATATGCGCGAAAACCCCGGAATGTGTGTATGTCCCAGGGCTTGAAAAAAGGGGAAGGGCGTGGGCAGTCCGGGGTGGAGAGGGGACATGGCAAGAGGCCTCCAAAGGCCTGCTAGGCCAGGGAATCGAGTGCCGACACTTGGCCGGCGTGCATAACCTACGTCTGCCCAGAGGCAGGCACAACTTAAATAATAAAGGTGGTGGTGGGGATTTAGGTAGGGATGGGGGGTGGGTTAGATAGGGGAAGGGAGGGGAAGGTGCGGGGGGGGGGCGAAAGGAAAGTTCCCTCTGAGGCCGCTCCGATTTCAGAGCGGCCTCGGAGGGAACGGGGAAAGCCATCGGGGCTTCCCTAGGGCTCGGTGCGCGCAAGGTGCACAATTGTGCACCCCCTTGCGTGCGCCAACCTCGGATTTTATAAGATGCACACGGCTGCGCGCGCATGTTATAAGATCAGGCATAGATTTGTGCGTGCAGGGTTGCGCGCACAAATCTACGCCCGCACGTAGGTTAGAAAATCTGGCCCCCAAGAGTGATCATATTTAACACTTTTTCTACTCCATTTAGAGTGTCCACTCAGTTGCAGATCTTTGTAGCATTTTCAAAAAAAAAAGAAATGTTTTCCCCTACTAATCCCTCTGTAATGTCATTTATAAAAATATTGAACAGAGCTCAACCAAGGACTACATTTAAAACATGAAAGTTAAGACTGAGAAGAACAATCAGAACAAAAGTGAACATAAATATCTAAGAAACAGGCAAGTTGATACTTGAGCAATCTATTTAACACAAATGTTTTTACAGCTGTTCTTCAAAGCTTTTAAAACTGTTAAGAATGATATAGCCTGCTATACTGATTGTTCCATAAGAAACTATTCATATGTAGATAGGAAAAATGCCAGCATGTGAATTAGTTTGGAATCATGAAAGAATATCTAATATAAAATCTTCTGGTGTTCTAATATATGCAATTTAATGAAAATTGAATACAAAGTAGTTAAAAATATGCATATTTTATTTGACATCCAGCAGGCTGCATTAATTTTCTAATTTCCATTCCAATATTTGCTAAAGGGATTATGATTAAATAGTACATGTTTTTATTTATGGTGGTCATCCCCTTTTAAAGTATTTTGGAGAAACAATTTGCCCATGTCTGACACCTTTGTCCTCAATAAAAATATGTTTCCCTAGCAGCTTATCTGGTTCAATATTGTACTTTCTACTGTTTATAGAAGCTTGTCAGTCTAAAAACGCCTGCAGTTTTTCATTCATATTAGCACAGCATCCTGAACAATATTCGGTTCATTATCATGACTGCCATTCCAAGAAAATCATTTTTCCCCTGGGTCAGCAATGGCCAACAAGCTTTACAAACCCAGAGGAACTCGGCTCAATTTAAAGCCAACCATCTGTTTTATATATATTTATTTCCAAACAACATCTCATACAATTTAACATAAAGTGCTAAGTGCAATACACAACATCCCCGTTAAAAAAAACATCCTCACATACACACCATACATACCCTCACATACCACCACATACTAAAAAACCACTAGTACATGAATCCTATTAATGCCCCCCACTATATACCCCCCTTATTACAATATATCCTTTTTATGGAACATTCACTGTTATTACCGATACCAAGTATCTGTTACTAATTAACATATGTCAATCAAAAACATATATTACATTACATTGTCCCAAAAATCTGTTATTCATTAACATATATTACATTGTATTATTTATAAAACACACAAACAGCTCTTAAATCTTATATCAGATACAAAGTATCTACCATATTAACACAATCATTGATTCAATTTATCCAATGTGATCTCTGATGTTGTAATACCCGACGGGACACCCGTTTCACCCCTTCCTTGGGGCTTCCTCAGGGATGGGATTCTGTATTATACATATATCTCCTCTATCATCATCTTCCTCAAATATGTTAATCAATGTCCATGTTGTCATAAAATGATGTTAAACTCCAATTCATTGAGAGGATATCGATTGCACACAGCCAACACTTATCCAACTGCCAAAAGAATATATTTCATAAGATTAAATACAAATGTCTAATTTATCGCAGGGATAACCACCCTCTACGCCATAACCTAAACCATACCAACCAGATAACTTCAAACCAACGACACTGTTTCCCGCTGATTACCAAGGGAACTCTTAATTGTCAATGCAGGGCGTACATCCTCGTTACATCATTGTTGATCTTACGATACAGGCACCCAAACAATTTCAGTATCTGTATAGAATCAAATCAACAATGCTTTAATGGTTCATATTCCCATATATCTCATCATTGATAAAATTGAAGAAACAGACCTTATACCCACCTCACGATACTTTGCACAGACTCGTTTGTATAGGAGATATATAGATGATCTTTTCTTCATTTGGACAGGCAATGAAGGAGATTTACAGCAGTTTGAACATGACATGAATTCTTGTGATCCAAACTTGAAGTTTACCATGCAACATAATAGGCAACAGTTACCATATTTGGATATGGTGGTAAAAATTTGCAATAATAAACTTACTACATCTGTGTATATTAAACCTACAGACAGGAACACCACTCTTCATTTCCAAAGTTTCCATCCTAAAAAACTGAAGGAGAGTATACCGATCAGCCAGTTCCTGAGGTATAGACGCATTTGCTCAACTACAAATGAATTTAAAATCCGCGCGGAAGAGCTTAAAGATAAATTTAGGATACGAGGGTATCCCCCTAAAATTATTAAACGCGCTTATAAAAGAGCATTGTATGCCAATCGTGATAATTTATTGCTCCCGAGCCCCCGGCATCAGCCAAGTAGAACAATATGTACTTTACCTTTTTCAACGAAATCCTATGCTATTAAACAAAGTATTCTTCAACATTGGCGGATTTTACAATCTTTACCAGGGTTTGAGGAACCGCCAATTTTTTCCATGAGAAAAGGCAAGAATATAAAATCTTTATTGTCTGGAAGGAGGGTAGAACAGGAGCAAGAGGATTGGGGACAGACTAAGTGTGGATCTTGTTCGGTATGTTCAAATGTGTTAGAAATCAAAGAGTATAAAGTATCCCATTTACCTTACCCACACCGTTTAAGAGGTTGCTTCACATGTAGTTCTATGATGGTCATCTATGCCATTATCTGCCCATGCGAGCTGGTATACATTGGGTATACCAGCAGACAGATTAGGCAACGTATCATCGAGCATAAAAGTAGATTAAGGACACAGAAGAGTGGAGCGCCACTTGTATCGCATTGGGAAACCGCTGAACATTGTGTAGATGACCTCAAGTTTTTTGTTATTCAACAATGTTATGTGTGTCAACAAGGTGATGTGAGTAATATACTCAGAAAAATAGAACAAAAGTATATTTACTCTTGGCAAACTGTAAATCCGCAGGGATTAAATGATAATATAGAATGGGATGCCTTCTATAGCGGGTAATAGGTGTGGAGGTAAACGGCATTGTTCTGTATATGGATGATCTTGTTTACTTTAAGGGTATATAGCTTAAAGTGGATAGGGATAACTTTTGGTTAAAGCCGATTGTTTACGTGGAGTTTTAGATGCCCTTGGGTGTTTTTAGTACAGAGGATGCCTGGGTTGAAATGTAGTATGCTCGGGTAGTTTTTTAGGATGGTCCCGTCCGTGATGGCGCGACGTCAGGGGAGAGTTAAAAACTGTGATATGTTTACTTTAAGGGTATGTAGCTTAAAGTGGAGATGGATAGCTTTTGGTTAAAGCCTATTGTTTATGTGTAGTTTGAGATGCCTTTGGGTGCTTTTAGTACAGAGGATGCCCGGGTTGAAATTGAGTATGCTCGGGCAATTTTTTAGGATGGTCACGTCCGTGACGGCGTGACGTCAGGGGAGAGTTAAAAACTCGGATATTACGTGTCTAGGACAGACTTCCTTTAGAAGTTCTGGACATGGCGGCGGCGTCTGGCGCAGTAAAATCATTGAGGAGAATGTTGCCATTTGTAGCCATTGTTGGGCACTATGATGGGTGTTAAGTTCTGTTGAGGTAAGTTTGGGAAGTTTACAGGTTACCTGTGGGGGTGAATTGAAGTATTAATAGCGTCGGCATTCGGGGTTCGATTAAATTTGGCAAATGGTGTGGTTGACTTGGAGTATAGGCTAAGGTTACATTACAGGCTGAGTTTGTGAGGTTGTTGGATGAGATAAGGATTTTTGTTTGGGTGAATTGGAGTATAGATAATGGCAGTATAATAGGTTATGTTGGAGAAGTATAGATTATGTTAGTTGGCGAAAGAGACATGGGGTATTAATCGAATTTCGATGAGTTGTATGGGTATAAGGTCTGTTTCTTCAATTTTATCAATGATGAGATATATGGGAATATGAACCATTAAAGCATTGTTGATTTGATTCTATACAGATACTGAAATTGTTTGGGTGCCTGTATCGTAAGATCAACAATGATGTAACGAGGATGTACGCCCTGCATTGACAATTAAGAGTTCCCTTGGTAATCAGCGGGAAACAGTGTCGTTGGTTTGAAGTTATCTGGTTGGTATGGTTTAGGTTATGGCGTAGAGGGTGGTTATCCCTGCGATAAATTAGACATTTGTATTTAATCTTATGAAATATATTCTTTTGGCAGTTGGATAAGTGTTGGCTGTGTGCAATCGATATCCTCTCAATGAATTGGAGTTTAACATCATTTTATGACAACATGGACATTGATTAACATATTTGAGGAAGATGATGATAGAGGAGATATATGTATAATACAGAATCCCATCCCTGAGGAAGCCCCAAGGAAGGGGTGAAACGGGTGTCCCGTCGGGTATTACAACATCAGAGATCACATTGGATAAATTGAATCAATGATTGTGTTAATATGGTAGATACTTTGTATCTGATATAAGATTTAAGAGCTGTTTGTGTGTTTTATAAATAATACAATGTAATATATGTTAATGAATAACAGATTTTTGGGACAATGTAATGTAATATATGTTTTTGATTGACATATGTTAATTAGTAACAGATACTTGGTATCGGTAATAACAGTGAATGTTCCATAAAAAGGATATATTGTAATAAGGGGGGTATATAGTGGGGGGCATTAATAGGATTCATGTACTAGTGGTTTTTTAGTATGTGGTGGTATGTGAGGGTATGTATGGTGTGTATGTGAGGATGTTTTTTTAACGGGGATGTTGTGTATTGCACTTAGCACTTTATGTTAAATTGTATGAGATGTTGTTTGGAAATAAATATATATAAAACAGATGGTTGGCTTTAAATTGAGCCGAGTTCCTCTGGGTTTGTAATATACAATGTGATTAACAGAGGACGCACTTTAACATACAACCTCAACAAGCTTTACATGCATAGTGCATTTGCTGTGCTCACTAATCAATATTAGGCCAACTGTAACCCTAAGGGTACCTGGAGAAGGTTAAGGCTTTGGAGACATCAAAGTGTAACCTGCCTGGAAATGAAAAACTTTGCAGTCACCAACAAACTCAAAATCGTGTGCTACTAATTGAGACAGATCCATTAAAAGAATATCTCCATTAAATTTCCAAGGAATTTTCTATTTATATCAATGCACATGCTTACAGAAGAGAGTTTAAAACAGAAACACATGATTCATTCAGGTTTGTGACTTAGAAAATTGTCCAGCAGAGAGCTTTTCACTAACTTTAGCAAAAGAAAAAATAATAATTCAAATATCTTAAAAAAAAACAGCACCGAGTCTCAGAAAAGCAAACATATTTTATCAGTTTCATTACAATATTATGATCCTCATTACCTCATTTCTTTTCTTGTATTTATAACATTTTAGAATGCATCTCAAATATTTCATTGAAAAAGAATATTTAGAAAACAGTTCCTAAAAAAAAGAAATGCCAAACAGGTTGATAATAAACATGAACATAACATGTAAGGGTGGAGATCACTAAAGAAACTAGATGAATAAAGTAAGCTACAATAGAATAGAAAATGCAGATCATATCACCTCTATTCAGCTCACATTATCCCATTTCTAACATATACTGTAACCTTGTTAATAGCATCATCTGGTTTTGGATGCAGGAAGCACCTAGGACAAAAAGTCAAAATACCCAGTTGTATTTGAACAGTTTCAAAAGTATTAATGCACAACAACTCGATTCTAATCAATACCAAAGTCCAGCAAAATCAAGCAACCATTGCAAAGCCTAACAAATACATCTCTGGATGACAATAACATTTTTTTATATATATATGCAGATTTTAAAACATCCATCGGCCAACGAGAAAAGGAAAATTACTTGGAAATAAATGTCTGTATCTTATAATGGTATCAAGGGGCATGGAATCAGTCAAAGTATCTCAAGGACCAATCAAGATCATTGCGAAGAGATGACAAAGCGCATGCTACACTGCAGGAAAGATACTATATTGCATACAGGTATTGTTTAGACATCACCTGCATCTTATCAAAGATGCAGGTGATGTCTTGTATTGACCTCTTCATACCCCATATCTTAGTCTGTTGCAGAACTGAAGTACAGAGAGAATACTTGAAAATTAAAGCCCCACGTCTATAGAGACAGGGACCCTGGTCAACCCTCAGGCTCTAAGGACAAAAACAAGCCTTAGGCTTCATAGAAAACTGGAAAATCATGGTATCCTTTAAATTGCTTTACTAAAACTATCTGTATATTTTGTCTTAAAGTGTCCATCAGATACAGCAGAGTTGTACATCTATTGCATCATGCAATGTCAATCTGTAAACAAATAAACAGATATAATAATATGATACCACATTTATATTTTGAGGAAAACTAGGTTATTTAACTTAGAATTCTAGGGAAATAACATACAATAGGGAGGGATGTGCATTCATTTAAAATGAATGGGTAAAATGTGATGTCATCACATGCAACTGTTCAATCCTGTCATCCAGCTCTCATCTGGTAATCACCACACAATTGCTCTCTCTTCCCCATTCAGGGAATCATAATGCATCTACCTATTGTAAAGGGGGTACCCTAATAAAACAAATTAAATTAAGACTTACCTGAACCTGAAGATCTGCAGCAGCATCCAGAGGGGTCCAAATTTGTTGCGGTTAATGATGAATGTGCCAGAGGTGGTGATGGCAGCAGGACAAAAGCTGAAAAGAGCACTTTGTATGCTGTGAAGGGACTGCCAGAGGCTGAGGACTTGAGACCTGAGATGCTAAAGGAAAGAAACCTGTAAAAAGTAAAAGAACAAACAGAGATCAGAGAAAGGAGATAATAAAAGAAAAATCAGAAAACATAAGAAAAAGACAATAACAGACAGCCCACATGAAAAGGGAGCTGCCCTGTTGGGAACAGCAATGAATGCATACAACAGGAGCTGGGCACTGGAGCTGTTGCTTGGTGACATAAGTGGTGTCGAATTGTTGCTCTGGCCTGTACCATCACCATGACTGAAGAGAGGAAGAAAGGGCCACAATGCTGCAGAACACCAGAGCAGCAGTAAAAGGTCAGTCCTAAGAAGGCTGGCAAGAGGCAGCAAGAACTGGCTTTCAAAATTGAGAGGCACCAGACCTGCCATTTAAAAAGGGCTGGATCTCTGCGTCACTGCTCTAGTCGGATCCTTCTAACAGAAAGTGCCACAGTGTTGAACCTTTGAGAGATGGGGGCCATCATCAGGTGCAGTGTTGTGCCACCATGCAGCAAGAGAGAGACGCCCAGAAGAAGAGGCCGCACCACTAACACTGCGAGGTCAAAAGGAATGCAGCTAGAAGTGAAGCAAATCTGGGAAGCGGTATGAGGGGAGCTGATCGCCAGTAGAAGAACAGGGTGATGATGAGAGAAGAAGTAAGGCAACATCAGGCCACGAAGAGGAAAGGAGAGAGTTGCACACAGAAAAAGGAAGTACCATGATAAACTAACCTCCCCAACCACAAGAGGCCATAATACTGTAGAAAGCCAAGAAACTGAGGGGAAACACTACAGTTCAGCTTCACAGGAAGAAGATTAAGAAATAAAATCAGGAGAATTATGTTAACTCGCAGTGGTCAGCAGTGATAGTGACTGCTGCCACTGCCGGTGTCATGTTTCTCCCGGGTGAACATACACTATCAAAAAACACCGTGAATGCACTACCTCCTATCAGAACAGTAAATATGCAAAGACAGGCCACCTATTAATGCTCACTGTTTCATAAACATTTCAACATTTGGAATCAAGAATTGCTCTTTATTCATCTGTTCAATATTTTTCATTTTTTAACATAATAATTATTTCTTAAATAGAAAATATACATCTTATATGTATAAAAAAAACCTCATCACATTTACTCCTTCATAATCAATCCACATTCATACCACCACTCCAACCCCACTCCTATTCCATTACTCTAGAACACTTAATATTCTTATATCTCCCTGATTCATTTTTATTTTGACAATACTTTTCTTCAAAGAGCCAGGTCTCACTCTAAACTATTCTCATTACACTTTGTTCATTCTCCACATGATCACTGTATGTAAAACTCAATTCAGTCTTTTTCCACAAGCCCAATCCTCTTTGAACTTGGACACTCATTAGTGGTAGATAATCATTGAAGGCAGATGCCCTTTTCACCGTGGTTGTTTTATAAAGCACCAATTGCCTCTCTTATTCACCGCAATGTCTTTCAATGCTATTTCTCCAATTAATGCTGTATCACAGCCTGATCAAGCAGCAGAGTCCTTTGAACTCATTGCTGAGATACACCCTTCACCGTGGTTGTTTTATAAAGCACAATTACCTTTCTTATTCACCGCAATGTCTTTCAATGTTATTTCTCAAATTAATGCTGTATCAAAGCCTGATTAAGCCGCACAGTTCTTTGAACTCATTGTTCAGATACACCCGACACCATGGTGTTTCAGCGGCTCACCTGCTGCCTGCATCAGGGGAACTTTTAAACCAACTTCAGATTCCAACCGGCTCATTGGTGCAATTGTATATACAGCTATTCACTCCCAAGCAACAGGATATCACTCTGGCAACTGGCTCTCAACAAGGTTCTCCTTGTATGAATCCAAAGATAAATAATACATCATTCATAGATAGATGCTAAGGTGCCTCCTCCTCCTTCTTACATCAAAAGTGCCCCGCATACACACTTACCCCACAACACATCCAGTTCTTGTTCATTCATGTTTTTTTGCGGCTGTGAGCCTGGCCGCTCAATTTCAGCTTAAAAAGCCCAAAACCCCGCCCTCCCCTACCACCCCTCATGTTGTGATGCACTGGTTCCCTAACCATCTCATTTGTGTATCATTCCTTCCCTTATCTATACCTTTTGCCCGATTTATATAATATCTTCACACAAATCTCAAGTCACTCTATTATTCTGTCCTGTCTCTCATCGCCATTTTCCCCTATCAATTTCTCTTTTACAGTCAAAACGGAACTGCCATTAAAGCTGGCTCAAACCTATCCGTTCCTCTTTTACAATCAAAATGGAACTACCATTGGACCTGGTTGAGACCAAATGACATTGTTACCTGTCAAAACAGTACACCCCACTCTACCACTTTGTTAAGGCCCCTAGGGGCTACCGTGTCCCATTGGAAAATATACCTTTGTTTCTTCATGAGCAGTACTTTGTTAACATCACCTCCTCTCTTCCGTAATGCCACCTGTTCCAATGCCATGAGCCTCAGATCCTCCACTGCATGATGTGCCTCCCCCCAGTGTTCTACTAAGGGTGCCTCCATTCGATTGCATCTTATACAGCTCATGTGCTCCTGGATGCAAATTTTTAATTTTCTTACTGTTTTGACAATGTATTTCAGGTCACAAGGACACGAAATTAAATATATCACACTTTCAGATTCACAGGTGGTGGACGTTCGCAATTTGAATGGTTGTATATTTTTAAATATCACCTCTTCACCCCGAAATGATTGGGGACAGATATTATAATGGCCACAGGGACTATGTCCCTTTTGAATCCCTTCTCTCTCACTCACACACACTTGGGGCTGCTGCATGTACCAAGCTGTCCCTTAAATTAATGGCCCTAGAAAAGGCAAACAAAGGTTCTTCCTCAAAAACCTGATGCAACTTCAAAATGCCCCAATGATTGATGATACTCTTAGGGACTTTCCAAGAATCAGGGGTAAAAGGTAATATACACAACAGATTGGACCACTTGTCCCTTTTCTTGGGAGTCAGGAGTAAATCTCTGTTGGCCCATCTGCCCCTTTTCATGGCTCTCTTCAGCACTTTGTTAGGGTAACCCCTATCACTAAATCTCTGAAACATCTCATATGCCTTTGACATATACTCCGAATTAGATGAACATAATTTCCTTAACTGAAGAAACTGTCCGGTGGGAATGTTCTCTTTTAGTCTCACTGGATGACAACTTTGAAAATGTAGAAGAGTGTTGCAATCTCTTTCCTATATATAGAGAAGGTAAAATTGTTCTCCTCCACCCTAATTTGAATGTCCAAAAAATGGACCATGGAGACAGCATCAGTGTAGTAGTTGTAGTGTAGCCCAACTGGTGATATGGGGGATACAGCACGACACAGCATTGCATCTCTTCCAGCCCTTAATCTTACATCTCAGGCCTGGACAGGACCAGCAGTATGGAGGTTACAGTGTGGCCCAACTGGCAGTGTTGGAGACACAGCAGGATTCAGCATTGTATCTCTTCCAGCCCTCAACCTTACATCTCAGGCCTAGAAAGGAGCAGCAGGGTAGTTGTGGAAGTATGGCCCATCTGGTGGTACTGGGCCCACAGTATGACTCGTCATTGCATCTCTTCCAGCCCTTGACCTTGCATCTCAGGCCTGGACAGGAGCAGCAGAGTGTAGTGTGGTCCAACTGGCAGTGTTGGGGACACAGGAGGACTCATCATTTTGATGTTGATGCCCTTGGACTGGTTTTTCACACCATGGAGACAGTATCAGTGTGGTAGTTGTTGTGTGGCCCAACTGGCGGTGTGGGGGCACAACAGGACACAGCACTGAATCTCTTACAGTCCTCAATCTTGCATGTCAGGCCTGGACAGCAGCATCAATGTGATTGGTGAATTGTGGTCCAATTGATGGTGTTGTGGACAGAACAGCAGATGCAGTGTATCAATCATAGTCACTGGATGTTGCTGGACACTGGATGTAGGCCCCATTGCTTTTATTGAGGCATGGCATTCAGAAAGGCAGAGCAGCCAACAGCTATAGGAACTTCAAGTTTCATTCATTCATCTTGCCACTCACATGGCAAATCTGGTTAGACAAGCAAAGGCAAATTAATTTTAAGGAGCACTAGCTTCTTCATCAAGTGGGGTGACAGCCTGAAGCAATGAGGGCTTATGATGACTCCTGTCATGGAAAAAACTCTTTCACTGGGGACATTCATTGGTGGACAAGAGAGATAGCACTGAGCCAGTCTTGCTAGATCTGGCCAGATGTTAGACTTGTGAGACCAATATGCCAGCATATCTGTCTCCATATCCTTGATGGTCTCAGTGAGATATCGTGTCACTGAGATTTGAGCTGCCATTTTCTTTGGTAATATTGGACATGAATCTTTCTTCCCTGTTGCTTTAGCAATTTCCTGGGACAGAAGTGAGGAGTGTTTCCATTTTCCTGTCGAGGGTGCGCTAGGTGGGGATGATGAGGTGCTACACTGATTTACACTGCTGTCTGACCTGGCCAGTGAGGGTGTTTCCTCCTATGTTACATCCCTCCTCTGCCTCAACCTGTGGCTTCTAGCTGACAGACATCCTCTGTCAGCATGTTCTTCATATGTGTCAGACTGTTCATCTCCAGTGCAAGTCTCTCTTTCACATGTGGATCACATAATGTAGCAAGCATGTATGTGGAGTTTCTGGTCAGAGGTCCCAGTCTTACTTTCATCTGCTTTTCCAAGAACATCAAACAGTGCAGCACCTCGCCTCTCATTCCCTCTTCCTGTTGAAAGCCCTCCTACTTTTCTAACAGGATGTTTACTATCAGGATGACATCTCCTAAGATGGCACTTGTAGCACTCAGCTCCTCTGTGGCATCCTTAAAGGGCTTCAGGATTTTTACAAGCTGTCTCATGACTGACCAGTCATGATGCCCTAGGGGAGCCTGCACACCTATCTCCATTTCCTGACACAGATCATACAGAGGTGTCTGCTACTCCACTAGCCTCTGCAGCATCATGTAGGTTGAATTCCAGCGGGTACCCACATCTATGATGAGACAATTGTGTGGCATTTCTAATTCCTCCTGCTTTTCATGGAGAAGGCCACCCACCTTCACACTTCTGTAAGCTGTGAAGGTACACATGCTCTGGATCATTGGACCCCATCTCCAGGGCCTTCTTCACTGCTAGGTGCAGGGTGTGAGTGAAGAATCATACTCCCTGATATTCACCATTGGATACTACCTTGACCATATTAGAATCATTGTTGGTGATAAAAAAAACAAAAACAAAACCTGCGTTGGGACTTCTGACTCTCTGATCCAGCTACCAGCCCTCCAGCATTTCTTAAATTTCTATTAAAATATTGGCAGAGGTATGGGAACCATCCACCAGGTGAGTGTGCAGCAAAGCCCACTTGTGTCCTGTTGCTACAGCCCCTGTGGAGCTACTGTCTGTGCCTATCTTGGCCAGGTCCCACCAGTGTGCCATCAGAGAGAGGAAGGAGTATGAGGCGTTTGTGGATGTCCACATGACACTTGTGAAATGGGCACTGCTCTCATGTGCCTTCACCAGCAGTACCTGCACAAGGCTATGACAATGTTTGTACAAACTGGGAATGACTTTTCTGCTGAATGTGGTCCTGGAGGGCACTTTATAGTTTGGTGCTAGAAGCTACAGCACATGCCTGAAACTCATGTTCTCAATGACTTGCAGGAGCTGATCATCTAAAGCAATCATACCATTGATAGTCCTTGTCATCACTTTGGATTCTGCCTGCCTCTTTCCCTGTGACAGTGCTGCCAAATTCCACCCATTTCCTCCATTGTGGGCTATCGCTTCTTAGCTATAGTGGGAGTCTGCTGCTGCCGGCCTGACACCTGATTGGTAGAAGGAGCTGAAGCCTTGGAAGGAGCTTGAGGAACACTCATCCCATTTTCAAAGACTAGTGTCCTCTGTCTTGCAGAAGAGGCCCCCTGACTACTACTACTACTAACAATCCCCAGGTGCATATTGAAGGGGATGCTGCTTCTTAGGGATGTGCAGAGGGAAGCCATACTGCATTTGGGATTCAGATTCGTCGGGGAGCAGATACTTTGCATTCAGCTGTATGGTGCCCCAATGCGTTAATACGGCAATTTCTATTTGTGTCCCAGCTAAAATTAAAATTAATTACAACCCCCCCACCCTCCTGACCCCCCCCAAGACTTACCAAAACTCCCTGGTGGTCCAGCAGGGGCGGGAGCCATCCCCTGCACTCTCACACTCTAAGTGCTGGTTTCATCATGGCTCTGATAGCCTTTGACCTACTATATGACAGGGGCTACCGGTGCCATTGGTCAGCCCCTGTCACATGGCCATCAGTGACATCTTGTGCTCCTACCATGTGACAGGGGCTGACCAATGGTACCGGTAGACCCTGTGACATAGTATTGGCAAAAGCTATCGGCGCCATTTTGATTACTGGCAGCTGAGGGCCGGAGTGCAGGAGGTCGCTCCAAGACCCCTGTTGGACCCCCAGGGACTTTTGGCCAGCTTGGGGGGGGCCTCCTGACCCCCACAAGACTTGTCAAAAGTCCAGCGGGGGTCCGGTAGCGACCTCCTGCACTCCGACGGTTGGCCCCTGTGACATAGTGAGGGCAAAGGCGATCGGCGCCATTTTGAGTACTGGCATCCAATGGCCTGAGTGCAGTTTTTAGACCTTTTTATAGTTTTATACGTTTGGTGCAAGATATGGATAATTTTAGTTTTTTAAGTAAATGGGTATATATTTTTTTAAAATAGATATCTTTGTGATATTACTTTCCTCATAGGGGTCTGCTATTAAAAGCACTTGTTTGAAATAGATCGTTAAATTAAAA
Organism: Rhinatrema bivittatum; assembly: GCF_901001135.1. Classification (NCBI taxonomy): domain Eukaryota; kingdom Metazoa; phylum Chordata; class Amphibia; order Gymnophiona; family Rhinatrematidae; genus Rhinatrema; species Rhinatrema bivittatum. Next base: position 154,481,117 of record NC_042619.1, read on the forward strand.
ATAAAATGCAATCCGACTTTTTGATTTCCATTAATGTGATATCTTGCGCGATACTCATTGTTAAGAGGTATTTCTTATTTCAGTCAGCTTGCTGATTGACGTTTTGAGATCACAGTGTATGCGAAGTCCATGTTCACTTGAGCCAACTCAAGTGACTCAAAAGGTACTATTGAACACGGTTATATGCAAAATAAAACTCAGCACCCGCTATAAATATCCTTTATCTTACTTAAGTTTATTATTGTTTATGATTGGTTACAAATTCATCATTATTTGTGATTGGTCACATTTCAATTTAGCAATTACCCCCTTTTATTTATTACTTTTTTTCATTTCATTTTTTTCATTTTCCTTTTCTTTTTTTCATATTGAATATACATATAATATACATCGTTCAAAAGGTAGATTTTTAAAGATATACACAAACACTCCCTTTGTTTATCTTTATTTGGTGTTGCATTGTCATTTGTACACTCAAATGTACAATTGGTTTACAGGAATACAATATAGTGATTAATACATACATACAAACATTTGAAGATACATATCTATGTTTTTATGTTATAGTGCAATATGTTTATTATTTATTTTATTTTAATTCATTTTATATTATTTAATATTTTATGATATTTTGTATTACAATTTTATTGTTGATACTAGGAATGTGAAGACCAAAAGTTTAAGTTCATAAGTCCATAAGTCGAAAGGGGGAGTCATTTGCGGTCAATATGGACATATGGAGAATTCCATAAGTTGAGTCTATGTCCATGTGTGCAAATAAAAATTTAAACCCCTAACCCGCCTTAATCCCCCCCCCCCCCAAGACTTACCAAAACTCCCTGGTGGTCCAGCGGGGTCAGGACGCCATTTCTGAACTCCTTTGCAAGGAGCACGTGACATCGGCGCCACGTCGGAGTGACGCGGCGTCACGTGATTCCCCGCGGGTCCGCTCCCGGAACCCTCATTGGGCCCAAAAGGAACTTTTGGCCAGCTTGGGGGGGCCTCCTGACCTCACCACTACAGCACACCCACCTCACACACTCAATGATGCATCCACTCCCCATCCCCATCATACAACACGTTTCTCGCAACCTTAGAAAAAACCCCACCCCTACCCTAACACACGTCACTCCGACGTGGCGCCGACGTCACGTGATTCCCCTCAGGTTCGCTCCCGGAACCCTCGTTGGGCCCAACGAGGGTTCCGGGAGCGAACCCGAGGGGAATCACGTGACGTCGGCGCCACGTCGGAGTGATGCGGTGTCACGTGATTCCCCTCGGGTTCGCTCCCGGACCCCTCGTTGGGCCCAAAAGGCACTTTTGGCCAGCTTGGGGGGGTCAGGAGGCCCCCCCAAGCTGGCCAAAAGTTCCTTTTGGGCCCAACGAGGGTTCCGGGAGTGAACCCGAGGGGAATCACGTGACGTCGGCGCCACGTCGGAGTGACGTGTGTTAGGGTAGGGGTGGGGTTTTTTCTAAGGTTGCGATAAACGTGTTGTATGATGGGGATGGGGAGTGAATGCATCATTGAGTGTGTGAGGTGGGTGTGCTGTAGCGGTGAGGTCAGGAGGCCCCCCCAAGCTGGCCAAAAGTGCCTTTTGGGCCCAACGAGGGTTCCAGGAGGGGAACCGCGATGGACCACGTGACGTCGGCGTCACGTCGGAGTGACGCGGATGTCACGTGATTCCCCACGCGTCCACTCCCGGACCCTCACGGAACTTTTGGCCAGCTTGGGGAGTTTTGGTAAGACTTGGGGGGGGGGGGATTAAGGAGGGTGAGGGGTTTAAATTTTTATTTAGATCAACAATCGCGATTTCCAACTTATTCAACATAGATATGTTGAATAAGTTGGAAATCCGATCATTTACGCCTCATCACTTTAAGTTAAAAAAAAAAAAAAAGTTGCGTTTTCCATTTAAGTTCAAAACGAATGCACACCCCTAGTTGATACAATATATATGTTTGTATGTCTTTTTTACATGTTTTATTTGTTTGAAATTGCCCCTGAAGCAGCTTGTATAAGCGAAACTCGGCCAGAGTCGGGCGGGCAAGATTCAATAAAGTCCATTTACCGATTCCACCTTGTTGTGTTTTTGCTATCAGGCTGATCCTCCTACCCAGCCTCTCAGATATACTGAAGCATTTTATTCCCAAAAACTAAAAATGAAAAACGTTATCCTCCTACTCGGACTCTCTCCTGGGTTCAGCACATGTCCTGTTATTCTGCCACTGTTAATGTTCAGCCTGCTCTTTCTGCCTTACCTCTCTCTTGGTTATGCTGAGGTGTTTGAACCCCAAATGCATATAAGTAAAAATAAAACAAGAAAACTTTCTCCTCCTATTCTCTCTCCATATTTAGTGCCTTGATGTGTTGTTCTGCTGCTGTTACTGCCCAGTCTGATCTTCCAACCTTAACTTATACTGGATGTTTGGGCCTCAAAAACAAACTTTTTAAAATTCATTTTCCCCCCACTCTGACTCTCTCTTGGTTTAGTGCTTTCCTGTGCTGTTCTGCCACTGTTACTGCCTGGCCTACTCTTGCCCTTATCATGGTGCTTTGGAGCATTCTTTCCACTATTGGTACCACTTTGTCCCTCTCTCAATGTTAGAAACGTGGCCTCTAAAGGCCTTGCATTCTGTTACAAGAAGGGGCCTCGAGAGGCCTTGCATTCTGTTAGAAGTGGGGGGTTTAATGTGCCCTTGGGCCTCAGCCCGACCCCAGACGTATCCAGGACTGAACCGAGGGTTGACGGCATGTTCCACCATGGCAGACGGTCTGATCCTCTGCCAGGCCTGCAAGCTCCCAAGGCCAACAACAGAATGATGTTGGAATGTGAATGGTCCTCCGACCATTCCGAGCCCTTTCGGACCTGCCGCTTGGATCAGCATGGAGCAGCAGGCCTGGCCTGAAGTCGAGAGCAGGAGGGCCTTGACACAAAGACATGGCAAACTTGGGTTGATGCGACGGCATCACAGACGAAGACTTGGGTTGATGCAACGGCATCACAGACGAAGACTTGGGTTGATGCGATGGCATCACAGACATGACGAGGAACTTAAAATCCAAACAAGACAAGATGCAAGGCAGGAGGACATTGACATTGTCTCTCAGGGTGCCCTACTCAGCCCACCCATGGGACTGAATCGCGGACCACCCTGTCCCACTGCGCGCCCTACACAGCCCGAGGAGACTGGTCACAGACCACGCTGGGAGCAGGACAAGCGCAGGAAAGGTCCAGTTGAGGTGGGATTCCAACGACGGAGCCAATGTCATCCGAAGCACCAACACGGCTGGCAGGACAAGACGGCTCAGGAGCACAGGACACCAGTCCACTGCCGGCATCTCCCATGACGAAGCTGCGTCACCCGGAGATCCATGGCCGGCAAAACAGAAGGCTCCAGAGCAAGCATGAACACCAAGGAGGGCTAGAACATCAGGAGGCGAAACACCAGGAGATGAACACCAGGACACCTGGATGAGGATCTCAAGCATGAAGACATAGCATGAAGACATAACTTGACATGGCAAGACGAAACAAAGAGGAACTCCACGAAGAAGACCTGATGGAACTCTGGCAGGCAGGAGCCTCCAGAGTGAAGTAACTCCGATGCAAGGTCAAGACTGAAGTGACAGAGCAGCCCTTTATAGGGCTGGAGCAGGAAGTCCACTCCCTTGGTGGGGCCAGCACATTTCCTGTGTCTGGCCTGCACCGACATACAGCATCAGAAGCAGCAGGGCCTGGAAGCAGGCCCCAATGACGGCAGCAGCTCCAGCCGCGAAGATGGCCAGGAAAGTCTGCGGCTCCAGCCGCGGTGAAGACTGCTGCCAGGGGCGGCCTCCAGGCCGCAGGAGAACTTCAGTCCATGGCTCCAACCATGTAGGCAGGCCCGACGTCGGCGTCCATGCCACGTCGGGAGAAGAGGAAGCAGCAAGGGGTGAGTGCCTGCTCGCGGGGAGACCCGCGAGCACGGCTTCATAACACTCAATGCATTGGGAGTTCATGCCACATTGTTGTTGCCCTTTGCCTTCTTATGTGATCGTTGCATCTTCATGCCACTATTGGTGCTGCTTTGCCCCTCTTTTGGTGCCTTGGTGTATTTTTGCCATTACTGGTTCTTCTTTGCCCCATCACAGTGCCTCGGGCCTTTCATGCTTCACTTGGTGCTACTTTGCCGTATTTTTTATATCTTCTAGTGTTCTTCTCTCTGCTGCAAATGCCTGCCTACAAAGTTTTCATTAAACTTGGATAGTAAAGCCCTTTGTTACAGCATTGCCTCATGCATTGTTTCTCCTATTGACTTTAATGGAAAATGAATGAATAAATGAAAGTGGATTCCCAACTGCATGAAATGAATAACCAAGAAAACAAACTGAAATAACTAACTGAACCAAAATGTTTTTCAACATACATCTCTGTCAAATAGCATGTGGAGATGTGACCATGAACTATAATATATCCTTGATGATAATAAAGAAACTCCAACACAAGCCAATTTTTGCTCAAAGTATTGCCTTAAGGGAATAAACATTTAAATCCAAAACAGAACAAATTATTTTACTTATAAATCCAATCTTCAATGTATTTGTTAAAATTCCACTAAATTGCAGTCTTCAGTGGAAAGAATCAAAGATCTAAGTCTTCTATACAAGCACAATGAGTGTCCCAGTCAATCTTTTGAAAATGCTTCATACTTGCCAGAACTCTTTATAATTACTTCTAGAGCCACCAACACTGTGCTAGGGAGCACTAAATTTGATATGAAGTCCAGACGTCAATAATATTGGAGTTACATACAGAGAGGAAAATGGAGAGATATGAAATCACAGGTGATTTGTGAGGTAGTCATCACACATTTCCAAAGAGACTATCCAGGCATTAGTAACAGGGTTCCACTTACACTGTAGTAGAAGACATGCCTTACTAATGGGAAGAGCAATTTTCGAAGTCATTTACATTAGTAAAAAGCATTTTACATGCATTAATCAGTTGTCTCAAAACTGCCCTTCCTCAATGCAGCTAAAATCTTGCACATTTATCCAGAACATATGTACTTTTAGTCTTATTGAGAGGAGGCATGTTTAGTAGGTGGTAGAAAATCTATGCACATTCGGGTAGATTTTCAAAGGGGTACCCGTGTACCCCCCAAAAACCTACCCCCAAACCCCCCTGCGCACGCCGAGCCTATTTTGCATAGGCTCAGCGGCGCGCGCAAGCCCCAGGACGCACGTAAGTCCCGGGGCTTGCATGGAGGGGCGTGTTGGGGGCGTGCCGGGAATGACGCGGCGTTTCGGGGGCGTGTCACGAGTGACGCAGCGTTTCGGGGGCAGTGCCGCGGGCATGGTTTCGGCCCGGGGGCGTTCCGGGGGCATGGCCGTGGCCTCCGGACCAGCCCCCGGACTGGAACATGGAGCGGGGCAGCCGGCCCAGCGCGCGCAAAGTTACGCCTGTTTCCAGAGGTAGGGGGGGGTTTAGATAGGGCCGGGGGGGTGGGTTAGGTAGGGGAAGGGAGGGGAAGGGAGGGGAAGGTGGGGGGAAGGCGAAGGAAAGTTCCCTCCGAGGCTGCTCTGATTTCGGACCGGCCTCGGAGGGAACAGGCAATGTGCGCCGGGTTCGGCGCGCGCAGGTTGCACAAATGTGCACCCCCTTGCGCGCGCCTACCCCGGATTTTATAAGATACACGCGGCTACGCGCATATCTTATAAAATCCAGTGTACTTTTGTTCACGCCTGGTGCGCGAACAAAAGTACGCCCTCGCGCAATTTTATAAAATCTGGCCCATTCTGTTTCCATGAAAAAATTATCTTCAGGAAAAGCAAGTGCAATTCCATGGTATGATGTACTCGCTACAAGTTTGAAAGCAAAAGTACCCGTATTTTCACACTATTAAAGCATAAAATCATTCCTTATCCCGCTCTCATCATACTTCCTCACAAATCTCCAAACCCTCTTTCAACTTAGAACCCCTCTCGTCACAAAAGTGGTAACCTTCTCTCCCCCGACGGAGCATGGTATCATTTATGGTTGGCTCCCAATTTCCATAGGTTACAAGTATCTGTGGACTTAGTCTTGATGCAGACAAAATGTACAACTTTGTCATGATATACAATTAAAGTATCACTACAGTAATCCTTCATTCTGTACTTCAGAAAGAAGGACTATGAAACATATTCTATTGCAAAGGGAACGCAAACCACCATGCTTGGTTGCACACACGCAAACACACTCTCTCACATGCAAAACTACTGCAAAAGGAAAAGGAAGTAGAATCTCCAAACACTTTAATCTGTTCTACATCTCCTATCTACAGGAAAGAGTAGGGCAAGAGTTGGTCCTGTTATTTAGTCATTGGGTATAACCTTCAGTAGTTATTTGAATTTTTTTTTTGTTTTTTTTTTAATTGAAATTTTTATTAAGAGGAGACATGAGGAAACTGCCCAGACTTACCAAAACAAAAAAAAACAAATTGTTATATAATTTTTTGACTGCTCACCAAAATCATCTGGCTCAGCATATAACTGTGGAGCATTCTGACTGTGCCTTGCAAGAGGCTACTGTTGCTTTCCTGTGGAATTTATGTGTGGACCATTTGACTGACATGAGAGAAATTTTTGATCCTAATGCGAGTGATGTGTGTGAAATGACTAGGGATGTGAATCGTTTTTTGACGATTTAAAATATTGTCCGATATATTTTAAATCGTCAAAAATCATTAGAGCCGCGATACAATTACAATTCCCCCGATTTATCGTCAAAAAATCGTAAATCGGGGGAAGGGGGAGGGGAAGGGGTAGGGCGGGAAAACCGGCACACTAAAACAACCCTAAAACCCACCCCGACCCTTTAAAATAAATCCCCCACCATCCCGAACCCCCCCAAAATGCCTTAAATTACCTGGGGTCCAGAGGGAGGGTCCCGGTGTGATCTTTTACTCTCGGGCCTCCGGTGCGTTGTAGAAATGGCGCCGGCGCTACCTTTGCCTTGTCATATGACAGGTCAATGGTAGCGCCGGCGCCATTTTGTTTTTTGTCCCCCGATGTCAGGAGCATAGGAGATCGCTCCCGGACCCCCGCTGGACCCTGTCATATGACAGGGCAAAGGTAGCGCCGACGCCATTTCTACAATGCACCGGAGGTCCGAGAGTAAAAGATCACACCGGGACCCTTCCTCTGGACCCCAGGTAATTTAAGGCATTTTGGGGGGGTTCAGGAGGGTGGGGGATTTATTTTAAAGGGTTGGGTGGGTTTTAGCGTTGTTTTAGTGTGCCCGAGAGTGGAAGATCACACTGGGACCCCCCCACTGGATCCCTGGTAATTTAAAACATTTTGGGGGGGTTCGGGAGGGTGGGGGATTTATTTTAAAGGGTCAGGGTGGGTTTTAGGGATGTTTTAGTGTGCCGGTTTTCGATTTACACGATTTACACGATATTTAAAAAACCCAAACTGCGACGATCCGATTCCCTCCCCCTCCCAGCCAAAATCGATCGTTAAGACGATCGATCACACGATTCACATCTCTAGAAATGACTGAAAGATCTATTGTATGGTATTTGTTACTCTGTCACATATATACTATTAGTGTGACAAAATGCATTCAAGCAGGCATTAAAGACCCATTTGTTCAGACAGGCATTTGAACTTGAGTAACAGAAATATAGTGATTGATTTCTGGTTGGCAACTGGCCATGTTAGGTTCCATCAATGGCATTGTATTTTTTTGGAAGTGAGTAATTTTTCTTGTATGTTATTATACATTTATATTTCTACCAGTCGTTGCAATCATAGGTCAAAAACCTCTAATGAACATTTCTTCTTTTATTAAATTCCACTTTTCTAACTTTTTCAATTTTGTTGTATAAAATGATTCAAAAAATATTCTCAAATATCGGGACTTGTTCCCGGAGAATACATTTTTTTTCTTTGAGATTCTGATTCACTTTAACAAAATATTAATTCACACCATTATTAAACATTGCGGTTTGTGATACATTGCCCAATGAATGATGTTTCAATACAAATTGTTTTTTCTATAGCGCTCAACGGAGCTGCTGAAATGCTTAATTAGAGTCTCTTAGGTACTTTGTGTAGTTACCAAAGGGACAGTTCAAAATTCAAGTTGAAATAGCGCAAGATACTATTCTTCAGATATTTTTGATGTGCTTAAAATATGCCAAATGACACCTGTGATCAATTTACGTTATTTTCAATATAGCGCTCACATGTTCTTAGGATATTGTTGGTTTTGTATGTGCTGAGAGATGCCAAATGATGCCTGTTTCAATCCAAATTGTTTTCTCTCTAGTGCTCAACAGAGCTGCTGGGAAAAACAAACATAGTTCCAAGTTTCATAGGTACTGGTGAAGTTACCAAAGGGACATTTCAATATTATTTTTTATTTACTTATTTATTTTTATTTATTTATTTTGTATTAAATATATATATATATTAAATATATGTATTAAATAGTGCCAAAGTTACTTATCTTGGTTATTCTTATATGCGCTGTGAGACGCCAGAAACACCAAGTTTCATAAGTACTGGTGAAGTTACCAAAAGGACATTTCAATATATGTATTAAATAGCGCCAAAATTACTTATCTTGGTTATTCTTATATGCGCTGTGAGATGCCAGAAACACCGACGTACGTTTCGCAGGATTGCTGCTTCAGGGCACTGTCGCGTCTAAACAGATTATCTTTGGGAGGAAAGAAAAGTTGTTAAGTGTCTTCAAATATATATTAATGTCCAAAACAATTTTTACTTACAAATTCTGTTCCAGATAAACTGATATCTTCGGGCTTCTGATCATGGCGACTGCGTGCAGGTTTATTGGTAGGTTTTTATAGGTTATTCACAGGAGACGTAATGACGTCTCAATATTGCACAGGTGTATTGATTAAGGGTTCAATACCTGTTGAATTAAATACTAGACCAATCTATCTTGATATTCAATCCTCTAGGTTCTTCGCTCTGTAATTTAAAGATCCTTTGCTGTTCTTTGCGATATAGTTGTTTGGCTCGATCTCCTCCTCTAATGTGTGGTTTGACTAAATCAATGACAAACCATTTTAGTTGTTCAAAAGAATGATTGAATTGGTCACAATGAGAGACGGTAGGTGCATTTTCTCTGTGATTTTTTATGCAGCTCCTGTGTTCGCAGATACGCTGCCTGAATGTTCTTGTTTTCTGTCCCAAGTAATAATGGGAGCAGGGACAAGTGATGATATATACTACATGGAAGTGAGTAGGTTTTCTTGTATGTTATTATACATTTTATATTTTTGATAATTTGCTGTTTTGTGTAATTTGTGTATGTTAAATTGCACCCTGCTGCAAACACAATTAGATGCAAGCAGGTAATAAATATTTTAAAATAAAAAAATAACACAGATATGCAGGAAATGTAGCAGCAGCATATGGCAAGATTGGAAAAGCAACATGCAGCCTTTATGTTGAGTGTGAACTGAAATTTTACCCCTTAATTGGCATCAGAGGATTCATGCTATTGGCCGCTTTTTCAAGTCTTTTATTGCAAGGTCAGAAGTATGGAAAACTGGTGATGATGATTTTGTTTTTTTGGACATCTCATCAGAACATGCCAGAGGTTCAGCAGGCAATAATCAGAACTCCCATTCAGCATTTTCTCTCTTTTTGTGTTCACAAGGTCTCAAGTTACTGTTCTGATATCTTTTGGAACCAGGAATTCAAGTTGAGGTTTAGGAATTGTGGCTGGAAGAAGAAACATCTCCCTCATTCCTCCCCCCCCCCCCCCCCCTCAGTGCATAAGCCCATCACTTCTACATATATATATTTTTTCATCCTTTACCTTCCCATTTGTTCACTTCATCCCCTGCATTTCTAGTTTTACTTTGTTCCATGCTCTGCTTTTGAAGGATCTCCTAATTCGGTACCTGCCTGATACTAATTGGTTCAAGTTCATTGGTCAACAGTTAGACATTACCAAATCATGAGTGGAGAGAAGTTGTGTATAATGTATATGCAGCATTATATTATGTGGGTGCTATGGTGTGTGACCTATCTTGCTGGAAGTTGTCTGATGTTCCTTTAATTGGATGTATCTTGAAAGATGAGTTGTTTTATTCATAGTATATAGGTGAACAAAGGAATATTTTTGTCCTGAGTTTCAAGAATATATAAAGATGATGATCACTTTGCATAATTTTAATGTATTTGAACATTTTCCGGGTGTATATTTTAGAATAGTGGTTACTTGTTATTTAGATTTATGGCCCATGAGATGAGCAGAATGCTTTATGAAGCTCCAGATTGTGATGGTTTAACATAGCATGGTGGAAAATGTATAACATGATGCACATTGAAAACAAAGTGCACAGACCAGAGGGTGCATTTTTTAAAATTGCTGTGAGGCAAATCAAATCAAATCTGTTTCACTTATGTTGCACCTGTGCCACATGATGGAAATAATTTTCAAAGCTTTTTACATGCATAAAACTGGTTTCGTATCTGCAGCATTGTGTGAATTATCAAGGAGACATAAGGGAAAAAGCACAGGGTGGCTTCTACAGCCAAGTCCCAAAGCAAAAACTGTCAAGCAGCATTGTCTGAATTATCAAGACATCTCCTTACCCAGTAAAAGTGTTGCTAGCAGTAATTTATGGGTTTGACAGTTGCTTGGTTTTGATTGAGTGTAAATATTACTACCCTTATCATAAGGCTTGGGGATAACTGCATGGAGCGGCAGTTACTATCCTTGAGAAAAACATGGGGATATCCTGCATGGAGCAGCAGAAGAAGCATGCTAAGCAGACTGGATGGGTCATCTGGTCCTTTTCTGGCATCATTACTATGTTACTATGGTATGTATGACCAAGGCTCAATGCATGTAAACTTATGTTTGTAATCCAATGTCATGTATTCTTTTACATGTACTGAAAAGAGGCATTCAAGCAGTAGAGATAGGGTTGAGCTGGCACTTACATGCATACTTTTGATTTAAAAAATATGCACACAAGCATACACATAAATTATGTCCTCCAAAGAGGAGGTTTAATTGTATGGAAGTGAAGGTGGAGCAAATTCAGTCACTTATCCATGTTCAACCAGACTGTCCCACTATGTAAGTTATTTGAAAATTGCCCTACGTATATCCCAGAAAATCTATATATTTCAAAATACTTATATGCCACAATGTCCAAATTTAAAATTTGTACAGGGCAGATCACATAAGTACATGCATAATATATAAGTATCAAAAAATATATAATAAATAACACCCATATAGTACATAAAATTAACATCATTAAAACAATATGCTTCTTGAAAAAAAATGTGGTTTTACCCCCTTCCTGAAGTCTTTCACATCCTGCATTCCTTTCAACTCAACTGGCAAAATATTCCACTGTGCTGGAGCGAAAAATGAAAATGTTCTGGATTAAGTTTGAGATAACCTACCCTCTTTCACTGATGGCACATTCATTAAACCCATGGATTGTAAACATAAAGTTCTACTGGGGTATAATATGACAGCATGGTGAACCCTATAATTTGGATCCTAGAGTTATGACCTTAAGGAAGACTATGAGTATGCTCTTGAGGAAGGAGATCAGTGTGTTTTAGACTAAGGGCTTCATTTTCCAATATTGCATTGGTATCGCATGTGATACCAAAAAGGGGTGTACCTTATGCTAATAAGCATGTGTATCGCAAATTGCGATATCAGCTATGTGAAAAGCTCTTATTGCAAGTTGCACTATTAGCCCAATTTGGGCTACATTGCCAGTATATATTGTGGTTCATGATGTTTCCAGACAGGCCTGTTTCAGTATGCTGCAGGCTAGTGGAGGAAGAGGAAGAGGGAGGGGGAGGGGGAGGGGGAGAGAGAGAGAGAGCTATAGTGCCTCCTCCCTAGACAGGTATTTGTATCCCTATGGGAGGCCCACCTAGTAACTCGAGGTGAGGGTTAAGTATTAGTGTAGGGGGTTAGGGGCCACTTTGACATTCAACGTGAAATGTATGAAAGGAACAGTGGTCTCTTGTGAAGATTTGATGGCATTCGGAGTGAGGAATCTCACTCCAAGATGAGCTTTGGGCAATGTTCTCTCCACCTAGCTTGTTGTTGCCCAGGTAGAGTGTCCATCAAGCTAGGTGGAGAGAACATTGCCCAAATCTCATCTTGGAGTGAGATTCCTCACTCCGAAGGCCATCAAATCTTCACAAGAGACCACTGTTCTGTTCGTACATTTCACGTTGAATGTCAAAGTGGCTCCTAACCCCCTACACTAATACTTAACCCTCACCTCGAGTTACTAGGTGGGCCTCCCATAGGGATACAAATACCTGTCTAGGAAGGAGGCACTATAGTAAGGTGCTCGTTCTCTCTCTCTCTCCCCTAGCATAATGAAACAGCCCTGTCTAGAAACATCATGAACTGCAATAAACCTTTACCAGCCTCTAGCACACAACATAACACAAATGAAAGAGGTGTAGTTAGGAGTAACACTGCAGCTATTTCATGGCACACGATAAATCCTCCCTACTTTACATTTGCTCCACCCCTAAATTAAAAATTTGCATTCGCAAATCGCGTTAACGGCTGTTAGCGCGATTTGCGGAATTATCACCCGCGGTAACTCCTTGGAAAATGACCCCCTAAGATTGCTTTTTAGTGTGTGAAGCAGTATGTGTAACCAGCTATGCAAAAAGGAACTGAGAAAGACTTCTAGAAGCAAGGCAGTGAAAAAAAGACCTAGAGCCTGGTGAAACCATGAGCTTTTAGGAGGAAAACAAATTCACCATCTGAAAGAGATGTTCAATCTGGTGAGGACATGGAACATTGAGTAATAAGGAGATTTTACTAAAATACACACACACACACACACACATACAGAAAGATGAATAATCAAAAGATTTATGTTGCTACCATGGGCTTCGGATCCTGATGCAGGCACGGCCTATGGCTGGTGGTGAGGACAAGGAGGTGCGGTCACTACCTCATGGGAGAGTGTGAGCCCCTGAACCATGGCACGACTCAAGGAGGAGCCCCAAGGCACACCATGGGAGGTGAGAGCATGCAAGCATGGGCGGAGCAGGAGCAAAGCAGGACGGGAACTAAGGCAAGGAACTCGGAACAGGAACCAGGAAGGATCAACCCTCTGCTGGACCTACACATGCCAGTGTGACCCAGCAACGCAATGCTGGTCATAAGAGTTAGCCCTCCGGCCACTCAAAAGCCCTTTCAGACCCGCCTCTTGGGAACGATGAGTGTGTGAGGCCAGATGGAGGCTGAAGGCAGGAACAAGATGAAGACTTGTAACTTGGAAGGACTCAGATGAGGACTTGGAAGGAGCAGGTGGGCACTGTCCCTCAGGGTGCCCTACACAGCCCGCTGTGGGATGGTCACGGACCACCCTGTCCACTTGCGTGCCCTACACAACCTAGGAAGGCTGGTTGCGGACCACGCAGGAGCGAGACAAGCGCCAGAAGGGGATCCACCTAAACGAGGCTACAATGACTGGAACAGGAACCGGATCCATATGGAATTACCCTCAGGGTGGCCATCTGGAGGACTCGAAGAGCTGGCAGACTCGGAACTTGGAAGACTCGGAACTTGGAAGGCTCGGAACATGGAAGGCTTGGAACACTCAGAACACAGGATCATCAGGACTTCAGAATGACAGGACATCTGGAACTAGGACATCTGGAACATCTTGACTAGGCAAAGAAGGACATCTAGTACATCAGGACTTGGAACAGGCAATGAAGGAGCTCCAATGGAGGACAAGACCAGGAACATCAGGACAAGGAGACCAGGAACATCAGGACAAGGAGACCAGGAACACAGAATGAAGAGCCATCTAAACAAGTGAAGACCATGGAGGACCTTGACCCGAAGAGGAACACAGACAACTGTGGATTCTGGATCTGAAGGCCCTCTAAGCCCTTTTAAAGGGCTGAAACAGGAAATGGACTGAGGCTGGCTTCCGGTGGGGCTGCGGGCTTTTCCCGCTGCTGGCCCTTTAAATATAAAGAAGAGGTGTGCTCTGGCATCTAGAGGAGGGCCCAGAGAGTGGAGCAGGACCTTGGACAGCGGCGGCCTCCAGGCCGCGAAGAACACAGAAGCAGGCAGGCATCAGAAGTGGCCTCCAGGTCTCAGGATGGCGTCAGCAGAGGCAGTGGCTTCCCTTGCCGCTCAGGGATGATTTTGGTGGCGGCTGGGGACCGCACAGAAGGAAGGAGCAGCGGCAGTGGCACACCTGCTGAATAGAGATGGATCCAGGCAGCAGCTAGGCCGTGAAGATGCGTCAGCGGTGGCGGCTCAGAAGCCGTGAAGAGACATGCTGGCAGCGGCTCCCTGCCGCTTGAGAGTGGAGTCAGTGGCATGGACCGGAGGTGGCCTAGGCCACAGAAAGGCAGTGGCACGGTATTGGGCCAGTGGTGGCTCCATGCCACAAAAGCAGCAACTCGGCGACAGCACCAGGCCGCGAAGACAGTCGGCGGCATGGGGTACGGGCCTGCTCGTGGGATAGGCTCCGCGAGCAAGATCGTATCAATTTATGCAGCTAAAACTTTTTAAACTGATAAATCTAACCAATTAGTTATTCCCCCTCCTCCCTCTCAAGCCAGCTAAAAAATCTACAGATAATTGTTTTATGCACAGGTAGAGTTAGACATCGGGCTGTGATAATTGCAGCACTTATTTGATATGAGATGCAGAGATTATATCATTTGGGGAGAACTGGTTAATTTTTTCTCAATCCATCACACAAGATTGAACATTCAACGATCTTTCAGATAAGTTTTGATGTAATGCAGTGTTATGTCTCTGGTCCAGGCAGATTGTGGGGAGCACCATCTCTGGAGCGGCATGGGATGATAGAACAAGGCTGGAGCAAGACTTGGGCAGTCTGGTGAGACTGGAGCAAGGCTTCTACAGTCTGGTCAGGATGGAACAAGGCCTGGGCAGTCTGGTATAGCTGGAACAAGACTTGGACAGTTTAGTAAGGCTAGAACCAAGACTTGGATTGGAAGGGAGTGCAGGTAAGGCTGGAGCTCAGGAACAGCGTGTAGGCAAGATCAGAATTCAGGAGCAGTGTACAGGCAAGACCATAACTCAGGAGCAGCATGTAGGCAAGACTGGAACTTGTGAGCAGCATGCAGGCAAGACTGGAACTCAGGCTGGAAAGGAAAGGTCTAAGCCAAGACAAGACAAGGACAACACAGAACATGGAACATAAAATCCAAGGAAAGCAATTCTGGAAGATCCTGAAGGGAAAGACAGGGAGAGGCCCAAAGAGGACACAGAGGTAGAGAAGGCCTGGATAGGCTAAGATGGACTGCAAAGCAAGGAAGAGAGCCAAATGGCCCTAAGGCTACAAGGCAAGGCTAGTACCTAAAGGACAAATGGCCACAAGTAATGGCAAGGCAAAGCTGAGGTCAGTAGGCCCAGAGGCCATGAGGCAAGGCAAGACTGAGTTCAGAAGGCCCAGAAGCAACAAGATAAATCAAGGATAAGCCTGAGAAGGTCGCAGGGCAAGAGTGGCTAGGGCAAGGCACCAATAGAAACTCGATGCAGAAGCATCAAAGCAAGGGACAGACAGGGTTAAGTAGGAATGGAGCCTGTGTGTGTGTGGTAAAGACAGGAAGGAGGGGCATGGCCAGACTAGAGTGTATGCTCGTGGAGGTCCCCTGGTGGAGCAGAGGCTGTAACACAGGTTGAGGCATGATACCAGAGATGAGGTAGTAAGAACAGTTCAGAGTGGCGCTTACTGGAGGCCTCTGCTGGTAGGGAGGTGTTCTTGACAGGGTATGGTGAGGCTGCACAGCAGCTGAAATTGTAAGAGTGCCCCCCCCCCCCCCTTTAAGACCTCCTCCTCCTGGGTCCCATTTTTCATAGGGGTTAAAGCAGGGTGAGCGAGGTGAGACATGGCTAAGAGTTTGTTTACCAGAATGGATACCTCTTGTTAGGCAGAGAGGTTGTGGAAAGTCACCCTCTCCTAAGCAGACTGACAGTGAATGGACATCCCCTGCTGGGCAGATTGGCTGTGCACAGACACCCCCCTGCTGGAAGGACTGGCTGTGGCTGAGATAACTGCAGAAGAATGCCCTCTGCTGGGTGATTGGGCTGTGGAAAAGCATCTTCTGCTGGGCAGACAAACTGCAAAAGAACATCCTCTTCTGGGAGATCATGCTGTAGAAGAGTGCCTACTGCCTGGCAACTAGCTACAGGCAGGTGCCTCCTGCTAGGCAGACTGGCTGAAGGCAGATGCCCTCTGCTGGGCAGACAAACTGTGGAAGAGCACCCTCTTCTGGGTGATCAGGCTGTCTTATTCCAGTTCGGACTACTTCGAGGGCCAAATTAATGGCCCTAACTGTGATGTAGTTATCGTTAATCAATGCACAGTCTTTCTCCAAAAAATTACCTGTTTTACTGGATCATCTCAATGAATTCAAACCAGACATTTGCGGTATTACTGAGACTTGGCTCAAACCTACAGATTCTGTTTTAATTAATCAACTACCTCATTCTTTATATGATGTTTTTTTTTTTATTCCTAGATCTTCTAAGAAAAGGGGAGGAGGTTTAATACTATTAGCCCATAAGAGATTACAGTTATCTCAACAGAATATTAGTATTACTTTGCAATATGAGGTAGCATTTTTTAAGCCTAGATTACTCCAGATTTTCTTAGTTTATACCCCTCCAGGTCTTTTGGATAATAATTGTTCTCCCCTAGTTGAATTGCTGTCTACTACTTCAGATCCCAATATTCCTACCATTATATATGGAGATTTTAATTTACACATGGATATACGACCCCTGTCAATCACTTGTGAGATGGACCTATCTAGTCTGGAAGCTTTAGGCTTCACTCAAATTGTAAAATCAGCCACACATAAAGCTGGCCATTCCTTAGATCTGATATTTATAAATGATGCATTTGATAATATAGTCTCCCCAAATAGTCTCCCAATTCCATGGTCAGATCATTATCTTATTACAGCTACTCTTTCATTCAACATTCCTTCTGTGGAAAGGGTTTCCCCTAAACTGGAAACTGAATTTAAAAAATATTGCAAAATAGATGATTTTATTGAAGCCTTGCCTGAGGCTCTTTCCAAATTAGACACGTCCATCACACTCATGGCTTTTAAATCTTGGGAATTAATCATGATTGACTTATCTAATAGTCTTTACCCCACTTTGAAAAAATGGATCACCCCTCATGCAACTCACAAAGCTCCATGGTTTTCTGCTCATTTAAAAACTCTCAAACAAGCTTTAAGACGCCTTGAGAGATCGTGGCATAAACATTGTAATTCAATAACCTTATCTCAATATAGATCAGTTATTCATAATTACAGATCTGCCATTAATTCAGCTAAACGGGACTTTTATGCGGAAAAAATTCATAAATTTCAATTCAATCCTAAGATTTTATTTTCTTATGTCTCTGACCTTACTAAGTCTAAAAATCCTCCTCAAGCCTCTGGTAATTCAAAAGACAGTACTAACAAGTTCATAAATGTTTTCTTAGATAAGATTCTCTCCATCATAAATAACTTAGCTTCCATACCTAAACAGGTTATTTTACTTCCTTCGAATCCATTTATCAGCTGGTCTACTTTTGACTCAGTATCAACTTTAGAAATTGTTAATTTTCTTAAGATGAATCCTGTCGTTCATCTGCAAGACTCCATTTCTATAAAATCACTTCAATCTGTTTCTGATTTAGTAGCCCGACTGCTAGCTGATATCATTAATATTTCCTTAGAAGAAGGTTGTTTTCCTGATTCTCTTAAATGTGCGGTTGTAAAACCTCTATTAAAGAAGCCCAATCTAGATCCCGAGAAATTGGCAAATTACCAGCCAATATAGACTCTTCCTTTTCTAGCAAAACTGCTAGAAATGGTAGTTAACAAACAATTAATGGATTATTTGGATAATCATCAATTACTTTACCCATCCCAATTTGGGTTTCGAAAATCATACCATGCAGAAACGCTTTTAACATCTCTCTCAGACAAGATACTGAGAGGACTTGATCATGGAAATTCCTTCTTAATGATTCTATTGGACATTTTGGTGGCCTTCGATACCATCAATCATGAGTCTATTATTTCTAGACTCCAGGAAATAGGCCTTAATGGAACAACTCTTGCCTGGTTTAAGTCCTATTTTTCAAATAGAGCCTTTAGGGTAAAAATAGGTCCTTCTGAATCAGATCGGGTCAATCTAGCTTCAGGGGTACCACAGGGTTCATCACTGTCTCCTACATTATTCAGTATCTAAATGGCCCCAGTTTGCAGGTTACTGGCTGGATTAGGGCTAGTTCATTACTTATATGCAGATGACATACAGATTCTTCTGCTGATCAAAGATTCACTTCATAACACCTTGAGACTTTGGGAAATCTATCTCAATGCAATAAATCAACTATTCACTCAAATGGCGCTCTCTCTAAACAATTCTAAAATTGAAATTATTTTGGTTTGTAACAAAGTTACAGACAAAATTTCTTATGATATTAGTCTAACTTGGCCAGCTTACAACATTAAGTAGGAAGTTAGGGATCTTGGTTGTACCATAGATAGTGAACTTAATCTCCAGGCTTTTGTAAAATCCACTGTCAAAGATTGTTTCTATAAATTGCAAATTTTGAAAAAATTGAAACCTTTACTGCATAGCAATAACTTTCAGATAGTTCTTCAAGCTCTTTTACTGTCCAAATTAGATTATTGCAATGCTCTTTTGTTGGGTCTCCCTATCATCTATTAGGCCCTTGCAGCTCTTGCAAAATGCCGCAACATGTCTGTTAACCAACTCAAGGAAATTTGATCATATCACTCCCATATTGAAGGACCTTCATTGGTTGCCCATTCATTTTCTCATTCAGTATAAATGTTTGACATTAATCCATAAATCAATTTATGGGGTAAATATAGAATGGCTAAATGTTTCTCTTTACATTCACACTCCAGCACATAATCTAAGATCTATGGGCAAGGCATTACTTACAATTCCATCTTCGAAGTCAGCACACTTAAACACCGTTAGGGAAAGGGCCCTGTCTTTGGCTGGGCCAAAACTTTGGAACGCTCTTCCACTTGACATTTGATTAGAGGCAAGCATTCAACCATTCAAGAAAAAGCTTAAAACTTGGTTGTTTGAAGAGGCCTATGCAAAGTCAGGCTAAATCCCATATTTTGGTCATTCTCCCATGGAATTATAGTATAGTTTAATTTAAATAATTTTAGGTTTTTACTAAAAATGTTAGGATAATAGTCATGAAATTTTATTAATTTTAAATATATTTTATTATTTTGTAAAGTATAGTACACAATTTATTTTATTATTTAACCTAGAAATTCCAATGGGCTGCTTTTTGTTTTTAATTTCAGAGTAAGTTTTTATTTGATTTTAATAGATCAATATATTTATGGGTCAAAGTAATAATGGTTTGTCCCCAATTGAATCCTAAACCGACGTGAAGTGAATACAATATGTTTGGTATATAAAAATGTTTAAATAAATAAATAAAAATAGAAGAGTGCCCTTGCTGAAAAATCAGGCTGTGAAAGAGCACCCTTTACTGGGTAGACGAGGTCAGGTTTTGGATCGATGCCTTCAGCTGTTCTGGCTGTACCAGGGCAAGAGCTTATGCACAGAAATGAATTTGAAAAATTACCCCTTGAAATATCAGACAATAATACGAACAGGGCCATAAAATAAAATAATAAAAATGCTAAAATTCACTTCAGTTGGGATCTGCATGGTAGCAGAAAAGGACCTTCCTGGTATATACCAGCCCCAGTAAGAGTAAATATATTCAGGTTTGAGGGCTTCTGATGGCAAATAAAAGATATGTACTGTGGCACCCCCTAGCTGCAATTGATGGACATAGTGACTCTCTCCTTTTCTAGTGGCTCAAGTTTCTGATTGATCCCTAGGTGGGAGGATGGTACTGGAGTCGAGTTGCAACTGAAGGAACTCTGCACTTTGCCTTCTTCCCAACTGGGTAATGCTCCCAGGGTGTTGGAAGGAGAAGCAGGTAGTAAGAAAAGATTTTCTGTAGGAAATAATCTGTTTAAAATAGCACAATATTTATTGTATGACAATTGTTAAATAAAAAAAATTAATCAGTGGGCAATGATGTTAAAACCAGGTTCAACAGTTAATGGTTTAATATAAGTGCAATTCACTTTCAGTTTTATGTTATTACGATATTAGAAAAGCTATTACAATAACTTTACAAACTCACAAACTATAGTTACTATTAAATTAGCTTTTTTTCTAGGTCTTTATTATAAAGATGAAAGGTATATTAAAGACAGTGTTATGGCCACCGGCCGCGGCCTTCCGTGACCGGCAGCCGCCCTTACTGCCACTGTATCACTCCTCTGGGCCAGGGCAAGTGGGCCATGGTGGCCAGCCGCTTCCGGGGTGCCTCTTCGCAGCAGGTCCTGCCACCGCTCAGGTAGACCTCCAGCCAAGCTACTCTGATGTACTCGCAGCTCTCAGCGTGGGCCTCTTCCCCATTCAGCCTATCTAGGCCTGAGCGCGCAACTTCCTGCCTGATTTAAAGGGACCTCGACAGGAAATTGCCGCAGCCCCTCCTACTGACCCCACCTGTCCTTTTCCTACTTAAGGCAAGGTCTGGCTCACAGACCTTGCCTTGGCTTTAGATTTTTATGTCCTGAATCCAGTTTCTCAACGGAAGATTTCTTCTGCACTTGATTTGTTACTTGTGGTACCTCACCTTTGCTTGAACATCTTGACTACCCGAAGTGCCGCCTGTCCTGACCCACGTGGAATTCCATCCACGGGTAGTGCCACCTGCTCCGAACCTTGCCTGGAACTCCGCATCCGAGCCTGGTGGCCTGTCCCTGCTTCCGGCCACTACTACACCTCTGTCTTCTCGCCCATCCTTGGACCTGCTCCTGGATTTCATCCAATGCCATCTCCTCTTTGATCAGAAACCCCACGTAAGTCCAGCCAGCCTCGGTACCCAAGGGCTCAACCTGAGGGGAATGTGGGTTGGTGGTGGTGAAGATCCAGCAGGGTCTCTGCTTCATCCTGGCCTCGCCTACTGACAGTGGGGACCTGTAGGGGCTTCCCCCACAGGTGGCGCCAACTCCACCTCAGACAAGGGGGTCCACCTCCCAGAATCATAACAGACAGTTATTCAGATAAATATCAGTATTTTCAAACTTGCTGTTTATCCTGTACTTTAACTCCAATATATTTTCTGGAACTGATGCTTTGTGTTGTTTCCTGTCTTTCAGGAACTTAGAGTTTTTTTCACTTAGGTAAGTATAATTCCCTTTATTTACCTTTGTTTCTCTATTTCTCATATACTTTTGATTAACTTTCATGTATTGTATTCATGTCTTTATGGTAAATGTCACTAGACCTAAGTTCTTGTGTGAGGGCAGACTTAGCTGTATGATGCTGGGAGCGTTGTCTCTGATCCTCAAATGGGATGCTGGCAGGCTTTAGAAGTGCTGCTTGTGAGCGATACACTCCTGACTTTGGTCATTTGATCCCTGTTTCCTTGGTTCTTTCCAGGAACTGCAGGAACAACCTACTGATCTGACTTGAAGAAATCATTAACAAAAAACTACCTCCCTCTTACCACATATCTTCCAGAAATCTATCATATTACCCTAGCATGAGGGCAGCTGGAACCTACCATGTACTGATATTCTATCTGCAATTATTTGTCTTTTCTCTTCTTTTGGGAACAGAAAATATTCTTTTTACAGTTACTCCTTCGGTCATAAAAAAAATGTCCTACTCCTTCTTTGAACAGAAAGACATTTGAATGAATTTGGAAATCTCCTTTAGAATTGTGGCTCTCTGCCAGGCTTGGTCACAATATCAGTGGGCTTGTCCAGCATAATGTCTTTTGTTGTTCATCAATTTAGTAATACTGTCTCAAAATAATGTCTCTCTGGTTTTCTTTAATGGACTTTCATTACAGATTTAAAGAAGGAAACCTGGGGTATAGTCACTTTTCCAAATTATTCAATTTAGCCTGACAAGGAGTTTCACACAGTGTTGTAAAAGGCTTCAGAGCTATGACTCACTTTTGAGACTTAATTATTCACTTCAGCTTGAAATCTTTGTCATAAAAGTCTTCTGATCATACTTTAAATTATAAATCACACCTGACTAGAACAGATAAATTCCACCTCCCTCTTCAGTTAATTAACTTTGTCTTCATTACTTCCTTACTTTGGTCTGGATTTTTCTCATTTTCACAGTCTCATCCACACTTTTACTTGCTCACTCATTATCAAAGATGTATTCTTCTATCTGTTCCACTATTCCTGTCTCAAACAACCAGGGTTTTCTACTCTTAACCTGATTTTAAGGGCAGAGCACCAGATGCAAGCTCCTACCTCATCTCATATGTCTTTTTTCTCCACACAGAGAATCACTGCCTTTGTGATGTCACGCAAAACAACTAGTTCCTCACATGGTTGAAACATACAAACACCTCTTGCTTGACTCCTTTATAATCCCTTTAAGATGGTAGAAATCTGAGAATTAATATTATTATAAGAACATAAAAACATAAGAAATTGCCATGCTGGATCAGACCAAGGGTCCATCAAGCCCAGCATCCTGTTTCCAACAGAGGCCAAACCAGGCCACAAGAACCTGGCAATTACCCAAACACTAAGAAGATCCCATGCTACTGATGCAATTAATAGCAGTGGCTATTCCCTAAGTAAACTTGATTAATACTAGCCATTAATGGACTTTTCCTCCAAGAACTTATCCAAACCTTTTATGAACCCAGCTACACTAACTGCACTAACCACATCCCCTGGCAACAAATTCCAGAGCTTTATTGTGTGTTGAGTGAAAAATAATTTTCTCCAATTAGTCTTAAATGTGCAATTTGCTAACTTCATGGAATGCCCCCTAGTCCTTCTATTTTTTGAAAGTGTAAATAACCAATTCACATCTACTCGTTCAAGACCTCTCATGATCTTAAAGACCTCTATCATATCCCCCCTCAGCTGTCTCTTCTCCAAGCTGAACAGCCCTATCCTCTTCAGCCTTTCCTCATAGGGGAGCTGTTCCATCCCTTTTATCATTTTGGTTGCCCTTCTTTGCACCTTCTCCATCACAATTATATATTTTTTGAGATGCGGAGACCAGAATTGTACACAGTATTCCAGGTGCGGTCTCACCATTTATTTATTTATTTATTTATTTATTTATTTACTTATTTATTTAGCAGCTTTTCTATACCGACATTAAAGTACACATCATATCGGTTCACATAAAACAAAAGGTGGAAAATACAATTAACAAGGGTAAGGGGGAGGATAACTGATAGAGGTCCGAAACAGCGGAGCCTGAACAAAGTAAAAGAGAGAAGAGGATAGGAATAACAAAATTAACAAATTATAATTAAATTTACAAGGGGCTGAAAAGGATTACACTTCTGTATGGAGTAATTAAATAATACACACCATGGAGCGATATAGAGGCATTATGACATTTTCATTTTATTAACCATTCCCTTCCTTTTGAATTAGACTTTTCTTAAGCTTTCAGTGATCATAGTTGCATCACAGCCCCTAGCATCCTTCCACCAGCCTGCTTACTGATAAAATTAAGCATGAGGCTTCTTAGCATGAAAGGCTTTTTATGTACATGCAAATTAGTGTGTCACAAGGGACCAACTGACACATGGAAGTCTTGTGTTGTCAGGTGCTTGTTTCAATTTGCTTTTCCATTCATACTCTTGTATTGACTGAGATCACTTCCTGAGTAACCACCATCTAACTTTAAGGTCTGAAATTGTAATAAAATCTTGTTATGAAATAATTATATAAGGGGATTCCTCAATGCTTCCTCTCATCTAACCTGACATTTATTGAAATACTTTTATTCTGGCTTTCCCAGAACAATTTCTGTTGCTAGCAACCTGTGCTGATGTCACTTTCTATCTCTTTCCACTGTGAGAACTGGACTGATTCAAAATGTGAACAGGTTAAAAAAACAATATTAAATAAAAGTTACCTGGATTGCTGTAGGAGCAGGGCTAGGCAGAAACAGTATGTTATTCTTTTCTTTTGGTACTGTCTCTCCCCCAGTGTATCAACTCTTTAAGGCAGGAGAGAAGGGCTGCTGCTGCCCATGAATATTAGAGATGTGCATCGTTTTTCGCCCGAATTAGGAAATTGCATGAAATTTCCTAATTGCATGAAATTTCCCCCTTGGGGGGATCAGGAGGGGGCTCCTGCCCCCCCCCCCAAGGCTTGCCAATAATCCCTGGGGGTCCAGCAGGGGCCCGGGAGTGATTTCGTTGTCGGCTGCCAGTAACCAAAATGGCACAGATAGCCTTTGCCCATACTATGTCACAGAGGCTTTCGGCGCCATTGGTCAGCTCCTGTCACATGATAGGAGCACAAGATGGCACCGATGGCCATGTGACAGGGGCTGACCAATAGCACCGAAAGCCCCTGTGACATGGTAGTTCAGGCTATTCGGCACCATTTTGAGGCGCACGGCTTGCAGTACCGGGCACGGAGGGCAAATGGAACCCGGGACCCCGCTGGACCACCAGGGATCTTCGTAAGTCTTGGGGAGGGATCGGGATGGGGGGGGGTTGTATATATATACGAAAATGCTTCTAAATGTTTTTAAATGCTTGGGGTGGGGTTTTTTAAGCTTCGTTTACCGATTCATTTTTCGGCCCGGTTTCGGGTTTCCTCGTTTCATTTTTCGAAAAACAAAACGAGAAAACCCAAATTGTACCACGAAGTATCCGACCCGAAAAACGACCCGGTAGAAAAAAATGAAGCACATCTCTAATGAATATTAGAGATCAAATGGAGCTGCTGGTTTAGTTTCACTTTAGCAGCCCAGCAAATATTATGTCATAGCTTGGACTCTTAAAGGGGCCAAGCTATATCAGTAGTGCAGGGGCAGGCACAAAAGTAAAATAAATCAAAGTAAAATAAAACTAAGACAGAATAAAATAAAGGTAAATGGTGAAAGCAGAGAACATTTACCAAGTTCCTGCAGCAGTGACAAGCTACCACAGCTTCCTTCCCTGGCAGTGATAGAGGCACATCAGAGCACAGAGCACAGCAGGGATAACCAGCAGGGACTCTGCTTCTTGGCTGTATGAGAGAGGATCCTGGAGAGAAAAATGAATCCCTGTAAGCAAGCCCATGTAGCCCCTATGAAAAATAGTTTAAATGTAAATGCTTGGACCAGATTGAGTATTGTGGTGATGATTGCTAGCCCCCATCACTTTCGGAAGGCTAGTTTGGTGTGTTTATGTGTCCAGGGAAAGCCCTTGTGCTGGACTACAGTCTAAGCAGGAATCCAGTCCAAATGTTCCTGCAGGCATCCTGTATGTGTATTGTATAGCTCAAAATCGCAGGGGCTAGCCTCATGGCTTTTGTCAGTAATTTGCCTAGTGTAGGAGCAGTAAAATGGTGACAAGTCCCTGGAACCTTGTTTTGATACAGTGCAGCTATTTTTATAATATATAGAAAATTAAATAGCAGTGGATGACACCTCTGCCCTGTCACCAGTAAGGCTGAGAGTGGCAGTTCCAGGGAAAGTAAAGTGGCACTATATTATATTTACATCAGTGGAGCAAGAATTTGCTCTGGGAAAAATATATTTTCTATATGGGGAACTGATCAGAAGGCAGGAGGCTTTAGCAGAAGGCAGAACTGCGGGTATCAGTTCTGTCAAGCCTCAAAAGGATTTGTGGTAGAGCTAGTCTACACGCAAGGGGAACAGCCAGAAACCAGTAATGCTCCTGTTACTGAATTACTTTGTCCCTGGGAGATTTGAAAAAAAGAAAGAAAGAAAAAAAATAAAAAAAACAATTTGATTCCAAATCTCAGAAAAATTCCTGTGCCCTGAAGGTAAAGAAAAGCAATTGAACAGGAATGTGGTAATTGGTTTTTTGCCTGTTGTAATTAGAGGGGAGTAGGATTTTGTTTTGTGTGCAAAGTAACTGCTATTCCCGTGAAACTAAAGACATGAATTTAATGATGAACATTAATTTTCTTTAACTAGATAAAACAGTTTTACCAAGCTACCAGATACCCGCAGTAGAAAGACTTTTAGATTGTGGAAGCTTACTCCAAGCCAGTGAGGTAGTCTTTGTTTTTGAGTTGGTATAGTTAGGTAAAAGGTACCCCTCTAGAGGAGACACACATGGAGAAAGACTAGACACCAGTGACCTCAGGACCAGTCATTTGGAGATGGTTGCTGTGCCAGAGACCATCACATCAGATATTGCATCATAATGGACTAAGCTTGGATCCCAGATAAGTGTGTGCAATACCTGCAAAAGAAAATCATACCTTAGGTCTGGCCAGACTAACAAACTAGCAGTATCTAATTGAGCTCAACAGGAAAGTAACACAAAGGGAAGACAACACTGAAAGTGGACAGTAAACACAAAAGGAAGAAAAGGATACATACCATTAAAGGGACTCAGTTTTTAGAAGAGCATGGAAAAGAGAAAAAGTATCCTCAGACTTAGTTTCTTATGATTCAGTCCTAAAGGTTAAACAGAGTAAAGTGCAGATCAGCACACAAAAATAATAAAATTAATACTTATCTGACTTGAATCTAGCAGAAGGTTCCTGCAACAAGAGAATAGAATTTATAATATTGTTTTTACACTGCTACCATCAATCGATAATGTGGAAAGTATTTACAATTCTGATTGTTGTCTAAATTGTCTACAGTTAACAAAAAAGTGTTTTGTTTTTTTTAAAGTATTTTTCCAAATGTATATGCTAAAGAACTTGAATACTTGTATTGTTTACTACAATAATACTTCTAATCCTTTTCTTTTGGTAAAAATAAACTTGTTAAACTTGTTTATCATTAATTGTTTATTTCCAAAGTATTCCACATAGCATCCTCTCTCTCTGGATGGTTATCCTTGGGAGACTTTGCTGGATGGATTCTGGACCCCAATCCTGTGAAGGAAATCAAACCAAGTAAGGAAGAGGGCATCAAATAGCCCACCCTGAGAGGTTCCATTCAGAGGCCTTGCAACACAGCAACTTTTAGCACCCCCACCAGCCTCAGTCACAACAACAGGAGAAGGTCTCTGCCACAGGGAGACACTGTTCAGAAAAAGAAAATAGCAGCTGCACTGTCAGTCTCCCCTCCTCCTGGCTTCTACTTTCTTACAATGGGCTTCAGCCTTTGTCATAGAGATGTGAATCGTGTCCTCGATCGTCTTAACGATCGATTTCGGCTGGGAGGGGGAGGGAATCGTATTGTTGCCGTTTGGGGGGGTAAAATATCGTGAAAAATCGTGAAAAATCGTAAAAAATCGAAAAAACGTAAAATCGCAAAACCGGCATATTAAAACCCCCTAAAACCCACCCCCGACCCTTTAAATTAAATCCCCCACCCAAATGACTTAAATAACCTGCGGGTCCAGTGGCGGTCCGGAACGGCAGCGGTCTGGAATGGGCTCCTGCTACTGAATCTTGTTGTCTTCAGCCGGCGCCATTTTCCAAAATGGCGCCGAAAAATGGCGGCGGCCATAGACGAACACGATTGGACGGCAGGAGGTCCTTCCGGACCACCGCTGGACTTTTGGCAAGTCTTGTGGGGGTCAGGAGGCCCCCCCCAAGCTGGCCAAAAGTTCCTGGAGGTCCAGCGGGGGTCAGGGAGCGATTTCCCGCCGCGAATCATTTTCGTACGGAAAATGGCGCCGGCAGGAGATCGACTGCAGGAGGTCGTTCAGCGAGGGTTCCGGCGCCTCGCTGAACGACCTCCTGCAGTCGATCTCCTGCCGGCGCCATTTTCCGTACGGAAAATGGCGCCGGCCATACACGTATGGCCGGCGCCATTTTCCGTACGAAAACGATTCGCGGCAGGAAATCGCTCCCTGACCCCCGCTGGACTTCCAGGAACTTTTGGCCAGCTTGGGGGGGGCCTCCTGACCCCCACAAGACTTGCCAAACGTCCAGCGGGGGTCCGGAAGGACCTCCTGCCGTCCAATCGTGTTCGTCTATGGCCGCCGCCATTTTTCGGCGCCATTTTGCAAAATGGCGCCGGCTGAAGACAAAAGGATTCAGTAGCAGGAGCCCGTTCCGGACCGCTGCCGTTCCAGACCGCCGCTGGACCCGCAGGTTATTTAAGTCATTTGGGGGGGGGTTCGGGAGGGTGGGGGATTTAATTTAAAGGGTCGGGGGTGGGTTTTAGGGGGTTTTAGTGTGCCGGCTCACGATTCTAACGATTTATAATGATAAATCGTTAGAATCTCTATTGTATTGTGTTCCATAACGGTTTAAGACGATATTAAAATTATCGGACGATAATTTTAATTGTCCTAAAACGATTCACATCCCTACTTTGTCATGCTGTATTTTACCCCAGTAAGTAATCAACAGAACAGGAAAGATACAAATGACAAAGATACCACCAGAGGCTGTCTCCCCTCTGAGCTTTCCACTGCAACGCTTCTCTTAAAAAAAAAAAAAAAAAAAAAAAGGGACTTCCCATTAACAGCAACAAAATCTACCAAATTGTTCTCCAGGCAATCTACAACAGGCAAAACAATTTGCATTTATTTTAAATACATCTAGGAATAAATATTCCATTGTGGGCCGTCTGACAGCAGAGGAAAGAGCATTACTGGAATTTCAATAGTGACTCCATCTCCTGTACACCCTGAATATCTTTTTGGGAGCCATGCTAGAAATATTTCTCACCACTCTGCCTCCCAAACATCTTCCTTTAAGGCAATACCTTACCAGGAAAAGCTACATACTATGATATTCACCATGAAGAGCCAAAAGAGGGTGATTCAAGCCCTATATGAATATATATGGAAATAATGTTTGCTATTCATTTGTAGAAGCTCAGTTTGCTAGAGGAAGAATATATATATTTTTTTTCTTTGAATCCATTCCTAATTACTGTAGGCTTCTCTGACAGGGTATATACTTATTTAAAAGGAAGTTCAATGTAGTTCTAGATTTGCTCCATTTAGAGATGTGAATGGTAACTCAACTACAAAAATAAATAATTTTACTTCACCTAGTTCTGCTTCATTCTACTTCTTGACTAAAGTTCAGAGAATCTATGGGAAAAAGGATATCATCTTGCATACGAAGATATCTCCTGACTCAGCTCAATATTCTTATCACTTGACCTATACTACCTCCCCATAATGGATAATAGTTTTCTATATCTGCTCTTGAATAACATCATTAGTACCCTATCATTTCTGATTCCCAATCAGTCCAGTCACATACTTACAGGGGTATATTTTAAAGTGAACATTGAATGAAGGCTGAGTACATTTTCTCTGAAATAGCTTCATTGAGTATATCAACTTCTATCACTAATTGGAAAGTGTGCACTCAAAGTAGAAAGAAAAACAAACTTTACAGACACATGCCAATGAAATCCAAAATGGACTACACTCAGCTTTTTCTTCACAATTTGTAATGCTGCTGTGTGTGAGTTCTGCAGAGCTCATTCCTCTTCAGTGTTCAGATAAAATCCTGCCCAAGATAGTGGCCAGATCTTTAAAGAGAGCTTTGTTGCCAGAACAGCCTAAGTAATCCATCCAATGTTTTTGAGAAAGATCCTAAGGCTAGGGGTCAGGCAGGAGATAGCTGATGGTTAGATGCCTTTCTGTAAGTCAGTCTAAACAGTTCCTCCCTGTAGCAGAGACCTTTTCCCACTGTCATGGCCGAGGATGGAGGGATACTAGGTGTTTCTGTGTTGCAAGGTCTCTAGTTGGAACTTCACAGGGTATAATGTTTGATGTTCTTTCCCAACTGGATCTCCTGTGCAGAAAAGGGGTCCAGAATCCATCCAGCAAAGTGTCCCAGAGGTAGGGAGGAGAAGCAGAAATACATTTAGGATAAACATCTTAAGAATATCTGAAATTAATAACTCCTAAAGGAAAATATTAACAAATGTATTTATCTAAAAGAAATAGGAGTTAACTTGCAGTAAACAATATAACAAGTATTCAATTCTTTCAACCTGTAGTTTTGGAACAATACTTCAAAAAACATTTTCCTTTTTTATAGATATACATTAAACAACAATTTGAATGTTCAAATGCTTTGAAACTTTTCTTTCTGTTGACAAGTTCCACAGGGTTTGAGAAGTTTGTATCCAGTTATAAAGTACAATTTACACATCTTAAAGAGACCAACATCAGGCTGAGATAAGTATACATTTTATGTGCAAATTGATAAAAATGCTTTAAAAAGATAAAATTGTTTAAAAACATTGGAAATTTTATAGAGGACCAATGATTATATTCCACTGGGTATCAGCAATGAACACTTCACTGTAAAAGCTATCTGAGATGCTTCTAGTCCTATAGCTGATGAGTCCCTTTCTTTTCATATTGAAGTGGCATAAAATATATGGTGATGACATTTCTATTTTCTTTGAAAGAAATAACAGCAACATAAGGCGGCTATAACAACAGCTAATCATCAGAGAAAAGGAAGTCATGAAATAACATTGGCCTAGATTCATCATTCCGCTATAAATATAGCAGAACGATGAGCCGTGGCCAGAAAAGGGGTGGGGGGTGGATGATAGTGTGCATCCAGCCACATTGCGGCGGCAGTGTATTTTCACCCCCAGTGCACACTATCACCCATGTACTGCCAAAAGGAAAGGTGGTGTTATTTCCAGGGCTAATGCTGGCAATAATGACTACAAACATTATCACCCACAGCGGTACCAGAATCAAAATTGTCCTAAGCCCACCCAAACCCCGCCCTAACCCCTCCACTTTCCCTTATTTAAATCCTAATGTGGCGAAGCAGTGCTTATCATGTGCATTAGGATGGTATCGCATGTGAAACCGCCATAACGTGCGTAATAATAGCCTATCGCAGCTTGATGAATGAACCTGATTGTTAAGAAACAAAAGCTTGTGTAAATAAACGTGCTTTAATCCCTGTGTAAAATTTGAGGTAATTATTCTCGTCGAAAGTTTAACAGAAGGGCATTCCATCACAGAGGGGCCAAGTAGGTTAAAGAAGAGTAGTGAGTTGTTTCAAGCCTTTTTCTGATAGGCAATGGTATATTGAGTAAATCTAACTAGGATGCATGAAGACATAGGCACTTATGTATTAAGGAAGCACAAGGAAATACAACAGTCTACTCTTCCTAATCAAGGTTAGGGAGTCTTTTGGGAGTTCTGAGTGAGGGAAGATTGTGGGAGGGTGAATTTCTAAAATATGAGACTATAATGATAAATTTGAGGAGGCAGGTGCAATCAGCCACAATATTTTTAAAGACATCAAGGGCGGGCAAGAGTTCTCTCATGCTCAGCCACAATTTTTTTTAAAGAAAATGCTCAATTGTTGATTTTTTTTTTTTATGACATGGGTTGAGGACAGCATGGAGGTGGGGCTCTGATGTTTAGCAGTATTTTTTTTTAAATAATATTCAGTAATTTGGTAATCAGTTAAAGCTACCCAGATAATTTTATCTGGGTAATTTTAGCCAAGTATATTCAGTGGGAGACTTGTCCTGCTGAATAATCAGTTGAAGTTATCCAATTAACTTTACCTAAATAACGTTGCTGCTCACCAACTTACTGAATATTGTGTAACTCTCATGTTAGTAGTTCCGGATGAAAGGTTCCAGAGGCATATATCTCAACTACAGTTTCTAAAAGTACACTTCCCTGAATATTATAATATAATAATGTCCAGGATTTACGGAATGGGGCAAGGTAGATCTTCTAGGCCCTTTGAATTGCAGGTACTAGATCCCCAGTAAAGTATATTGTAGATAGCATTGACAATCACAGCATTGATAATAATTCAGATGCATATTACAACAATAAACACACTGGAAGCAGTGATGGTTTCCAAAATAAGATTTTTTCTGAAAATGTATGCAATAAATGGCATGTTTCTCCACAGCTTGGTTTGTTCCTTTGTAATAATGTTACACCAATTCCTATTGATAAATTTATTTCCTTTGGTCTGTCTAGATGTTACAGCCCAATTTATCAGTAAATCCACATAAATGTTATTTCAAATACACAGTCGCTTATTTACTACCTCATCCAGTAGTTTTCAAACATCTCTTCTTTTATTGCCCCCTAGTACTTCATTGGTACTTGTTGCACACCTGTACACCAATATTCTCCAATAGATGTGATTCCTTGCAGGATTTTTCTGACTCCTCCTTCCTTCTTCTTTGGATAATAGTAAGTCATCCCTCCTTATGGATACAAATGATCCCACGTTCCTTCTAGGGGGAGAAAATATCTTTTTTGGATGTTTGAGCAAAAGTAAAAAAACAAGTCCCTAGTTAATGAGGAACTCATCAAAGGTGAAGAAAGACCATCAAAATGATGTAATCTATAGAAGTCCAACACAAAAAAGAGAATAGGGAAGTGGAAGAAAAGCTTCCATATCCATTAAAGTAAGAGTATCCATGGAGGCCTTATCCAAACAAACTTAAATTCTGGGGACAGCCATGACATGCTGCCCCTGAAAAGCACAACATTGGAAAATGTTGGTCAAAGCTAATATGTCAGAAGAACTCACCATCTTCCACATGAGGGGAGCTAATAACCCACACTATTATCATGTCTTCTCCTAACTCTGAACTGTTAGAGAACCAAGGGGGTCTCAACAATTGTAAAAAGTTTTATTCACATTTCAAATCTATTTCCAATATAAATTTCCCTAATATCCAAGTCAAATTCTCCCAGTTAACAGGTCAAATGCCTTCTCAGTATCTAAACTGTTCAGAAAATCTCCCTTTGTCATCCTATCTGACTTGTTTATTACTGTTTTTTCTTTAACATATTTGTAAGTGAATGTTTTCCCTTTACAAAGCCTATTTGATCACTATATATTACTGATAATATCTTGATAGCTTGGAATAAGAATATAATGTTGGTTTGTAGAATTCAGGTATGTTTTCATCTTTCCCTGGTTTAAGAATTATCACAATCATAGCTAGATTCTGTCCTTTATTTCATTGTAATTTTTATGGTTGTAAAAATCAAATGAATGAAATTTTTGAAAGGAAAGAATTGTCATTTTTCATTTCCCATAAGAATACATTGAAGTCTATCATATTTTACAAATCACTTAAACCACAGGATTCTCTTGAACAAAATAAATACTTCACGTTAATCCATAATGTCACCTCCTCAGAACATATATTAACTCTAAACAGACTGTTTTTTCATAATTCTTCTATAACATCTATCTAGGCAACATAAAACACAGGCTCTTGGGAACACTACACTTTACTATGGCACTTTACCCTATGTTTGAAAAGGCAGAGAGTTAAGCAAATCCCCCCACTGAAGACCGAATCTCCAAGACCTGCTATGTAAAGAACCCATGTGCCTGTGTTTATGCTAAATACCAAACACCATCTACAAGTATTTGCATCTTCCTGATCCTGAGCAATTGTTATGTCTTCTGATTTTCTAAAAGAAGACAGAAGAAGATATGCAACTAATAGGTATTTTCCACCATTTTGGCTATGTTAAGCAACAATAGGACAGATTAAATGTTATCATATATTTAAAGTTGGGGTATGTTTTAGTGGTCATTATGTAAATTTTAGTTATTGAATATACATTGTCTACATAGGTTTGGGATTCAATAAGGGAGGTGATGGTTAGAGGAACTGAGGTTGGGTGGAGTTTACATGTGATTTTATTATACCATACTTTGATGTTTGTCTGGATATAGAGCACATAAATTTTAGTAAATAAATAAATACAACTTAGAATGGTAGTTGATTCAATTCCCTGAATTACCTTAGATACTTTATTCAGGCATCAGTAACAAAAGGTGACATTTGTCACGGTGGGCACCAATGCAGGATCTAGTTTACCAGATGGATGAGAAATAGCTTATCAAAAACACATTCACAGAGAATTCTGGCATGCTGCACTCTCTGGGGCTGTTCGTATCAGAAAAGAGGTTCCAAACAAATGTCAAGCTTGTGCAGAGCATCTTCCAAGATCGAGTGTCAAATAAAGAAGTTCATTTTCAACCAAAATGAAGTTAGTTTTCTCTTGAATTGCAATTGTAAATGTCAGAGGATAAAATGTTATACACAAGAATAATTTTGTCTGAGTAACTTTATATAGTGAATACATTTTTCTTTTAGTGGATATGGCATTTGTTGCCTTTCTTTATGTCAATAATTCTCATAATATTCACCCTTTCTAACAATTTATCCTAAATAATGTGCGGTTGACATGTTAGTCCACTGGGATACAAAAATATAAGGTCAACAATGAAGTTGTAGGTGATACCTTTTTACAGAACTAACAACATATTTCTGACTAGCTTTCAAAAGCCATTCTCTTTTCATTAGGTCAGTACAGAAGTTCTAGCGATTATGTTGCTGGAATATACATGTAATTTACAGGTTGCATTACAATGGTGATGTGGTGGTGTTTGTTTTCAAAACTATAAATAGTTGCAAAGCAAAAGAGGGAAGGAGAGGTGATGTGTTTGCAGAAAAGAGAGAAAGCTGAGAAAGATAGCAGAATTTACAGCTATAGGAGGAAAATGTCCTGCAATGAGTGAAGAAACTAATGCCCCTTTTAAATCTCTATGAGTTTGTTTCAAAATGTTTGATCGTTTTAATTTCAGATGGTTTACATTCTTTACAATGGGGTATGCAGATTACAGAATCCTATCACTGGAATAGCCCAGATGGAAAGACAGAATTACATTCTCCTGTTGAAAGGCAGGAAGAGGGGAGGAAAATATCTGTTTATTCCTGATTTCCACTCTGCTCAAGCCGCCTATCTCTGCAGGTTGCAGTAGGTAGACCTGTGAGGGACAGAAAGCTATCTCTCAGAGTGTAAAGTGTAGTGCACATTTATCTGAAGGTTGTTTGGCAGACAGTAAAGATAGGATAGTGTGAAGCAGATACCTGCTTCCAGGTAATTGTAAATAATTTGAAAATACCTTTAAAGGGCAATTTAAGATAAAAACTGTAAAGATATCAGTGTATCAAAATTTGTACAAATCAGAGCAGGTCAATGCTGCCTGTCATTTTCCTGGATAGTTTTGAAAGTTTCCTTTTAGCATTTTAATGATAAAGTCCTGATGCAGTGGTCTGGTATAGAAATGTGATCTTTCACAGGGGTGCCACCTTGCTTTTCATTGTGATGGGTTATCTTAGGTCTGAAGGTGTATTCTTATTTTCAGTGTGTGATTGATTAAACTGTAGCAGCAACTCTCTTCATGTTTTTTCTTTAGCTTTGAGGAGTTATTTGATATTGTGTTAAGGGGAGAATGTTGACAGTCATAAACAAATCTCTATTTAATCCTGTGCTTGGGAAGAGTTTGTATGTTTCCCATTAAAATGTATTCACTCTGTTTTGTTTTTATAAACATTCTTTATGCTTCTGTCACCTTCAGAAATTATATTGTGTGCTATTTATAAACATACACCAGTGACAGGTTAGATTAGGGGATGATAACTTGTCACTGAAGGCTCCTTCAAAAAACTGAGTACAATGACCCCCACCAATGTGCAGACACCCCCCTCCCTCCCAATTAGTAGACTGAATGAAGGGGCCACACATTTCCAGGATGTTATCAATACCCTGGACCTCTGATTCTTTATGCCATAACATACTTGTAGTTCCAGGATGCTGGGGGGTTCACTGATGGAGAAGAGGTATAGATCTATGAGGTACTTAGTAAAGTGGTGAGTATGCTCAAAGCAGAGCTTCAGATTCACCCACATCTCACTAGCTGTCCAGTGAATACTCACTGTAGCAGAGTTGAATAGGCTGAAAAGGCACCAAACAATGCACCAGGGAGCCAGTAGTAGTGTTCGTAAAAAAAACCAAAAAAACCCCCCAAGAGGTCAATACTCAGAAGCCATTTAGATGGATAACACACAATTTCCTTGTGGTTGGATAGATGGGATGGTGTGAGGAAGGGGAGGCAGGATGAGCTCCTTTTGAAGGTAAGATTAGAACAGGGGCCTGGTTTCCAATACAAGGCAAATCACTACTATTTTAAAAGATTTTTGGGGGGTTAGGATACTTTGTATCACGTGTATTATGCTTTGGATGGGGAAGGAGGGATGGGGTGGAGCAGCTTATTTTGTCCTTTACTTTAGTAAAGGCTGGATAACTGAAAAACTTACCCAGCTATATTCAAACATAGCCAGTTTGGGTGCTTTGTTATCCGGCTATATGCAGTACGATAACTTTAGGCTGGTATATTCAATGGGACATTTTTCACACTGAATATACCAGCCTAACGTTATCTGACTGCATATAGCCGGATGTCAAAAAACCCAAACTGGCTATGTTTGAATATAGCTGGGTAAATTTTTCAGTTATCCAGCCTTGTGTGGCCAGATAACATGCTACTTAACTGGATATCTTGAAAAGATATCCTGCTAAGTAGCACTGTCATCTACTAAAGGACAAAATAAGCTGCTGCAACCTCTCCCTCCTTCCCCATCCATAGCATAATACAAGTGATACAAAGTATCCTACACCCCCCCCCCCCGAAAATCTTTTAAAATAGTAGCAAATGGGGTAGACGACTGTATATTTTAGTTGACATTATGTAAATTTTAGCTATTGAATATAAATTGTCTACATAGGTTTGGGATTCAATAAGGGAGGATGGGAAAGGATAACTTGTTCATTAACCAGCCTACTGAATATGGACCTCCAGGAATTGAAAGCGGCTTGAAAAATAAAATCTAAGGCAAAGATCATAAACAAAACAAAAAGATGACCACTCCCAAATCAACAGTGTCTTTGTCCATGATGTTCTTTATCCCAGATTTTCTTAGCTGGTCTAAATCAGTGTCCAGTATTCTCTCCCCCTAGAAGGAAAATGTCTCCTCTTCCAACAACATCAGCAGAAAATACAGATTAGACAAAATTCTATTCTTCATAGGGATGTGAATCGTTTTTTGATGATTTAAAATATCGTCCGATATTTTTTAAATCGTCAATAATCGTTAAAGAGTGCGATACAATAGAAATTCCCCCAATTTATTGTGAAAAAATTGTTAATCGGGTTAATGTCCACTAACGGGATTTATTTGGGGGGAGGGCGGGAAAACCGGCACACCAAAACAACCCCTAAACCCATCCAGTGCTCCTACCATGTGACAGGGGCCGGCCAATGGCACGGATACCCTGTCACATGGTAAGGGCAAAGGGCCATCGGCGCCATTTTTATTAGCGCAGCTGACGGCCCGAGACCGGGAGATCACTCCCGGGACTTCCGCTAGATCACCAGGTATTTGTAAAATGTTTTGGGGGGTTCGGGAGGGTGGGGGAAGCTAAGGGGTCAGTTTTAAAGGGTCGGGGTGGGATTTTTGTTTATCGGCTCGGGCGCAGCCGATAAACAAAAATGCAATCGGGCCTCACTAAAAAAAAATGAACAATGTGAATCGGAATCGGAACCGATTATGATTCCGATTCACATCTCTACTTCTTCAACAAATTTGATACAAAACTTCTCTCACTAGTCTCTGCCCCACTGCTAACTGGTTGCAGGTTGAAACCACTGTATAATCCAGCCCTTCCAGAATGAAGAGATATCCCTCTGGTAGGGAACTGGTCAAAATTGCAGAACTTCCAAAACTTCTCCAAACATCTCTTCTTCCACTGATGAGCTGTGAGGTCTACCAAAAACACCATCTCCAAAATGTCCTTTCTTCCAATACTCCAACTCAGGGGATCCAGAGGGTATCTCTCCTGAAACCATCCCAGAAAATGGAAGGTCAAAAGATGAGATGGTATCCCCCAAAATGCAAAACCCTCCTGAAGACTGAAAAAGTTTAATAATGGTATGAAGCTACCGTTACACAGGTTCGTGAAAGTAATACAAATCCATTGCTGTCAGGAATTGTTTATTTCTATTTAGGATGAAGAAGTATGGTTTCTGTGTTAGTTTGCTTGAATGTAAAAAAGTAAAAGCCTGATATTTGAGAGACCTAAGTAAGGTATCTGGACTTTGAATTAAAAAATTAACAGTCGCTGAGTGCCTAAATTTAGGTGCTTTAAATCACAAGGCATCTAACTAGTGGTTAGGGCCAGGCAGAGGAATGAAGTTAAGTATTCAGTGCTGATTTACAGCATTGGATGCCTAACTAAGGGGTCATTTATCAAAATGCGTTAGGGCATTAAGGCATTATTGTAGGTGTTAGGGCCTTAATGCCCATGATAATGCCCTAATGCATGTGATAAATACCGCATCATGAAATGTGTATACAAATTTCAAGTTGGAGGAATAATTGAAATGAGGTCTGGTTGATGTTGCATATGATAACATAAAAGTAAAGGAAAAAAAGGAAACGTTTAACCAGAAAAAAGAAAGAGTATTACCGCTTCTTCTCTCAAAAATCACAACTGTGTTTAATTTTATGAAAAATATTTTATAAATTATATATAAGGGCTGAAGCCACATCAGCAAGCCAGGCAAAGTCCCTCATACACCACAAGGTCTTCTGGTCTAATCAATCATCTGCAGTTTCATGACATTGTGAATTATTCAAAACTTTTATCAATGACACTTTGCACCAGTGTGATTTCTAAAGTTGAAAATTATTCAAAAAAGGAAGAAAATATTAGCAATGAAATTTTTCAAAAATATTAAATGGAATTCCACTCCACAATGCTGGCTATTACTCATACTAGGCCCAACAACGGCCGATGTTTCACATATATAAATGCTTCTTCAGGAGCCATAGTAAATGTAGCAGAGTTAAATGTCCTGTTAAGTTCTGACTGACTTCCAGACATAAACTGGCTTCTAGGCACATAGGGCCTCATTTTCTAAACGGATCGCATGCGATAAGGAACGTTTTGCACATGAAATGTTCCTTATCGCGTGCAATACCAAAATGGGGGTGGAGTCTACCCCGGAAGAGGAGGAGTCGGGGCATCACCGGGGCTAACTCCGCGAAGATGCCGCGTACGATGAAAAGGTAAGGCCCTTTTCACATCTGAGTTCGCGCCCTATAGCTACACCTCCTATGATGGCGCTATTGGGTACGAAACTGGCAGCGGTCGCGCGGTCGCACCGTCGCGGTGCGATCGCTGCCGTCTAGCGCAGGCCCGTCCTCTGTTTCGGCTCCCCACCCCTCATTCCCTAAAGTATCGTAGGCCTGCAATACTTTAGAAAATGAGGCCCATAGTTTGTCTTGGACTGCCGTCTCTTCAGACTTTGTCTTCGGAACAGAGGTGATAACTATCGTGGAATTTAACACCAGAAATATCTATAACTTTTTCCTGAGCTTTATGCCTGAAATATCTGTACGTTATTGCCAAAATGAGATTTATCGCAAATCCCATTTCAGGAAGGGAGAGAGAGAGAGAGCGCCTCTGTGGAGGCACACTGATTTTGAACTTTTAATACCACTGTAAGAGGAGGCATTATGAACTCAGGGTGAGGTTTGTGGGGGAGTTGGGTTTTAGGGGGCAGTTTATCAATCCATATGTATGAACAGCACATTTACTATTTTTCAACTTTCATCTCTGCAAATCACATTAAATCTTCACTGATGGTAAATGTGTTGTTCATATGTATAACTGTGCATGTTAAACTGCCCCCTAAAACCCAACTCCCCCCACAAACCTCACCCTGAGTTCATAAGGCCCCCTCATATAGTGGTATAAAAGTTCAAAAATCAGTGGGCTTCCACAGGGGCTCTCTCTCTCTCGCCAGCAGCCCAAAATTGATTAAGCCTGAAGAAATAAATTGAGGCTGGACTTAAATCAAATTATGTATAGCTGGAGCATAGATTAAGGCTGGTTTCTATGACCAAATAAGATTTGATTTCAAAGATAATGCTCATTTTATCACTTCATTTTAATTAAAAGTTTGTACAAGCAAATGAAGCATGATTTTGATTTTGTAGATTTTGTGACTTTATTTTAATTTGATATTTTATTTTCAATTATTTTCCGAGTGATATTATTTGAATAATATTAGATTTATTTTATGTTGATTTATTTTATGCCTTTTAGTAAACTAATTGATTCATATTTTATTGATTTTATTGTTTATTTATTCATGTTGTGAACCAGTATGACTGGACATAGAATATCGGTATATAAAATATTATAAATAAATAAACAAATTAAAAATAGCCTGTCCAGGGACTTCTCAGCTTGCAATGTGAAAATAACATGGGTGTGATAAAATTAACTCTCGTTGTGGAAAAATAACAATGCGATACAGTACCAGGAAAATTAGCCTAACCACACACCTTTTTCATCTCAGGTACTATTTTTGCTATATTTATTGCAAAATAATGAATCTAGGTCTTAGGCGCCTATATTTAGGGGAGTCAATTCCTCCTCTAAATTTAATAACCTTAATTAGGATCCTATCTTTACTCATTTAAGGCACATTATTCAAGCTGTCTATAGATGCCTGCATAAGGCTCCAAATGAAATTGCCTTAAATCATCAAGCACTGAGCCCTCTTTGAATATCAGGCTCAAAATGCCAATAAACAAATTATATGTTTATACCTTCTCACTGGATTAACTTTTGTCACCTTAATTCAGGGTGATGAATGAATTTATATATCTCAAGGCTAAATCCAAATGTTACTTTTAAAATCTTCTTGTCCCCATGGGTGGGCCCTTTTCTAATGGGGGGAAGGATGTCCTTCAAGCCCAGGTGGGTAATTGGAATCCCTTCCCTTGAGTGTGGGTTACTGTGACCTCACTTGAATGGTGCTGCAGGGAACAGGCAGGACATTGTGTTGAATTTGAACACAGTGGGTGTTCAAAATTTTATTATGATTTACTAAATAAATAAATATCCAATCAAATAGAAAAAAAGCTGTTTCAAATTACGTGAGCTCACACTAGTTTCTTTCACTGAACTCCTTTTACTCTCCCTCTCTCTCTCTCTCTCTCAGTATGTGTCATTTATTTATTTACAAATATTTGTATTCCACATTCATTACCAAGTATCGTTCGAAGCAGATCACAGTTATAAAAAAAAACAAGAGCTCAAGATCCTGGAATAGGGCTTACTCTTGCTGATGTGAAGGAGTAAGTTATCTGAGTTGGGCAGGGAAATCCTAGATCTCCATTTTTTCCCAAAAAAAATCATATCTGAAACCCCCGAGATTCCAGTCCTTCCCCAGCATGTGTCCTGTGTCCCAAGGGATGGAGATACCCAGTGATGGGTCTCCAAAATCTTCTCTTCTCTCTATTCTTTATACTCTGGATTTCTTCTGATGGACCTCCCTTGGGGCAAGGTCTGATGTTGAAAAAACAAATTGGGTGAATAAAATCCAGCTTCAGTGTGAGAAATGGTGGTAGAAACTTTCTAATAAACCAAAAAGGGAAAACAATGTTAAAGACCAAAGTCTTCACCTGAGGAGATGACTCTCCATGGATCATTTGCTGAAAGTGAAAATGATACTGCAGTTTGCCTTGACCCTGGTTCCCAGATCCGGTGCCAGGTTCTCACCTCAGTCAAAAAATTAAAAATCCTTTATCTTCTAACAGAAATATCTTTACAGTACTTGGAGACAGTTTCTCACAGGCCATGGATATACTGTAAAAAAATCTTTCTCCCAATCACAAACTAGGCCAGCAGGCCCTCACTCAAAAGAGAAGAAACAAAAATAGCTCCTCTCTTCCTAAATGCCCAAACCAAAAGACCTTACTGCACTGACCTAACCCCCCATCCCATCTGAACTGGGAACTAACCACCTCAGCCATCATCTAAGGGAGGTGTTATTGGGAATGGTTTGTCCCTCTTGTTGCACTGTTAGTGGACCCTTGGGCCAAGGTGGGGTTGACGCTACCTGTAGGGCAAGCCCCATGGACCCCACCGTCGGGAGGCAGAGCAGACTAGGAGACAGAGGCTGACTGGAGCTTCACCAATACAGCCCACGTTCCCCGCAGGTTGAGCCCTTGGGTGCCGGGGCTGGCTGGTCTTAGGCAGGCCTCCATGAGATGACTCCCAGTGGATGTTGTAGCAGGTAGTCAGGGACCAGCAGAGGTATCAGAGGGACCAAAGCTGGTCCAAATGAGGCAGGGGTCCAGAGGCCCAGGCGCCAAATGAGGGCCAAAATGCAGGAGCAGGTGACACCCAGACAGCAGAAGGCTGGAGCCTGAGAGGGCCAAGTACAAAGAGGTACCGTGGGTGTAGTTGAGAACATGCTGGAGTTGAGGCAGGTGGAAGAGCTAGTCAAAAGGCAGTGGAGCGAGGGCCAAGGACTGGAATCAGTCCAGAGCATACTTCCAATGAAGTGAGGGTCAAAGCCAGTAATCAGTCCTGAGCGTGGTTCCTACAAAGCAAGGGTCAAAGCCAGTAATCAGTCCTTAGTGTGGTTCCAAAGAAGCAAGAGTCATAGCCAGTAATCAGACCTGAGCGCGGTTCCAACGAAGCAAGGGGCAAAGCCAGTAATCATTCCTGAGCATGGTTCCAACAAAGCAAGGGTCAAAGCCAGCAATTGGTCCTAAGCGCGGTTCCAATGAAGCAAATATCACAGGGGCTGACCAATGAAGCAAGTGTCACAGGGGCTGACCAATGGCACCGGTAGCCCCTGTGACATGGTAGGAGCAAAAGATGGCGCCGGCTGTCCATTGCTCCGACCATGTGACAGGAGCCGACCAATGGCATCGGTAGACCCTGTGACATAGTAAGGGCACCGGTAGACCTTGTGACATAGTAAGGGCAAAAGCTATCGGTGCCATTTTGAATACCGGCAGCCAACAGCCCGAGTGCAGGAGATTGCTGCAGGACCCCCGCTGGACCACCAGGGACTTTTGGCAAGTCTTGGGGGGTCAGGAGGGTGGGGGGGGGTTGTAGTAAATTAAATTTAAAGGGTTGGGATGGGGGTTTTTTTTGGGAAATGAATACATATGTAACTATTAAATGGATTGGGGTCCCCTGAGAACGGATGCAATGGATTTGTGTGCCGACGAATATGAATACCGAATGGGACGAATCCGTCCCTGCTGCACATCCCTAAAAGGCAGATAGGAACTCCAAAAAAAGACAAGAATCATTACTGTTCTCTTGGATACTGATATTCATGTCTGAAGCAGGAGAAAAGCACTTGATCTTTTAATGATGGAGAGTGATAAGTATCGAGGACCACATATGAAACATACATAGGAGGATATGGTGATTGAAATGGGGTCAAGCATTTTTAGATTCTTGTCATTTGTTTCAATTTGAGATTCTGTTATAAGCATGCTCAGGTTTTCCTCTGCCTAGCTGCAGCTGTTGGTGATGTGCAAATAAGTTTGTATATCCGAAAAGAAATAATATGAGTCATGCATATTGCATTTAAACTGATAATATATGACATTTCAGGATGGGGCCATCCATATTACCTTTACATTTGCCTTTGCCTTTCATAGGAAAAGGCAGAATTTTTATTAATGAACATTTGATATTCCACTTTTTCCAAAGTTAATCTGAAGGCAGATTATCATTATAATAAATCTAAATGAACAGAGAATGAATAAATATGGGAAAAAATAAAATATAAGAATAGAACTCTGTAACTTTTCTGAGATACATAGGGCATCTGAGCTACAATTCAGTACAGGATTATTTTTAATCATGAAATTTAGCAAATATTTTTCTGCCTGATTTGGGATAATAAACATCGATGTAAGCTGTATATTTCAGCCTACGGAACAGATGGACAAATGTATTTTTTTATAATTCTTTCATTCTAGTATCTAATATATCAAGCATAAGAAAGCAAAGCTAGGAAAACATTTATGAAGTTCAGCACCTTGATAAATAGAATCTGTCAGCTTTTAAATTTCTGATTTTAGCATAACATTATATTGCAAAAGATAAGTGTTCCCTTAAACTCAGATGAAAAACAAAGAAACAAAGAAACACAAATCAAGCAATCAGCATGAATACTCAGCACTGCGACTTGGAATTCTTGAAG
The DNA here is from genome assembly GCF_901001135.1 of Rhinatrema bivittatum. Classification (NCBI taxonomy): domain Eukaryota; kingdom Metazoa; phylum Chordata; class Amphibia; order Gymnophiona; family Rhinatrematidae; genus Rhinatrema; species Rhinatrema bivittatum. The sequence goes on from NC_042619.1 coordinate 154,525,029, forward strand.
TATACAGCTAAAATCAATTTATCATTTAAAGGGTTTAATGCTATATATATGCAACAGAAAGCACTGTGCCCTAAAAAGCAGGGAACATGATGCTAACCAAATTAGAATACAAGTTCAGAAAAATATTTTCAAAAGTGAATTAGTACATCAGTAGTGGTATGCTGCTGCATATGGTGCTTAACCCAGTTCAGTCAAATTGTGTACAGGAGAGGATCGTGTTGTAATTAGATATCAAATAAACTGGGAAATTGAGGTGCCGAAGTACTAAAATGCAGAGATGCAGGAAAACTGGCTTGCAATAGCTTTAATACAAGTGCTGTTTTAGGATTATATTTTTTTATAGGATTGTACAAGGCTTTGGACAACCCTTCGGGGCTGGAAAGACAGTCGAGAAGTTGTTTAAATAAAATAGGTTAATGAGATGCAAAACTATGAAAACTAGCTCAGCTATTACGCCCGCAGAAACATATATGTGCAGATAGCTTCAGAGATACATTAACATGAAAAAAACTGACTACATCTTGGGGAGGTATAGTAAAGTTTTTGTTGTGCATGCATTCTTTACATCTCTCTCATTTACATCTCATTAACATTTTCTATTAATATGTGCAATAAATGCCACATTTATGCGAGCTAACAGGTGATGTTGTGTACTTTAGTGGCCCAAAAAACAGCAGGGTAGGCGATCCAGTACAGCCGTAAGGAAAAACAAAGAAATGGATGCCACAAGATAGTCCTTTTCAACGTTTAATCAAAGGAGACGTAAAATTCTTATAAACATGCCCGACTCTGGCCGAGTTTCGCCACCAATGGTGGCTGCCTCAGGGGCTTGTTGGTCACAGAGCAGTATTCAGATGGTGGTTATTGAGAGGAGACGAATTGCTACGAGAAACGCGCGATTGACATAGATACACATTTGATCTTATTTGGACCACCATCTGAATACTGCTCTGTGACCAACAAGCCCCTGAGGCAGCCACCATTGGTGGCGAAACTCGGCCAGAGTCGGGCATGTTTATAAGAATTTTACGTCTCCTTGATTAAACGTTGAAAAGGACTATCTTGTGGCATCCATTTCTTTGTTTTTCCTTACGGTTGTGTACTTTAGTCCATTGGCCCTTAAAGCATCTCTTTCATTTTTTCCTTTTATCACACTTCTATATGATTACATTTCTTACCTACCATATGCTTATATGATGTGGTTATCCTGCAGAATCCACTACCTCAGGATTAAAAACAGAATAGAGCCACCCACCAGTATTTTGAATTTAAAAATCACAAGTTTGTTTATTTAATCACAGATGTATTATACCTTGATTATGTATGTTTAATTTTGTGAATCAAACAAAAGCAACAAAAAGACACTGTAAATTATTTCTCCATGCTGTGACCATGCTGTGACCATGTTTGCGTCCAGGATGAAGCATCTGTCCTGAAAATACACTTCTAAAAATTTACTCCTGAAGAAGCGATTGTGATATCGCGAAACACCGGCCGTTGTCGGGCTTAATTCTTCAACTTTACTTCGGGGAACAGATGATTTTTTGAATGAACATTCTTATATGATTTAATTGAAGTTGCTTGGACTTTGAAAATATCATACCGCAAATGACGAGTGGTCCGGACGGCAAGTTGAAACACTGCCATTGTCTGGCTTGCTGATGCGGTTTCATCCTATTAATCTTTTAATTTTCACATTATAGTTGGTTGTCACAGCATGGAGAAATAATTTACAGTGTCTTTTTGTTGTTTTTGTTTTGATCGGTAAGACTGTGGCTTTTTGGTTCTTTCTATTTTAATTTTGTGAATCACCATGATCTTTGGCCTGGTGGTTAAAAAAATAATTTTAAATAAATAAAAATGAAATGCATATCCAAAATGCATATCCAAAATAAAAATGCATATCCAAAATAAAAATGAAATGCATATCCAAAAATGGACTGAGCCATCTTGAATATATTTGAACAAGCAAAAGAAATGTAACACTCTTACAGAATTTGCTAGGGATGTGCAGAGGGATGCCATATGTTGTATTCGGGATTCGTATTCGTCGGGGGGCCCCGATACGTACATGCGTTAATTCTTATTTGTTTCCCAGCTAATATTGAATTAAGTACAACCCCCCACCTTCCTGATGCCCCCAAGACTTACCAAAACTCCCTGGTGGTCCAGCGGGGGGTCCAGGAGCGATCTCCTGAACTCGGGCCATCGGCTGCCAGTAATCAAAATGGCGCCGATAGCCTTTGCCCTCAATATGTCACAGGGGCTACCGGTGCCATTGTCAGCCCCTGTCACATGGTAGAAGCACAAGATGGCGCCGGCCATCCATTGCTCCTACCATGTGATAGGGGCTGACCAATGGCACCGGTAGCCCCTGTGACATAGTAGGTCAAAGGCTATCGGTGCCATTTTGAATACTGGCAGCCGAGGGTGTAAGTGCAGGAGATGGCTCCCGGACCCTCCGCTGGACCACCAGGTAGTTTTGGTAAGTCTTGGGGGGGGGGGGGTCAGGAGGGTGGGGGGTTGTACTTAATTCAATTTTAGCCAGGAAACAAATAAGAATTAACGCATGTACGTATCAGGGGGCCCCCCTTGCCGAAATTTGATGAAGATTTGTTGTATTCGTGGGGAATCGCAATACATTTTGCTTCCCTACAAATACAATGAATATGGCCCTATACATTGCGGATTACAAATACGTAGGAAACGAATGCACACCCCTAGAATTTGCTTGGGCTGAGGCTCCTGGCTGTTGCTGCCAGTTGCTCCCCTGCTAGAGGAATGAGCAATATGTGTGTAATTTTCCAGTTTTAAAATAAGATCTGTTCCTGCTCGGCACATATACTCTTATATGAGCCTTTTAACATGAGCAATTCTTTTAAAATTCACCCCCAATTACATAACTGCATTTTGTAGCATTAAATCTTAGCTGCCAGACCCTAAACAATTTCTTGAGTTTCACTAGATCCCTCTTAATATTTTCCACTCCTCCTTGGTTGTCTACCCTCTTGCAGATTTTGGTATTATAAGCAAAAAATAAACCTTTCCCAACAATATTTCTGCAATGCCACTCATGAAAATGTTGAAAAGCACCAGTCCAAAGACCGATCTCTGAGGCACACCACTAGTAATGCCCCTCTCTTCAGACTGAACTATATTTGCCATTACCTTTTCTCACCTCCCACTCACGTAGTTTCTAACCCAGTCAGTAACTCTAGGGTCCATACCAATGATGTTCAATTTACTTATAACTTGCTTATGGGGAAATGTGTCAAAATTCTTACTGAAATCCAAATACACTATACCCTTGAACTAATTCTCTGATCACAAGTCAAAGAAATTGTTCAGTCATCTGATAAGATCTACCTTTGGTAAATAACCATACTGCCTCAAATTTTGCAGTCAGTGGATTCAAGAAACTGCATTATCCTCTGTTTAAGCTGTGATTCTATTAATTTGCTCACCATAGAGATCAAACTAACAAGTCTGTAGTTCCGAGCTTCCATTTTTGTGACTAGGACCACATCCACCCATTTTCAGGCCTCTGGAACTACTCTCAATAGTAGTATTGAAAAGGTCAGGCAGCAGATTTGCCAGAACTTCTTTAAGTTCCTTTAGTACTCTCCCCATTGCCTTATCTACTTTGAGCCTAATATGCAAACATCAGATGTATGAATAAGTAGGACTTATCTAGCTATCTGGCAGCTGCTGGATATCTGATCATTCAGCGGCTGCTAGATAGCTGGATAAGTCACATATCTGCCTGTCTGGCTCACTGGCTAACTTGTGGGTGGGCAGTGGGCAGATCAGGGTGGTATTACATCTAGCTTAGCCAATTATCTGGCTAAGTAGCAATATTGAAATTTAGCCAGATAAGTTAACTGGCTAAGGCCTGGATTTATCAAATTACGAAAAATATTGCATGCGATAGGAAAAGGGGCATATTTTATGATAATAGGTAGTTTATCGCAAAGTACACTAATACCTATGGAAAACGCTAACCTTTTCGCACTTTGTGATACATTTCAGAATTGTTGTATTTCCTGCATACAACCACTGGGTGGACCATTTTTAATAGTTTTGAAGGAGAGAGAGAGAGAAACATCAAGCTAGGTTGAGAGAACATTGCATACATCTCATCTTTGGCTGAATTTCCTCATTCTGAAGGTCATGAAATCTTCACAAGATAGCACTGTTCTGTTAGTATGTCTCACTTTGAATGTCAATGTGTCCCCTAACCTCTACACTAACACCTAAACCTCACCTCGAGTTACTAGGTGGGCTTCCCATAGAGATATAAATACTAGGGATGTGAATCATTTTTTGACAATTTAAAATATCGTGCGATATTTTTTAAATCGTCATTAATCGTTAAAGAGAGCAATACAATAGAAATTCCACTGATTTATCGTGAAAAAATCATTAATCGGGTTAGTGCACACTAACGGGAGTTAGGACACAACCTAAAAATCCACCCCGACCCTTTAAAACTACACCCTTAGCCTCCACCACCCTTCTGACCCCCCCAAAAAAATGTTTTAAAATTACCTGGTGGTCCAGCGGGGGTCCCGGGAGCGTTCTCTTGTGCTCGGGCAAAACCCACCCCGACCCTTTAAAACCAGTTCCTTAGCCTCCACCACCCTCCCAACCCCCCCAAAAATGTTTTAAAATTACCTGGTGGTTCAGTGGGCCTCGGGAGCAATCTCCCACTCTCGGGCCGTCGGCTGCCACTAATAAAAATGGCGCCGATGGCCCTTTGCCCTTACCATGTGACAGGATAACCGTGCCATTGGCCGGCCCCTGTCACATGGTAGGAGCACTGGACGGCCGGCGCCATTTTTAAAGATGGCGCCAGCCGTCCACTGGATGGCCTGCACCATTTTCACAAAACTGTGAGCCCAGCCTGCTCCAAACTCCTCCTCTTTTTCAGATTTGAATCGCACCATGCATTAATTTTAAAACATTCTTCTCCAAAAAAATCCACCACCTCATTTTTGATTCAAGAGCTCTTTTCTCCTATGTTTCAACACTCACTAAACCTCCGGCGCCTACTATTCCGGATGACCAAGCTCTCAACAAGCCAAACGAACTTGCAATCTTCTTTGACAATAAAATCACCTCACTCCTAGCCCCTCTCAAGGGATCATCTACACACCTAAACCACTTAACCAACTTCAGCCCTCAATCATCGCAATCTACCGCTCAACAAACACCACAATCAACCGTTCAACAACCACCACAATCAACCGATCAACAACCATCACACTCAACAGAACAACAATCATCGCAATCAAACGTCCAACAACCCATCACTTCCACAACAGTACTCGACGCTCTTGAACCCACATCCTCATTAGAAATAGAGAATATCCTCAAGAAGATAAAACCATCCTCTCATCCATCAGACCATATTCCTTCAAACATACTGAGTATGATCACCAACACCATAGCTAAACCTATAGCAGACATCATTAACTGCTCCCTCACCCAAGGCCTAGTCCCTAACCAACTCAAGTTAGCCATACTCAAACCGCTCCTCAAAAAAACCCAACCTCCCTACTTCAGACCCAGCTAACTTCAGACCCATAGCAAAACCTTCCTATGATTGCCAAAATCATGGAGAAAGTTGTTAACAGACAACTTACTGAATTTCTAGATGAAAATAACATCCTCACCTCAAACCAATTCGGATTTCGTAAGACCATGAACACCGAATCGCTATTAACCTCATTATCAGACACTATTATCTTTAATCTAGAAAAAGGCCAACCTTGCCTCCTCGCTCTCCTGGATCTCTCATCAGCGTTTGATACTGTAAACCACTCGTGCCTCCTGCAACGCCTAACGGACATTGGCATTACAGGAGCAGCTTTCAACTGGTTCAAATCATTTTTGGAGAACAGATCTTACAAGGTCAAGATAAATAACAAAGAGTCTCACACCATCGAATCCAAGAGGGGGGTACCACAAGGATCATCACTCTCTCCGACCCTCTTCAATATTTATCTTCTCCCGCTCTGTCAACTACTCACCAACCTCAAGCTTAGACATTTCCTATACGCGGATGACATACAAATCCTCATCCCTATAGAAGACTCACTACTCAAAGCCATGTCACACTGGAATAAATGTCTGTCAGCTATCAACAACCTACTCACCAGCCTCAACCTGGTTTTAAACACAAACAAAACCAAAATCCTCATTATAGCACCGGAAAACTATGCCTCACCCACACCACCTAATGCTGGCCAACGTCAGGATACCTCCGTGCACTCCACCTCGCAACAAGTAAAAGACCTGGGAGTCATCATAGACAGTGGATTCAGCCTCAACAAATTTGTTAATAACACAACAAAAGAATGTTTTTTAAACTTCAAACCTTAAAGAAACTAAAGCCACTCCTCCTATACAGAGACTTCCGCATGGTACTACAAGCTATCATACTCCCAAAACTGGACTACTGTAACGCTCTCCTCATAGGCTTACCAGCATGCACCACAAAACCACTTCAGATGGTCCTAAATGCCTCGGCAAGAATTCTCTCAAATGCCAAGAAAAGAGATCATATCACCCCAATCCTTCATCATCTCCACTGGCTTCCGATTAAGTACAGGATCCAATTCAAGTCCTTGATGATGATACATAAGGCCTTATACTACATAGCTCCTCTCAACTTAACGTTTCAAATTCAGCTACACACATCCACGAAACCGACTAGAAGTGCGTATCAGAACAGACTAATCACCCAACCGGCGAAATCCTCTCTGAGGAAACGTGCACTATCTACAGCGGGCCCCTCGCTTGGAACTCGCTTCCTCCAGACCTTCGCCTGGAACCATGCCACGCTACATTTAAAAAGAAACTTAAGACTTGGTTATTCAAACAAGCATTCCCTTAGAGTTAGGAGCAGGAAGAATGACTTTACCATGTCTATTTGCACTTTCCACAGCCCCTAGCATATAACTCACCAAGGAGATAAATTTTTGAATTGTACTTCCATATTACCATTTTTTTTAGGATACTTTATATAATCATATATATATATTTTCATGTTGACAAACATATTACCAGGCTATTTATTTATTAACTCGCATGTTTATGAGCTGCTTAGTAAGATACTCTAATTTGTCACTTTCGCTTAACCTCTCAATGTAAATCGCTATATGAAGCGATAGTTTTCTGTTTTCATGTTTAAGTATTTGTTACTTAGTTTTAACATGTTCAATGTAAAACGCTAAATGAAGCGATAGTTACCGTTCCTTGTAAACCGGGGTGATATGTATATTATACAGGAACCTCTGGTATATAAAACCTTTAAATAAATAAATAAATAAATACATTAATTAATTAAAGGCGCTTAATGCATGCAAAAATGCCATAACGTGGTTTGATAAATGACCCCATAAGCTAGGTTTGCTCAATAACAGAAAACACTTATCCAGCTAAGCAGTCCTTTGTATAGAGATATTCAGTGTCATAACCATGCTGCTGAATATCATTGTAACTTAACCAAATAAGATATATTCTGCAAAGTTTATTAGGCGGGTAGGCTTTTAATATCTACCCTTTTAAGTTTAGTTAGCTCCTCACAAACACATTTTTCAGAAAATTGATGGAGGTTTACCTCATTTCCTATCTATGTGTGTTTGGTTTGTTTGTTCTTGCTCCTGGCCTTCCTTATCAATGCTTTGTATTTAACTTGCCAGTGCTTATACTGTATTCTGTTTTCTTCATTCAGGTCCCTTTTCCATTTTTTGAATGATATTCTTTTGTCTATAATAGCATCTCTCACCTCACATTTTAACTATGCTAGCAGTCATTTGGCCTACTCTTTACCTTTTTTAATGCATGGAATGTATCTGGTCTGGGTTTCCAAGATGGTATTTTTAAACAACTTCCATGACTGAGATAACTTCTTAAAGGTGAATTTTCAAAAGTTGCTTGCATAAAATCTGCATATACATGTATAAACAGCATATTCTCATGTATATGCTATTTTTTAAACTTCTAAATACACATCTAGGGATCCTTGAGTAAATCTGCATGTGCAAAAAATGGGAATTCTGGGACGGGTCCAACACCTGCTCTATAACTAGAACAAGTGATCATAAAAATCTCAAAAGTAAAATACTGACTAGGTGGGAGTCTGAGTGACATGGGGAGTTGAGGGTGATGTGCCTGGAGGGTCTCAATGACCTGTAGATGAACAAACTGGTAGACTAATTGGTAAAACTGGTAATTTCACTTTTGCAGATGTAGAAAAATCTCCCAACATACAGGTGTAAAACCCAACTTACTTGGGGTAAATGCATGCAAATTACTCAGATAAATCTCCACATGTATATTTTTACATTTCAACATAATAATACATGACTATTGCAGTTGCCTGATACTTATCCAAATAAAACTTTATAAACTGAACTTATCTAGATAATTTTGACTTATCCAGCTAAGTAGCAGCACTTACCTGGACAAGTTCTGATTAATCCTGCTAATTAGCAGTTTTGCTTCTCCTTAGCCAGATAAATCTTAGCTAACAGGGTCATTCATCAAAATGCATTAGGGTATTATGGCCCTAATGCCCATGATAACACACACATTATTTATTGCATCAGAGATGCAAATGAAAATTTTTGACAAAGGAGAGGAGTTTGAGCGGGGTTAATGAAAACGAGGGGACATTAATTGTGGAAATAACTACACCTTTTTTTCCTGGTGATAAGCCGTGCAGTATGCCTAAAGAGGGAGAGGAGGGAGATACAGAGGGAGAGAGAGAGAGAGACTCTTTAGAAAACTCCTATATTATTCAACTAGTACCCAGATAGAGAGTGCATCAAGCTAAGGCGAGAGTACATTGTAGAAGTCTTATCTTTGTGTATCTTCCTCATTCCAAATCACGTCAAATCTTCACTGATGTGGACTGTGCTGTTTGTATGTCTGCCTGTGCATGTAAAACTGGCCCCAAAACCTTAGACCACCTCCAAAACCTCATCTCATGTTACTAGATCTGGAAAGGGGTACGATGAGTGAGGTGATCAAATTGCGGACAACACAAAATTATACAGAGTAGTTAAATCTCAAGAGGATTGTGATGAATTGCAGGAGGACTTTGTGAGACTGGAAGATTGGGCTTCCAAATGGCAGCTGAAGTTTAATGTGGGCAAGTGCAAAGTGATACATATTCAGAAAAATAACCCTGATGTAGTTACACAATGTTAGGGTTCTATCTAGGAGTTACTACCAGCAAAGAGATCTAGGCATCATAGTGGATAATACATTGAAATAATTGGCTCAGTGGGCTGTGGCAATAAAAATGTAAACAGTATGTTAGGAATTTGTTTGCGCGCCCCGGTACACTAGGGCTGCGGCTGGCCCTGCTCAACTTCCAGACCCAGCCTCGACTGCTCCCCCAGCCTCTCCTGTGGTCGTAGCTAGCCGTATGTGCCCTCGGGCTCCTATCTCCTCAGCCTCCTCAGCTCCGGACCCAGGTCCAACCTGCTCCGGTGCTCCCCATCCCTCATGGTGTAGAGAGACCCGCTCCATGCCTTCCTGCAGTCGGCCCCTAGGCAGCGCAATGCACAGGGCCGACCTTTAAAGGCGCCGCAGCAGGAAACTGCTTCTCGGCACCCAGCGATGATGTCACCATGAGCCCTGCATAAAAGGCAGGGCTCAGCCCTCCATTCCTTGCCTTGGCAAATAGGTATCTCATTGTGTGAGCTAGTAGCCATCCTTGTTCCTGAGTTCCTGTGCTTGTTCCAGTGTTCCCAAGTTTCTGTGCTTGTTTCAGTGTTCCCACGTCTGTTCCTGTGTTCCTGTTCTGGTTCCAGTGTTCCAGCACCTGTTCCTGTGTTCCTTTGTTCCTGAGTTGTTCCACGTTCTGCAACCCAGGCTGTACCTTCTCGGACTGATACCCAGTACTGACCTCTGCTGCCTCTGACAACGCTTGGATTGATACCCGGAACTGACCTCTGTTTGCCCCTGACCACACTCAGACGGATACCTGGAACGGACCCTTGCTTTGGCTGACCATCCTCGGATGGATAGCCTGGCTTTGACCCTTGCGCTCCATTCGGACACTTCTCTTTGCTTCTCCTGAGACCCACCAGGTCCACCTGCCTTGACGCTGTCTGTGGCCTTCCTCGAGCTAGACCACTAGGCATTGCCTACCCTGCCCGGAGGACCTTCAGTTCCTACCTTGTACCATGGTCTCCAGTACTCTCTGTTCCGGTCTAGCTTGTCTGTTCACCGTCATCCGTATACCTCTACTTCTTGTGGGCACACCCTCCACCATCTCTCCGGGAGACCCCAGAGGCCCACCTAAGCCCAGGCAGCCTGGGAATCCAAGCGCTCAACCTGCGGAGCCCCCGGGCCATTATGGTGATGAAGCTCCAGCTTGCTTCTGTCTCCTTGTGTGCTTCGCATCCTGGTGGCAGGTGCCTTCTAGGATCCCTCAGAGGGCCATACCAATCCTGCGCCAGTCCAACCGTTCACCTCCCGTGCAACAGGTTGGCCAAGGCCAATGAACTCAGAGGAGTCCCCCAACTTGCAGGCTACTCCGGGCCTGGCTACACATGTCCGGGTGCAGCGGCAAATACCTCGAGGCTTTGGCCACCTCGGTGGAGAAACCATGGTCACAAATATGAAGAGTCCGCCATGGCCCAACCCTGGGACTCTTGCTAATAGTGCTTCCTCTGGTTCATCACACTGACAGGCACTGCTGGCCCTCCCAGCTCCTCCACGATTCAATGGGGACCCTTGTCTCTGCCGAGGCTTCATTAACCAGTGTTACATGCAGTTTGCGCTACAAAAGTTTCCGGACAAAGTGACAAAGATCACTTTATCCTTTCACATTTGGAGGGAAAGGCCATGGCATGGGCCCTCCCCACTTGGGAGCATTCCGACTTTTTTAGTACACCAGCTCCCTCACTTCATTTCTAAGTTCCGACGCATCTGTGATGATCGAGGCCGACAGGCGGTCGCCGGAAACCATCTCCTCCACCTCCGCCAGGGGACCCATTCCCTTACAGAATACACTGTGGAATTCCAAACCCTGGCATTGGAATTGGGATGGCAGGAGGACTCCCTGTAGGCACTCTATCTCGAAGGACTGTCATCTGCTCTAAAGACGAACTGGCAGGCCTGAGAGATTCCTGCGTTTTTGGAGGACATCATCTCCTTGGTCGGGCTGATTGACCAGCGACTCCAGGAATGGCATTGGGATGTAAGGGGCATACGACAAGCGACCCTGGAACAACCTTGGTCCTCTATCCCAGACAAAGGGCACTAGCAGCGGTATCCCCGTCAGAGGAAGAACCGATGCAGATCAACTGCGGTTGCCTTACTCCCGAGGAACACCTCCAAAGGCAGAAGTCTGGTCCTCTGACTCTACTGTGGGGGTCCAGGCCACCATATCCAGACCTGTCTGGTGCATCTGGGAAAACTCCAAGCCTAATCCCGGTGGGGTTTCCGAGCTTGGGCACTACAATTACAGGCCCTCAACTATTGCTTCCCTTCTCCCTCTTCAGGGAGGCACATTCGTTTTCTACCACGCCCTCATGGTTACCAGGGCCGGTGGGAATTTTATTCTGGAAGAGTTAGTCATATTAGTCCAGATTCCTACTCAACCTCTTGAGGTTCCGCTGCGAATAGCCTCCATCCATGGAGAACCCTTACCCAATCGCATTACCCATCACACCCTAGCCATCCGGCTGACTTTAGGGACTCTCCACGATGAAGAGATTCCTCTCTTGGTCCTGAAACAGTCAGTAGATCCCATCGTTCTCTGCCTACCCTGGCTACAACTACACTCCCAACACTTTGACTGGGAGTCTCTCCAGCTCATCAGGTGGGGTACTTGGTGCCAGACACATTGCTAACAGCGGGTGTCCCTGTCTGTACCTGTGTTAACGTCCACGACCCTTCCTGGACAACCTATGCCCTATGCTGACTACCAAGATGTCTTCTCAAAGCAACAGGCTGACATCTTACCATCTCCGGAAGTTTAACTGCCCAATTGAGCTGTTATCCAGTACCACACCCAGTACCACACCTCCCAAAGGCAGAACATACCCACTCTCGCTTCCCGAGACCCAGACCATGTCCTCCAAACCATCATCTTCTCCAAAATTGATTATTGTTACTCCCTCTTCCTAGGCCTCCCTGACTCCACCATCAAACCACTACAACTCCTAAAGAATGCCACAGCCTGAGTCCTTACAAATACGTGCAAGAAAGAACACATTACTCCTATACTGAAAGATCTCCATTGGCTTCCTATCAACTGAAAATACAATACAAAACCTTATCTCTCATACATAAGTAACTAGTACATGAAAACACTTAATGGCTACATCAGCCTCTCCAACTCCATCCTCCAACAGACCTACACAGACTGCATACCAAGGAACCCTCCACATACCCACCCCTAAGCTCACTAAACTTGCCTCCACAATGAAGAGAGCTTTCTCAATAGCAGGTCCCTCTATCTGGAATGCCATGCCTCCAAAATTCCGCATAGAATCTTGCACAACAAAATTAAAAAAAAAAATTAAAAACATGGCTGTTCCAACAGGCCTTCTCCTAACCCATATGCACCCCACCTCCGCAGAAATCATAACTAATCTCTATTAAACTCTTACTTCTAAATTGTACATAATCCTGTATCTAGCTCCTTCTCCCCCCCTCCTAAAACGTTTAACATCTAACATTCTCCATGCCCCCTTCCCTGTTACCATTCGTTCCATATAATTTATTATGTGATGGTTATTTATTTATTACGTGATGAAGTTATTATGTGATGAAGTTACTTGTTTCTTATGTGTTCTGCTTTTTCTTGTAATTGTTTTACCATATATTATGTGATAAAGTTACTTGTTTTCTTATGCGTTCCATGAAATTGTTTTGCCATATATTTAGGCACTTTGTTTCCCTGTTCCCTGTAAACCGATATGATGTGAAAATGGCTATCAGTATAAAAAACAATTAAATACATACATAATTAAATAAATAAAGAATCTGGCCAAAGGATTCATCAGGCCCTCTACATCCACTGCGGGTGCTGGATTCTTTTTTGTAAAGAAGAAGACGGTACCTTAAGGCCATGTATTGACTACCGCAGCCTGGACACCGTCACCCGCAAAGACCAGTACCCACTTCCAGTCATCAGTGAGCTATTCGATCAGCTCCAGGGAGCCTAGATTTTTACCAAGTTGGACCTGCGTGGGGCCTATAATTTGGTCTGCATTCAAGCTGAAGAGATTTAGAAGACGGCGTTCAATACGCAAGACGGACACTACGAGTACATATTGATGCCATTTGAGCTATGAAACACCCCTGCCATCTTCCAGAGAATGATGAATAAGATTCCAAGACCTCTTATACCCCTTCGTCGTAGTCTATTTGGATGACATCTTGATCTTTTCTTTTTTTTTCTTTATAATTTTTATTAATTTCCAACAAAAGAAGATATACAGAACTATTTAAGTTCGGCAAAAACACATCTAATTTAGGGTTACAAAATGAAAAGATGAAACCTTATAATAATCAGGTAATATATAAGCCCTTATCTAGAAGTGTGGATACAGGCAATCAGGGGGGTAAGATGTTAGATAAGCAGAAAATACAGGAAATTAAACACAAATTTTTATATCAAATGCCTTTGGAATTAACTAAGCTTACTTATGCCAACCCCCCCCCCCCTTGAAGGTTCATTAGAGTGGGAATCTAGAAATAGACGTAACTGGTCTGTTTCTCTAAATATATATCTAGCATTATTATACATAATAATACATGAACATGGAAAACGCAGAGAATACTTAGCTCCCTTCGCCCGTGCTTCCTCCCTCATCTCCAAAAATTTTTTCTCTTGGTTTGTGTAGTCTTAGTAATATCGGGGAAGATTTTTATCGGATATCCATAAAATTTTGAAGATTGATTTCGGAAGAATGTTCTCAAGATTGAGTCTCTTTCTGAAGGAGTAGACAGTTGTACGAACAACGTTGCTCTGTCTTCAACAACAAGTTCTTGAGATTGTTCCAGAATTGCAGTCAAATCAAATGTGGCTTCTTGATTTCCCTTTTGTTCTTCTGAATTTATATCACCGATAGCTTGAGAGAAGTAATATATCCTTTTAATCTTTGGCAAATCTTTTTCAGAAAATTTTAATATACTGAGAAGTTAACTTCTGAACAATTCTTGATGTGAGAGTAAATGCATTTTAGGGAAATTAATGATCCTTATATTGTTTCTTCTCATCTGATTCTCTAGGCTTTCCATTTTCACCATTTGGTAATTCTCAGATTTTATTAAATTGACTTGGATTTTTTCCACATTTATTAACTTCTTTTCTATTCCTCCAATTTCAGTCTCTATCTTCTCAACTCTTCCTTCCAACACTTGATTTTTTTAAATACTTTCCTTTACCATACTTGTTAGGGAAACTATTGCCTTCTCCATTGAAGATATTGCTTTCAGGATTTCTTCCAGCATTGATTTAGGAGTCATAGACTTAGAGACCTCACAGATTACCTGTATATTCCCTTCACCCCGCTCGTCCTCCAGGGGGTTAGCTCCCACTGCGGCTCGATGCAACTCTTCAACCGGTAGGCCCCTGGAGCCCGATCTATCAGGGCTCTCTGAGGGTAACATTTTTTTCTACGTTCCCTCTCTGGGGTCCTACCTCCGGCGAAGTTCCAGATTTTACTCCATGTAGAGCTGGTAACATTAATTCAGGATCTCTCCTCTCACACGGTGGGGCCGGGGTGGTTGGCGCGCCGGGGCTTAAAGAGATCTCCGTGGCCTGGGAGCTCAGCGTCTGCTCATCGCTGAGACCTCCAGCGGCCCCTCCATCCGGCGTTGGGATCACCAGTCCGGCAAACGCTTTTTCTATCCGGGGCTGCCTTGATAATAGGAGCGGCATTGAGGTAATATTTTTAACCTTGGCTTTACGTTTAGTATGCGGCAAAATGCCGCCAAAAAGGACAAATGTTCAGGAAATATTTAGCCAAGGGGAATGCTCACCTCGGGAGCTCATCGTTTCCGTTCATTCCTCAGCGGCCATCTTGCCACCCCCCTGATTGATCTTGATCTTTTCTAAAGACTTGGAATCCCATCGCTCTCATATATGGACCATCCTCCAGCGACTTAGGAACCACCATCTCTACGCCAAACTTGAGAAATGCCATTTTGAACAGTCCAGTCTCCCATTCCTGAGCCATATTATCTCCAGCCAGGGATTTACCATGGGCCCATACAAACTCCAAGATATTTGCAACTGGTCCCAGCCTGTTGCCCTACGTGCCCTGCAAAGGTTCTTAGGATTCACGAACTATTACTGTCACTTTATCGCAGACTACTCCACACTAGCCGCTCCACTCACCGCCATGACTAGGAAAGGATGTAACCTCCGGGAATGGAGTCCCAAAGCCCAGTCTGCATTCCAGGCCTTCCGCACTGGACCCTGCCTCCGCCATCTGTACCCGAACCACCCCTTCATTGTAGAGGTTGACGTGTCAGACATTGGCGTGGGGGCGGTCCTCAGCCAGTACTTCATGAAGGGAGCCCTAGTCCCGTACTCCTTTTACTCCCACAAGTTCTCACCCACAGAACGCAACTACACTATTGGGGACCGCGAACTCCTGGCCGTGAAGCTGACTCTCTGGAAGTGTTGCCCCTGGCTTGGGGGCTCAGCACAAGTTTACCACCTACACGGACCACAATAATCTAGAACTCCTTAAAGAAGCCCAGCTACTGAACGCCCATCAGGTCTGATGGGCCCTCTTCTTCTTTGCATGGTTCAACTTTGAGTTGCGCTACCTCCCAGCTGCAAAAAATCTCCGCGTCAATGCACTTTCGTGCTCGGTAGATCGAGAGGATACACCTGAAGGTCCGACCCATATCATAGATTCCGCATGCATCTCTCTCGCAGCTACTATCACCATGCCACCCAGTAAAACGGTGGTGCCTCATCACCTCCAAGAGTGAGTACTATACTGGGCCCATGATTCTCTTCTCGCTTGTCACCCCGGTAGGACTTGGACCCTGGAGATGCTCTACAGGTATGACTGGTGGACCAGCATGGTGAAGGACTCCTGGTATTTTGTAGATTCTTGTTGCATCTGTGCCCAGCAGAAGACGCCCACTGTACACCCGTGGGGTCTTCTCCAGCCTCTTCCAGCACCTACAGAGCCATGGACAAACCTTGCCACTGACTTCATTGTGGAATTACCCCCTTCCAAGGGAAACACCGTGATTTGGGTTGTCATAGACCATTTCTCCAAGATGGCCCATTTCATACCTCTGCCTAACCTGCCTTCCGCTCCCGAACTAGGGCGCATCTTCTTAACCCACGTCTTTCACTTCCATGGACTCCCACATGAGATTGTGTTGGACTGAGGCCCGTGCCACATCATCTATGGTCGGCAGCCCTGTCTGCCACTTCCAGTCCCTCTGAATGTGCCATTTCCAGCAGCTCAAGCAACAGCCCAGTCAATTCAGCACCTCTGGGAGCAAGTCACACAGAGACTGGGCCAGGCCGCCGAGCGGGCAAGAAAGATTGCGGATGCTCATCGTTGCACTTCCCCCACATTCCTTCCTGGCCAGAAGGTATGGCTTAGCACCAAACATATCCAACTTCGTTTACCTTCCCAGAGTTTGGCTCCAAAATATGTGGGTCCTTTCCCAGTTTTGCGGTGAGTGGGGGCATCACATATCAGTTTCGCCTACCCGCCAGCTTAGGCATTCACAAAACATTCCACGTCTCACTCCTCAAGCCTCTTGTCATGTCTTAGCCCTCACGCCAGCCATCACTTCTGACCCAAGTCTCTGCAGAACTGGAAGCTTGCCTCCAAGTAAAGGAGGTTTTAGATGTCCGAAGGAGAAGGCACTTGGAGTATCTCCTATCATGGGAGGGGTTCTGACCCAAAGAAATCTCATGGGAACCCTCTCACAACATTCTGGACAAGGAGCTTCTGTGAACCTTCCATCACGCGTACCCTGAGAAGCCTAGGCCGATGAGGGGGAGGCCTAGAGGGGGGGTTCTTTTGCATGCCACGGCCGCTCTAGGGCTGCGACCAGCTCTGTTCACCTTCCAGACCCAGCCTCGACTGCTCCCCGGTCACTCCCGCAATCATAGCCAGCCATCTGTGCCCTTGGGCTCCTAGCTCCTCGGCCTCCTCAGCTCCGGACCCGGGTCCCTCCTGCTCCAGTGCTCCGCGTCCCTAAAGGCTCAGAGACGCCCACGCCATTCCTTCCTTCAGTCGGCCCTTAGGCACGCGCGTGTGCACAGGGCCGACCTTTAAAGGCGCCGGGGCGGGAAACCGCTCCATGGCACCCAGCAATGATGTCACCTGAGCCCTGCATAAAAGGCAGGGCTCAGCCCTCCATTCCTTGCCTTGGCAAATGGGCCGTCATATTGTGTGAGCTAGTTGCCGACCTTGTTCCTGAGTTCCTGTGCTTGTTCCAGTGTTCCCGTGTTCCTGTGCTTGTTCCTGTGTTCCTGAGTTTCTGTGCTTGTTCCAGTGTTCCTGTGTCTGTTCCTGTGTTCCTTTTCTCATTCCAATGTTCCTGTGTTGCTCCTGTGTTCCAGTGGTCCTTCCTGTGTTCCAGCACCTGTTCCTGTGTTCCTTTGTTCCTTTGTTCCTGAGTTGTTCCACGTTCTGCAACCCAGGTTGTACCTTCTCGGAGTGATACCCGGTACTGACCTCTGCTTGCCTCTGACCACGCTAGGACTGATACCTGGAACTGACCCTTGCTTTGGCTAACCATCCTCGATGGATACCCTGGCTTTGACCCTTGCGCTCCATTCGGACACTCTCTTTGCTTCTCCTGAGACCATCAGGTCCACCTGCCTTGACGATGTCTGTGGCCTTCCTCGAGCTAGACCACTAGGCACTGCCTACCCTGCCCGGAGGACCTTCAGTTCTTCCTTGTACCAGTGGTCTCCAGTACTCTCTATTCCAGTCTAGCTCATCTGTTCACCGTCAGCCACTCACCTCTACTCCTTGTGGGCACACCTCTCCACCATCTCTCCAGGAGACCCCCAGAGGCCCACCTAAGCCCAAGCAGCCCAGGAATCCCAGGGCTCAACCCGTGGAGCCCTCGGGCCATTACTGGTGAAGCTCCAGCTTGCCTCTGTCTCCTTGTGTGCTCCACCTCCTGGCATCAGGTTCCCTTAGGGCCGTGCCGTGCTAATCCTGCACCAGGCCAAGGGTCCACCTCCAGTGCAACAGAATTATTAGGAAGGGAATGGAAAATAAAATGGAGGATGTCATAATGCCTCTGTATCGCTCCCTGGTGAGACCGCACCTTGAATACTGTGTGCAATTCTAGTCATCACATCTCAAAAAGGTAATAGCCGCACTGGAGAAAGTGAAGAGAAGGGTGTCTAAAATGATATGTGGCATGAAATGGCTGCCCTATGAGGAATGGCTAAAGAAGTTAGGGCTGCTCATTTTGGAGAAGAGACAACTGAGGGAAGATATGCTAGAAGTCTACAAAGTTATGAATGGACTTGAACAAGTTAATGTCAATTGGTTATTTACTCTCTCAGATAATAGAAGGAACAGGGGGCACTCCATGAAGTTAGCAAGTAGCTCATTTAAAACAAATTGAAGAAAATTGTTTTTCACTCAGTGCATAGTTAAACTCTGGAATTCATTGTTAGGGGATGTGGTTTCAGCAGTTAGTGTTACTGGGTTTTAAAAAGGTTTGGATAAGTTACTAGAGGTTAAATCCATATGTTATGGTTTGTGGGTTTCGTGGACCCTTGGCTCGAGGTGAGAGTTGTTACCACGTGTGGGGAGGAGCCCCATAGGTCTACACCATCAGGAGGTGAGGTCAGTTGCAGCAGGAGCTGTGGGAGAGAGACTGTGGGGAGGTCCCGAGGAGTGGGATGAGAGACACAACAATGAGGAACCCCACAGTATGCAGGTTGGACTGGAAATCTGTACATGGCAGGGACCTCCGAAAGGGTGGCGCTAGGCAACCCCAAGGGGCGGAGCTGCATAGCGAGGGAGGTACTGATGCGATGATGTAGGCTAAACCGCGGAGTGGGGAAGCCTGAGTCGGGTATCCAGGTGATGACGTAGGCAATCCCAGAGAAGCGGGAGGTGTGGGTACCATCACTGAAGTAAATGAAGGCACCGCAACAAGGAGCGTGGAAACACTGGCAAGCACGGTGTTGAATGAGGCACTGTCCCGAGGAGGGAAGCGCAACAGTCTCTGGTGTAGGACATAGGCACTGCCCCGAGGAGTGGGGAAGCACCGATAGTCTCTGGTGTAGGATGTTTCTCTGCCAACCAATATCAAATTCTGTGTAGTCCAACCCTATAATTATTAGTGGGTTAGTCTACAAAGTTAAAATAGAAGACAGGGGTCGGGGGAGGGAAACCCTTTCCCTTCTATTTCTTTCTACAGCTAAGCAGTAATAATCTATATAAATAAAATGTTAAATAGTTTGGACAAAATCGCTAATCTCAGAAACCACTGAACCGATTGCTTTCAAATTTGGACACAACCTTCATTTCGCATACAGGAAGGTTCTTCTGTACTTACATTACAGATATGTCACACCTGTGACAGGTAAAATAGGTTTAAACATTTTTTCCAGAAAACAGCGACATCTGCTGGTCGTAAGTGCCATCTGTTACACCTTACACTAACACACGCTACACTAATCATTTCGCCAGTCCAGGTCCACATTTCACTTCCATTTTAACACATTTGCGCACTTTTTTCGCCGGAAGATAACTATTTCCTTTACGGAGAAAATACACCCCCCCCCCCACACCTTCCTCACGCCCCCCACACACATGCCAAATGTATTTACTTCCCAGGCCCTCACAACAACACACAAAACCTGACAGAAGTCCGTGAGGCTCCAGCGGGGGGCCAGGACCGGTCCGGGACACATCTCCTGTACTACGGCCGTCGGCTGTCAGCAATCAACATGGCGCCGACAGCCCTTTCCCTTACTATGCCACTCGGGGACACCAATGGCGGCAGTAGCCCATGTGACATAGTAAGGGCGAGGGCCCCTCGGTGCCATTTTCAGGACTGGCAGCCGGCGGACCTTTGCCCTTACTATGTCATAGGACCTACCGCTGCCATTACTCCACCCCACTGACATAGTAAGGGCAAAGGGCCGTCGGAACCTGTTTCAGTGCTCACAGCCAACGGACCAACACCAATACATCGCTCCCGGACTGCTCCTGAACGCCCACTCCACCGACTGACATTTTTATCAGGTCTCGGGGGGTCTGGAGGGTGGGGGGTGCTAATTAATTTATTGCAAACATCTTGGGGAAGGGTCACGAGAGTGGGCAGGTTTCATTCATTCAGCAACTCTGGGAGGGGCAGGGGGGTGGGGTACTGTTTTTCACATGGCTGGGGGAGGGGGCAGGAGAGTGTGGGGGTGGTTAGTTTAAGAGAACTTTTCTCATAGGGTTGTTTTTGGGGGAAGGGGGAGGTTCACACAAATACATACACTAAACTTGCACGATCTCGGTAACGCACCAAAATAGCCCTCTCCAGACTACAAAACAAATTTGGAAGTGCAAATTTGGTTAGGCACTCCCCTATTTGGCTACATAATGCGCACAGACGCCCAGGGACAGACGACAGGTAGCACCAAGAATTTTAATTTCCCAGGTCTTGGGAGGGGGGAGGAGGGGGGGGGGTTATTATTTGATTTAAAGGGTTGGGATTGGGGAGGGGGTTTGGGGTGGGGAGTTCCCACAGAAATAGAAAGACAAAGGTTTGCTGATCTGAAGGGTAGGCAGTAGGGGGGGAGGTGACAGTGAGGGAGGAGAATGAGGGGGGGGAGGTTGAGTGTCAGTGGAG